>NC_044989.1:38292302-38892302 GCF_008728515.1 Papio anubis
CCCTTCATAAGGATGACATGCAAATTTATGCAGCATTCCATAATTTAGAGAAATGCAAATTAAAACCACAATGAGCTAACATCTCACACCAGTCAGAATGGCTATTATTAAAAAGACAGAAAATAATAGATGCTGGTGAGGCTGCAGAGAAAAGGGAAAGCTTATACGCTATTAGTGGAAACACAAACTAGTTCAGCCACTGTGGAAAAGAGTTTGGAGATTTCTCAAGGAACTCAAAATAGAACAACCATTTGACCCAGCAATACCACTACTGAGTATATACCCAAAGGAAAATAATTCATTCTATCTTAAAGACACATGTGCTCATATGTTCATTGCAGGACCATTCACAATAGCAAGGACATGGAATCGACGTAAGAGCCCATCAACAGTGGATTGGATAGAGAAAATGAGGTACAAATACACCATGGAATACTATGCAGCCATAAAAAAGAATGAAATCCTGTCCTTTCAGCAACATGGGTGGAGCTGGAGGGCATTATGACCTCCATAAATGACCTAATGTAAGAACCTAAAACAAAATATTGCATGTTATCACTTGTAAGTGGAGGCTAAACATTGAAGACACATAATAATGAAGATGGGAACAATAGGCACTGGGGATCACTAGATGGGGAAGGAAGGGAGCGGGGTCATGGGCTGAAGTGCCACCTGTTGGGTCCTATACTTATGCCCTGGGTGATGGGATCACTGGGATCCCAAGCCTCAGGATCATGCAATTTACTCATGTAATAAACTTGCAGGTGTACCCTATAATCTATGATAAAAATTGACATTAAAACATAAATAAAATCATGAGTACTGTTTCCAAAAATATATTTTAAGAAAGAAGGAAGGAGAGAGGGATGGAGAGATGGAGGAAGACTAAAGGAAGGGTCATGGCCCTGAGAGAATACAGCACAGGCTAGGGGTGAAATACAGAGTGAGATGGGAACTGAATGGGGTCTCTGAAACTAGACATGGAAGACACCAAAAGAAACATTCCTACGTCATCTTTCCCTGTGCCTGGGATAATTTACTCCTGGATGGTAAAGATATGTCTCAGTTTCGTCTGTGTTAAATTAACCTGGACGATGTTACAAGCTGGCATTGCTTCATAAGCTTGACCTTAGGTTTCAAATAGGACCTTGTTCATTGCTTAATGACCAAGTCACAAAGTTGCAAAATGATATTGGCCCACAGCCATGTTATTGCAAACACGGCAATGACTGGCCAAAACCAGGTGTGCTCCTTACATTTCTGCCCAGGTGATACTCTCAGAGAGCTCCTCGCCATGAGAACTGTCACTCTCCCAGTGCCAGGAGCCAGGACAATTATGGGGCTTTCCCTATTGTGTGTTCTTGCTGCCAACCAACTCCCAGGCCTAGGCTTCTGAGAAAGAGTGTAGGCACACAAGCTGCAGATCCCTCCTCCCTTTATCCTCTCTCCCCTTCCCCAAACCCACAGTAGCTTCTGCCATAGTGCTTATTCTTTTGACCTGTTCTGATCTGCCTCCTAACTATTCCTCAGCACATTTAGGAAGATAGGTCTTCCCTGACCCCCAATCTGAGGTCTAGAGGCCCTTCTGCTTTGCATCTTCCCTCCTCCCCGGTGCCCTAGACCAGCCCAGCGGCAGCCCCTGCTGCCTCTGAAGCCCTCTCCCAGTGCTAACTGATGGGAACCCCATGGACTCCTGTCTGCTATACAAATGAAACAGACTTTCTTCAGAACCAACCCCAGCTGCCCTACTGAAGCTAGTTGCCACAGTGATTTTCAGTCTCATACTAGATTCTGATCTATTCTCTTGCCCACCTTTGGTGCTGCAGAATGGATCATCTTGTCTTATACCCAAGTCATCATTAAAATTTATAGAAAAGGAGAGAATTAAAAAAAAAAATACTAAAAAATCACTTTGCACACGTATACCTCAGAAAGCCTTTGGCCTAATGATAATGTGTGACAGTAAGGCAAATAACCAAAAAAATATAATTTTTACATTTATTTCCTTGAGTGGGCTCAGTTGCACATATATGAATCTGACCAGGGTCCTGATCACTTCCTGCTCCCAAAGACCATCCCTTGAGCCTGTAAGATCCAAAGTCAACTCAGTGAATTAATGTGCAAGTCTAGCCTGAGCCAGTGAGACATGGTTCCCTCTGAGATGCCAGGAAAGGACCTAGGGCTTCCCTGGGCTCATGCCCTTGGGTGAACCATGGCCTGGTCTGGCCTTTTAGAGGTTGTGCAAGACCAGCCTCTGTGATCTGCAAAGGCCCTGAGTGCCAGACATCGTCTCCAACACTGACCTAGATCCAGTGCCATCATGACAAGAAAGTCTCCTCTACTTTAACCTTTACTTGAAAGGAAACTTTGAAATGACCAATCCACATTATTTTGTTTGTTTGTTTCTGCTTTCCACATGTTCCTGTCTGTAAAACCAACCTCCTCTTCTTGGCTCATCAGAACACTTATTCTATTGTATGGAATAAAGTGCTGCCCAATTATAGAATCAAAAATATAGTAAATTAATGTTTTTTCATATATATTTGAAAGTTTTTATTGATGCATAATAATTATACATACTTATGGGGTATGTGTGATATCTTGATACAGCCATAGGATGTGTAATGATCAAATCAGGGTATTTAGGATATCCATCGCCTTGAACATGTATCCTTTCTTTCAGCTAGGAACATTTCAAATCTTCTCTTCTAGCTATTTTGAAACATACAATGTTTTCGTTAACTATAGTCACCCTACTGTGAGGCTGAATACTAGCACTTATTCCATCTATCTAACTGTATGTTTGTATCTATTAACCAACCTCTCTTCATCCCACACACCCTTCATAGCCTCTAGTAGCTACCATTCTTTTCTCTACCTCCATGAGATCCATCTTTTTAGCTCCCACATATGAGAAAGAATATGCAATGTTTGTCTTTCGGTGCCTGGCTGATTTTACTTAACAAAATGCCCTTCAATTCCATACATGTTCCTGCAAATGACAGAATTTCATTTTTTCTTATGGCTTAATAGTATTCCATTGTGTGTGTGTGTGTGTGTGTGTAAGTGTGTATCACATTTACTTTATCCATTCATCTGTTGATGGACACTTAGACTGATACTGTATCTTGGCTATTGTGAATAGTGCTGCAATAAACATGGGAGTACAGTCTCCCTTTGATATAATGATTTTTTTCCTTTGGATAAATACCCAGTTGTGGGATTTCTGGATCATATGGTACTTCTATTTTTAATGTTTTGAAAAACTTCCATATTGTTTTCTATAATGGCTATACTGATAAATGAATTTAATAAGGTTGCAGAATACAAAATCAACATACATAAATCAATAGCATTTCTATGTACCAATAATTAACTTGCTGAAGAAGAAATCAAGAAAGTAATCCCATTTATAATAGCTATAAAAATTAATTGTCTAGGAATAAATTTAATCAAATTTAATAAATTCTTTCTCATGAAAGAAATTGAAGAAGACACAAATAGAAAGACATTCCATGCTCATGAATTGGAAGAAATAATATTGTTAAAATGACCCTACTACCCAAAGTAATCTACAGATTCAATCTCTATCAAAATACCGATAACATTCT
Source organism: Papio anubis (assembly GCF_008728515.1). NCBI lineage: Eukaryota > Metazoa > Chordata > Mammalia > Primates > Cercopithecidae > Papio > Papio anubis. The sequence goes on from NC_044989.1 coordinate 38,295,914, forward strand.
TCACAGAAATAGAAAAATAATCCTAAAGTTTATATGGAACTACAAAACACCACAAATAGCCAAGCAATACTGAGTAGAAAGAACAAAGTGGTAGGCATCACACAATCTGACTTCAAAATATACTACAAAGCTATAATAACCAAAATGGCATGTTATTTGGTGTAAAAAGACATATAGACTACTGAAACAGAATAGAGAACCCAGAAATAAATCCACATATTTATAGCAAACTATTTTCAACATATTTATTTTCAACAAAGTTACCAAGAACATACACTGGGGAAAAAATACTCTCTTCAATATATGGTGTTGGAAAAACTGGACATCCATGTCCAGAAGAATGAAATTGGATCCCTATCTCTTATCATATACAAAAATCAACACAACATGGATTAAAGACATAAATGTAAGATCGGAAACTATAACACTACTAGAGGAAAACACAGGAGAAATGCTTCAGGACCTTGGTCTAGGCAAAGATTTTATGGCTAAGACCTCAAAAGCACAGGGAACAATTAAGATCTTTAAACCAAATTTGTTGTAATTTTGTCTTATGACACTAGCAATACAAGTGAATTTAGAACCATTTGTCTGGTCACTTACTGTAGAATTAACTACCTTCAAAACGTGTAATGACTTTACTGCTTAATCCCTTATCATTTTTTTATGGCCAGGGATACTGTGGGCCAGGTATTCAATAAGGACACAGTAGAAGTGGCTTGTCTCTGATCCACCATGTCTCAGACCTTAGCTGGAAAGAAGCAAAGGCCAACGGTTACTCGATGGCTGGGAGCAAATATAATCTCAGGGCTCCCTCCCTCACTGGTCTGGTTCCTGTGCTAATAGGACTCAAAGACTAGGACAGGTGACTTATTACCTACCCACGGCCTCTGTACATGGATTGGTGTGTTCACAACATGGTGGCCTCAGATAGTCAGACTCAAGGCTCCAAGAACTAGTTTTCTAGAAAACTAGGAGGAAGTTGCATCACTTTTTATGATTTAGCCTCAGAAGTCAAGCAGTATCACTTTCCCTACTCTACTGTTTGAAAAATTACAGGCACACTCAGATTCAAGTGGACTCCACGTCTTGATGAGGGGGAACTAAGGTCACATTGTAGAAGAGCACAGATGATAGGAGACATTGGCCATCTTTGGAAAATACGATTTGCCACTCATCATGTGTTAATGCACAAATGAGGAAGTGCTATCTGCTCTTCTTCCCTCCTCAGCTAACCTTGCCTTCTGTGTTTCCAGTCCTGATTATTTATAGCACATGTTCAATATAACAAGGATGTTTTGAATCCCAAAGGAATGAATCCTTTCCTAGCCTTTCAAACCAAGATAAGGAAAAAGTGGAAGAAGACGTTAAGACATGCAGCTCTAAGGAACTATCCAAATTACACTAGGTAGAGGCCCTACAGATGTTTAAGATTTCCAGAGAATCAGGTTTATATTCTCAATAAGTAGATGTTGAGAATATACAACTGATCCCCACTATTTGAAGATTTTGTATTTGTAAATTTGCCTACTGACTAAAATTTATTTGTAACCCTCAAATCAGTATTCACAGAGCTTTTGCAGGCATTTGTTGGCATGCACTGAGTGACAAAATATTGGGTTACCTTATGTGCACGTCAACAGATGAAGTTGAACAAGGCAATGCTCTGCCCTCTTGTTTCTGTTCTCATACTATAAACAACTGTCCTTCTATGGTCAACCTAGTGCCTTATTTTTCAAAGTTTTGTGGTTTTGTTAGTCATTTCACCTCTAAAAATGGCCCCCAAGTCTAGTATTCCTAAAAACAATAAGGCTGTGATGTTCCTTACAGAAAAAATACATGTGTTAGATACCCCTTGCTCAGGCATGAGTTAAAGTGCTGTTGGCTGTGAGCTCAATGCTAATGAATCAACAATATATATTAAGTAAGGCATCTTTAATCAGAAACACACATAAAATAAGATTATCTATTGATCAGTTGACAAAAATGTAACTAGAGGCTCACAGGAACTTAACACTGCGTTTCTCTTAGGAACAGTGGTTCAATATTTGCTAATTCATTGTTTGCAGTGACTTTATAGAGCATAACTTACATTACAAATAATGAGAATCACCTGTACTGAAGATCAGGACTTTTATAATCCCCAGAGATACAACAATGACCAAGCAGACCAAAATCCCTGCTCTCATAGAGTTTAAAGGAGAGGGGAAAACATAAATGAAATAAATAAATAAATGATATATATGTTAGAAGGTAATAAGTGTTATGGGAAAAAAAATAAAGCAGGGGATGAGAAGTGGGGGTGGGTATTCAGGGTTTTTTGTTGTTGTTACTATTGTTTTCTGTTTCTTTATCAAAAAAATGGTCATGGTGGACCTCAGTAAGAATCAGATAACAGTTGAGACAGTTGATGAAAGAGATGAGGAAGCATGCTAAGTGATTTCCTGGAGGAGAGCAAAAGGAACAGCCAGTACACAGGCTGAAGATGGAAACAAACCCACCATGTTGTAGAAACCAGGAGGAGGCTCATGTACCCGAAGTGGAGTCAGTAGGAGATGAGGTCAGAGAAGTAAGAAGGGGTCAACTCAATAGGGCCTGGCAGCCCATTATAATGACTGGGGCTTTCACGCTGAGTGAAAGATGGTAAGCATCCAAGGGAGAAACAGGAGAGCAATTAAAAGGTGTTGCAAAAATCCAGACTTGGGGGGTAATTACCACCAATTATAAGAAGTGGTCACGTTCCGCATGTCTTCAAAGGCAGAGCCAACAGGATTTGGTGGTGGATTGTATGTGTGGTTGTGAAAGAAATAATGATATCAAACATGACTCCAAAGTTTTTGACCTGAGAAGCTGGAAGTTGCCATTCTAAGATGGAAAAGACTGTAGACCAAGCAGGTTTTGAAGGGAATTTCAGTTCTACTCATTTTAAGGTGAGATGTCTACTTAATATCCAAGTGGAAAAATAAGGTAGGCAACTGGATATACAGGGCTGGAATTCAAAGAAGTTCAAACTGGTAATATACATTTTGAGTCCTCAGCATAAAGATGGAATTTAGAGACATATAACTGAATGAGACCACCAAGGAATCAATGTAGGAAAAGAAGAGGTTGAAGAATGGAATCCTGAGGCATTCCAGTGTCAAAAGAAGAAATGAGAAAAGCAGATTGAGAAACGTGGCCTCCTGGAAGCTGAATGAAGAGAGTCTTCCCAGAAAGAGTGAATGATTGCTATGTCAGCATGCCCAGAAGTGGGGTAGGATGAGGACTGGGAAGAGAGAAAGCCCTGATTTGTAGAGTTTGCCAATTTCCATGGTGAAAATACTCTCACCAGAGTTGATTTCAAGCTGTTAATGTGTTATTGAATGTAGAGTTTAGAAGAGATGCACACAATTGGCTCTCAGGAGATATTGCAAGCTGATCTCAGCACACCCCTGACAGCTAATGATATCCATTGCCTCATCAGGCTTTGGCTTCCAAGAGGGAACTGCCCAAGCAAGTGTGAACCTGGCATGACTGAATCTCTGTCATCTGGACAGGGCCAAGCAACATTTATCTTCAATATAGTAGGCTGGCAACTTTCTCAGAGGGCAGCCCAAACTGGGCTGGGCAAGAGGGCCTCAGAGAAGGATGTCATGGTCCTTGCAGCCACACTCATGCTAACTTTTAGCAGAGTGCATTTCAGTAATGAACAGCCTGAGGGATGGTCCCTTAGCCAACATAGAGTGCAGACCTCTCTGCAGGCTTCCCAGATCTTCTCCTGAGCACATCTCTGGTGTCTGATTCAAGAATGAGAGGGCCTGACTAGAAAGATTTAAGCCTCAGATGGATTTACCAAGCAAGTACACAAAAATAATCTGGACACTTTAACAAAGAAAAGCATAAGACTCTCTCTCAAAGAGTTGTTAAAATCTGATGAGAAACCTTCTTGGAAAATAAGTCTCCAGGCTTATGGGAACCTTGTTTCCAAATCTTTCTGTTAGTATTTCTGCCCACATCCTGAGAATTCTCTTATGTTCTCTCAGACTCCATACCCTGCTTCATATTTTCCTGCTGCCTAGACTTTATCTTGACTGGCCTGATTTCTGATACCATTTGGTTCCACCCACTTAATTCCCAGCAGCCTGTAATGGTCACATCCCTAAAGCAAAATACCACTGGACTAGGAGGAACATCAACCTGCTTAAATTGTGGGCTCCGCTCTACCTTTCATTTACACACAGGAAGAATTTTCCAAGGAGGTTTTTTTCCCCCTCCCTCTCTGGAAGTCTTTACATGTGAGATTTTCATTTTTCATAAAATAATAATTAACAAACATACATCAATTACCTACTGAATGCAACACACCATACAGGATTCTATAAAACATACAAAGAATAATTAGATGTCTACTTATAATGTGGTTGGGAAATTTGGCATTTTCTTACATAAAAAGATCATTCTGACCAATGTGAGTGCCCAATAAATGTCTCAGAAACCAGGTACTGGAGGACAGCGAGACACAAGAAGCCCACAAAGCTGCACTCTACAGGACGGAATAAGATCAAAGGAAAGGAATCTCCTATTTGCTTGCCATTTCTCTGTGCTAGAACTGTTTTAGACACTAAATCTGTTTAATTACATCTCAATACTTCCTATTGCTATAAAAAAGGATTTTCATACTTCTATGAAAAGAGAGTGTCATTCCTTTTTACAAATGAATCACAGAGTGGTAAAACACTTAAGCAAAATCCACAGAGTCAGTCAGTGACAGAAGTGGGACCCCAACCGAGGAAAACATATCCGAAGTCCTATGTTTAACTCTTACTATCACTTCACATCGCTTCCCTTAGACGGACGAGTCAGTCGAATTGTGCCACCCCTCTCCCCAAAGATATGTCCAAGTCCTAAATCCCTGTACCTGTAATGGGATCTTATCTGGAAATAGTCTTTACAGATGTAATTAAGTTAAGTGTCTTGAGATGAGATTATTCTGGAGGTAGGGGCTGGACTGAGGAGGCAAATCCAATGACTGGCATCTTTAGAAGAAAAGGGAAGACAGACCCAGAGACCCAGAGGGAGGGCCATGTGAAGATGAAGGCAGACATTGGAGTTCTGCACCCCCAAGCCAAAAACACCAAGGATTGCCAGCACTCCACAGAATGCTGGAGAGGGGCATGGAATGAATTCTCCTTCAAGCTTTCAGAATGAACCAACCCTGCCAACACCTTGATTTTTAGACTTTTGGCCTTCTCAACTGTGAAAGAATAAATTTCTGTTGCTTTAAGCCACCAAGTTGTGGTGATTTATTATAGCTTCCCTAGGAAACTGATACAGACAGTCAGGATGAGGTCAGTCTGCACAGAGACATGGGGGAAGAGAGAGAAAAGATCACGAAGTGTGACTTCTAAAGCTGAGCCAAAATAGAGTCCCTGGGAAGAGGGTGCAATCCTCTTTTTGCTGCCAGTGGCAAGTCCTGAACTCCCATGTCTTGGTTTGATTCCAACTGGCGCATCATAAACTATTCAGTTTGACTCCAAACGCTAACATCTAATCAGTTTCCTCAGCTTACTGGTTTCACTGGTTTCTATTGATGGGGGCAACTGTTTGGGCAAGTTTGAGCTACACAGACACAGCTCCTGGTATACTTGTCCTCAAATATCAGAGAACATCGAATCATCCAGGTGCATCTTTGTGAGCACACTGAAGAGATAAGCTTCTAAGAAATAAAACTGATATAATTGGCAATGCCTACCATTGGTCAAAAGTAACTTCCTCAATAGCTCTTGGTGGTGCCTAGTTCTGTTTTTACATGGAGACATCAGATAAAATGCAATGATTCTAATAGAATTCAGCTATCATCACCCATTAACATACCAGTTCTGAGGGAAGCAGCTCTCTGGGGATTTATTGTGGAATGAGAGAGGAGAGAAAATTTTATAGTCAAAGCAAAATGCAAAGAGATAGATCTATTTGAGAATCCTGGGCACTCAGGAATGTTAGCAAGGAATTGAGGAACAGACTGAAATTAAGTTGACAAGGAATGAGAATAAATCATGGTTCCGCCCAAGTTTTTGTGTGATGGTGTTCAAGAACCAAAAGTAGCCACTTACTGAATTCTGGTTAGAGCTTACTAAGGACCTACTAAGGGCAATTTACCCCATTAGGTGAGTGTACTAGAGCTATAAGGATGAATGGGTTCATCTGCTCATAACATAAGAAGGCAAACTCTGGGGGTTGGGGGATATATATGTTGTGAGTCAGAGTAGAGGAAAGAAAAATGATGCCATATTCCTCAGCTTCTGGGAGGTGATCCCATCAAGAGTGCAGTGAATTTTTAATGTTTAGAACTCCATGAAGTTCTGTAACCAAGTATCCCCCATTTTTCTAAGAGATAGAGAATGAATTATTTTTTAGTTTCTCTTAGTTTCTCTTTCTCCCTTTTCCCCGGTTCCCCACTTCCTATTTAGTTCTTTAGAAATGCAATGATAACATTTTACCTTCCCTTCACCAGACACTCCCTACAGGGCAAGCTTATCTGACTATGTGCATACATAAAAGCTCCAGGATGGAACTCTGTCCTACCAGGAGATTTCCTCAAAAGACAATAGTCAATATGCAACTTAAAGTGCACCCACTATGAAACCCTCTCCCACCTGCAGAATATCTCAAGACAAGGCCACTTTACAACCTAGTTCTGCCTAGGATGGTGCCAGCTCAACCACCTGGTAGATAAGGACCACCTGGTAAATAAGGCACAAATTGAGTCATACAGACCCCCACCTACTCATGCCCTCTCTTGCATGCCATTCATGCCGAGTCCCCTTTTAAAAGTTTCTGCTTTCTACTCCAAAAGCAAAGTGGTACCCATAAGGCAGGCAACCCATACTTCCACCCCTAAGCTAGCTTTGGAATACAAAAATCACATTCCTTATAGCAGACTTCGCTCACGTTCATTGGACTATGCAAATGGCAAGTGACCAAACCTGTATTTTGGTTATAGTTCTAGTGAGAGGAATCCAGGGACACCAATAACAGAGTAAGAATTGTCCAGCTGCTCAGAGCTCTACACAAAGGTCGGGTATTTGCCAGAGGAGGAAAAGTGTGACATCTTTATATAGACCAGGGCTCACTGGCATATCCTTTGCCATTTCCTGGGAAAGGAAGCTTCTGGCTCCTGGAGAAATGGCAGAAACTTGATGAACAGAGGATTGGTGAAATCTTTTGGTTTGTGTGGCCAGATAGTACAAGGTTCTAATCAGGAAGAAAAGCACACAGCGTCTTTCTTCACTCCTTTGGGTTTGGGAAATAAACAAACAAAAAAAATACACCAAAGGCAGTGAGGCCACCATAAAACCCAGAGTCGGGGCAGAGGACAGGATGCCGGGGAATTCAGGGGAAGGGCTCTTCTGAGGTCTGAGCTTCCCTATTATCTGCGCATTTATCCCAGCTGAACTTTTCCACAGGAGTGCTTCTGGCCTCCTCTAAGCCTAACCTCCCCACCTCTCCACATCCTGAGCAAAGGTTCCATGTGAATGAGCCCAGATGGAAAAACATTGGAGGAGTTTTTCTTTGTCACTACAGGCAGGAAGAAAATGGCAAATGGAGACAATTATTTGCTGAATTTGGTCTTCTTAGACTCATACTTTTTGCTCAGTTTTCATTATTTGAGGATAAAAATTGCTTTTAGGCCTGAGAGACTCAGCTAACAGGACAATTTTTCAGTTCATTTTTGAGAAGTAGGCATGGCCTTGGGAGAACAGTTTTTACGGTCTCAGCACTCTCATTCCATCTCAGATAAAAATATATTAAGAAAATGAAGCCAACTGAAGCAGAGGTCAGGAGCGAAAGAAAAGTTGACATAAGAGCTTCAGCAATAGCAGCTGGCCCCAGGCACTAGCAACTGATAAAGGAAACTCTGGGCAGAAGAGCCTGAGATGAATGGGATATTAGTGAAAGGAGCTGAGCCGGCCACACAGCCAAGAGAGAATGGGAAATTCATTATAATAAATTCCTCCTAAAACCCTGAGGATTGGAGACAACGCATAGGCTATTCAGAGGGCAATTTCTCCTAATTCTGCAAGGTCTTAGAGAGCTTCTTATGCACAAAGGAAGGCACGAGAACCTCTGCCAAGCATATGGAATTGCCAACTTCAAGTCAAGAGAACTTACTTGTGAGCCTCCTGGAGATGGTTATGTGGACACAGATGATGGGTTTGCTTTCTGTTTAGTAAGGAGTAAACCTATGTTTGTTTGGTTCTCATATTCGTCTCTACTCCCTGCTATTTCCCTTGGCAGAAAATGAGTGCACTGACCAAGCCAAATGCAAGCAATAAATCCAGTGGTACTTTATATTGTATTAACTCCAGCGAGGAGTTAGAAGGCCTGAAGACAAACATGCCTATCATGATATTGGAGGTTCGCTGTTTGGAGGGCAGACCAAACCCTGGAGGGGTCTAGATATGAGGATCAGAGGCTGAGAAAGGGTATTGGGGTTGGGAGTGACTCCAACTTTGCTTTCAGCCCCCCTTCTCAGAGGACGGTGGGCAGACCAGCAAAACCATTCTGGAGGGGAAGCCAAAAAAATTAAGGTTCCGGGAAGGCTGAAAATGAAGAAGGCCTTTTCTAATAAAGTGAACAGGATCGAGAGGCTGCCAAATGCTGCTCACTCCAACCCCTTTTATTGGCAGTGAAGCAAGTCAAATACTTGCTAGGAACACTAGCCCTTTCTTAGAAGCGACTGTTGTTGAAAAAAACACCCTGTGCTTTGCTAAGTGATTTGTCCCTGAAGAACTCTATGAGTAAAAGAGACTCTAGCTGTGACTTTGGCCAAGTCAGCTGGTCTTGCTACTGATGAGGGGGCTGAATCCTGAGCATTCTCTTTGATACAGAAAATAAAATGGACTAGGGGAGAAGGTATAGAATGTAATGCACTAAGGTTCTTTTTGGAGGGGGGATAACCTCTGGGCAGGTCCCTACTCTCGAAACCTAGCCTGGAATAGGCTTTCACCTCTGTGCTGTTTATACTAAAACTGAATTGGCCTTAGGGATGGGATGGAAGGCAATTAGGATTCCCTATTACCGGATGATTTTGAACCCAAACTATTCCCTTGTGGACACAAATGGGTATGGTGGAGTCAAATGCATTCAATGAATTCTTCCCCTATTGTTTTAATCAAAGCACTGATTTTAGCACAGACTCATGCACCAAACAAGCTATTGAAAAACTACTGTGATACACATTTAATGAGATGATGTACAGTTTCTGGGGGCTTGTCCTGGGACTGCTGAGGTGGTCTCCAGGGATGCTTAGGGGAAGGATATGCGAAGTGAGACATGTGGGTTGAATTGCCCCACTCCTAATAAGGTTGATAAATTGAAAAACCAAGGTATAGAAGTGACCTTTTACATTCTGGGGCAACTTCTCATCTGTGCTTAACAAGAGAAATGAAAATCGGATGGATTTCCATTGAAAATTTCATGTCATGATTTCATATGAATGATCTAATATCCAGCTTTCCCCTGGAGCCAGTGAATTCTATATCCAGCTGTGGAAACTGAAAACACCATGAGGCTGCTCACGTTAGGCACCTGCTGTAGAGAAAGACCTTTCGCATTTGGGAAGGGACAGAAGACTTGTTTGTAAAACAGCCTGGTGTGATGCTCTTTTCTGAGCATTTTTCTCTTGCTCTCTCTGCCTTGCCTGAGTTGGAGACTGTCTCTTCTCAGTGACTTTAGGAGACATACCTTTGGGCTATCTTCATAAATCTTCATAATCTTTTCACTCATGCCATGTAGGATACTGAAAATAAGTGTGCACTTTTCAGACATTCTGTCTTATACCTGTAGGTCACACGTCTTTCATGCCTAAGGCATTTTGTTACAGTCTATATAGTTTACTGTTTCATCTCTCAATCCATTGAAGTCTATTCCCTAAAAACTTCTAGGCATGGAATAAATGTCAATTACAAACGACCAGAATTTAACAACAAAAAACTTCCAGGCAGGAATGTTACAGCCCGTCTTCAGTTCTGGAGGAAAGCTGGGATAGTTCATAAAATAATTCTGTCTGATTTGTTTCTATGAGAATCTGTATTAAGGTATTTTCAGGAGAGAGGAATACACTTACTTGCTCTAAGGCCACACATCTTAAACCGAGATGCATCTACTCTGGGAGGTTTGCAGCTGCAGTTTTCAGCTGAACTTTTTAAAACTTTGTTTAAAATGAGTTGCTTTACATTGGAACTTAATATCCTCAGTGGATTGAAATCAACATCCTGGGAATTGAGATTGTGTCTGGAGAAGAGAAAGGAGGAACATTGCATTTTGCAGTAGACACAGATGGACTAGGCAGGGATGAGGGAGGTCTTCTGAAAGGAAAGCAGTGAACAGTTGGGGAAGGGGTTCAGAAATGGAGGAAGGGGACCAACAAGAGAAAGGGTGGCCTACACTGGGATTTTTCTAGCTGCAGGATAAATCTAGTACATCTTTTTATATTGAAACTAAATGCAGATATGAAACAGAGCTTCATCTGGCAATGACCTCATAAGTGTTGGGCAAAGCTGCTTTTTTCTGAGGCTGTTTCCTTCAGGCATGGGCTTGGGCTCCTCTTCTCATTCCCTCAAGCCCCACCCTCTCTCAACTCGGAAGCCTTTGTCAGCTTGACATAAGATCCTTTAATACACCTAATAGCAAACATCAAAGGGAAGCAAAAAATCCAGGTCTCAACTATGGCATGAATAATTGCAAAAGGTCTAACTAAAGCCACCCAGCCACAATGTGGCTTTCTTTCTGCACAAGTACTCTTGCTTCCTAAAAAAGGACCATCCTGGCCGGGCACACTGGCTCACACCTGTAATCCCAGCACTTTGGGAGCCAGAGGTGGGTGAATCACGAGGTCAGAAGTTCAAGACCAGCCTGGCCAAGATGGTGAAACCCCGTCTCTATTAAAAATGCAAAAATTAGCCAGGTATGCTGGCAGGCACCCGTAATTTCAGCTACTCGGGAGGCTGAGGCAGGGAATTGCTTGAGGAGGCGGAGGTTGAGCCAAGATCGCACCACCACTATACTCCAGCCTGGGTGACAGAGCGTCTCAAAAAAAAGAAAAACAAAAACAAGCAAAAAAAAACCCATCCTATACCCCATTCTCAGCTCCAGTCATTCAGGTACTGGACAGACCTTAGTCTTAGAACCAGCATGCCTAGAATGGGCTCTTACCTTCTATGGGCCTCAGCTATGGAAAAAAAAAAAAAGAAAGAATTAAACTAGGGGCTCACCAAGGACCCTCCCAGCTCTAGCTCTCTTCAATTCTACATACAGCATTAAGGAATTTCAGGAAATATCTCCCTGGCTTGTTGTTAGTCTCTTTTCACTTTCTCCAACTTTCCCTAAAGCAGGGGCAAGAATAGCAAAGAAACTCAGTGCTGATCTGTAGAGACAGCCTCTCCTCAATTAGAGATTCTGAGCCAAGGGGTTTGTGTGACCTTTGGAACTCAACCACAAAGCCCTGGAAGAACTGGTTGCCACCACGACCCTAGAGAACAATCCCAACATAAGCCACACTTTCTCTTGTTGTTCTCCTATCTCCATTTTTGAACCTCTCCCCAACCTTTTACTGCCTTGCCATCTAAGTCTGCTGCAAACATGCAACACTTCTCCTTTCTCCTCTCTGTCCCAGGCAAAATTTCTATTCCCAGGAAGGTGATCTCAATCTGCTAAGAATATTATGTTCGAATATAAAGCAACTCTTTTTAAATACAGAGCTCAACTCAAGAAAAATCTTCAGTGATCTACCAAAAAGGAAGATATTTTGAATAAGAGACTTCCTTCAGATGAAATCAGTGTAATTAATTCAAATCCCATCCATCCTCTCTTTACATAATCAAACTTCGCAGCAGGACAGAGATAATATGGGTTAGCCAAGCAGAGAAAAGCTTTCAGTCCTAGAAGAAAGAAGGTCTCTGCTATCACCTAATAATAGCTCTGGAGCTACTCCTCCAAGATCATAGAACTTTTCAGCATACACCATAGAGGAGCTGTTTGCATGCAGTAGAGGGACCCAGAGCGCCACCTGGAATGGTCCAACCTAAGAACCTAGGTAGGAAGCATGGGAAGCCAGGGGTTGCTTCAGAATAAAGGCAGAGGGACACAGTTTGTCAAATTCTTGGGTTTGCTTGGGGTCAGCTCTGCATGTCGAAATACCCCCTTCCACCAACTTTTTAGGCTTGGCTTGACTCCACTTGCACTCCCATAGATTTCAGCTATCACCTCTGCTTCCTTCTTGGGAGATTTTTCCTCTTGGGAGCATTATTTAGGCTGGGGAGAACTTAATGCAATCATCATGTTGATTCATTTTCACAAATACTTATTAAATGTCTGCTGTTTGCCCAGCTCTGTGGAAGGGCCAGAGCGGTACATAATGCATGTTCTCTGACTTAAAGGAACTTGAAAGTAACCTGTGCCCTAACTTAGTTACCAACAGGGAATTATTTTGGAGGTTCTGGGAGAAATAATCTATTAGGTTGGTATAAATGTAATTGCAGTTTTTGCCATTATGACAAAAACTGCAATTACATTTGTACCAATCTAACACTCCTGACACCTGAGAGCCAATTGCCAGTCATTCCAGGATACACTGTGTGCACTTTGCATTCTCTCTGCAATCTTCTTTAAACATTCATCTATCTCTCAATTTCCATTTAACTGAAACTGTGGCAGCAGCATTAGCAGCTGGTGGTGGTGGAAGACCTCCTGATTCCAGAAATTTCCCAGGGTGGCCCCCTACAGTTTGGATCTGCTGAGGAGCATGTGGAAATTCAAGGGCATGCTCTCATATGGAGAACAGTTTGTTGGCAAAACATCACCCATTTGCTGCAGATCTGTAAACTGAGGTAGGCCTATCTTTCTTGACACATTAAAAACTGGTCAAAAGCTTCACTGGTTAATTAGGTTAGTGATATTGTTTGACTATGTCCCCACCCAAATTTCATCTTGAATTGTAGCTCCCATAATCCCCACATGTCATGGGAGGGACCCAGTGGAAGGTAACTGAATCATAGTGGCAGGTTTTTCCAGTACTGTTCTCATGATAGTGAATAAGTCTCATGAGATCTGATGGTTTTCTAAAGGGCAGTTCCCCTGCATATGGTCTTTTGCCTACCACCTTGTAAGATGTGCCTTTGCTCCTCCTTTGCCTTCTGCCATGATTATGAGGGCTCCCCAGACATGTGGAACTGTGAGTCCATTAAATTTCTTTTTCTTTATAAATTACCCAGTCTCGGGTATTTCTTCACAGCAGTATGAAAATGGACTAATACAATTAATTACAAAATTAGGTTAATTATCTTCTCATTGAATGTACCTTCATCACATATACATATAAATGATATATAGTATACTTCATATAAATATAAATATATATAAACATATGTGTATATTTGATGGTTTGTGTACCTTCCCTGAGAATGTGGGCAACTGGAAAACTCTGGCCGTGGGTGCAAAAGGGCCTCCCTTACTGTTCCATGATGGTGCTCCCTCAGGCCCCTCTTCGTCTCTCCTCTCCAGCCCCTCACCCTCTGCCTGGGCTCAGGCCCTCATCTTCTTTTTCTTCGATTACCTATTCCAACAACCTCCAAGCCTGTCTGCTGCAAATCCAGTCTCTTTACGATTTACATGTGACCATGTTTCTCCTCTACCTCAGACCTCCCTGAGACTCCCCATTCTCTAGAAGAGAACATCTGAGAAGCCTTACAAAGTGCTGCCTGCCTCTTCAATATCACCTCTGCCAGCCTGCTGCCTTGCAGATGGGCAAAAAGTCCCTCACACACACCAAGCTGTTGCTCACCTTTGTGGCTTTGCAACTGCTGTCATCTTTTGCCCTTTGCCTCTGCTTCATTTGGCTAACCCTACTCATCCATGAAGGCTCGACCAGGGGACTTCCCTGACTGATTGTTCCCAAAATATCCTGTGATGAATAGCACCATCAGTGTGCTTCCATAAAGTATCGTAACTAACTGTTCAATGGCTCTGTCCTCACCAAAGACTGTGAGATCCTAGAGAACAGGGAATGGGTATTAGTCATCACATCCCCAACATTACGGACAGTGATTTTGCCCCCCAGGGGATATTTGGCCATGTCTGGAGACTTTTTGTTTGTCATAACTAGATGGGGGTACTACTAATACCAAGTAAGTAGAAGCCAGGGATGCTGTTAAACAGCCTCCAATGCACAGGACAGCCTTCATAACTAAAAGTTATCTGGCCCCAAAGTGTAAATAGAAATCTTAATCTAGGACAAAGACTACGAACTTAATACTGCTTAATGAACGATAAAAAGTAAATATATTTTACCGAACCAAACTCTGCCCTTAAGTAAGTTCCATGTGACAATTGTTGGATCATGAGAAGGAATTCAAGTAAATGTACTCCTTCTTTAGAACAAATAATGGTGTAAGCCTGGTCTTTCACTTTGGATTTAAGTTTGGCTCCAGTTAACAAGGTATTTCACGTATCAACTGAGTAACTAGGAATAATATACTGAAGGCTATTCTCTACACAGACTAAGAATTTCTAGACTGAAATAAGATCAGAATGTCAGAAATAAAATAGGTGTCAAAAATCATCCAACTCGAGCTACTGATTTTACAAATGAAGACTCCAGGTCCTGCATGATACAGTGACTCCCCAAGGACACCTAGCTAGGAATGACAGGGTCTGGGGCCAGTGAAAAGACAGCTTGTGTTATGATTTCACCAGAAATGAATATGAGACTACTGGGTTCATCTCTAGGATCCTAATAGAGATTGGGTCAGGGTTTGTGTGGTTAGAATTGCTCCTTTGGGAGACAGGAGAAGAGAGAAATAGAGACAGCTGGGAGGTAGGCTTTGTTACATGTCTTGGTTTCTTTCCTGAACAGTCGGACCTTTCCTCTCATCTTTAGATCACACACAATTCAAACCTTTCCACCTTCTGGTGTCTCTCACTGGAAACACTATTAAAATTTTGGGCAAGACAATTCTTGTTTGCAGGACTGACTGACTGGAATACCTGGCCTTTGCTCACTAAATATCTGTTGCATCTCCAGGCATGATTATAAGAAAACAAGTGGGGATATTTTCAAATGCCACCTAGGAGGGTGGTACTGCCTGATTTTCCTGTCCCTTCAATTGAGGATCACCAAAGACCAGTTGGCAGGGTTGCATTTATGTTGAGCAAACTGCATCTTGGTCAGCACAAGAAAGCAATCACAATGATGGACAAGAATGGTCTTAATGACCACCTTCACCAAAATGACCTGTGTTGTCTGTTAAAAATAGGATTCTCAGGCCCCCCTCTCAGGGAGTAGGATGCAAGAATATACATTTTTTGTATTATACTTTAAGTTCTAGGGTACATGTGCACAATGTGCAGGTTTGTTACATATGTATACATGTGCCATGTTGGTGTGCTGCACCCATTAACTCGTTATTTACATTAGGTATATGTCCTAATGCTATCCCTCCCCCCTACCCCCCGCACAATAGGACCCAGTGTGTGATGTTCCCCTTCCTGTGTACAAGTGATCTCATTGTTCAATTCCCACCTATGAGTGAGAACATGGCAGTATTTGGTTTTCTGTTCTTGTGATAGTTTGCTGAGAATGATGGTTTCCAGCTGCATCCATGTCCCTACAAAGGACACGAACTCATCCTTTTTTATGGCTGCATAGTATTCCATGGTGTGTATGTACCACATTTTCTTAATCCAGTCTGTCACTGATGGACATTTGAGTTGATTCCAAGTCTTTGCTATTGTGAATAGTGCCGCAATAAACATACGTGTGCATGTGTCTTTATAGCAGCATGATTTATAATCCTTTGGGTATATACCCAGTAATGGGATGGCTGGGTCAAATGGTATTTCTAGTTCTAGATCCTTGAGGAATCACCACACTGCTTTCCACAATGGTTGAACTAGTTTACAGTCCCACCAACAGTGTAAAAGTGTTCCTATTTCTCCACATCCTCTCCAGCACCTGTTGTTTCCTGATTTTTTTAATGATTGCCATTCTAACTGGTGTGAGATGGTATCTCATTGTGGTTTTGATTTGCATTTCTCTGATGGCGAGTGATGATGAACATTTTTTCATGTGTCTGTTGGCTGCATGAATGTCTTCTTCTGAGAAGTGTCTTTTCATATCCTTTGCCCACTTTTTGATGGGGTTGTTGGTTTTTTTTCTTGTAAATTTGTTTGAGTTCTTTGTAGGTTCTGGATATTAGCCCTTTGTCAGATGAGTAGATTGCAAAAATTTTCTCCCATTCTGTAGGTTGCCTGTTCACTCTGATGGTAGTTTCTTTTGCTGTGCAGAAGCTCTTTAGTTTAATTAGATCCCATTTGTCAATTTTGCCTTTTGTTGCCATTGCTTTTGGTGTTTTAGACATGAAGTCCTTTCTCATGCCTATGTCCTGAATGGTATTGCCTAGGTTTTCTTCTAGGGTTTTTATGGTTTTAGGTCTAATATTTAAGTCTCTAATTCATCTTGAATTAATTTTCATATAAGGAGAAAGGGAAGGATCCAGTTTCAGCTTTCTACTTATGGCTAGCCAATTTTCTCAGCATCATTTATTAAATAGGGAATCCTTTCCCCATTTCTTGTTTTTGTCAGGTTTGTCAAAGATCAGATGGCTGTAGATGTGTGGTATTATTTCTGAAGGTTCTGTTCTGTTCTATTGGTCTATATCTCTGTTTTGGTACCAGTACCATGCTCTTGTGGTTACTGTAGCCTTGTAATATAGTTTGAAGTCAGGTAGAGTAATGCCTCCAGTTTTGTTCTTTTGGCTTAGGATTGTCTTGGCAATGCGGGGTCTTTTTTGGTTCCATATGAACTTTAAAGCAGTTTTTTCCCAATTCTGTGAAGAAAGTCATTGGTAACTTAATGGGGTGGCATTGAATCTATAAATTACCTTGGGCAGTATGGCCATTTTCACAATATTGATTCTTCCTATCCATGAGCATGGTATGTTCTTCTATTTCTTTGTGTCCTCTTTTATTTCACTGAGCAGTAGTTTGTAGTTCTCCTTGAAGAGGTCCTTTACATCCCTTGTAAGTTGGATTCCTAGGTATTTTATTCTCTTTGAAGCTATTGTGAATGAGAGTTCATTCATGATTTTGCTCTCTGTTTGTCTGTTATTGGTGTATAAGAATGCTTGTGATTTTTGCATGTTGATTTTGTATCCTGACACTTTGCTGAAGTTGCTTATCAGCTTAAGGAGATTTTGGGCTGAGACAATGGGGTTTTCTAAATATACAATCATGTCATCTGCAAACAGGGACAATTTGACTTCTTCTTTTCCTAACCGAATACCCTTTCTTTCTCTTGCCTGATTGCCCTAGCCAGAACTTCCAACACTATGTTGAATAGGAGTGTTGAGAGAGGGCATCTCTGTCTTGTGCCAGTTTTCAAAGGGAATGCTTCCAGTTTTTGCCCATTCAGTATGATATTGGCTGTGGGTTTGTCATAAATAGCTCTTATTATTTTGAGATACGTTCCATCAATATCGAATTTATTGAGAGTTTTTAGCATGAAGGGCTGTTGAATTTTGTCAAACACCTTTTCTGCATCTATTGAGATAATTATGTGGTTTTTGTCTTTGGTTCTGTTTATATGCTGGATTACGCTTATTTATTTGCATATATTGAATCAGCCTTGCATCCCATGGATGAAGCCCACTTGGTCATGGTGGATAAGCTTTTTGATGTGCTGCTGGATTCGGTTTGCCAGTATTTTATTGAGGATTTTTGCATCGATATTCATCAGGGATATTGGTTTAAAATTCTCTTTTTTTGTTGTATCTCTGCCAGGCTTTGGTATCAGGATGATGTCGGCCTCATAAAATGAGTTAGGGAGGATTCCCTCTTTTTCTATTGATTGGAATAGTTTCAGAAGGAACGGTACCAGCTCCTCCTTGTACCTCTGGTAGAATTCGGCTGTGAATCCGTCTGGTCCTGGACTTTTTTTGGTTGGTAGGCTATTAATTATTGCCTCAATTTCAGAGCCTGCTGTTGGTCTATTCAGGGATTCAACTTCTTCCTGGTTTAGTCTTGGGAGACTGTAAGTGTCCAGGAAATTATCCATTTCTTCTAGGTTTTCTAGTTTATTTGCTTAGAGGTGTTTATAGTATTCTCTGATGGTAGTTTGTATTTCTGTGGGGTCGGTGGTGATATCCCCTTTATCATTTTTTATTGCATCTATTTGATTCTTCTCTCTTTTCTTCTTTATTAGTCTTGCTAGCGGTCTATCAATTTTGTTGATCTTTTCAAAAAACCAGCTCCTGGAGTCACTGATTTTTTGAAGAGTTTTTTTTGTGTCTCTATCTCCTTCAGTTCTACTCTGATCTTAGTTATTTCTTGCCTTCTGCTAGCTTTTGAATGTGTTTGCTCTTGCTTCTCTAGTTCTTTTAATTGTGATGTTAGTGTGTCAATTTTAGATCTTTCCTGCTTTATCTTGTGGGCATTCAGTGCTATACATTTCCCTCTACACACTGCTTTAAATGTGTCCCAGAGATTATGGTATGTTGTATCTTTGTTCTCATTGGTTTCAAAGAACATCTTTATTTCTGCCTTCATTTCGTTATGTACCCAGCAGTCATTCAGGAGTAGGTTGTTCAGTTTCCATGTAGTTGAGTGGTTTTGATTGAGTTTCTTAGTCCTGAATTCTAGTTTGTTTGCACTGTGGTCTGAGAGACAGTTTGTTATAATTTCTGTTCTTTTACATTTGCTGAGGAGTGCTTTACTTCCAACTATGTGGTCAATTTTGGAATAAGTGTGATGTGGTACTGAGAAGAATGTATATTCTGTTGCTTTGGGGTGGAGAGTTCTGTAGATGTCTATTAGGTCCATTTGGTGCAGAGTTGAGTTCAATTCCTGGATATCCTTGTTAACTTTCTGTTTCGTTGATCTGTCTAATGTTGACAGTGGGGTGTTAAAGTCTCCCATTATTATTGTGTGGGAGTCCAAGTCTCTTTGTAAGTCTCTAAGGGACACGCTTTATGAATCTGGGTGCTCATGTATTGGGTGCATATATATTTAGGATAGTTAGCTCTTCCTGATGAATTGATCCCTTTACCATTATGTAATGGCCTTGTTTGTCTCTTTTGATCTTTGTTGGTTTAAAGTCTGTTTTTTCAGAGACTAGGATTGCAACCCCTGCTTTTTTTTGTTTTCCATTTGCTTGGTAGATCTTCCTCCATCCCTTTATTTTGAGCCTACGTGTGTCTCTGCATATGAGATGGGTCTCCTGAATATAGCAAACTGATGGATCTTGACTCTTTATCCAATTTGCCAGTCTGTGTCTTTTAATTGGACCATTTAGTCCATTTACATTTAAGGTTAATATTGTTATGTGTGAACTTGATCCTGTCATTATATTATTAGCTGGTTATTTTGCTCATTAGTTGATGCAGTTTCTTCCAAGCATCGATGGACTTTACATTTTGGCATGTTTTTGCAATGGCTGGTACCTGTTGTTCCTTTCCATGTTTAGTGCTTCCTTCAGGATCTCTTGTAGGGCAGGCCTGGTGGTGACAAAATCTCTAAGCATTTGCTTGTCTGTAAAGGATTTTATTTCTCCTTCACTTATGAAACTTAGTTTTGCTGGATAATGAAATTCTGGGTTGAAAATTCTTTTCTTTAAGAATGTTGAATATTGGCCCCCACTCTCTTCTAGCTTGTAGAGTTTCTGACCAGAGACCTGCTGTTAGTCTGATGGGCTTCCCTTTGTGGGTAACCCGACCATTCTCTCTGGCTGCCCTTAACATTTTTTCTTTCATTTCAACTTTGGTGAATCTGACAATTATGTGTCTTGGAGTTGCTCTTCTCAAGGAGTATCTTTGTGGTGTTCTCTGTATTTCCTGAATTTGAATGTTGGCCTGCCTTACTAGGCTGGGGAAGTTCTCCTGGATGATATCCTGCAGAGTGTTTTCCAGCTTGGTTCCATTTTCCCCATCACTTTCAGGCACCCCAATCACACGTAGATTTGGTCTTTTCACATAATCCCATATTTCTTGGAGGCTTTGTTCATTTCTTTTTACTCTTTTTTCTCTACACTTCTCTTCTTGCTTCATTTCATTCATTTGATCTTCAATTGCTGATACTCTTTCTTCCAGCTGATCGAGTTGGTTACTGAAGCTTGTGCATTTGTCACGTAGTTCTCCTGTTGTGGTTTTCATCTCTATCAGTTCTTTTAAGGACTTCTCTACATTGGTTATTCTAATTAGCCATTTGTCATATCTTTTCTCAAGGTTTTTAGTTTCTTTGCGCTGGTTACATAGTTCCTCCTTTAGCTCTGAGAAGTTTGATCGACTGAAGCCTTCTTCTCTCAACTCGTCAAAGCCATTCTCCATCCAGCTTTGTTCCATTGCTGGCGATAAGTTGCATTCCTTTGGAGGGGGAGATGCGCTCTGATTTTTTGAAATCCAGCTTTTCTGCACTGCTTTTTCCCCATCTTTGTGGTTTTATCTGCCTTTGGTCTTTGACGATGGTGATGTACTGATGGGGTTTTGGTGTGGGTGTCCTTTCTGTTTGTTAGTTTTCCTTCTAACAGTCAGAACCCTCAGCTGTAGGTCTATTGGAGTTTTCTTGAGGTCCACTCCAGACGCTGTTTGCCTGGGTGTCAGCAGCGGAGGCTGCAGAAGATAGAATATTGCTGAACAGCAAGTGTTGCTGTCTGACTTTTGCTCTGGAAGCTTCATCTCAGGGGTGTACCCAGCCATGTGAGGTGTGAGGTGTCGGTCTGCACCTCAGTTAAAAATGCAGAAATCACCTGTCTTCTGTGTCGCTCATGCTGGGAGCTGGAGGCTGGAGCTGTTCCTAATCGGCCATCTTGGGCGTGCCCCCTGAGAATGCTTTGATTTTGATGCAGGCCATATGAATCAGCCTTGCTGACTCAGGGCTGCAGTGTCCCTAAGGTACTGGCCTAGGACTCGGTACAGGTCTGGAAGTGAGGGCCACCAGGCATGCCTCAGTCTCCCGTAGTGTGCAGGAAACTGCCACCTCAGCAGCAGCAGGCCCAGGATGGTGCTGAGGCCCAGCACTAGGAGCAGAGCGGTCACCAAGGAGATCCAGGCTAGCAAGAATATACATTTTTAATAGTCTCACCAGGTGATTCTCATGCACACTAAAAGTTTAGAACCTTTGCCTTAGTAGTAGCACTCAACTCTGCCTCATGTGAGAATTAATGTTTAAAAATGCCATTGTTCAAGCCCTACTGTCAGAGATTTTCAGTTTCAACTACAGTGAAGCCCTAGCATTGCATGTTTTAAGACCTGCCTAGGTAATTCTAATATTCATCTAAAGTTAGGAAACACTACCATTATGAAATCTTGCAAGGTAAGAGGAAACCACAAATTAATCCCCTCACTTTTGGGTTAAATGCAAGAAACTTAAAACAATGGTTTTCAACCTTGGCTGCACCCTTAGTGAGACTTCTAAAACCCTAGTGCCACACCCCATGCCATTGACATCAGAATCTTCTGAACTAGGACCCAGGCTTCAGTGTTTTTTAAAGTTCACAGTTCACTCTAATGTGCAGCCAAGTTTGAGAACCATGGATTCAGAATATTTTCCTGAATTCTCCCATAAACTCTGCTCTTGGCTTTTATCTTTCCTCCAATCCCCTAATTCAAAAGTTTGAGGCTGTGGGGGTCAGGGCAAGAATAATAAAGGGAGAAAGGGCAAGATTCAGTCTAGTTCTTTTCTCCACTTAATCCCTGGCTACCACCGACTCAGCACTCTGGGAGTAGCTAAGGTGCAGTGGAGAAAGCTCTAGACCTATTGTTGTATATTTCAAGAGGAAGATCCTTGGACCAGCATCAAGTTTGCTTTTAATCTTGATTCTTCCCTGAGGTTTCTAAATATTGTTCCAGCATAGGAATTTCAGCTTTTATTATTTTCCAACTTTTCATTTATATGGCATGCATGGGTCAAAGAAGCAATGGAAAGTTGGAAACAATTGCCTTCTAATTAGCAGATGTCTCAGTGGCTAACATTATTTGCCAGTAGCAGTGCCAGGGCAGCACTGGGAAAGTTAATTACTGTCAACAGTCCTCAAGCCTGTTTTCATAACTGATAATGACTGTTAATATGTCACCACTGAAGTTAGAGACTCAGAAAAATCTTTTGTCCTAGGACTAGTAAATGTCATGGAAGAATGACCTCCAAATTTGCCTTTGGGTAAATAAAGTTCAATGTGACTGGCTGGGCACAGTGGCTCAGCCTGTAATCTCAGCACTTTGGGAGGCCAAGGTGGGTGGATCACGAGGTCAGGAGTTCAAGACCAGCCACAAAAAACTTAGTTGGGCATGGTGGCACACATCTGTAATCCCAGCTATTTGGGAGGCTGAGGCAGGAGAATCACTTGAACCCAGGAGGCAGAGTTTTCAGTGAGCCAAGATCATGCCATTGCACTCCCATCTGGACAACAGAGCAAGACTCCATCTCAAAAAAAAAAAAGTTCAATGTGACCTTTTTAAAAGAAATGTTAAATCTGACCCCAGTTACTAAAGGCAGAAGAATAACACGAGATTTGAGACTAAGTCGGTTCCTCTTTGCCTGTTTCAACCCCATTTATAGTCATGTCAAATGTCCCCCATTTCTGCTGGCTTCAGCCCCATCTTGTTGCTGCTTCCTTGAGATGTGAGGAAAGATCATTCTTTCTTCTGTTCTAGGCCAAGTCCCAGATGCTGACAATAAAACTGTCTAAGTCTGGAGTATTATGGCTCTTAGTGTTAGGTTCTTTCAACACACACCACAGACACACGTTTTCTCTAAGGTGCATCATTTGCAATGGGCTGGTGGATGCTGATAGTGAATTGGGGATCACCAGTACATGTTCCCCTTCCCTAATGGTCAGTAGTCCTCCCCTGCCACATGGCCTTAGTTAGGGCCAGATTTGATGATCAGATAGTTAAATAAATCAGAACTGCAAATCCATCAAGATCCTTTCTCCTTATGTGACCTTATGCCTGCAAATAGATACGTGGTGAGGGTGGGGGGAAGAACACAGCCTGACAACATACAACAATAGCATCCATGCCTCAAATCAAAAATGCCCTCCAGTGGGGGGATACTTGCCTGAAAACTGCAAGCCCCAAAAGGACCACTCAAGTTGTTTTTCCTAGATTTCCAGACATTTTCCCCTGAAACAGTCCTTAGAACTTAAAATGGGAACATCAAAGACATTAATATCTCATTCCTACCACCTACCGCTTAATCAGTATGTTGCTAAGCCCCTTACATATGAAATCTTACTCAGTCCTCACACAACCCACAGAGGGGGACACGATATCACCATCCCCACTTAAAAGAGGAAGAAATGCATTCAAGTTTACCCAATTAGGACGTGTGAGGATATAATTCAGGGTGTGTCTGGATTTAGAACTGCACACTGTACCTGCTGTGCTTTGTTGCATTAACTGCTGCTGCTGCTCTGACCTGGGCTGACCTTGCAGTGAGTCTGGAGAAACCCCTTGCTATGTTTCTGTGTTTTCATCACAGTTTCCATCACTACTTTCTTGACCTTATCACTCTTACAGCCCTGGTCCTATTCTCTCTGAGATGGGAGAGGCCTTTGCCAGCCAGCCTCTCTGCTCTTTAATTAGATCTCAAACACAATGTCTTTGTGTTCTAGTCTTTCTATGGTGCCCTTGTATTATGAATGTAAAAGTTAAACTTCCAGATCTCTCACAGGTACCCCATTTTCTCCTCCCTGTGCTTCTCTGAACTTGTTTCCCTAACCACAAACATAGAAAAAGTTTTCTAGAGGTTGAGTCAGAAGAATTTTTGTGGTAAAGAGGACATTGAAAGGGGATAGGTCTACTAAATGTCTTGTGTTAGGGTTCTCCAGAGAAACAGATAAATATATATCTATTTATATATGTGTATATATATTTATATTTATTTATATATGTGTGTATATATATATTTGTGTGTGTGTGTATATATATATATACACACACATGTGTGTATACATATATATATATATATATATGAGGAGATTGTTATGGGAATTGACTCATGCAATTACAGAAGCCTAGAAGTCCCACAATATGCCACTGCAAGCTGGAGACCCAGGATAGGTGTCATTCAGTTAGAGTCCTAAGGCCTGAGAACTAGTGTGGGAAGACTTTGGATTCAGACATGACTCAAGTGTACTGGTGGACTTTTCAGTTACATGAGAAAATGCACTGTCTCTTTGTTTAAGCAGTTGGGTTCATTTTCTGTCACTTGGCGGGTAAGGTTCCTAAAGACTACAGCATTCTTCCCATGGATCACTGGATGGCCTCATGCAAAATTGTTGTCCAGACACTGTGTGGGACAGATGAACCCAAAAGCATTTCTTCCCTAATATGCACCCCAACACCCAGAATCTCGTCTACGCCATGAGAAACAGCTTTGTAAATCGTAAACTAGGTGTCAATAGAAAGTCACATTCCTATAACTCAGTGTGAATTGACCTTCTTAATATGAGAGCTGAGTGAAGACAGAGAATATATGAGGCTTTGGGTACAGGTTCCTGAGGGGTGCTCAAATGGGTGTTAAGAGAAAAGACTGGAGTAGGGAAAGAGAGAAGGAATTGATGGATGTTAAAATGAACATATTAATTTTGCCTGTGGCCATGTTTCCAGTAATTGGCTTTTGGATCTGAACCAAGAATAGCAGAATTGAAAACCTAATAAAAACAAAACCCATGAAGAGAAGAAAAATTTTCATAGTAGCCCAAGTGAGAGTAATGACGTGAGCTAATCCAATTTGAAGTATAAACAAAGAAATTGCTTCACGCAACGAGACTGACTTATTTTGTTTCACAGCTAAATACCATGAGGGTAGGTCAGGAAATCTGGCCTAAATATATGTGTGGAGGTCAGGAAGATGGAGGTTAGTCATTCAATTGGAGGACAGAAGAAAAAGGAACAAGAAGTTCTTCTATAGTGACTGACCATAAAGTTTTGAAAAAAGAGGTATTCAAGTAGCACTTTAATCCACAATACATGTTATGAGAGGCTGCAGGGAGATGTATAATTTAAAAGCTCACTAAAAAATGGCAAATTAAATTTTATTTTCTACTTATGGTTGATAGACATGACTTTTCAAGGTCAGGCATATTAAGTGGCTTTCAGATATTAAGCACTGCAGAAAGAGGGAACATTTTTAAACTTTCCTTTAAAATAGTGGTTTCCATCATTTTTCACGTTATTATGTACAAAGAAAGTGACAATTTTATGACACTATGGTAAGTGGACTAGGTCATTTGAGGCAGAGATTGCTGGCCTGTGCCAGGTCCACTCAGGCTCCCCAAAGACTGAGGAATACCTATTTTGCATACAAGTGAGCTGGATCCACTAGTTAAGAAACCAAGTCAAAGACTGTCTATGAGGCAAAACCTATACTGCAGCCATTTGGGGGAAAGAACAAAGCACTGAACTAGAGGGCAAAGACCAATATTTTGGTTCTAGCTTTGCCAAGTGTAGGACATTGGACTAGGCACTTAACTTCAGTAAGCCTCAGTCTGCTTATGTACAAAACAGAGTAAAAGATTTCTTGCATTTCCTACTTTACAAGGTCACCATGAGGATCAAGAGTACCATGTTCATAAACATCATGTACAACCATAGAGTGCTATAGAAATGTGTGGCCTGATGATAACGAGTATGACATTTTTCTCCCCAGCCCTACCTCCATTTAGACCACCCTTCCTTTCAAGAGTCACCTGCAATGGACAGGAGTTGACACCAAGGAGAACAATGCAGCTGCTAAATCTCAAGTGGCTAGGAGCACAGAGTGTGGGAAGCTATTCTGTGGCTGTGTTTTTGAGTTGGGCCAAAGAGCTAGTGGGGTTTTGGCTTCTCAAGTACCTCTGTTGAAACTCCCTGGGGAATTTTGCTTTATGAAATTTCCAGCAATTGGAGATCCCACTGGGTTGGTGAATAGAAGCCTAAAGGGCTCCCTGTTGGATGAAAAAATGTGTTTGAAGTCTGCTGGGAAGAGCTGTAGGAGGGAGCTGAGGGTTCTTCCATGACTCCTACTGTGCATTGACAGAAGCTGTCCCTACCACTGTTGATTGCCAATTATTTTTGTCTCCAGAGCCAAAGAAAATATATTTGAATTTGACCCATCTTTTACTAGGATCTACAGATGGTGAAATATTAATGAACAGGTGGGTTGCACAATATTCCAAGATTGCATTAGAATTGATTTGTATAGGCTAAATTATTAACACCAGAGTTGCTGACATATATCCTCATATGATTAGCAAACTCAGAAACCCTAATATCAACACAGAATACATTCAGAACTATCAAACACAACATCTACTTTGCTGGAAATAGAATACTAGGTAAAGTAATTGAGATCTCACATAACACTTTTCTGAAAATAGGGACAGCTAATTTTGTAATGGATTGCCAGCAAAAGCTGTGACAATGCCTACTCTGGAAGTCTCTAAATTTCTTTTCAACCTGAGAAGGGTGTTCCATCATATTTACTGGAGTAAGAAGTGATAGAGGAGGTAGAATAGTTCCGGAAGTCACGTCTCTAAATAGAACAAATCTTGGGATCCTCCAAGTTTCAGTCTATGCATGGAACTACATTTAAAGAGGCAAAATCTAGTGGCTAAATAATAGCTAAAATTGTTCCAATCACGACTTGCACCTCTCAGAGATCATTATTCAAGTAATGCTTCTATCCCTTCCTCCAGTTCAGTGTTTCCTGGACTTCCCCTGCACCGATGCTCTTGCTTACCTAAGCCTCTTCTTCAGCCTCTTCTCCATCTCTGGACAATTCAATACACTGCGTGGACCTTGCTTAGATTCTAATTTGAGCAAACCAACTTCTCTTCTCCTTCTCCTTCCTCCTTCCTCCTTCCTTCTTCTTTCTTCTTTCTTCTTTCTTCTTTCTTCTTTCAGACAGCATCTCTCTCTGTTGCCCAGGCTGAATGCAGTGGCACAATCACAGCTCACTGCAGCCTCAACCTCCTAGGCTCAAGTGATTCTGCCACCTCAACCTCCCCCAGTACCTTGTACTACAGGTACTCAACACCATGCCTGGCTAATTTTTGTATTTTTTGTAGAGATGGAGTTTCACCATGTTGCCTAGACTGGTCTCGAACTTCTGAGTTCAAACGTGATCTGCCTGCCTCGCCCTCCCAAAGTGCTGGGATTACAGGCATGAGCCACTACACCTGGCCTCAAACCATCTTCAATGCAACATTTTGAAGACAATGAGGGAAATCTGAATTTGGAGAGTGTATTAGATGATACCAACAACATATTTTTAGTTTTGATAGGTGTGATTAATTGTATTGTGGTTATGTAAGAAAACACTATTTTTAGCAGTCAACACTTAGATACAGAAAGGTAAAATGACACAATTCTGGGATTCACTTATCATACATCAACCAAAATAAAGGAGGAAGGAAGGAAAAATGTATAGAAGTAAAAGTAGGAAAATACTGATAATTCTGAAATTTAAGTGACTGATGTTTGAAGTCCAATACTATATTCTCCATTTTTGTGTATGCTTGAAATTTTTCCTATTTTCTAGGAAAATTTCCCTTGAACATTTTTTTAAAGAATTTAAAAATTATTTTCTAAAGAGAGAAAGAAGGAATGGCGTGGTGGATCACACCTGTAATCCCAACACTTTGGGAGGCCAAGGCGGGCGGATCACTTGAGGCCAGGAGTTCGAGAGAAGCCTGGCCAACATGGTGAAACCCCATCTCTACCAAAAATACAAAAATTATCCAGGCATGTTTCCACACACCTGAGGTCCTAGAGAATCTCTTGAACCCAGGAACCGGAGGTTGCAGTGAGCCAAGATGGCACCATTGCACTCTAGCCTGGGTGACAGAGCAAGACCTTGTCTCAAAAAAAAAAAAAAAGAAAAAAAAAAGGAGGAAAGCAAATGCAAATATCTTCAGAATGTCATAAGAAAAGGCAAAAGTAAATCAGATAAATATATTTTAAAACAATAATAAAAGAGGCATTTTGTTGACAGATAAATTCATCAAACAAGACTGACTTTTTTGAGTGCCATTCATAGCACTGTCAGGTCAGCAGTGTAGTGTGAGGTATATTTCAATGCAAAATATTGAAATTATAAAAATAGGATTATGCACACAAACGTTTCAAGCCTTTATAATTGTTTTCAGTCCGAATGCTATAGGCCTATTTATAAAATATTTTCTGAATTTATATTACCATTAAAACTAGCGATATCCTATTAATTAACATATTTAAAACTTATAAGGAGACAGGTCGTTTAAAAAAATACTCTTGAACTGAGTAAAAAATAGCATGAAGTGAAGTTCAGCTCTAGGGAGAAGGGAGGTTGTGCTAAAACTTTTCAAAATGGAATTTAACCTGAGACTTTTAAAGCATAGCTTTCTGTAAGGATTCATGGCTTTCCTCCCACACTCTCTGGTCTGGGGCCAGTGTCTGGAGGAAACTATTGCTACTCCTGAATGAGATTTTAGAAAGCAGCATAGTTTCTGAAATGAGCAGCCATTGGAAACCAAAAACCTTCTCAGGGTACTCAAAGAGTTTGAAGAGAACTGATATTTGAAAACGGAAATCCTTCCATTTGTGACAATGTGGACAAACCTGGAGAACATTATGCTAAGTGAGATAAACCAGTCACAGCAAGACAAATACTGCCTGATCTCGGGTATATGTGGAATCTAAAAGAGTTAATCTCATAGAAGCACAGAGTAGAATGGTGGTTATCGGGGCTGGGGTATACAGGAAATGAGGAGATGTTGGTCAAAGGGTACAAAGCTTCAGCCATGCAAGAGGAGTTACTTCTGGAGACCTAACATAGAGCATGGTAACAACAGTTAACAATACTGTATTGTAGACTTGAAATTTGCTACCAGGGTAGATCTTAAGTGTTCTCAACACAAAAGAAAAGAGGCAGCTATGTGAGGTGATGGATAAGTCAACTAGGTTGATTGAGGTGATCATTTTCCAACATATACATATATCAAAACATGAAGTCATATATCTTAAATATATACAACTTCTATTCATCAGTTATGCCCCAATAAAGCTGAAAAAAAAAATTTTTTTAATGAGAACTGATGTTTGCATCCAGTTGCTGCTAAAGGCACACATTTTCTTTAAAAACTATTCAATGATTTTCCAGCTCTTACAGACATACTGGGAAGAAAAATGTTAAAATAAAACCTATTTGAGAAATTTGGATTGAACTACCTCATCCTGTATGAGGTAAGGCCAATGTGCAATCTTGCATTGCTAATCACTCAAGCAGAGTGCTCAGAAGCTGGGAAACAGGCTGGGGTTAAGAACATTGCTTAAGGAAGAATAATTAGATCCTTTCCATGTCTCATAGCCACAATTTTTTTCCAGCTTTGGCTGTTGTTTGAGCAAGACTTTGTGTATTAAACATTGATCTAGCCAAGTAGCTTAATGGAGAATTTGCTCAAATTGGTTTTTTAGCATCTTGTTGGCAGAAGGGGAAATGACTGCTTGAATGTTTCAACCTCAATGCTGACATGTGGCAACTTGAAGCCAGGTGAATGAAGGTTCCTCCAGCTAGAGAGGTAAGATGAACATGCAGGACCAGCAAGAAAGCAAGTCATCATGTTAGACAGGTGCAATTATGTGCAGAGACTTTGAAAGAAGAGAAAAAGACATTTAGTCATCAGAGAGCAGCCATTCAAGTTAGACCTTGAAGGACAGGGAGGGGGAATCAAGCAGAAGATATAATGTAAGCAAATGCACAAAGGCTATACTGTGGAGAGGATGTGGGGAAGAGGGAAGAGGTCCATTTGACTGGAACAGAGGGTAAATTTAAGGCAGTAGAAGGTCATAAGACTTATGGAAAACTTGGAATACCAGAATGGGACTGTTAGGTGTTAGGTCGATTCCAGTTGGGGGCACTGGTGATTTTTAAAACGTGATCAGAGCTGCCTTGTTGAAGGTAAACCTAGCAGTGGTGAGTCAAATGAAATGGAGTAATGAGAGAACAGGTGGTACTAATCACTACCGGTACTGAGGACTTTGCAGGTACCACTTCATATACATAATCTGATTTAATTCTCATAGCAAGAAACATTATTAGCCCACTTTACAGATGATAAAATTGAGGCTTAGGGTGATTAAACAACTTGCCCAAATTCACACAGCTAAAGCAGAAGAGGTAGTATTTTAATCTAGACACAGGTACCGACCCTTAATCACTATGCTTGACTGCTTCTTAAGGAAGCTAGAATGGGTGGTAGGTGACAAGGGTCTGAATTAGGAAGTTGGAGATAATAATGGAAAAGAGGGATCAAATTCTTAGAGGTAGGATTGGCAAGACTTCACCAACAAGAGCCTATGGAGGTCTGTGATTTGGCGTCTGGGTGAAAAGAAGAATGATACTGTCACTAACCTAAACAAAGAAACCAGAAGAAAGACTTGATATCGAATAAAAGATGATTAATATGGTTTTAGTTATATTGAGTTTGAAATGTCATTAGTAGATCCCAGTGAAAATGTCTATCCAGCCATTGGAAATGTATAGCTTGGTTGCTGAAGAGGGGAGATGGAGCTAGAAAGAGGAACTGAGGCATCATGTGCAAGCAATAGAGGGGCAAATAAGCAAGGGAGGGTGGCAGAAGAAAATCATCCCCAGGTGTTTCTTTTCTTCTTGCTTAGCTCGGAATAGAGATGACTTTTGAGTTTTTATCTACTCCCATTCAAGAATGAACTGGAGAAATGTAGGTCAAAATTTTACAAAATGGTCATGTCGAATCATTATTTGACTTCCCATCTCTGGGAGGAAGAGAGGCAGCTTTAGTAGAAGTGTGAAGATTCTAAGCAAAATTTAAATGAGCTTTTTTAGAGATGGAGTCTCGCTACGTTCCCTGGGCTGAATTCAAACTCTGGGCTCACGAGATCCTCTCACCTCAGCCTCCCAAGTATCTGAAACTACAGGTGTGCCTCACCACTCCTGGCTGTCTAAGTAAAATTATGAAGGGCAACCCATTCTCTCTTTACTTTCTCTTGCCCCAGAATAAGACAAGAGTGCCAAAGCCTGGTCAGTATCCCAGGGTACCACCACCAGTGCTGGTCAGAGCAGGCTCTGAGAGGCTAACACAGGCCACAGAGCCTAGGGCCTTGTGTTGGAGGGTGAGGTGAGGCTTAAAGCTGGTAGGATAAGCGCCCTCTGAGATTCTCCATCTGAGAAGTCAGTCAGTTCTTTACTAAACCATTCTAAACAACAGGAAGTGCAGTGGGAGGGCAAGATTCCACTGCTGAATTCTTCAGCAGGCCCTGAAAATGAATGACATAGTGTCAAGGGGAGGGAAAGTGAAGCAATAAACACAGATGGTGTTTGTGCAATCTCATCTGGGTCAAGGAAATCACCTCATCACTCTTCTTTGATGGACAGATTCCTGTTTCTTAGTTTACCATTTTCCTTACTACTTCCCTCAGCTCCATCCAATGTGCATTTTCGTGTCAAACTGCATGTTCATGAGTATATTACATGTTCCTGTTGTGAGTATGCAGGGGTTACCATGGGATGACCCCTGTGCTATGAACTTGGAACCTCAAGAAATTAGATTGCCTTATGAGAATGAATCAGAGAAAAAATACAGGAAATCACTTTAAATAACAAACGTGTTCCTAGGACAGCAATATTTGACTGGAACCTGACTGATGAGATTACTACATCTAAAGAAAGAACACATCCGTGAGAAGGAGAATTCTGCTCAGTTATGAACAAGGCAACTGCATTCAATAAATATTTGTTGAGTACCTACTGTGTTCCAGCAGTGAGCTCACATTCCAGCTGGGGAGACAGAAAACAAACACATGCATTTATAATTGGATGTCTGGTTGTGATTTGTGTGTAACCCAGGGAGAGGGTCCACAGAGCAAACAACAGCATCTAGTGCGGCTCAGAGATGTGCTCATTCAAGTTCTATGCCATGTTTGAGAAGCCTGCTTGAATCTAACATCCCAAATCTGCATTTCCAGCACTTAGGTGACATTTTGACCTACCTAATAGCTCTCGGGTTGATTTCTCCTGTGTGACTTTGATGAAGACATAGATAGAGAAAAAAAGTACACAGGTCAATGAATTTTCCAAAGTGAGCACACCTATGTAGCCAGCACCCCAAATTCTTCCTCATATCCCCTTTTACCACTCCTACCACCAAAATGTAACCACTATCCTGACACCAGCACCATAGGTTTGTTTTGCCTTTTTCTGAACGTTATATAGATGGAAATATACAGTTTATACTCAATACATGCTGCATAGCTTCTTTGATTCAATATTACGTCTGTGGGATATATTCATGTTGTTGTTTGTATTGGTGTTTTGTTCTTTTTTCATTGTCATATATTTCATTGTATCACTACATCACAGTATATTTTATTTAAATGGACATCAGGGTTATTTCCACTATTCCACTATTCTTTTAACAAATTATTTTTCTGCAGAAATCTGTTAGAAGTGATTTCTGATGTTTCCAACTAAGAATCCTGCCTGATCCACATTTGTTTCAATTCTAAATTTGTATTGGGTTACCTAGGTTTTTTATTGATTAAGAAATCAAGTGAAAATTTTGGGGTTTTTTGTAGAAATTCTTCTTTTTAAACTACGCTTTTGAAGACATAGACATTTTCTTCATGAGCTATTTGGCAATGAAGATCTACTTACGCTATTTCAACAGTGAAGCCTAATGATAAAAGATAACATTCCGTGTAGATAAAAGCTCTGACTTCCCAGCTTAAATACAGTACTTTCTGGAACTACAGCTATAACTTGTGTTCTCTTAGGTTGCTAAACAAGTTGGTTAGGAGCTTTTCTCCTCAGGGTTCAACCACATGACCGCTTCTGGGCAGTTTGAGTGGTTTTCATCCTGATTGCACAATAGCAGAGGTTTTGAGGTTGTAGTTTTCTCCACATTGCCCATTTCCCTGGTGGCCGCTCTCAGGCGCTCTGAAGAGCTCAACTTAAAGACAGTTATATCAGTTATTCAATTACTGGGATCTTTTCATTTTTTAAGCATATCATATCAACACCCCTTGTGTATAGCCTGTCTGAGTGGGGCTGTAGGAGAGAAGGGCAGACCTCTCTGTCATTTCATCATTTTCTTCTTTGTCTGGGCCATATTAATTGCTAATGCCTCATTCAAGGCCTGACTTTTGAGCAATGAGATGGACCAGCAAGCAGACATTCCTCTCAGTGATTCAAGGAGACTAATGCTTGTAATAACAAGGAGTTACTGAGCACCTAGTATGTATGCCAGGATTCTTAATATGGACACCAGGGATCTGCAGAGCAAGCATGTCCATTTCATTAAAACCAATCTCTACACTCATACTCTGGATACCATCCCCTTGCCCTTCCCAAAGACTTTTCTCCTGCAATAAACCCCTCTCTCCCCGACATGATCAATTTCTCTCTCCCTCCTGGATCATTTCCATGAGAAGTCAGATGTGTTCTGGTGCCTGCTTTCCAAAAAAAACATCCTCTCACATTATAGCTCCCTCCAGACACAATCCTGTTTCTCAACTCTTTCACAGCACGCCTTCCTGCAAAGAATTGTCTGTAGTCACTGCTCCACTTCCTCACCTCCTTTTCTTAGCTCCGCCAACTCTGGTCAACTTCCTTCTCTCCATGCTCCTGAATCTGTTCATTTCAAGGCCATGAATAACCTCTTTTGCCAAATGCAGTGGCCACCACTGTGTCTTCATCTTATTCAACTTTTGAAAATATTTGACATAGTTGATCACTCCCTCCTTCTTAAAGCCGTCTCCTCTCCCAGTTTCCATGACACCACTTTCTCCCCTTTTCCTCTGACCTCACTGGCTGCATTGCCTCAGGCCTTTTTGCTTGTTTGTCTTTCTCTGTCTGATCTCTTCTGGAATGACTCCAGGCTCTGTCCCAGATCTTCTTATACTGTCCATCTATATGCTCTTTGTAAGTCAGCTCATTCAGTCTCATGTCTCTAAATACCATCTACATACTGATGGCTCTCAAAATTAAAATTTCTAGTCTTGATTTATCTGACCTGTCCCCTAAGGTCAAGTTCTTATATCCTACTGACTTCTCTGTATCACTACATGGATGTCTAAGAAGTTTCTCAAATGTAGTATAGACAAAGGTCTTGGTTTCCCAGTGTCTATCTTAGACTCTCTATGTTCTCCCTCATCTTAGCAAACAGCAGCAATTTTCACCCCATTGGTGAATGCAAACATTTAGAAGTCATCCTTAAGTTCTCTCTCCCTCACTTTCCCAAATGAATCATCGGCAAGTCCCGTTGGCAACAGTTTCATGTCAAGAATTAATTTTAAGAATCTTTTATTCATTTTAACCTGAAAATTTTTAAAAGCTTAGAAAATAGGAGAGATAACACCCATGTTTTCTCATAATCTTCATAATTATCATTTTAATAGCACATGGTGTCTCATTGAGTAGACACATCCTAATTTACTTTACAGTCCCCCTAATGTTGTATCTTTGGAGTCTTCTCACATTTGATTTCTGTAAAAAATTTTCAATGAATATCTGCATGCCTATATAGATGTTTTATTTTTGTTTTTAAAGTAGAGAAGCTGATTTTTGCTGTTACTATTATTGCTCTATAAAATATCACTGAGTGATTGCCTTAGTTATGCAACAACAGAGAAGTAAGTGTCTATTATTCTGGTGTTCAGGTAAAGTAGAATTCTATCAAAATTGTCACAAAATTGTCTTTGATGAGAGCCATCATAGTGCAAAGCTGATGACTAAAAGGAGATGGTTAAATTGTCTAAAAGCAAGGCCATAAGAGAGAAGAAACTAATATTCGAAGCTTCCTCCCACAGTTCAAAGTTAGAGAAACCCAGGAGGGGTGTACTGGTATGACCACCCAAGATCCCATCACTGAGAAAGATTATGGCCCTGGAGACAAAGACTGATGAAGAAAGGGAGTCTCCGGCTATGATGTAGATAAAACATGGGGCATGGTTGCACTCACTATGCAGCCGAGGCTGGAAGCCACTCTGGATCCAGCCACCCTGGCACAGCATGCTTGCTCTAGAAAGGACAACTAAACATGGCCACACAGGCCTCACAGGTGGCATATGGAGGCTATTAATAAGCTGAGCTCTGAGGTTTCAAAGGACTCTTGTAGCCTGTGCTGGACCTAGCAGTGACCAGGATGCCAGTGGCCATGGATGCCCAGGCCCACCATGTTCAATAGTGAAGCAGGTGCTGGCAGCAGAAGCAACAGAAATGGAAACTGGGAGATCCGCTGTGGATGAATCTCATTATCTTCTTTCTCTGACCCTCTTTGGACTAAATAAGCTCCCAGTATTCTTGACCAACAGAGGTGGGCCTCAAAAGTCATCATTAGACTTCCTACTAATAGGGCATTGGAAGTTCAAGCGACTAACTAGGAAACAGGTTAGTATTTGTACCCCTACACTGTGGAACAGATTACATACCATTTGCTCTATTTGGCATCCTTTCCTTAGGCTAGATTCCCAAAAGAAAGATTACTGATTCAGAAGGCATGAACATTTTTATGACTCTTGGCCTAAATTCTCTAGGCCAAGATTTTTTCAAAGGGATGCACTAATTTTCACTATTTCCCCACACCCTTTCTGGTGACAAATAATTGACTTGATTTGTTTACATTGATGCCAAGAATTCTTGGGAAGAAGGATCAAGGTGAAAAGTGGTAACCCATGGCGGGGAGGCCACACTCAGTGCAGTTGTGAAGTCAGCAGCATTTTTAAGCCCATTCATTGCCAGTAGCCCTGAGATGAGCATTCCCAAGCTGCTTCCTGGGTCCCTCCTCTACTCTCTCAGGGACATCCATTCTGTACCAGCCCCCTCAGATACTCATGCCCTTGCCCTCCCTTCTCCATGCTCATTAAAACCAGCTTAAGAGCAGCTATGCCTTCAGTCACTTACCTTTTCATGTGGCTCTAAATCAAAGTGTCACCTCTCCCAAGCACATGCTTGCCTCTTAGCTCTGATTGAGGAATGAAAAGCTTTGTTCTCTGTTAAAGGAACTCTGAGCTTAGATGCCCCAGACTGAGAAATCCACCAAAAGCTGGACCTTTGACTTGAGGGGCAAAGGACCGCCATAGTCAGGCTGTGATTTGAGGAGCATCAAGAGGCCAGAGTTTCCAAGTTCGGACCCAGAAGGTGGAGTTGGCAGGGGGAGGGTAGGAGCAGCCAGAGACTCTGCTCTACCAGGGAAATACGGAGGTGGGGACCAAACCCAAGATAAGGAATGAAAGTAGGAGCTCCAGAAGCGGAAAATATAGTTCAGCGATGTCAGAATCTTACCCAGAGCCGTTCCAAGGTGACCATAACTCACTTAAAAACCTGAAAGCTGTTTTATGCCAACAAATAAAGTGCAGTTTAATAAAAAAAATTGTCAATCATTTTTATATAAAATGTAGTTAGGGCATGAATGGTTTTGATCTTTTATAGTCAAAAGCTTTTAGTCCTGCTTGTGGTTATAATCACTGCATGAGCCTGGGCAAGCCTCACAACCTTGCTGGCCTTGACTTTCTTATTTATGAGCTATAGACAATTACACCCAGCCTGTTGGCCTGGAGGGCTGGTGAGAATGGTGAATTAAGTGTTCAAGTTGAAAGTAAAAGGTGGTCTTCGATGGTTGACTCCAAGCATTACCTATGATCAAGGTCTAATTTCTAAGAGTCCAAAATCAAATAACAGATAGAATTGAATGCCGTGAGTTTGTCTAGTGATATGGAAGTGTAGCTAATAGTCTACAGCCTAAATGTGTAGGATACTAATTGGAATATAGTACAAATCCCATGGAGAGTAAAGGACAAAGAGAACTTAAAATAAGAGGCAGGAAAAAATAAAATGATATTTAATTTGGACATGTGCCCCCAACACATCTGTAGAAAAATCAACAAAGCGTAAATATCAATGGGAAAACCCAGAAAGATGAGCCATAATTACTCTAAAAGATATAGAAACAGGAAATTGGATAGGAGTTTGCAGTGTTGTTTTGGGCTGCAGGGATGGCCCTGTGTGCCTGCAAAGGGAAATGAGAGTTTATCTCTGAATAATCAGATGGAATTGGACATCAAACAAGGCTAAAATTGGTCATAGTCATCTCATGATTGCAGTGGTTTGTACGTTCTTCAGGTCAGTCTACCATCATCGAGGAGACGTGGGTGCAGGGAAGGGGGTCAAGTATGTGGTCAGACATCTTTGTGGGATCTCTGCTGCTAACTCGCTCTGCCACATTAAATGTGTTTTAACTTGTC
This sequence comes from Papio anubis, assembly GCF_008728515.1. NCBI lineage: Eukaryota > Metazoa > Chordata > Mammalia > Primates > Cercopithecidae > Papio > Papio anubis. Next base: position 38,333,179 of record NC_044989.1, read on the forward strand.
TGACCCTCCAGTTTAGCTCAACAAAATAGGAGAAAATCTCCCTTTCAAGGCTGTTGGAAGGACTACAGATGAAAAGTATATAAAGTTCCCAGCAGATGGGAAATATCAAATAAATGTCAGCTAGTAGCAGCAGCAGGAGCAAAGATGAAGGCCGACTCCTGAGTTTTAAGACTCCACAGATCCCAGAATCCTTCTCTACTCTGAGTTCTGAGTCCCACGATTCTGATGCATCCACCTGTGCACCTCAGCAGCAACCAGGGGGAGCCTGGGAATTGTTAACTAAGAGGGGCTTGAGAAGGCAATGAGAGAGGAGCATGAGGAGGTAACCAGACACTCCGTTGAAGCTGTGTTTAGGTGGTGGATATGATCTGCCAGCGACCCCTCAGCCAATACCACCAATACAAATCCATGTAGACGGTTTCTTAAACGAACTCAGTAAAATTAAATCTAGAATATCTCCCCCTTTCAAACAATGCATTTTCCCAGTGTCAAAGTACAGCACTTTCTTAGCATCTTCCTTCTACAAATGATGGTGTGATGCAGTTTAAACACAAACTTTGCCAATTCTTTTTAAAATGTAGACTTATATGATAATTTTAATCACATACTTTGCCAATTACTACATGTATATGTTTATATGGTAATGTTAACCACATGCTTTGCTACATGCTTGCTGTGAGTGATGTTTTAATTCTCATTTTATTTTTAGAGACAGGGTCTCTATCTGTCACCCAGGCTGGAGTACAGTGGTGATCATAGCTCACTGCAGCCTCGAACTCCTGAGCTTTCAACTGACCCTCCCACCTCAGCCTCCCAAGTAGCTGGGGCTCCAGGTGTGCACAACCACACTTTGCTGATTTTTAAATTTTTTGTAGGGATGGGGTCTCACTATGTTGCCCAGGCTGGTCTTGAACTCCTGGCCTCAAACGGTTCTCCCAACTTGACCTCCCGAAGCACTGGGATTATAGGCCTGAGAACCACACAGAACCTGCTGTGAGTGATTTTAAGAGAAGCTGTTAAAGATTGGGGCCCTCACACCTCATTAAATCACTGGTTGACACCACCACAGCCTCCCAGCTCTCAAGCAATTCCTAGGAAAACAGGAATCCATCAGGAAAATAATCTTGATCCTGATACCAAAATTAACAAAGGTCGGGCTGCTTCTTGCGTTTATTCTCAACAGCAGAAATGACAGTTTTGCCCATCAAAACCCTCAGAGACCCTGACCAGCAGGGAAGAGCAGTAGTGAGGAGATGGGAGAGAGGGGTGGTAGGAAGAGTTTACCTTCTTTATTTTCTCTATCCACAGTCCCTTTATGCTGAAAGCTGTTTACAGCAGCCACAGTCTCTGAACTTGGTTTGGTATGACACTGACTTTCTATGGATGAGTCAGGATCTCCTGTCCTCATCTAAAAATAATACCATATTGAATGACGCTTTGCCTTCATTTCTCTCACTTCAACGGTTTTGGATGAGCATAGGGGCACCTTTGGGTCAGAGTACTTTTCAGAGAGGGACAGTCAAAAAAAAAAAAAAAAAGCCTTCATGTATGAACTAGACCATTTTCACACTGCCAATAAAGACACACCTGAAACTGGGTAATTTATAAAGAAGAAGAGGTTTAATGAACTCACAGTTTCACGTGGCAGGGGAGGCCTTACAATCATGGCAGAAGGTGAATGGCACATCTTACATGGCAGCAGACAAGAGAGAATGACAGCCAAGCAAAAGGGGTTTTGCCTTATAAAACCATCAGATCTCATGAGACTTATTCACTACCATGAGAACAGTATGGGAAAACTGCCCCCATGATTCACTTAGCTCCCACCAGGTCCCTCCCACAACATGTGGAAATTATGGGAGCTGCAATTCAAGATGATATTTGGGTGGGGACACAGCCAAACCATATCAGTGTGCCCAGAGAGAGAGTGGGTAAGAGGAATAGACCAAAACTTGAACTATGAGAAAGAGAAGTAAGAAGGTAGGGAAGACTATAGTTCAGAATCTGTAAGTTATGACTGACTTCTCAAAGGCTGGCAAAAAATTGGAAGCTGGAGTACAGGACATGAATTCATGAGCAGTAGCAATTTCAGCTAAGTTGAGAGAAAAGCATTGAACTTCAAATGAAAATAATGTTCAAAGAGGTGAACATGAAGTTCATTCAAGATGTGGAGGGAATTATGAGCAGGGAGATGCATGCCAAGAGAAACTAGATGGTATTTGGGAAAAAAGTGAGATTCAAATTAAGGTTCACACACACAGAGAGAAAGAGGGATAAAACAAAAATATTTTAATGGTTTCCTTTTCCTGTGGTCTGCTTTAGAATTCACCCAAAAGCCAATTGTTTCTGTGGTTATTCAAATCTTGTTTCTCTTCTCGCTCCCTCCTCTTGTCTATCCTCTGATCTCCAGCATTTGGACAGAATAAGAGAGAGGAAGTGAAACCCAAATCATTTTACTTTACTTTTTCTTGGCCATTTGACTAAGAGACGTGTGGGGTGAAGAGGTGCTTGTGACCTAAGTGTGATTTGTAAAATATGTGAGTATTTTTTGTCTGGTTGGTTTTGCTTTTAGCTGCTATACTTATGTTACCCCAGTTTACCACATCCAGTCCTGTTTGGGCACAAAAGAGAAAGACTCAACAAACATTTGTTGAGTGGTTTGACTCACCTTTGCTCCTTCTCCTAAATATTCCTCGGTGGAGTCTTAGCAACTTCCCATAGCAAATCTAGGCTAAGGTCTGATTCATCCAATCCTGAATAATGTGTTAATCACAAATTGGATACAAAGCGGTCTGAAGTTTGTGCCAGCAAAATATTTTATGATGCAGTAATAATGTAAATAAGAGGAATTCAAACTACTCAAGAAGATAAGCTGTTTTCAAACATTTTAGCAGTAAAGATTTGCAAACCAACAAGAAACACACTAAATACAAATGGTGTTTCTCAATTCATTAGAGCAAGCTGGCAGGAACCTTGACCTGGGAGTAGTGAGGCCACTTTCTCAGCCACTAATTCATACTGTTGTAAATACATACTATTTTTAACAATGCATTATTTTTATAATTTTCAATGTTTGAGATTATTCATGAACCTGAACTGCCCTTCAACCTTTAAAGCTGAATAAGTGAGGTTTTACTATGATTTACAAAACTATAAAACAAGGCAGAAAGAAGTCTGTTCACCTAATATTGGCTGTTTGTTTCTCCTTTCCTTTTTGGAGAGGAGGGGGAAAAAAGAGCAAACGTCTATCAAGCAAGATGACGTAGGGCTGGATAAAAAGAAAAATGTCTCTGAGGTGTGTAGGGATATTACAAATGTGATTTGGAAGAAAGACAAGATCTGAGGGGGTGGGAAGTTCTATGTAGAAAGTCTCTTCTATCAGGACATGGATTCTAATTCTCTCCTACCACACTGGCCATAACCATCAGGGAATTTAGAGTGCCTTCCATGCCAGGCATGCCCCATAACCTAGGAAGAAACTCAGCCCATCAGCATGCATCCACAAAGGCGTCAGCCATGTTAAGTCCCAAAGAGCCCCATACCTTAGGTTATTTGGGAAAATCCCAAGTTATCCCAATGTTTACCTTGGTGGTAAACATTGCTTCAGAGTCACGCACACAAAAAAAGATAAGCTTTTTTCTCAGTTGAAAACTGGAAAGTTGAAAGAGGAAGTAAAGAGAAAAGGAAAGACATATAGTGTATTCCAGAGTCCCACATTTTCAGAAACTCTTCACCTGTGAATCTACATTTTACTGAGCTCACACCTGCCTTCTGAAGGGCAACCACTGTTTACCCCCTAAATGCAACTCATTACTTGTTCAACTTTGACCAAGAGATATTTTTAAGAAAAGTCTCATAAAAGCATAAAATTTTATACATGGCAAAGGCAATCAACATCTATAGAAAACTGATAAACACATATGACTCAGAGGAAGAAATTTCTCTCTATGTATTATCTACTATTAAACTTAATATGGCTTATACGGCCTTGATCATCAAATCACTTCTTCTGATTGTTATCCATTTTCTTCCTCTACTCTTCAGCCTTCTTGAGATTGTGGCTTATCTCCAGGGATACTTCTCCACAGTTCTACTATCAATGTCTAAGGGATGCAGGTTAGGGCAACACACACAGAAAGTTAAATTCAGTTATTCAAGCACCAATTAGATAATGAACATCTGCCTGGGGTACTCACGACATTCTGGGCTAAATATTCCTCCAGAGAGAATAAGGGGGTACTCAGTGGATACTGATACCTGGTCTGTGACATGACAACGCAGTGAAGATTAAGTTCCATCCTTACCCATTCACCATTCAACTCCCCAGTCTCTCCTCCCAAGTCATTCTTATCTTCTTCTCATCTCTTACCTGTTTTTTCCTAACTCTAATTCCTCAAAGAAGCTTAATTCACTTCTAGATCCCCTCCTTCCCCCATGAATATAAAGAAAATAACTATATCTAGTTCTTTTAGGTGTTCAAATTGACTTGATTGCTAGCTGAAATCAAAATTGGCCAGCTGAAGTGGTTTTCAAGAATGTTAATTCTTATTCTGACCACTGGATTAGCACAATGGGCCACTGTACACATAAGTACACCCACAAGGCGGTCAGTAAAATAGACAATGCCTAAAGCTGTAGATACACTATATACATGGCATGAATCTTTTATTCATTTGTTTAGTCTACAGCAGGAAGCCAACTGCCTCACTTCAGGCCAGAGGGAGAATGCTGAGATACTGTACAAATACATGCAATTTTCCAAGCTTCAGGAAATTTGAACTGAAACATTGACAGGAAAGAGCCCATAGTACACTTGCATGTTAAGCTGTTGTTTAAACACTTTTTCCCATGTAATGAGCTCATATCCAAAATGTTGACTCAACATGCATGAGGACTTGGCAAGTCCTGTGGGGAGGAGCGCCCTGTCATGGGAAACAGGAGAAAAACAAGGCCAGCTCAGCACATTCTCTCAGAGCACACAGGCCTTTATGGGCCAGGGTTTCTGTTATTAAAAATAAGGAAAGAAAAAAAAACAGAGAATGTCTCCTCTTAATCCAGCAATAACTCCAAGAAGATAATAAGTCAACAGTCACTTTTTTCACGGCTACCTACTACAGAATGTCCCAATAAAATATATACTTGATACATTAACATATGCTTTAAAAAGAAGAGCAGTTAGACCTTAACCAATATCTGTTTTGGTTATGTTAAAGTCACAAATGTTTAAAATGCCCATCATTTCAGAGTCGAGCACATGTAAGATATATCTTGCTTTAATAAGTGTATTTAACACCTAAAAGTGCCACACACTTTCCAGGGCACACTCATCTGAGGGAGTGTGTAGAGGACGCAGTGCTCATGGAGCCCCAGGTTGTCAGCTCTAAGGCTGCCATGCTTCATTCACCAACATGTATTCCCCACAACTTGGGCCCAGCAATAGATTTACTATATGAGCCTCCAATATTTCCTGAAAAAGTCCTTTCCAAATACCCTCAAAAAAAACAAAAAACAAACAAACAAAAAAAACCAGTCCTCTTTCTGTGTTTCAATCAAGGCTATAAGTAACCCATGTTAAAAAGCCAGGATGGCTACAATGAATGGAGCACACTGAAGGCCTCCTGAGCAGTGTAGACTTCATTTTTCCATTGTGGGGCTCCTGTAATTTTTAAAAGTCTGTTTGAGTATATTAATTTGACAGGAATGAGGAAGATGGATTCAAGGGATTAGGAACTATAGGGAGATATAGCAAGTGGATGAAGTCCTGGACATGAATAATGTTCATAAAAATGGGAAGGAGGGAAAGATTAAAAGGGATGTTTAGAAAGAACTGACAAGCCTTGGTAACGGAGCAGATGTAGGAGATAATGAGGAGAGAGGAGTTGGAGTTGGTGAGGAGAGATGGAATTGGAGATGGATACAGTGATGACTTCAAAGTTTCTATCCAGAGGCTGGGAGTGTGATGGGCCATTGACAGAAACGGCAAACCAAGAGCTAGTTTGCAATGGATCGAGATGAGGGTTGAACTCAGAGATTCTTATATCTAAAACAGATCTTAGAAGGCACCAAGCCCAATTTTATACTTCCTTTCTGTATGTTAGAGACTGAGGCCCATAGAGGAGAGGATAAGGACCCGCTGAAGGTCCCAGTTAGTTGGCATGGAGCAGACACTAGTACCTAGTCTTTGGTCTCTTGTTTCTATGCCTATGATCATTATTTAATTGTCCTGTGCATAAGCTAGAAATATTTTGATCGCAAGTGATGGAAAACCCAACCCAATTTGACTTGAATAAGTAGAGGAATTTATTGGCTGTTATAACTGTAAAGTCCAGAGGTTTCAGTTAAGGCATTGTCCAATGGCTCAACAGTTTCACTGAGCACCTAGTTTCCTTTTGTCTAGCCTCTGCCCAATATTGTTCATAGTTCCAAGATGTTCACCAAGAGGTCCCTGAGCTGTGTGCTTTCTCATTTACATCCAGCAGGAAAGAAAGAAGGTTTTTGTTCTAGAATTCCAAGCAAAAGTCCTGGGATTCACTCTAATAGGATTTGCTTGGTCATATGTCCACCCAGGGCCAACCACACAACTGGGGAGCCAAATGTGCTGGTCTGGGTCACATGTTCTACCCCGGAGCCCCAGGTGGAATCAGATTCCATAGAGCCAAATGGATTCCCAAACTCCAATGAGGGCTGCTAGGAAGAAAATAACAAGCTACAGAGTCAACAAACAAATGTCGATTACACATTGTTTGACTAAATCCCTTTCTCTTTTCTCCATAACAAGTTTGTGATTTTATCGTTAGATACAATGATTAAGTGGTTTGTCCACAAGTTTTAAAAATATACAGAAATCAGAATTGCCATACTCACCATGGGAAAAAGGGAGCACAGCTTTAACAAAAATATTTTAAAGAGAAAGAAAAGTAATTAGGGTGAATAAATTCAAATTTTAGACAAAGTTAGGAATGGTGATATGTGCCTGCAGTTCCGCCCAGCTACTTGGGAGGCTAAGGTGGGAGGATCCCTGGAGACTAAGAGTTTGAGTCCAGCCTGGGCAACATGAGAAGACCTTGTCTCTTAAAATAACTAAATAAATAAATAAATAAATAAATAAATAAATAAATTAAATAAATGTAGCCAAGTCTTTGTCACTAAAACATATTCTAGGCAACATTCTTCAAAGCTAAGCAAAGCCTGTGGCTGCTGTGTGCTGGGGCCATTTCCTCTCAATTCAATCGTAGGTTGGGTTGATGGTTAATAACCCTGAAATATAAAGTCTTTTGTCAGTCTGGCATCAATGATGAGTGCTTAGAAGTACCACACTACCCAGTTTTTTGGTGTATTTTTTTTCAACACTATTGCATAAGAAAGTCTTTAGCAACCACTGGTACAGGCTTCTGAGAAGCATTTGACCACAGAATATCTTAGATTCAAAACACATTACTTTGTGGGAAGAAAGGCACCACCCAGTATACACACCCATCCTAATTTTGAATGGACTTAATTTCTGAATTCTAGACACAGCCTCACAATGCTATAAAAACAACAAGAGCCTCGTTAAAACCCCAGAGGCTGAGCCCACAAACAGTAATTCATAGAGTCTCTAAGAGAAAAGTATCTGGGCAACGTTTCTAAATTTTGACCTGTCTGGCTGGTTGAGGCAGATGATCTGATGGCAAGAATGGTTTGCAAAACATTCAACACTGACCAATCAGAGCAGACAGTCTAAATAAACACTGATTCTTACAAGGCTACCTTCCTTACTAGTTAAATATCAGTCCTGCTTCAGAGACTGGAGATCTAAAGAGGGAAATCTACATAAGATTGTGTGGGGGCCAGAAAGGCCGCTGTGAATGGTGAGAAGGTGAGTCAATCCATCCATCCTAAGTCAAAGAATCCAACCAGTTCCAGGGAGGAGGCACAGAGGAAAAGAGGAAGGAACAAAGTGGAAGAAAAGCAAGTGAATGAAGAGGTGGGAAGAGATGGGCAAGGATGGGAAAGCAGAAGCCAATCAAGAGAAGAATGAAAAGCAAACAGAAGACAGTAGAAAGGAACGGGAGCCAGAAACAAGCAAAAATCATGAAGAGTGGGGAAAGGAGAGACTTTGGAAATTCAAACAAGTAGAGGAGTGAAAAAAACAGTGACGAAAGGTAAGAAAGGTAAAGTAGATGTGTGAAATTGCAATAAGAAAAATGGCACTGTTTATGAGTGATCATTGAGTCTTACCACTGTGTAATGCAGGGCTCAGAAAACTTTTTCTCTAACCAGTCAGATGGTAAATAGTTTAAGTGTTGTGGGTGGTGCAGTCTTTGCTCAACTACTCAGCTCTGGTTTTGTAGCATGAAGACGGTCATAGACAATTAAGTAAACAAGTGGGTGTGGCTGTGTTCCAGGAAAACTATGAATACCAGTGATGGGCCAGACTTGGCCCGTGGGTCATAGTTTGCTGAATCCTGGTATAATATAAATCTTCTGCAGACAAAGGTGCTTCTTACATTTTGGGCACCCACAACACCTGGCATAGACTAGGTACACAATGTCAGGGAAACCACGTGGAAAAGCCATTTTATAGGCCAAATGGCAGCAATTTTCAATGGCTTTTTTAAAAATAACTTTTGACCTACAAAATGTCAGTTTCCTATGATGCCACCTACCTGCTACTAGATTGGCCATCTGATCCCCACTGGAGAAGCCACAATCAGAGGGAAGGAATACTCCATTTGGGGACAGATAAAGTCAATGAAAAGGTAGATGTTCTCAGTACAGCCCAGGCCAGCATGGGCAAAGGTGGATACTTAATGTCTAGTCAGCTTGGGCTGCCATGACAAAACACCACAGACTTGAACAACAGAAACTGATTTTTTCACAGTTCTGGAGGCTGGACACAAGAAGAGGGTCCCAGCATGGTCAGATTCTGGTGAAGACCCTCCTCCTGGCTTCAGACAGCTGCCTTCTCATTAAGTACTATAGGGTCTTTTCCTCTCTCTCTTCCTCTTCTTACAAAGCCACTCATTGCATCATGAGGACCCTACTTTCATGGCCTAATCTAACCCTAATTACCTCCCAATAAACTTCATCTCCAAATACCTTAACATTTGGGGTTAGAGCTTCAACATATAAGTTTGGGGAGGGGGAGATACAAATATTCAGTCCATAACCCTTAAGAAAGGCCTTTCATTAATTTTCGTCTTAAACAAAAATATTCTTACCTTTTTTTTCTGGAAAGGAAAAACCAGCCTGTATGACACTCCTTGGGCTCCATCTCTCACCTGGATATATTACAACACTGTGCATAGGAGAGATTCACCAGATAGCTGACAGTACATTCAGTACTTAAAGCTTTCATATTGTAAGAGAGAACTCCATCCAGCATAGGAAATAGCTTCACAGAGTTTGGATCTGAGCCACATACTGCCTCAGAGATCAGAACCCAAGCAAATATTCTGCCTCTTTCATTCATACCCTCCCTCATTTCCTCACCTTGGGCTCCTCAAATGCCCCCAGCTTGACTGTGGAGCTGGCTTCCTCTCCAACCATCATTAATTTCCCAGAGGGGCCTGTGGTGCTTGGGAACAGCTTCAGTGATGAGAAGCAGCAAGGTCTAGCCAAGCACAGCTCTCCAGGTCTTGAAACATCCTTAGGTCCCAAGCCTAGTATCATAGACATAGGGACTCGTTCTGATCCCAGACTCAGACCCCTAACAATGACCTCACTTCCTCTTGTTTCTTTTGTGATTTAGAAGAGCACCTTTCAGGCTCTGAAATGGGCAGTTCTTGCTTGGTGAAGGGTTCCTGTTTTAGGAAGCCAGCACTACTATTTCATTGCCTCTAAGGCACAATGCAGGGCATTTGAGGTTGATTTTGTAGTCGGTTTGTTTCCTTTATTTTCATTTGGTACCTAGCACCATGGCCATCTTTCCAAGTTTGTCTTGGCTCCTGATTTCAATCATTCTTTGGGCACCAATGGCTTTCCCAAGTCGTTTACTAGGTTATGACAAGAGGCTTTATAAATTACCAGAGTAAAGAAATGGCCCCAACAGCTATGATTTTGAGGCCACGTGAGGAGATACACAGCTGCAGGATTCCCTATCAGCAAAGACTGAATGATGTCAAACGTTCAGAAAAGGAGAAACTAATTGGGTGTAGCACAGTCAACCACTTTGCATTTCAAGGTGAACTTGCAGCTCTTATGGGAAGGGAATTATCTATGTCATTCTCCACATAAATAAAGTAATGAGACCCTTTTGTTGTAGCAAAGAAATGCAGTTTGTTTCTAGAAGCAGATGTGTGTGCATGGGTGAGTGGGTATGTGCATATTTGCTTTAAAACATTTTCCAATAACTGCTGACAACAGCAACCTGAAGCCTCCAGACACCCAGTTTCTCCTCACCCTGAAATGATCTTTTTGCTCCTGGAGCAGCATTGACATGTTCCATAGGATCATCCATGTCCTCACTGGCCTGGCCTCTTCAGTGACCTGAAATCTGCATTTCCTGACCCTTCCTCCTGGTCCTCTTCTTCTCAGTTTCGCTACTCTTGTCACACAAAGTTACTCAACACCCAGTAGGAGCTCATCAGAGCCACAGCACCATGTTCCAAGGGCAAAGAAGGAGAAAGAGCTCCGTATTTACATCCCAGCCTTGGATTTAAGCCTAGAGATCTTCCCTCCTCTACCCTCCCACCCCCATCACTTCCCTTCCAGCACCCATCATTGCTCCCCGTGGTTGAACCTCATCCTTTTAGGGGCCAAGTGAAAATTTCCCCTTTGCCCTCTGAAGGTTTACTGAAAATCAAAGACAAGAGGTAGATTAATAGGAGAAAAGGCATACAAATTTATTGTTAATGTGTACATGAGAGCCTTCAGAATGAAGACCCAAAGATGCAAGGGAAATTTTCCATGTTCAACAAAGTATGACAGCTTAGGTTCAACAAAGTATGGACAGCCATGCAGAAATATGATTCGACAAAAAGGCTGTAATCTAACACTAACAGACTGAGTGGGGATCCAGCAAGGCCTGTCTGCCTAGGTTCCTCTTGGCCTCTGTGCAGCATTCCTTCCTTCTGATTATGGGCAGGACCCTCACTGGAATGGGGATCTTATGACCTGCAGTCAAACAAAGTGGGCCAGATAATTTCTTTGTGGCCAGGTTTTACACAGAAAGGCAGAGGAATGTCAGAGTAATATTTTTAGGTTTTGTGGCTGGCTTTGGAGAAAAGTGGCTCTGGTCTCTATGACTCACCTCGAGGAAGAGGGATTCTAGTTTGTACGGCTAGCCTAGGTGGAGAATGGGACTGAGTCAGGAGGGCGGGATAAGGTCAGAACAAAACTTTTGCTTCTGAGGACTTCATTTTGGGTATCGCTTTCTAAGTCCGAACACTCTGTTTTCTGCAGCCCACTGCTCGCTATTTTCCTTCATGAGGAGGAGACAGTCTCAGTTTACTAAACTTTTCTAGCCTCTGTTCCTGCCTCTATAAAATGGTGATAATACAGTCGTGCTGTCTACTCGCCCAGAGCTATTGTGAGGAGTCAATGAGGAAATATACAAAACAGCCCTAGCACAGAACCTGATACATCACTGATGCTCAGTGAGTGTTCATTATACCCCCCCACCAACACCTCTACTAACCAAGTTGACTGTGACTCAAGTAAATGTAGATTGGCAAGTCACACTCTGGGATAAAGCTTCTCAACCCTGATGCCTGACACAATCACCTGGGAGCTTTACAAAGCACCATGCCTGGCTGCCACAATCATCCCTTGCCCTGAAATATCCCGAGTGTTGGGCCTCCCTTGTTCCTTGTTTTGACATTAGGCAATATTCCTAGGCCACCAGAGCAGACATTTGGTTTTCTTTCTCTTGCCCTTCTCTTTCTCCCTTTTCCACTAAGGTTTGGGGATAATCTGTTGCACTGTGATAGATACCTAATATAGCCCTCTTTTCACCACGTGGCACTCTTATGTCCCTGACTTTCGTAGAGATTTCATTTTTGCATGACTTTTCTTTCCCAGAAATAAAGTGTTCATTAAATTTGCATGTCCTTATGCATTCATGCATTATTCTTTAGTTTTGATATATTGGCCTGATCTGTTAGTCTTCTTAAAAATGAATGTGGCCGGGCATGGCGGCTCACGCCTGTAATCCCTACACTTTGGGAGGCCAAGGCAGGCAGATTGCCTGAGGTCAGCAGATCGAGACCAGCCTGACCAACATGGTGAAATGCCATCTCTACTAAAACTACAGCATTTAGCTGGGCGTAGTGGCAGGTGCCTGTAATCCCAGCTACTCAGGAGGCTGAGGCAGGAGAATCACTTGAACCGGGGAGGTGGAGGTTTCAGTGAGTTGAGATGGCACCACTGCACTCCAGCCTGTGTGACAGAGTGAGACTCTGTCTCAAAAAGAAAAAAAAAAAAAAAAAAAAAAAAAAGAACGCTTTATTTAGTAGTAGTTGCTTCTCATTAGTGGACCCGTGCTGAGATTTCATCTCTTAAGAAATGAAAGATTACCTCCCTCCTTAGGATACTGAATAATTCATCAGGGTGGGGTACACTGTGGAGCTCTCCTGCTACTCCTGATTTCTTGAGCCCCATTCCTTCCTAATCATTAAACGGCACAATGCCGAGGAATCCCTCCTGCTCCTGAAACAGACGTCTCCAGGGGCGTCATGGCTGACTTGTAGGTCCCTCAGTTTATTCTCTCCTGCTTGTGCAGAAAGAAACAAATACGAATCAATATTTTAAAACAGACATATACTTAATATTTTTTAAAAGCTAGAATATCTATATATACTAATTTGCTTATCTGTTATATTCACCTCTTTTTGTATGCTAGCTATGTTTTTATACACTCATCTCTTTAGAGTATTATACCAAATTCACAGCCTTTCACCAACTCAGCTTGGACTAATGAAGCTGTGATTGTCTTTTGTTTGATGTTCACATTTTCCCAGTGGGGCTAGGAGAAACTCCTTTAAGCACTGCCTCTGATATTCTCGAAAACTCCTTTTATTCAGTCCACAACACTAGGATGTTCCAAGCCATCTTCGCTTTTAGACTGCAATTAACTAACTTCCAAGAAAATCTGATTGCTTTGAGAAAAGAATAGCATCAGAAATCACAATCCAAGTTTCTCACCTGTGCATCAGCAGTGACGAGAAGTGCTGGTCCTTTCGCCACCGCCACTTAGGGCCTATTTTGTGACAGAGCCAGAAAAGATGTTTTTCAGGGTAAGGAATTCCTACTGATTTTCCTTACAGAATGTATTATGTTGCTATATATTGTTTTAGTCAGACAGGGTCTCTTAAGAAAAACAGAGTGAGTATTACTAGAAAATCTAAATGTAGGTAGATTTCCAGCCAAGAAGCTAGGCAGAGGCGTCCAGAGACTCACTGTGCTCAGCATAGCACTGTGCAGCCTTGCAGGGGGATGTCTTGGGAGAAGGGAGCAGCAGTAGGGCTCACAGCGGGCTCCATGGCACTGCCTGTGGATCATTATTTCCTTCTATTAGGATTAATGCTTTGTCTTCAGTTTATTTCTTTCCTTTTATATTTATTTATTTAGTTATTTTTGAGACAGAGTTTTGCTCTTGCTGCACTCCACAGGCTGGAGTGCAGTGGCGCGATCTCCACTCACCGCAACCTCCTGAGTAGCTGAGATTACAGGCATGTGCCACCACACCCAGCTAATTTTGTGTTTTTAGTAGAGACGGGGTTTCTCCATGTTGGACAGACTGGTCTCGAACTCCCGACCTCAGGTGATCCGCCCACCTCGGTCTCCCAAAGCGCTGGGAATATAGGCATGAGCCACCGCGCCCAGCCTGTGTTCAGTTTATTTCTTTACTCTCCAAATTTGTTCCTGGACTCCGAGAAGCCCTCATGCACTGCTGTAGAGTGCCAATCTCCCAGTTTGCTCAAGACTGAGGGGTTTTCCAGGATCCAGAATTTTCCATTTTCAAGCTGGGATTGTCCTGGGCTGACTAGAATGAGATGGTCACCAGGTCACCAGTGAGCTAATAGCAGAGCCACTCAAGGAGCTCATCACCTCCTGCACAGAGCAGGCTCTCTGCTCAGCAGAATACCAGAAGACAGAATAAAAATCTATCTGGGACTTACTCAGAATCAACGGGAACTTAAGAGTCCCGCTGCAGTGCAGATAGATTCTTCAGTGCATAGGGCCAAGGTAATTACAGGCAAAGTTACAAGAGGCTGCGGTAAACATACAGCTGTGAACAATTGTCTTATTCACAAAGTCCTGGTCTTCCAGCTGTAAAGCCCGGTTTTCCTTCCCTATCTCAGAGAGCTCTGTGGAAGGTAGTTGGTAGATCTGAAAGTCCACAAGCAGATTCTCCAGGTGCAAGGAGAAGCGTATAGAGGAAAGCCTTTGTAAATCCACACTCAGAAACTGGGCTTCACATTAGAGGTCAAGTTGAAGTGAAAGTGTATTCACAAGAACCCTTGAACATGGTGGTTTTACAACTATTCCACACTCAGAGCCTTGGCTACCCAAGAGCCAAATGAGTCCATGAACTCTGGGAAGATCCTGCGAAGGCCAGACAATTCCTGGGGCATTGTGGGAAGCTAGGAAGCTAGAGTTGGAAGAGTCCCACTCTGCCTCAGCCCTCACGTGATCTGGTCCAACATTGCCTTACAGATGAGAAAACTGCGGCCTAGAGAGGTAAAGAGACTTACCTAAAAGGCGCGGTTGGCCACTGTTAACGCTGGGATTTAACACCCAAATTTCCTAACTCTTTGCACTAAATAAATTCTGCAGTGCTGCTTCCATTGCAATGAGAGTTTGAATACTGAGTGTGAGCTACTTTTCTGGGCTTCTAATTTCTGAGAACAAAGTTTAGCAGAGGAAGAGAATCGTGAAATAATTTAGTTCATTTCATGGGACACCAATAGTATTCAAATACTTTCAGCCGAGGTCATGTTCATCCACGGCACAACCTTGACCTTAGCAAGAGCAGCAGATAGATGGAGTGGATTCAATTTCAAGATTGTCTCCTATTTTGTCTCTTCAGGCTTAAATGCTTTAGCACCATTTCAAGGGAGAAAATTCACATCATGGAGGACAAAAAAAAAAGCTGTCATTCTTTCTAAACACTAAACTTATTGTCATCTTAAAGTCTTGCCTCTTGGTGTTCCTTCTGCTTATTTACAACTTCACAGACGACTTCTTTGTCCTCAGTCAAGTATCAACTCAAATATGATTCCTTCCAAAATGCCTTTCCTTGTTGCCCCAATTATAGCAGTTTATAGTCAGCCTCAAACTTAATTCATCTGTAGTGAATTGAATAACATCTCCCAAAAATTCACCTCTACCAAAGCCTCAGAATGTGACCTGATTTGGAAATGCCATCTTTGCAGACATAATTAAGGTAAGGATTGGAATAAGATAATCCTGCATTAGGGTGGGCCCCAAATCCAATGAGGGTGTCCTTGAAGTCCTCCATAGCCTGACTCCAGGCTACCTTGCCAGTGTGGACTGTCTACACTGACTGTCTTCTCCTGAAAAACTGATCTTCCTTCCAACCAAACAGCTGGCTTCAGCTTCTCCTCACGCAAGTTCCTGCCACATGCCACTTCTCTACCTAGGAAGTTACCCCTCCTTTCACCTGAACCTGTCCAAATGTTACTCTTCCTTCAAAATATGGCTCCAATCTCAAAATTTCTGCTCCCGTAGGGTCTTTCCTCATGCAGTGCTGCCAGGCACAATGTCAGGAGACTCCAGCACCACTGTTTACACACCCTTGTGTGTGTGTGTGTGTGTGTGTGTGTGTAAGTGGATCTCCAATGGACTATGTGCTCTTACAGAACAGGAGCTGTATTTCAAAGCTGTTCTGTTTGTCTACTTGTTTTGGTTTTGTTGTTACTGTTCTTTTCTGACTTAGCTTTCCAGGTCTTGAATGCTCTACGGAACATGTGACAATATGAAGAATAAAAGACAGATTGCTTGTGTTACATGAACAGATAAATAGCACGTTACTTCGCTCTACCCTAAAGCAAGTCCTCTCAGCCACACCCCACTGCAGTGCAGTCTACATGTGACTTATTGGCCATAATTACCAAATGGATTCAGAGGCAGAGAAGAGGGAAAATGGCAAGTCCCTTTTCTCAGGCTGCTGAGATAATTTGTTTAGAGGACTCAAGAGGTAGCTCTTTGGGATTCCCAGAAATAATTGGGGGAAATATTTGAGGGTCCCACATAATCGGGGAAGATAGTCAAAAAAACTCACCACTTTACTTTGGGGTCACTGTTGCTGCCATCATCACCCTGGGAGTTGTTTCCTACTCTTGGTTATCTGGAGTCACACTAAGCTCAAAACAGGTGGCCCTGAAACTGCTCTATGAAGCAACGAGCACCCACCTTCTAAACACACACACACACACACACACACACTTGTATGTCACCATGAACCAGTAACCCCAAGCAAGCTGACCAAGTGCTGTTCTCCTGAAGTTTCAGAGATTTCATTGCAAAAACACAATTTACTTTTATGAGCAGCACTTCTGTCTCAAGACCTCAGACTAAGCTGGTAAGTACTGATTCCAGGACAAAATGTGACCCACATCCCTAAGTGTCCTACATTCCTCTTCCTGCCCCTTATAGGTTCCTTATCTGCAAACTCTCTCCCTCCTGTCCAAAGCATTTTACCTGCTCTGTCACCTTTGCATGATCACAGGTCCTTCGCATTCCACAATCAGTTATTTCCATACAAGGTTTGTTTTTTCACTTTGAACCTTAAAACCTAGGGAATGAAATTTTACCCACTGTCAAATGTCAAATGGACACTGAATCTGTCCACTGTGAGATGCTACACCACTGAATTTTGCTGTGCATCCCCCCCATTGGAACAGGAATGAATGTGAAAGTTTCATTTAAAACACTCCTTCATGAAATTCTCTGTGCATCAAATAATCGAAAGCCCAAACCACTGATCAGTTTGTAAAGCTGTGAAGCCCTCTCAATTGTCAGAAGCAACTTGAAATTGAACTGAAAAATATCTCACGGTCTCTTAGAAACAGACATGAATTGTAGTTTGCAACACAATGTGGAAATAGTTATGGAGAAAGTGATAATATCCTGTGAGGTGTGTGTGCTCTTCCTCCAAGTTCTTCCTTCTAAGGTCAGAGGGCTGATCACCTCACTGCCGCCCTACATAGTCTCCTCGGGGCCAGGAAATGCTCACTTACCACCAAATTTACTTCCAAACTGTAGTTTATCATAATATAATTTCGTTTTCTGAAAGAAGTGCTTCAACTTTGTGTATTGGCACAAGATAACTATAAACAACACCAAAGAAAATGGTCCCATATAATCTGGCCATTTATGGACACAGCACTAGAGGGAAAAAAACTTTAAACATAAATTAAGAAAGTTCTCTGTAAGAGCTCTGGTTGAATTATAGCTGACAACAGTACACACAGCAGTCACGCCACTGAATTCTTTCCAGCTCCAGCTCCATAATTCACCCTCTCCCACATGTCCTCTATTCTTGAACTTAGAAGACTTTTCTCAATAAGGGTCACTAGGGGGATCCCAACTGGGAACAGAAGAACAAAAAAGTTTAGTAACTATTCCAAGAGTCATAACATCGTAGGCAATAAATGCTGCATTTAAAGATTACAGATTTAAGATTGTGAGCAGCTTCTACCAGACACTGCATTACCCTGGTAAAGTCACCTGCCTTCTTTGAGCTTCAGTTTTCTCATCTGGCAGTTGTTCAATGGGTTTAGTTATTTGCAATCATTTTTATTACCTTCTAAAGTCCCCTTTAGGTACTGTGATGGAGAGGTAGACAGACAGACAGATAGATAATTGACAGAAAGATAGATAGATAGATAGATAGATAGATAGATAGATAGATAGATAGATAGATAATAGATAGATAGGCAGATAGGTGGGAAAGCCTTAAAAACTCAAAAAAGTAAGGAAGGATGATCCCAAGAAATAAGAGGAACCAGAACTCTTCTCCCTGGGTCTGAGAGCAGCTGGCCCAAGCCATCCTTCCCTGAGTCCTATTCTGTTCCTGCTTGGACTTCCCAGGACAGGATCCTCCCTGCCATGTGTGAGGCAGCCCCAGGCCCTTTGTACTGCTCCAGAGGTCTGGGGAGCAATGTTCCAATGGGAGGAAAAGGATCCAAGAAAGAAAAACCAAAGAGCCAATGCCATAAATATGTAAATGCCTTTGAACTCCACTGAGACTTCCTCTGTGCCCCAACAGTTTCCTCTCCTCCATGTGGGTTATATTCTATTTACCCAGGCATGGACTAAGGGAGAAGAATGAAATTGGAGCCAGGTGGGGTTGGGGTAGTAGCCTGGAAAAGGCACTTATGAAAGCAAAGAGGCTATAGATTTCATTACCAGGTGCATAGTATCATCGGCTCCCAGTCCAGTGCTTGCTCATAGCACAACTTGATTAAATATTTGTGGAGGAAGGGAGGGAGGGAAGGAAGGAAAGAAAGTAGGAGAGAAGGAAGGAAGGAAAATTGATTCTTATGCTTTCTACTGGAGACTTCTTACCTATTCAAAGAAGAATTAATTTTTGATGTTTACTGGCTATATATTTTGAACTCTCCACCTTGCCACTACAACATATTTATACTGTGACCAACCTAGCTGAAATGAACTTACATTTTAAATGAGTCCTTTTGCAGAGCAAGTAATAAATCAGCTCCCAGGAGTAAGGGGCTCTCAGCAGGCCATACTGCTCCATTGCCAGGAGGGATTATTTCAGCAGTATCACACTAGGATTTCTGAATTTATGCCCTTAATTTATGCGACATTCATTGCAGGGGCTTTCCCAAGTGTTATTTTCATAAAGAGCAGATTAATATAGGGGCTTTTTCTTGCATTTCTTTGGAAAAATCTTGCCCTGATGTAGAATATTCAAGCTCTGCTACCTATAAATAAGCTAATGTCTTTCCTCTGAGCTGTTGTCCCTTAGCCTTCAACCCTTTCTAGTCTGAAGCAAAAATCATGCTTAATTTTGTTTTGCTCTCTTTCTAACATAGTAAGAGCTTCAGGTCAAAGAACTAAAGAGAATGTGAGAGCTGACCCTATATTATGTTTTTACTTATTTGTAGCTTCCTTATGCACTTGCCCTACTGTGGACTTTTTCCTCTTCATTCCCTTATCCCTATTAGGATTCTACCAATTTATTGTTCTAACCTTGAAGAAACAGCTTTTTATTTACTTTCAGCTGTAGGTGGCCCACCAGGTTTCAACGACTGTAGAGCTCCATCAAGAGTCATGATTTTACAGTTACAAGTCAGAGGGGCCTTCATGGATCCATCAGGCTCAACACTGCCTCCTTAGTGAGCCTGTGAGCCACCCAAGATGGCTGGTCATCAGTGTTATCCTCTTCCTTTTCCAGACAACTATCTTTAAAAGAAAAAAAAAAAAAAAGAATGCCTTTGAATGTATCCATTTTTCCCCCAAATAATCTTGTTTAATAAATTCCTTATTAGGCCAAATCCAATGTGCTGAAATATCTGCCAAGCATGTCATTCTACACAAAAGGGATTTGCGAATAGCCAGTAGTTGGTGTGAAGAAAGGACATGTGAAAGCGCTGGGTGTGGAATTTCCCATCCTCGGCCGGAGGTCTACTACAGCTCGCTGTTTGCAGATCTGGGCTGAGCTATGCATCACATTGTTCATGAAAGAAAAAGCAACTGTTCTCCCCAGTGCCCCTTCCCCGCTCCACATGGCTGCGATCAACAGCCCCAAGACCCTAATTGCCACAGCCTATTAGAAATAATGAGACTTACATGGCAGAAGCCAAGGGTAAAAGCGACATCTCGCAACACGAAAGGTTAATATCAACATATACGGCTAGTGAGTGCAAAGGGCACATCAGTTGGTGGCTCATTATGGCGGGCTGACCCATAGGGAAAGTGTCATTCTGCAGAGAGGCTTTCTCAGGATGTGGCAGCAAAAGTTACAAAAGATAAGGACTTGCCTGTGAAACGCACTCAACTAATGAGAGCTGAAGATTGTTTGAAATATCCCGATGACCTCACAGATGGGGGATGCTGATTAAGATGGCTACAGGAGGCTCCTTTCTTGTCTGACAGCCCATTGAGAAGCTTTGGTGAGATGTGACTAACAGGCCGTGAAGGTGTCTCCATCTTCTCTGACATGGTCCATGCTTTGGGCAAAACAAACATGAAAAATAAGTCCGAACTGACACACATGTTTGAATTTAGTTTTCAGAGCCATGTTTGGGGGAAGGAGTACCGGTGGGGCCATCAGTGATTATTCCTTTATGGTAAAGGGTGTTCGTGACTACTTGCGTGACTAATCGCATGACTGCGCTGGGGGTGAGCCAACGGCAAATTGAGGTCTTGAACACTTGACAAAACAACCCCTGTTCTGTGGGTGAAATTCTACAGAGCTTCATGCGTAATTAAATGAAAGTTTCACAAGAGTCTACACCTCAATCATTTAATGCCGATATGTGGCACAAAGGAAGGATTTTTACCACATCAAAATACATCCATGAAACAATGTAGAAATGTCCCAAGTTTTCAGAGTCAGAGATATTCACACAAGAAACCCTGGAGTTCTCTTGACCTTCATTTAGTGCCTGGGACTCTGAAAAGAGATCACCATTATGTTCTCCTCTACCTCATACTAGAGGTGAGGATGAGAGTGCACCTCATACTGCTTATCTTAATTCCTCCCCCAGGAAAACTGGAAGGAACACCTATCCACTTGCCATGTCGCTAAAACAAAAATCACTCGTGTCTTGCAAAAACATTTCAGATCTTTCTATTTAAAGAGTTTATCACTATATAAAACAAAGTTATACTGGGGTTTTGTCATGAGATTTAGGAACATTTCTTTCAAGTCTTTCTAACTAGTTGTTTTAGTTATTGATTGCTGAATAATAAACTAACTCAAACATTAGTGACATCACAGTAGAAAACAAAATTACATAAAGATTTTTATAATGAGATTTAAGAAAGATTTTTCAAGCTTTTCAAACTAGCTGTACTAGTTAATTAATTGCTTTATAACAAATTGCCACAAAATGTAGTGGCTTCGATGACAATAAACACTTATTATCTCACATAGTTTCTGCAGGCAGCCTCATAAGGTTGCAGTGCAGATGTTGACCAGAGCTGTGATATCATGTGAAGGTTTGTCTGGGGCTGGATGATTCCTCTCAATTTGGTCCACTCACATGCCTGGCAAATTACTGTTAGTTTTATTCAGGAGGCCTCTGTTGCCACATCAGCTTCTCTATAGAGCTGCCTGAGTGTCCTCACGACATGGGAGCTAGCTTCCCCTAGAGCAATAATCCAAGAGAGAAAAAAAAAGCCACAAATTCTTTTTTAACCTAGTGTCCAAGGTCATGCTCCACCATCTCCACAATATCCTAGTGGTCACACAGGTCAGCCCTGTTCAGTGCTGGAGGGGAATACACACAGGCATGAATACCAGGAGGCAAGAATCTTTGGGAGCCATCTCGCAGGCTGGCTATCACATTTATTAAAAGTATTTCTTAAAGTATCTTCACCTGACCAAAAAATATAAAAACTGTGATCACTGATGTGGTCAGCCAAAAGTCTACAAGTGAGACAAAAACAAAGAACCCTATGGTATACTTTGTTAAGAATGTATATTCCATTTGACTGAAAATATTTTCTTGTACTAATTGATATGTGTTTACATGTGGCACCTGTAAGACCAAAGTGAAGAGATAAATTAAGAGATTACTCAAGAAAAATTGATTTTAGTAGATAAACAATGTTTTTTTAAACAACTTGCTCCCTTTTGATCTCAAGAGCAGGATTTTTGGCCTAAAACATCCAGAAAACTGCAGTCTTCCTTTTCAGTGCATATCCATGGAGTAGTCTACAACCATTCATCAATGTGCCAGGCATAGGGAATTCAAGAGCAACAAGGTGAAGAAAATCTTAATCAGCTGATTGAGAATTCATTTTATGGAGAGATCCACCTCTTTGGGAAAGTGAACTTGATATTTAGAAAATAAAACAATATAAAAATTTTGAACAATAGAAGGACAGAGATAGGATATGAATTAAACACCAAGCCTGTGGTAAATTTGCTTTCAGTGAAAAAGATGTAGAAGAAGAAGAAGAAAAAAGGAAGAGATGAAAGGAGAAAGAAGTAGCAGTGGACATAGCTGAGGAGAATTATTTCCAACTTTTGAAACCAACAGTTGAACAACTGAGGCTTATGGTGGTTTAGCACTAAAGTCAAAACATCTTGTCTCCCATCCCAACTTCTATGACCTAAATAAATGCAGAGAGATAGCACATTTATGGATTATAAAACTCTATATTGTTAAAATGGCAATGTTGCCCAAATTCCTCCCAAGATTCAACACAATCCAAATCAAACTTTCTATAAGCATTCTTATAAAAATTGACAAGCTGATTCTAAGGTTTGCATGAAAATTCAAGGAACCTAGAGGAGCCAAAGTACTTTGAACAAAGAATATAGTTGAAGGACTTATTCTATTTGACTTCAGTACTTACTATAAAGCTATAGTAATTCGTTCTGTTTAATATTATGGTAAAGGTAGGCATATAGATCAATGGAACAGAATATAGTCCAGAAATAGACCAGTTGATTTTTGACAAATATGCCAAGGCAACTCAATGGGGGAAAATGAAGTCTTTTTAACAAATGTCATTCAATAAACTAAGTACTCATATTTTTTTAAAAAATCAATCCTACTGCCTACCATACACAAAAATCAACTAAAAACGTATTCCACATCTTAATGTGAAATGTGAAGGTATGAAACTTCTAGAAGAAAACACAGGAAAAATATTTGAGATCTTAGGGCAAGCAAAGATTTCTTAGATATGACACCAAAAGCACTATCCATAAGAGAAAAACTGTTAGTAATTGAACTTTATCAAAATTTAAAGCTTTAACTCTTTGGAAAGAACCAATAAGAAAGCAAAACACTCATAAAAATATTTACAACATATTTATCTGGTAAAGAACTCACATCCAAAATACATAAAGAATACTTAAAACTCGATAAAATGTAAACAGACTTTTGACCAAAGTCAAGATATGAATGGCCAATCAACACATGAAAAGATGTTCAACATCACTTGTTATGACATATGTATACAGTGAAGATTAAAATCTTAATGAGATAACACTACATGCCCATTAGATTGCCTAAGATTAAAAATATTGAACATACTAATCTTTTTACCAAGTGTTTGCGAGTATGGGGAAGAAGTGGAACTCATATACTAATGAGGGGAATATAAAATAGTACAATAATATGGTTTGACTGTGTCCCCACCCAAATCTCATCTTGAATTGTCGTTCCCATAATTCCTACATGTCCTGGGAGGGACCCTGTGGGAGGTAATTGAATCACAGGGTGATTTTCCCCATGCTATTCTCATGATAGAGAATGAGTGCTCACAAGATCTGATGGTTTTATAAGCATCTGGCATTTCCCCTGCTGGTACTCATTCTCTCTCCTGCTGCCCTGTGAAGAGATGCCTTCTGCCATGACTGTAAGTTTCCTGAGACCTCCCCAGCCATGAGAAACTATAAGTCAATTAAGCCTCTTTCCTTTATAAATTACACAGTCTCAGGTATTTCTTCATAGCAGCGTGAGAATGGACTAACACATACAACCACCACCAAAACAATTTGGCAGCTTCTTAAAATGTTAAATATACACCTACCTTGCAACTCAGTCATTTCACTTTTAAGTATTTAACCAAAAGAAACTAAAATGTATGTCCACACAAAGATTGTACATGAGTGTTCTTAGCAGCTTCATTTGTAATAGCCCAAACTGGAAACTATTTATCAACAGGTGAATAGATAAATAATGGTATCATATCCATACAATGGAATACTATTCATTAATTATAGTAATGAACTATTGACATAAGCAAAATGGCCGAATCACAAAATCATTATGAGTAATGAAAGAAAACAGACAAAAACAGGCAATACAGAGTTAACAATTCATTCCTGGGCATGAACCCAGAGAATGCATATAACCACTAAAAACATTTATACAGAAATGTTCAAAGCAGCATTATTCATATTAACCCAACACAGCAAACCACCCAAAATGTCCATCAACAATAAAATGAACTTTATAAATAGTGGTATGTTCCCATAACAGAATATTACACAGTAGGGGTCCCCAAACCCTGGGCCACAGACCAGTAACAGTTTGTGGCCTATTAGGAACCAGGCCACACAGCAGGAGGTGAGCATTTGGTGAGCAAACATTACTACTACCTGAACTTCGCCTCCTGTCAGATCAGTGACGGCATTAGATTCTCATAGGAGCACAAACCCTATTGTGAACTGCACATGCAATGGATCTAGGAACACTATATTCCTTGTAGAGAGTGCCAAACAATATATCACAAAATTCATTTAAAAATATTCTTTGAGGCTGGGCGCGGTGGCTCACGCCTGTAATCCCAGCACATTGGGAGGCCGAGGCGGGCACATCACGAGGTCAGGAGATCGAGACCATCCTGGCTAACACTGTGAAATCCCATCTCTACTAAAAATACAAAAAATTAGCCAGGTGTGGTGGCACGCGCCTGTGGTCCCAGCTACTCAGGAGGCTGAGGCAGGAGAATGGCGTGAACCCAGGAGGCGGAGCTTGCAGTGAGCCGAGATCGCACCACTGCACTCCAGCCTGGGCGACAGAGTGAGACTCCGTCTCAAAAAACAACAACAACAAAAAAATTCTTTGACCTAAAAATAATGTGTCCTAAGAAAGGATACATTTATCCTAGAAATTTATCCTAAGGAAGAAGTTCAAAAGAGCTATATGTAATTTTGCAGTGTTAATTCTACTAGAAAAAAGAAGTGGAAGTAATAACCAATTGAAAAAAGTTTTTAAAAACAGGGCTGAAAACAGCATAAGTATTAGTGGCTATTAAAATAGTAATTATGAAGTCTATATAAACACATAGGGAAATGTTTATGTCTTATAATAAATGAAAAAACAGGAAATAAAAAGATACATAGACTGATTACTATTTTGTACAATATTGTATACATGTTGACAAGAAATCAAAAGGAACATATAAAAACAAAAAAAAGTCAGGAATAGATAATGAGTGGATAGTTTTTTCTTTTCTCAAAAATGTGTCAAGACTCCTGCTTCCAAACTAATATAGGAACAGAAAACCAAACACCACATGTTCTCACTCATAAGTGGGAGTTGAACAATGAGAACACATGGTCACAGGGAGGGGAACATCACACACCAGGGCCTGTCATGGGGTGGGGGGCTGGGGAGGGATAGCATTAGGAGAAATATCTAATGTAGATGACAGGTCGATGGGTGCAGCAAACCACTGTAGCACATGTATACCTATGTAACAAACCTGCATGTTCTGCACATGTATCCCAGAACTTAAAATATAATAAAACATTTTTTTAAAATGAACAATTGAAAAAAAAAAAAAAGACTCCTTCTTCCAGAAAGATGAAACAGATGTGCTTTTCTCATTCCTCTCTCTAAGTACAAGTGAAAATGCTGGATAGTGTATATAAAGCAAACATAAGAACATTTTGAAAGGTGAAGAGAAGACAGTAGACCAGCTAGAGACAGTGATACCCATAGAAAAATATGGTGAGTTCCATGGATTTTCTTTTTGCCTCATCTACTCCAGACTTGGAACTAAAGAAGTAGGTAACCTAGAAATGCCAACAAACACAGACCAAAAAACACCCCCAACAAAAGCCTACTCTCCTCAAGCCAAAGGACTAAGAAAAGAGCAGCATAGAAAGACAAAAACTTGTAGACAATTTAGACAATAACCACTCTACCCTAGTTAAACATCACAAAAACAAACAAACAACAACAACAACAAAAATACCTGTGGGCCCATCCTCACCCACACAGGAAAGGACAAGTGAGAGCCTAGATTTCCACCCTTGCCAGGCTGTATCAAGGCACTCCAAACCCCTCCCCTGCCAGGGTGGTATTAGAGAAGGCCGAAAAGGGAATTAGGACTTTCATTCTAGCTGGCCAATAACAACCCACCTTCCTCCCTCATGGTACCAGTGGAGAGCTTGTGGAGAACATGAACTTCTTCCAGTCCCACCTAGCAGTAACAAGGGATTTCTCCCCATAAGGTGGTATCAGTCAGGTAGAGAGCTGGGACTTTAATCATCACCCAGCAGTAATGAGGCTACCCTTACCACAGTGTCAGTGGAGACAACATGGAGAGCTGGAACTCCCTCTGCCCAGCAGTAATGAGGAGTCACCCTACCAAGAATTAATAAAAACTGAGTGGGGAACCTAGACTTCTATCTCTACTTGAAATTAACAACATAGCACTCTGCAGCCTTTCCCTGACACAGTGACATCAGGGAAAGCCAGCCAATTTTTGCCAGCTAAAGTAAACTATTGGAATAAAATCCAGAGTCTGATAATATAAAATGTCCAGATTTTAACTTTAAAATTTACTCATCCTACCAAGAACTGGAAATACATCTAATTGAATTTTAAAAGATAAACAATAAATGCCAATGCCAAGATGAGAAAGCTGTTAAATTGTTTTCAACAAAGATTTAAAAGTAGTCACATAAAAAATGCTTTGACAAGCCATTATAAACATACTTGAAATGAATACAAAAATATAAATTCCCAGAAAAAAAAAAAAAAAAAAACAAAGTGTCAGGAAAGAAGTAGAAGAAATAGAGAAGAAGCAAATGAAAATTTTGGAACTAAGAAATAAAACAACTGAAATAAAAAGCTCAGGGGATGGGCTCAACAGCAGAATGGAGAAGACAGAGGGAAAAAATCAGTGAATTGGAAGATAGAACAATAGAAATTACTCAGCAAATAGAGTGGGAGAAAATATGCATAAGGCCTCAAAGACTAGGGGGACAATAACAAAAGATTTAGCATGTATGTCATCAGAGTTCCAGAAGGAGACGAGAAAGAGGGTTGAAAGAGACCACTTGAAGAAATCAGGGCTGCAAATTTCCTAGATTTGGCAAAAAGATATAAACCTACTTCTGAAAGCTAAAAATTTTTTTAAAAGATTGAAAGCAATTAGAGAAAAATGACACCTTCCCTAGGGCGAACACAATTAGAATGCTGGCAGATTTCTCATCAGAAAACATGGAGGCCAGAAGGAAGAGGCATAATATTTTCCAGGGGCTAAAAGAAAAGAACTGTCAACTGAGAATCCTATACCTAGTGAAAATATATTTCAGGAATGGAGGGGAAACTGAGGCATTCTAAAATGAAAGGCCAAATGAAGTTTTCTGAACCAAAGAAAAACAAAAAATAAGGAACTTGGAATATCAGGAAGGAAGAACTCATAAACAATAATATGGGTAAATACAATAGGCTTTCCTTCTCCTTATGAATTTTCTAAATTATGTTTGATATTTGATATTTATAACACTGCCTGACAATGTTCTAAATGTGTGTTGAGAACATATTTAAGACAATTATAAACAGATAAAGGGAAAGGGGTATAAATGGAGGTAAGGTTTCTATATTTCACTCAAACTGGTAAAATGACAATACCAGTAAACTGTGATGAGTTTGTGTATCTAATGTAATACTTATGGCAACCATTTAAAAGGTTAAACAAAGAAATACACTTTAAAAATTGTAGATAAATCAATATAAAATTATTTTAAATGTTTAATTCATAGGAAGGCAGGAAAATGAAAACAGAGAAATGAAAAACAGAGAGAACAAGCAGACTTAACCATGAATCTATCAATAATTACATGAACTGTCAATGGTCTGTATATACCAATTAAAAGGCAGAGATTGGTAAAGTAGATTAAAAAGCATGACCCAACTATATTCTGTCTACAAGAAACTCACTCCAAATAATATATAGGCAAGTTGAAAGTAAATCACATATGAGATGTTACCCACATCTATCAGCATGACTAAAAAAAAAATAGAATGCTGCCAAATACTGGCCAGCATGTGGAGAAACTGGATCATTCATACACTGTTGATGGAAACAGAAAATGGTACAGCTATTCTGGAAACAGTTTAATAGTTTCTAAATAACTAAATATGCCGCTATCATACAACCCAGCCGTTACTCTTCTGCATTGCATTTATCCCAGAGAAATGAAGGCTCTTATTCACACAAAAACTTGTACACCGATGTTTATAGCAGTTTCACTCATAATAGTTAAAAACTGGAAACAGCCCAGATGTCCTTCAATGGGAAAATGGTTAAATAAATTGTAGTACATCCATATTATGGAATACTACTGAGAAATAAAAAAGAGAATAATCTTCTGATACATAAAACAACCTAGATGAATCTGCAGAAAATTATGCTGAATGAAAAAAGAGAAGTCAAAAAGGTTGCATACATTATGAGTCCATTTATGTAACATTCTTGAAATGACAAAATTATTGAAATGGAGAAAAAATTAATGTTGGCCAGAGATTATGGAGGGGGTAAAGATGGGAGAAAAGTATGTGTGGCTATAAAAGGAGGAACCTAGCTGGGCACAGTGGCTCACGCCTGTTATTCCAGCACTTTGGGAGGCTGAGGCAGGTGAATCACCTGAGGTCAGAAGTTTGAGATCAGCCTAACATGGTGAAACCCCATCTGTACTAAAAATACAAAAATTAGCTGGGCATAGTAATCCCAGCTACTTGGGAGGCTGAGGCAGGAGAATTGCTTGAATCTGGGAGGTGGAGGTTTCAGTGAGCCAAGATCACACCATTGCACTCCAGCCTGGGTGACAGAGCAAGACTCTGTCTCAAACAAAAAAAAAAGAGGAATCCTTGTGGTGATGAAAATGTTACATATCTTAACTCTATCAATGTCAATATTCTGGATGTAGGATTGTATTATCATTTTTTAAATGTTACCATTGGGAGAAACTGGGTACAGGATACACAAGATTTCTCTGTATTATTTCTTACAAGTGTATATGAATCTATAATAGTTTCCAAATAAAAAGTGTTTTATGTGTCACATTTCTTTTTATAGCAGACCCTTGACATTTAAGAATAATATGTCCAAACCTTCAAGAATCCTCAAGTACTGGGAAGTGGACATGTTTGCATAGGCTTTCTCTCACATCACACTTCCTGTAGCATCACGCATTCCCTGTACACATCCTCATACCACCTCACTACATTTTGGCTTTTACTGGTGCTTCCTCCTCCCTTTATGTTCATTTTCCACAACATCATCCTTATTCCTCCAGAGCCAATAGACACAGAGAAAATCAAGAGCCTGGTGCTGCTGCAGGGGGCAAGTGCCAGGTCCTGGGCTGCTACAATCCATGCCTCAGTAAAATGCCAAATTACCACGAAGCATGAGCTTCCAGGGAGGCTCCTGATCAGTGAGAACCACAGTGCTAAATCTGTATCACTCTCTTGTGATACAAAGGCATGCTGTATCACGCTCTGGATGATTATTTCTCATAAAAGAAAAACCAACATTAGTGCCTTTCCACAGTCAAAACCTCACTATGGCATCAGGAGGAATGACACATGCTGGTGGCAATGGGAAATTAAAAAAAAAAAAAAAAAATGAATGAATCTTCCTGTTGACTCAGATTGATGTGGAGTGGCGAATCGCGGCAGAGCAGGCTCAGAATGACAGCTTAGCAGACCTGGTGCAGTTGTGCATGGTGCCTGGGTGGCTGTCACAGAAGGCCCTTTGAGTACCTCCCCAGATGAAGCCCCAGCTGGATGCCTGAGCTGTTTTTTTAACCCTAACAAGATCTGTCATTAAACCTTACTGGAGCCTGACTTTGCCTCTTTCCCTTCAGGCCTCTCTAGTGGCGGTCAAAGGTCACGTCATCCTTCAACACAGGCTTCTGGGCCCCCGGCTTTTGTTCCCCAGACCGCATAGTGATGATGGGCAAACAGCCTCTTGGCCCTTGGAAGACACACATGAAACCAACGAACCATGGTCTTTAACAAATGGGCCCCTTCAAGGCCAACCAGCCAGCTACAACTACTTATGATATTTACAGCTTTCTGTCTGCACAGATTAAACCCAGGGAATGAAAAATGGACTCCTTAGTCTGGTAAACTTATGTCATTCCTTATTAACACAAATTAAGAACAGAGCTAGATTTTGTTGAGAAACAACTTCTGCTTCTAAAAACAATCTGGGGTGAGAATAGGAACATTTCTGGGGACAAGGACTTCTTATACAATATTAGTGTTTGGTGCCTATTTTATGATAATTTCATAAACACACTGTGTTGTTTTCTAGCAACAGAATATATTTTGGCCAAGAGCAGTATTTCTCACTTATTTATTGTCAATTAGTGCTGTAAATAGACACCTTGTGAATGCATTCTGCAGCAAAGAATCAGCGTGAAAGCAATAAGACCTTGGCAGCCCAAGTTATCATCTTTTTGTTTGAAATGTGGACATTGTTTCTGAAGACACATCAGCAGTTTGGATGCTGAGGATGAGGGAAGTGTTATTTCATTATCTTTTCAATCTGAGAATCATAGGTCTAAGGGCAGTGAATTTTGGCTGGATAATCCTTTTTCCAAAGAAAGCATATGCACGAGCTCAATGTGTTAATTTAAAACCAGAAGTGCTTTAAGTTAAGTAGGAGGTCAGAGCTTGGCCTCATCAGCAACTCTACCTGTCTATGCCCACCCCATCCCAAACCCCCACCCAAGAGCCTTCCCTGAAGAGGTTCTGTAGAGCATAGCTTGAAAATCAGGTGTGTCACATATGTCTGGAACTAGTTGCCAGAAGACCAGGGTGCCTGATGAACCTTCTGCAAAACTATGGAGCTTGGGGAAGTGCCACAGTCTCACTGTGCCTGATTTCCTTATCTAGTAAACATGACTCCCTTTTTCCACCGGCCCCAAGGAGCTACAATGAGGATCAATATGGAATACAGAGGAAAGTGTGTTGATAAGCCCATGTGTAAGGATTATAGCTCGTAATAGTTGTTATTTTAAACAACTTCATTGATGTAATTCACATACCATACAATTCACTCATTGAAAGTGTACAATTCAATGGTTTTAGTATATTAACAGAGTTGCACAAATATCACATTCAATATTAAAATGCTTTCATTATGCCAGAAAGAAACCCCATACTCGTTGGCAGTCACTCCCCATTTCTCCCCAGCCCACACGCAGCCCCAGGCAACCACCGATCTACCTTTTATCTGCATAGATTTGCTTATTCTAGACATTTTGTATAAATGAAATAATACACAATCCTTTGTAACAAATTTTTTTAATTTAGCATAATATTTTCAAGATTTATCACTATTTTATTTTTATTGCAAAATAATATTCCATTGCAGGGATACACCCCACTTTGTTTATCCATCTACCAGTCATGGACATTAGGGTTGTTTCCAACTTTTAGCTATGATGAATAATGCTGCTATGAACCTTCACGTACAAGGGTGGTTTTTTGTTTGTGTTTGTTTTTGTTTTTGTGGATGTGTGTTCTTATTTATCTTGGGTGCATACCTGGGAGTAGAACTGCTGAGTCATATGGTAGCTCTGGGTTTAACCTTTTGAGGAATTACTGGGCTGTTTTCCAACACAGTTGCACCACTTCACATTCCTACCAGCAGTGTATGAGGGTTCTAATTTCTCCATATCTTTGTCAATATTTGCTATTACCCATCTTTTTGACCTTCCTTTTTGTACTCACCATCCTACTGAGTGCAAACTAGTATCTCCTGGTGATTTTGATTTGCATTTTCCTGATGGCTCATGATGTTCAGGATCTTTTCATGTGCTTATAATGGCTCTTTACTTTTTAAGATAATGGCAGGAAATTTAACAGAGAATCAAGTAGCAAGATAGATAGAACTCCGCAAGCATCAATCATTTTCTATGTGTCAAGTGTACTTCTCACTTGAAGACTGGAAAATATCTTTGCTTAAATTATGACAACGGTCTATCTCCTCCAATATTCAACCCCCCTTCCCAAATCACCTAACTCCATTATTATGTTTCAAATTGGGCCAAACTCTAATGCAAGCAAGATGTTTTCTTCAAAATTCTGAAAAACAAATGAGCTCCAAGACCTAGCCAGTAACTCACTTTCTCAATAAATGCCAACATTCCAGATCATCCAAATGGCACAAGACTGCCACTCCACACCACCCTGGAGGGCAGGATTCACATGCGAGTCTGTGTGCCTAGCATCCATGGGAGGCAGGCCCCCCCCCAACACACCTTTAATGGGCTGCATCCCTGTGAATTGTACCTTGGTCAATCATGGGAGTTGTTTTGCACTGGCCCAACAGGCATCTACGTGGTGACCAGGTAGGGTGTAAGGGCAGAGTTAGATTGGCTTCATGGATCTGTTCTGTTCACCTAACCATTGATTTAACAGGCTTGCCTACAGGAGTGGCCACCCCAACATCTACAGAAAGTACTTCCTCAGTCACAGCCAGTTACTAATGACAGCTCTGTACAGTGGTCAGGAGCAAGAGCTGGCACTGACTCTTCGATCAAGGAGTCTCGATCAAAGCCCTTCCCCATCTTGTGCAAGTTCCATGATCTTACAAAGATTCCTTTATGCCTCTGGATTTTAGTTTCCTCATCTGTGAAATAGTGTGATTAATGATACATTGCTCTAAGAGTTGTGAAAATTAGTGCAACAATGTATATAAAACATTTAGCAGAGTGCTTAGTACATAGTAGGTCCACAGCTGGTGTTATTATTATTTTTATTACCAGCAGTCCACTATTCACAAGGATTTCTGGCTTCTAAGTCTTCATATTAACTGTTCCCTTTGTACAGAGTGCTGTTTCATACACTTTTCCCAGGTAATTCCTACTAATCCTCTAACCTGGCTTATAGGGACCCCTCCAGGAACCCTCCCTTCCCTGTACCCCCAAGAGGAGGTGCCCCACATAGGAGCTCACAAGCTCCAGATAGTCCATATCACCCTGTCTCCAATTGCCTGTGTGCTTGCCTGCACCGGTCAGCAGACACTGGGCTCCTGCAGTTGGTGGGAACTCCATTAATATTTGTCCTCATTGTGCCTGCCCCTGAATCTGAGTAACAGCTTCTTTGCCATTCTCAATGACTCCTTCAAAGGAAAAGAATCTAATATTTTCTGAGTATTCACCGTGTGCCAGTAATTTCCCTATGTTAGTTCACTGATTTCCCTAATAGAAGATTGGGTGAGGTAGGCATTTCCCTGTTTTTAGGACAAGGAATCAGTGGCTCAGGTGGTTAATTAACTGAATTGACTAACCACAGTGTGCCTAAGGTCTCACAGGCGCAGGGCTGAGGCTAGCACCCAGAGTCAATGTTTTTGCACCACATCCACAGAGAGAGTTTTGCCCTGTCCTCCTTAAGATTCAGTCCCGTTTAAGCTACGGGCTCACTTAGCTTGCTTGCTTGCTTTTTCTCTTTCTTTTCTTTCTTTCTTTCTTTCTTTCTTTCTTTCCTTTCTTTCTTTTCTTTGTCTTTCCTTCCTTCTTTCTTTCCTTCCTTCCTTCCTCCCTCCTTCCTTCTTCTTCCTTCCATCCTTCCCTCCCTCCCTTCCTTCTTGCTTTCTTTTTTCTTTCTTTCTTCCTTCCTTTCTTTCTGTCTCTCTTTCTTTTTTTATTTGACTTATAAGCTACAAAAACTTATTTCTCATAGTCTGGAGGCTGGATGTCTGAGATCAGGGTGCCAGCAAGGTCATGCCCTGGTGAGGGTGCTCCTCCAGGTCACAGACTGTTACTTTCTCCCTGTGCCCTCACAGGGAGAAGGCACCTCAGCTACTTCGCTTGCTGTTGTCGGCTGCCTGAAATAATACATTGTTTCCCCTTATCCTTTATTATAAAAACACTCAATACTTTACTAAAATGTGTTCCATTTCTCTAGCTGGTTTAGGATGTTTAGGAGGAGTCAGGGGCAAATCCTCCCTGGGGGCCTTTCCCAGGGAGGAGAGTTTGAGTACAGTTAACATGGATGGGGCTGCTGAGGTCTGGTAGTCAGAGACAGGTCCCCTGGGGAATCAAAGATGAGGACGACAGAGGAAAGGTGGAGGTTTGGCAGGGGATAGCAGACAATGGCTGTGTTTGTGCCTCTGACTGACAGTTTCCTGAGAGGCTTTGCAGTTTGAGCTGTTACACATCTGCTCTGGGTCAGTGTCCCCAGACCTTCTCTGTGCTGCCCCAGCCCTGCCAGCAGGCAGGACTATTCACGAGGAATCACATGGGATTGTAAACCCCTGGGGCTTGGAGGCACCTCTCCTCCTCATGGGGAGACTGTCATAAAGGTGGTTGCTTCCAGGGAAAGGCTGTGGCTGTACACAAGGACTCATTTTTTCTGTCAAAATGAAGAACTCCAGAAGCAGCACATGTATTTGGCAGCACATCTGCTATTCACCAGCATCTGTTTTGTGCAACATGATTGTTAATGAATTGAAAAGGATCCTGCTGCTGCTGCTGCTGTTATTTTGAGGACACAGGAAGCAAAATCAGGAATTCATTTGTTCCTTAGTTTGTTCAACAAATCTGTATTGAGCACCTCCTCTTTGCAAAGTAAAGAAGAGAAAAAAATGAGATGAGGTTACGGTCTGAGTCCTCTAGACAAGTGCTGGGGAAAAGGCTGTATTTGTGAGTAACTATTGTTATCTGTGCATCTCATGCACATTGAGCACTCAACAAAGGAAGGGACCCAGCTACAGCAAATCAGTCTGCATCGAGGAGGTGAAGAGTAGAACCTCCGCAGGCCAGCAAGAAACAAAAAGCATTCCAGGTGGAGGGAAAAGCATTAACAAAAGTGGAGAAGGGAAAGCAGAACATATGAGTGAGAACTGTGAGTGATTTCTTTTTGACTAAAAACAAATTATATGAAGGAAGGAAATAATTCTGGAAATGCAATTGGGGCAGGATCTTAAGGGCCTTAAATGTCACACTAAGAAGTTTGCAAGCCACCAAATAGCTTAAGTAAGTGATAGAGTGTCCTGACTGGGGATATATTTCAGAAAGATAAATTTGCAAACAGCATACAAGATGGACAATGGTCAAGGTGGGAGAGAATAAAACCAAATATAGCAGAATCTGATAAGAGACTTGCATCAATCAGTATAGATCCAATTATACTATAGTAACAGACAACCCTCAAATCATAGCAGCTGAAACAATAAGGGTTTATTTCTTGCTTATGCTATGTGTCACTCATGAGTTAGCTAGAGGCTCTGCTCCTCATACCCTCTCTCCCAAATCCAAAATGTCAGAGAAGCTAAGATTGCAAATACTGCCAGATGCTTTGACAGAAGGGAATACCTCATATCATATACAAAAATGAACTCAAAATGGATCAAAGATCTAAATGTAAGAGCCCAAATTATAAAACTATTAGAAAAAAACATAGGGGTAAATCTTCATGACCTTGGATTTAGCAATGGATTCTTAGACATGACATCAAAAGTACAAGCAACCAAAGAAAAAATAAATAAATGTTAGACCTCAACAAAATTAAACACTTTCTTGCTTCAAAGAACACCATTAAGAACAAAGAACACCATCAAGAAAGTGAATAGACAACCCAAGGAATAGGAGAAAATATTGACAAATCATATATCTGATAAAGGACTTGTACCTAGAATATATAAAGAACTCTTACAAGTCAGTAATAAAAAGACAAATAACCCAATTTGAAAATAGTCAAAAAAATTGAATAAATGTTTCTCCATACAAGATACACAAGTGGCCAATAAGAACATGAAAAGATGTCCAACATCATTAGTCATTAGGTAAACACGTCAAAACCATAATGATATAGCCACTTCACACCCAATAACAGGGCTGTAGTTTAAAAAAAGTGAAATAACAACAAGTGTTGGTGAGGATGTGAAAATATTGAAACCTTCATACACTGCTGGTGGAACTATGAAATGGCACCATCACTTTGGGAAACAGTCTAACAGCTCATTAAAAATTTAATCATAGACTTTCAATTTGGCCCAGCAAATCCCCTCCTGGTTATATACCCGAGAGAAATGAAAACAGGATCAGGCATGGTGGCTGGTGCCTGTAATCCAAGCATTTCAGGAGGCCAAGGCAGGCAGATCACTTGAGGCCAGGAGTTTGAGACCAGCCTGGCCAACATGGCAAAACCCCACCTCTACTAAAAATACAAAAATTAACCAGACATGGTGGTGTGTGCCTGTAGTCCCAGCTACTCGGGAGACTAACACAAGAGAATCGCTTGAACCCAGGAGGTGGAGGTTGTGGTGAGCCAAGATTGCGCCACTGCACTCCAGCTTGGGCAACAGAGTGAGACTCCATCTCAGGAAAAAAAAAAAAAAAAAAAAAGGAATAAAAACAGGTCTACATAAAAACTTGTATGTGAATGTTCACAATGGCATCATTCATAATAGCTAAAAGCAACCCAAATGTCCAACAGCTGATGAATAAACAGAATGTGGTATACATGCACAATGGAATTTTATTTGGTCATAATAAAGAATGAAGTACTGATACATATTACAACATAGATGAACCTTGAAAACAAGTGAAAGAAGCCAGTCACAGAAAAGCACATATTATATGATTCCATTTACATAAAATGTCCAGAATAAACAAACACATACAGATGAATGTAGATTAGCTTAGGGTTGAGGGGGATGGGGAGATTGGAGGGAGATAGCTAATGTGTACAGAGCTTCTTTTTGAGTTGATGAACTATTCTGAAGTTCATTGTGGTGATGGTTGCACCACTCCATGGATATATTAAAACCATTGAATTGTATTCTTTAACTGGGTGAATGATGGTTGCACCATTCCATGGGTATATCAAAACCATTGAATTGTACTCTTTAAGTGGGTGAATGGTATGGCATGTGAATTATATCTTAATAAAGCTATTACAAAAAACAGAAGTGAACATTGCCTTAGAGCACTTTATGTTCCTAAAAAAAAAAAAATGGCTTCCAATTTCATCTAGCTGAATTGTGCATTAGGTATCCTTGTATCCCACAGAAGGACCAGAAGTACATGGCTGGCCCTTCCTGGTTTCTGTGCACATAAAAAGAGTAAGCAAAATGTTTGCACTACCTCTGACTTCAGCCAATACTCAGGGTCTTACCGAGGGTCCACCCATTATACTCATTGGACTCCTAAGGATGTCGGTTGTCCTAGATGAAGAATGTAACAGGACATTTTGGTGGCTTATGAAAAGCTGCTATTCCCAACACCCACCGCTTGGTACAGAACTCGGGAGGAAAGAGACAGGAAATGTTAATGGGGCTCAAGATGCTTCTAAGGAGGAAATGGACCAAGCCCTGGAGTTTTTCCCTTAAGGAAACCAATGTTATATTAGTATAGATAATATACTGAGCATTAACAGATGTTCTCAGTCAAGAAAGGACACCAATTAGAATCTCAACAGGTATGAAAGGAGTCTAGAGCAAAGACTGGCTCAGGGGCAGGCCCTTGGCTGTGGTAGAGGGAATAGTAGAGACCATCCAGGTGTCCCACATGGTCCCAAGACAGGAGCAAGAAAGATGGTAAAGAACACTCAGGGACTCGGGTGTCTACACAGTGGAAAGCCTCCTAAGAAGGACAACCTGGAATTCCTGCCCAGAGCAAAAAATAAAGATACTGTATAAAATGGTATGACTGAGGTACAGCTTTGTTTGCTGGTTCAGGATATTTAGACCTCACGCTTAATTAAACCCTGCCAGCAAGTAATTCTCCAATGCCAATTTTAATGAGATATCACCTGTTAGTTCTGTAAAGATAATTAGCTTCAGTTGAATTTAAGATTAGCATTGTGATATTACCGGAAGCAGCATGAAATGTATATCTACCTTCATTATTTCTGGAAGATAAATTGCAGATAGAAAAACTTTTTATTGCCATAATCACTGCAGTTGTTTATTGAATGGGAGCAAGTCAGTACATACCCAGGCAGGCTATCCACATTGTATGGGCCCCTGGATTAGTCTATTCTCGCATTGCTTTAAAAAAAATACCTAAGATTGGCCGGGCACGGTGGCTCATGCCGTAATCCCAGCACTTTGGGAGACCAAGGTGGGTGGATCACCTGAGGTTGGGAGTTTGCAACCAGACTGACCAACATGGTGAAACCTTGTCTCTGCTAAAAATACAAAATTAGCTGGGCCTGGTGGTGTATACCTGCAATCCCACCTACTCAGGAGGCTGAGGCAGGAGAATTGCTTGAACTCGGGAGGCGGGGGGGTTGTGGTGAGCCGTGATTGCACCATTGCACTCCAGCCTGGGCAACAAGAGTGAAACTCTGTCTCAAAAAAAACAAAACAAAACCCTAAGATTGAATAACTCATAGAGAAATGAGGTTTAATTGGATTGAGGTTCTGCAGGGTATACAGGAAGCATAGTGGCTTCTGCTTCTGGGAAGGCCTCAGTCATGAGGGAAGACAAAGGAGGAGCAGCAGTTCATGCAGCTGGAGAAGGAGCAAGAAAGTCTGGGGGGAGGTGCTACACATTTTTAAACAACCAGATCTGCTGATAACACACTCACTCACTATCCAGAGAACAGCACCAAGGAGATGGTGCTAAACCATTCATGATGGGTGCACCCTCATGATCCAATCGCCTCCCACCAGGCCCCACCTCCAACACTGGGAATTAAAATTCATCATGAGATTTGGGTGGGGACACAGATCCAAACCCTATCAGCCCCCAACATAAACATGGTTCTGTCTGCTTCAAGGAAGATCCTTTTGCATATTCCATAACTTGTTCTCAAATTGCCCATATGATAACAAAATTAATCTCCACTTTTCCATTTTCAAAACCCAAGAAACCTAAATTTGAAATTGTTATTTGACCTCATGATCGTAAACACAAGCACCAACTCTGAAATCATGAGATCATAATATCTGAGGATCTTCTACAGCAAAGGTAGGTAACTTTTTCTGTAAAGTGCCAGATGGTAATTATTTTAGGCTTCATGGGCTATACATTTTCTGTCACAATTACTCAACTCTGCACCATAGACATTGTGTAAACACGTAGGCATGGCTGTGGTCCAGTCAAACTTGTTTTACAAATAAACAGGTGGTGGGCCAAACTTAGTCCAAGGGCCATAGCTGGCTGAGCTGTGTCTAGAACACCCTTAAATTGTCTTATATTTTATACAGTAGTCTACCCTTATCCACAAGGAGTATGTTCCAAGACCCCCAGTGGATGCCTGAAACCTTGGATAGTACGGAGTCCTATATATACCATACATACTGTTTTTTCTGTATGTACCATACCTATGTTAAAGTTTGAGGTATGACAACAAAACCAGCAGAAATTTTTTCTTCCCTCTCCACAATTTCACAGATAGAAGGTTGGTTCTCACTATAGATCCTACCAACCTCAGCATATAATTGTTTTTCTTTCCTTATTAACTCAAGAACGTTTACCTTTTCACTTAAAGGAAACACTTTACCACTTTACAACATCTCTTTAGCATATCTGAATTGCCAGCATTACTACTCTTGTACTTTGGGGCCATTAAGTGAAATAAGGGTTACTTGGACACAAGCATTGTGATACCACGACAGTCGAGATGTGGCTACTGGTTGAGTGGTGAATACATTGTGAAAATGCTGGACAAAGGGACAATTCACATCCTGGGCAGGACAGAGCAGGATGGCTCAAGATTTCATCACACTACTCAGAACTGCATGCAATTTCAAACTTATTGTTTATTTCTGGAATTTTCCATTTAATATTTTCAGACCATGGGTAACTTAAGCCATGGAAAGAAAAAGCACAGTTAATGGGGGACTACTGTATTATAATTAAAATACAAACATAAAATTGCAAATCTTAACAGAACTCTTGAACTTTTGACAAGGTGGATCTAGGGACTTGTTCGAGAAGTGTTTGCCCGAGGAAGCCAGAATATGGATGCACACCAGGAGAGGAGAACTTTGACGCAGTTTGAGAGGCAAAGTACGCACTGTGAAAATGACCTCAGATGGCCCCTGAGGACAAAGGCTTGAATTTGCTTATGCCTGTGGCCCCCGCTGGGTCTAGTGTAATGTCTTAGCAACAGAGGGTGCTCAATAAATGACAGTCAAATGGATCAAGTAAAAATCAATAGAGGACTTCCAGTTTAAGCTCACATGTAAAGAGCTTGGAAGTCATCACTCCTGTCTTTACAATGAGAAAAAAAAAAAAAAAGCTGAACAAATTAAAAATCAACAACTTTTTTTGGAACCATCAGAGAAGTGAAATTGCTGGGCAAATCACCCATCCCAAAACCTGGAGGGACTGGTGAATACAGAAAATCACAGCTGAGATCAGCTTTCCTGAAGCAGAAACCACTAGAGCCAGTAACTGGGAACATTTTTTGGTAATTTTGAAGAATTGATGGAGGCAGAGTG
The DNA here is from genome assembly GCF_008728515.1 of Papio anubis. NCBI lineage: Eukaryota > Metazoa > Chordata > Mammalia > Primates > Cercopithecidae > Papio > Papio anubis. The sequence continues at coordinate 38,373,490 of NC_044989.1, forward strand.
TGGACTACTTGAGGTTTAAAAACCCTGGGAGCCCAGCCTTGGGGTGGCGGTAGGGGTATTCAAGTTTTCCTGGTTTTTACCTCAACGATCTCCAGCAGATCCTCACAGTGCAGAATGAAGGAAAAATCTCTGGTAGTGGAGGGTAAACAACAGGGGAATACAACAGGGGCAAAGTAACAGAGGGGAGCCATGCCCGGGGCATTCTTCATAACAAAAGCCTGTGCTCTAAGAGAAATCACTTTACCAGAGCCCTATCTGATCTAGGGGAAGAGAAATTAGCCAGCTTTAAAACCCCCTCTGGCCTTCTTGTCTCACATAAGGAAAGGGAAAGGGCTAGGAATGCTTCTGAAGGTCACGGTCCAGAGATTGTGGCCCACTTTCTTAAAAGGGGGGATTAATCTTAAAATTATACAACGCTTCCCTATTCCCACTCTCTATCCTCATGTCAGCAGGGCTCTAGTATAACAACAGTGCAATGCAACAGAGAGAGCTGCACAGCCCAGATTCCATTTAAAAAGGAGTTCTTGGGGAGATGTAAAGACAACAGGAAAGAAGATAAAGGAAAGTGAAGCCTCTGGCACCCACAGCTACAAAAGGCATTAAACACAGCCCAGCTCCTAGCCTGTTGCTAGAAAACTTCACTCTGAAAGTCAATTATCTCAGTTTCTTTACCTAGTACATCATGTCTAGCTTTCAACAAAGAACTAAAAGATATACTAAAAGGAAATTTTTTAAAACACACAGGCTAAAGAGACAAAACAAGCATAAGAATAAGACTTGGTTATAACATAGATTTTGAGATTATCAGATAGGGAATTGAAAATAACTATGATTAATAAGTTAAAGAATATAAAGGAAATTTAGCCAACATATAAGAACAGATGAATAATGCAAACAAGGAATGAGACATCTAAAAAGAACCAAAAGGAAATCTGAGAAATCAAAAACATTGTCATAGAAATGCAGAATGCATTTGATGGGCTCATCATTAGACTGAACATAGTTGAGGAAAAAAATCAGTGAGACTGAAGAAATGCCTATAGAAACTTCCCAGAACAAAAATACAAAGAGAAAGAAGGATGAAAAAATATGAAACAGAATACCCAAAAACTGTAGGACAATTATAAAGGGTATAACATATGTGATATGAAACTGGTGAAAGAAGAAAAAGAAAGGGGAACAGAAGATATATTTGACATAGTAATAGCTGAGAAATTCCCCAAATTAATGACAAACACCAAACCACAGATCCAGGAAGCTCAGAGAACACTAAACACGTTAAATAGCTAACAATGTATACCTAGGCATATTGCACTGCAGAAAACCAAAGATACAGAGAAAATTTTGAAGGAAAAAACAACTTACCTATAGAAGAAGAAAGATAAAAATTACATCATGCTTATCTTCAGAAACCATCCAAGAAAGAAGAGAGTGGTGTGAAATATTGCAAGTATTGGAAAAAAAAAAAAAAAAAACCCACCAACCTACAATCCTGTATCCAGTGAAATATCCTTCAAAAGTGAAGGAGAAATAAGACTTTCTCAGAAAAACAAAAAACTGAGGGAATTTGCTGTGAGTAGACTTGCCTGTGCAAGACTTGCCTTGCCTTCCAAGTGAAGGAAAATTATATAGATCGGAAACTCAGATCAACATTTTAAAAAGGAAGAGAACCAGAAAAGGAACAAATGAAGAAGAAAGTAACATTCTTCATTTTTCTTACTCTTAACTGATCTAATAGATGACAATTTTGTCCAGAGTACTAATAGTAACAATATACTGGGTGATTATAAAATATGGATAAGTAAAGCAAACAGCAGCAGTGTTATAAGGGAAGGAAGGGAAGAATTTTGAATACTCTGTTATAACATGACTGTACTATCTAGGAAGCGGTATACTGTTACTGGAAAGCAGACTTGATCAGTTGTAAATGTATATAGCAAACTCTAGGGTAACTACTAGAAAACAGTTTTTAAGATGTGTGATTGACATGCTAAGAAAATAGAAAAATGTATAGCACTATATTCATATATTAGAAAAGAAGAAAGATCTAAAACCAATCGTCTAAGCTCCCACATCAGGAAACTTAAAAAAGAAGAGCAATATAAACCTAAAACAAGCATAACGAACAAAACAATAAAAATTAGAACACAAATCATGAAATTGAAAACAAATTAATAGAGAAAACAACAAAACCAAAATCTGGTTCTTTGAAAATGTCAGTAGAACTGATAAACTTCTAGCTTGGCTAACCAAGAGCAAAAAAGAGAAGACACAGATTACTAACATCAGAAATGAAAGAGGGATCAATGCTACTGATCCCATGGACATTAAAATGATACTTTTAAATATGTATGAACAACTCTATGCTCACGAATTTGACAACTTGGTGGAAATGGACCAATTCTTTGAAAGACACAAACTCTTAATACCAAAAACTCACCATAAAGAATAGAATATCTGAATAGGCTGTATTTATTAAAGAAATTTAATCAACAGTTAATAACCTTCCAAAAAAAGAATGCACCATGCCCAAATGTCACCAATAAATTGAACAATTTTTAAAGAAATAACAATTCCCTACAAGTTCTTTAAAAAATAAAAGCTGAAGAAACCTTCTTAACTTACTCTATGAGGCCAACACCAAAACCAGATAAAGACATTGTAATAAAGAAAAACTTAGACCAATCAATATCTCTCATGAATATAGATATGATAGAAAATCAAATAAAACAATATGTAAAAAGAATGATACAATATGCCTGAATGAAATTTAATCCAGGTATGCAAGCTTGGCTTACCATTTTAAAACCAATTAATGTAATTATAACATTAACAACCTAAAGAAGAAAAATCTTATGCTCATATCAACAGATGCAGAAAAAGCATCCGAAAAAATTCAATACCCATTCATGATAAAGCTGTCAGCAAAGTAGAAATAGAGAGAAACATCCTCAACTTGATAAAGAACAGCTACAAAAAAACCCTACAGCTAACATTTTATGTAATAATGAAAAACTAGATACTTCCCCCTAAGATCATAAGTAAAGCAAGGATGTCTCCTCTCACCGCTCATATTCAAAATCACACTGGAAGTCATAATTTATGAAATAATAAATAAGGAGGCAAACGTTATACAGATTATCAAGGAAGAAAGAAAGCTGTCTTTTGTTTGCAGATGACATGATTGTCTACATAGAAAATTCCAAAGACTCAACAACAGCAACAACAACAACAACAACAACAACAAACCCTCCTGGAACTAATAAGTGATTATAACAAAGTTTCAGGAAATTAGGTTAATATATAAAAGACAAATCTTTCCTATATACTGTCAATGAACAATTGGAATAAGAAATTAAAAGCACAATACAATTTCCATTAGCACACACACACAAGGAAATACCTAGGTATAAATCTAACAATATATATACAGGATCTGTGAGGTAAACTATAATACTCTGATGAAATAAAGTTTTAAAGATCGAAATAAATGATATTTAATCATCTATAAATATCCAAATTTACACATATACACATTTACAAAATATTTATCTGTAAGTTTGGTATTTAAATATTAGAGATATTATATGTTCATAAACAGGAAGAGTCAATATTGTTAAAACATTGATTATTTTCAACTTAATTTATAGATTCAATGTACTCCCAATCAAAATCCCAGCAACATATTGTGTTACTATCAACAAACTGCTCCTAAAGTTTATATGGAAAAGCAAAAGTTTATATGGAAAGGCAAAAGACCCATTTATTATTTTATGAATTAGCCACAGAATACAGAAGAAGAATAAGGTAAAAGGACTGACACTACCCAACTTCAAGCTCCAGTAATCAAAATGTCTTGATATTGGAGAAAGTAGAGACAAATAGATCAGAACAGAATAGAGAGTCCAGAAATAGACCTACACAAATATAGTTAACTAATCCTTGACAAAGGAACAAAGGCAATTCAATCAAGAAAGAATAGTCTTTTCAACAAATGATGTTGGAAAATTTGGACATCCATAAGTAAAAGAAAGAAGAAAGAAGAAGGAAGGAAGGAAGGAAGGAAGGAAGGAAGGAAGGGAGGGAGGGAGGGAGGGAGGTATGAGTGAAGACCTGAATCAATACCTAACTTTAAAAAAAAAATCATACAGATGGTAAATAAGCACATGAAAAGATGCTCAGTATCATGTGTCATTAGGGAGTTGCAAATTAAAACAACAGTGAGATACTACACACCTATTAGAAAGGCTAAAATACAAAAAGTACTGACAGTACCAAATGCTGGTAAGAACACAGAAAAACAGGAATTCCTGTTTCTTGCTACTGGGAATGCAAAATTGTACAACCACTTTGGAAGACCGTTTGGCAGTTTCTTCCAAAGCTAAACACAACTTTATCATACGTTCGAGCAATCATGCTCCTAGGTTTTTTGTCCGGTTGGTTTTAAAATGTATGTCCACACAAAAACTTACAGACAAATACTTATAGCAGTTTTTGCAATAAGTAAAATCACAATCACCAAAAACTGGGTGTCCTTCAATAGGTGAACGAATTAAAAAGTAGTGGTGGTCAGGCGCAGTGGCTCACGCATCCCAGCACTTTGGGAGGCCGAAGCAGGAGGATCACTTGAGGTTGGGAGTTTGAGACTAGTCTGGGCAACATGGAGAAACCCCATCTCTACTAAAAATACAAAAATTATCCGGGTGTGGTGGCGCATGCCTGTAATTCCAGCTACTCGGGAGGCTGAGGCAGGAGAATCGCTTGAACCCAGGAGGCGGCAGTTGCAGTGACCCGAGATCATGCCATTGCACTCCAACCCAGACAACAAGAACGAAACTCCATCTAAAAAAAAAAAAAAAAAAAAAAAAAGTAGTGGTATAGAGATACATGGGATGATTTTCTTTTCATAAAAAGAAATGAGCTATGAAGCTATAAAAAGATATGAAGAAACTTTAAATGTATATTGCTAAGTGAAAGAAGCCAATCTTAAAAGGTTACATGTTATATGATTCCATCTAGATGGCATTCTGGAAAGGCAAAACTATGGAGATAGTAAAAAAAAAAAAAAATCAGTGGTTGCCAGAGGTTGGGAGACGGGAAGGGAGGAGAGATGAATCGGTGAAGCCCACGGTATTTTTAGGGATATAAATCTTTTCTCTATGATACTGTAATGATGAATATATGATATCATACATTTGTCAAAACTAATACAGTGTACAACACAAAGATAAACTTCAATGTAAACTATGAACTTTAGTTACTAATATTGTATCAGTATTTTTTCATTAACTACAGCAAATGTTCCATACTAATACATGGTGTTAATAACAGGGAAACAGTAGAACATCTGGGGAGAGGAGGTTCTATACTATGAGCTCAATTTTTCTGTAAATCTAAAACTGTTCTAAAAAATAAAATCTAATAATCCTTTAAAAATCAACACAGGGTAAATTGCCACATGTAAGATTCACAGAGTAAAAGAATGATTTTTTAAAAAGAATGATAAAGATCAAATAGTTTCAGAGCTAGCAGAGGCCTTAGAACTGGTTGTCCTCTCACCAAATCTCCACATCTCCACTGGGCAGTTACAGAGTGTCACTGTCTGCCTGAGGCACTGCAAGTATAGTGAAAACTAAGACAGCCCCTGTCACAACATAGTATTAAGTGAAAAAATTCAAATGATTTCATTTTTGATGTGTGTATGTGAGAGAGAGAGAAAGAAAGAGAGAGAGAGAGAGAACACTGAGAGGATGCTCACCAAGACATCAACAGTAGTTATTTCTGGATGGGCTTTTATTTCCTTTTACCAGTTTCTATCATTTTATAGTGTTTCTATGATAAGCATGCTTTGCTATTGTCATAAGAAAATTAAATAATAAAATGTTCTTTTATTCTAATGATGTCGCTTCAGAAAATGCTACCAGGTGAAGTAAATTTGAAGCCAGGATTATGAAAGTAAATGAACTGGAATAGGTGAGTGAGTAGCCAGGACGAGCCATTTCTCACAGGGAAGGTGCACAGCAGGGAGCCCCCTGCACTGCACGAAGTGTGTTTGGCAGTCACAGAGGACAGGCTTAGTGGCTCCATGGTGGATTTCACTCAGTGGCAGCAACACAGGACCACCAACAACTATGGCAAGGCAGCTTTGCCATCCTGGTAGTTTTTGACACTAATTTCTACTGAGTTTCCTCAAAGAATGTTTCACAGAAAACTAGTCCTCAAAATATTAGTAGGTAGAATTCTATTAAATTAAATAAAACTAGCACAATTATTTATAGAAGAACATACCAAAGCATTTATTATTCTATGATACAATGAAAACAGAGAGTATAGTGTTTCCCAAATTTGAGAAAAAGTAACTCTCCCTGCTTTTCCTTTCTTTCCTTCTTCCTTTATTCTTTCTTCCTTTGTCTTTCTCTTTCCAGTGGGGACAAGAGAATTTCATGGAATGGGTGTCATTTGGTACATACTTGGACAGCTGTTACTCTGCCAGATGTCACACCAATGGTTTATGGGCTATGACTTATTGTGTTTGTCACTATAGCTCTCAGTATTCCTACCACCAAGCACAGCAGCTAGCACATAGAAGAATCTCAATAAATACTTGTTAGGTAAGCGAATGAACTCTTTTTCCAGCTGGAACCATGGAGGGTGGAGAAGAGAAGAAGAAGGTTCCTGCTATGCTAGAAACCCTTAAGAAAAAGGGAAGGAATTTTGCAGAGCTGAAGATCAAGCGCCTTTGAAAGATGTTTGCCCAAAAGATGCTTCAAAAGGCAAGGAGGAAGCTTATCTATGAAAAAGCAAAGCACTATCGCAAGGAATATAGGCAGATGTATAGAACTGAAATACGAATGGCAAGGATGGCAAGAAAAGCTGGCAACTTCTAGGTACCTGAAGAACCCAAATTGGCATTTGTCATCAGGATCAGAGGTGTCAGTGGTATGAGCCCAAAGGTCCGAAAGTTGTTGCAGCTTCTTTGCCTTTGTCAAATCTTCAATGGAGCCTTTGTGAAGCTCAACAAGGCTTCAGTTAACATGCCGAGGATTGTATAGCCATATATTGCATAGGAGTACCCAAATCTGAAGTCAGTAAACGAATACATCTACCAGCGTGGTTATGGCAAAATCAATAAGAAGCAAATTGCTTTGACAGATAATGCTTTGATTGATCGATCTCTTGGTAAATATGGCATTGTCTGCACGGAGGATCTGATTAATGAGAACTATACTGTTGGAAAACTCTTCAAAGAAGCAAATAACTTCCTGTGGCTCTTCAAATTATCTTCTCCACAAGGTGAAATGAAGAAAAAGCCACCCATTTTGTAGAAGGTGGAGATGCTGGCAACAGGGAGGACCAGATCAACAGGCTTATTAAAAGAATGAACTAAGGTGTCTACCATGATTATTTTTCTTAGCTGGTCGGTTAATAAACAGTACTTGCTCTCAAATTGAAAAAATAAATAAATAAAAATAAATAAACAAATAAGTGAATGATTGAACTTCATTAAGAAAAATGAATTACTACAAAACTCTATACTTTCTTTTCTCACTTGGATTTGACTTGCACTTTCCTACAGAGCAAAGAAGTCACCCAGGTTCACAACAAACGGCCCAACTTAGACAGTTTACCAAGGCACAGAAGAATTCAAAATCTAGATCTTCTCTCCAGGACTCTCTCCAGTGGCTCTCCTACTTGCAAATGTAATCATTTTCCCAGAGGAGAGCCAGGGACAAACCAAGGAGTAAGATTTGTTGTTCATCTTGCAACCTCTTTCAATGAATTCAACTTGCTTCACAGGAGTCCCTTGGGAATGGCCCCCCAAAAAAACAGTCACTTGTATTATTTAAGTGAACACATGACAGTCAATGCAGTAAGGTCTTGCCTTCCCCACTTCCCCATCAAAAGTTTAGCAAGGACATGGTTTTCCCAAGGGAAAAAAGGAGCATAGTCTTGTAACAGCTGTTTCACAGAATAGACTGTACGTGGATTACAACTAAGTCAAGTCAAGAAGAAACTTTGTATAGTCTTATAAAAGAGAGATGTCTCTTGAACTGAGAGAGTGCATGTTCCCTCAAATATTTTCCTGCCCCCAAAAGCTTAGCCCCTTCAGTACTTGGTGTCCCTATCTTCTGCCAGCTTCTGACCCTGAGGAATGATGAAACCTCATTTTTCTAGGAACTGAAGGAGCTCTTTAGCCCCTCAAAATACAGCAAAGGAAAACTCAATGCAGCCAAAATTCAAGCCTAAATTTGAAACACAAATATGTAAACTGATCATGATGTCCACATCCTACACAAATACAACTCTCTTTTAGAAAGGAATCCCCTGCTGGTTGTGCTGTAAGTATTTTAGGCAGAATGCTTTTAGGTCTAAAGCCATTTTAAACTCTCAAAACTTTATACATCCAAGGAAAGCAAACTGAAAGTGAGCATCACTAAGTTTACTCTTATTTCTAAGATTAATTTTAACCTCCCTAGATTTCAACACTCATGCCGTTGTCCAGACTACTAGATGCAGCTGCAACGAGGGATTTCTTAAGTCACATAGGGAACCTGGACTAAATTACTCTGGAGGGATATGTGCCATTTCTAAGTTTGTGGTTTCCTTCACTATGTTTAAAGCAAAGGTTATTAGGCACTAATGCTGCACAGATTTTCTAAATACTCTGTATTTGCCAGTGGCGGAGCCAGATGTGGACCACATTAGGAGAGACATGCGTGACAGGGTTTTCCTAAATGTCCGTGATGAATTATAATTTGCAAAGGGGAAAATTGTAGCTGTGTGGTGCCAGGATAATTTCCTCCAAATACCACTCCCATCAGGTCATTTTCTCCTCAGGGTGAGTCACAGCTCCTTTTGAGGAAAACCTAAAGTCTGGCATTAGAGGCCTCAGTCATCTGCTCTTCCTCAAGACTATCCCAAAGGATCCCTGTATGCCAGGACCACCTCTTGACTCTCCTCCTGCATATTTTGCTTGGGTGGCTCCCTCTGTCTGGAATACGTTGCTCTTACACCCTTCAAAACCTTGCTCAAATCTCATCATTATCAAGGAGCCTTCCCTCCCCAACCTCCCTCCACTGATTATTCTTCTGTATTCGGCATTCACTGCAGGTATCCATAGTTGTTGCTATGACTGTTGGTGGTGGCCACTGGAAAGCTCAGCATCGAATGTGAGGCCCCATAAAGCAAGTGTGGGGAGCAGCCTCCCTGGGGGCATTTGTGCACTTTCCACTTCCCCCTTCACCGTGGGTCCCATCCTTGATTTTGCCTTGCTTTTTCATCTGCTTTGTTATCTTGATTTATTTTTACATTATATCTTAAGTTCTTTCTGAACAAGAATAGAGTGAACATGTGAGTCTTCGAACTACGTTGGCATGCGTTTTTTTCCCAGCACATGTTCTCTGTGAATGTCTGAGCTTCCACTACTTCATACGCTCCTTTGAGAAAAAAATAATCATCTCAGAAGCAAGATGTCTTCCTCTGTTCTAATTTCTGGAACTTTTATTTTGTTCTTCCTTTGATTAAAAGAGTATGTGTGCAAGACCCCTTATGTAATATCATCTACAACCCAGAATTATCATCCCATGTTACACATGAAAAAGCACGTAATCAAAAGACTAAACAGACAACCCATAGACTGGGAGAAAATAGTCACAAACTATGCATCCAGCAAAGGACTAATATCCAGAATCTACAAGGAACTCAAACAAATCAGCAAGAAAAAAAACAAATAATCCCATCAAAAAGTGAGCAAAGAACACGAATAGGCAATTCTCAAAAAATATATATGAACAGCCAACAAACATATGAAAAAACATTCAATATCACCTTACTCCTGCAAGAATGCTCATAATTAAGAAGTCAAAAAACAACAGGTGTTGGCATGAATGTGGTGTAAAGGGAACACTTTTACTCTGCTAGTGGCAATGTAAACTACTAAAACCACTATGGAAAACAGTATGGAGATTCCTTAAAGAACTAAAAGTAGAACTACCATTCAATCCAGCAATCCCACTACTGGGTATCTACCCAAAGGAAAAGAAGTCATATGAAAAAGACACATGCACATATGTGTTTATGGCAGCACAATTCACAATTGCAAAGATATGGCACCAACTTAAGTGCCCATCAGCCAACAAGTGGATAAAGAAAATATGGTTTATATACAACATGGAATACTACTCAGCCATACAAAGGAACAAAATAATGTCTTTTGCAGCAACTTGGAAGGAGCTGGAAGTCATTATTCTAAGTGAAGTAACTCAGGAATGGAAAACCAAATATAGTATATTCTCACTTATAAGTGGGAGTTAAGCTATGAGGATGCAAAGGTATAAGAACAACATAATGGACTTTGGGGATTTTAGTGGAAGGGTGGGAGGGGCATGAGGGATAAAAGACTACATATTGAGTACAGTGTACACTGCTTGGGTGACAGGTGCATCAAAATCTCAGAAATCACCACTAAAGAACTTATCCATGTAACCAAAAACTGTATCCCAAAACTATTGAAATAAAAATAAAATGTTTTTAAAAAGCTAAATGGTTGACCCAAAGTCACCCAGTGTATAAAGCAGAGTCAAGACTTAAACCCAGGCCAACCTAACTCAAAATGCCTTGACTCTGTATTCCCTAAAAGTGTCTAGCACCAAAACAGACACCATGAAGTGTCTAGCACCATAACAGGCACTCAGTGACTTGCACTAATTCATTGTTGAAGTATGACCCAAAACATTTGGTACAGAATTGAATAAAACCATGACGGCAAAGCTATTGAAAATTGAGCTTGCAAAATTGGTAGAATTGGCTTCATGAAAAACTGAAGAGATTCTAATTAGATCTATCGGAGAAAGACAACACAGATCTACAAAACACTCTGGATGTGGGTGAATAGAAGACTAGAAGAGATGCTGTGAGCTGATGTCCAAATTTGAATACAAAAGAAAAAGAATAGATGGACACGCTGGTTTAGATTTACAGGTCCAGGGCAAACTGATCCAACTGTGGAATCACTGAATCCCCCTTGGGTTTCAATGAGGGTATCCTTGGTAGTTACTTTCAACCCTGAGGGGTTTGACAAAATGGGACAGACAGGCTTTTTACACCTGAAGCCAGAATATAGAATCTTTGTTCATTGAGAATTTTCATACATGTTAGCTTCTCTAATACTTTCCCTAACTTCCCCCAGTGTTTCATGTTTTATTATATTTACACATGGTCTTATAATGACGTGTCTATGTCTGTCTTGCTATGTTGCCCAGGCTGGTCTCAAGCTCCTGAGCTCAACCAGTTCTCCCACCAGAGCCTCCCAAAGTGCTGGGATTACAGGCATGAGCCACTGCACCTAACCTAATTCTCAAACTTATATGGAGGAACAAAGACCTAAGAGTAAATAAAGCACTCCTGAAAAGGAATATCAAGACTTATTCCAAAGCTGAAATAACAAAGACGGTGCTGTACTGGCACAGAAATAGACAAATTGCCCAGTGGAGCAGACTAGAGAACCCAGAAACAGAGACAGAGAGAAAGAGAGAAGAGTGGGTACTTGAGGATGGAAGAGAAGGCACTGCAGATGACAAGGAAACAATGAACTGTTCAATAAATAGTGCGAGGCCATTGGTTACCTACATTGGGGGAAAAAAACTGTGACTAATCCTTGCTTTGCACCATGCAGAAGAATCAAATGCTAGTAGATTTAAGATTTAAATACACAAGGCAAAACTCTAAAACTTTTGAAGGCAACATGGGAGAATATCTTTAGAACATCAGAGAAGTGAAGGTTTCTTAAAGAAAACACAAAACTATGAAGAAAAATAATAAATTTGACTACATTCAAATTAAGAACTTCTGTTTAACAGTAGACCCGTGAAGAAAGTGATCATAAAAGCAACAATGTAGAAGATATTTGCAATATACATAATCAATATAATCTATGTAAAGATGATATATTTTTAAAAATCTTTTCAAAGTTCAATAAATAAGTTAATAAATACACAATTCACAGAGCAGAAAATATGAATAGCCCATAAATATATAAAAGAACACTCAACATCATTAGTAATTGCAGAGACACTAAGACACCAGTGAGACTTTACTTTTTACCCACTGAATTGGCAAAAATTAATAAGGCTGATATTGTCAAAAACTTGGGCTAGGTGCAGTGGCTCAGGCCTGTAATCTCAGCACTTTGTGAGGCCAAGGCAGGTAGATCACTTTGAGCTCATGAATTCGAGACCAGCCTGAGCAATATGACGAAACCACGTTTCTACAAAAAGTACAAAAAATTAGTTGGGTGTGGTGGTGCACACCTGTAGTCCCAGCTGCTTGGGAGACTGAGGTGGGAGGATGGTTTGAACCTGGGATGCAGAGGTGTGGGGGTTCAGTCAGGATGGTGGGAGAAATTGTAAAATTATAGGAAATAAACACAAACCCTCTTGGAAGCCTGGGGGTTTGCATAAAGTGTTTGGCTGAAGGCAGCTGAATTCTCTTAAAAGTTGAGGGCATAGATACATAGGAATGTAGAGCAGTTTATCTAAATAGTTTGTTTATTCATGTGGTCCTAAGACCAACATTTGATCAACGAAGGGTGCATAATTGCTGTCTACTGGGGAGGTCAGCAATGTCAATTACCCTCTAGTGGTATTTACTCAAGACCTTTGTTATTTAATCTATACTGAATAAATGCGAGCTTCATTGGCTGAATGGAGCCATGGCTGCTACTCTTTACAGAACCTTCCTTGGTGTCTGTGAGGGGCCCAGACCCTTAGCTGGACTGACAGGCAGAATATCTGTGTCAGTGTACATTATTCATCCGTTTTGGGGTCAGGATCTGCAGAACAAACCCCCACACAGAGGTTGCAGTTAGCTGAGATCATGCCACTGTGTTCCAGCCTGGGCGATAGAACCACACCCTGCCTCAAAAAAAAAAAAAAGAACTTGGAAAGAGTATGATTCAACTGGAATCTTTATTCACTCTTGGCAGGAGTCTAAATTGGTACAATCCCTCAGAAGAAATAAGTTAAATATATTCATATACCTTAGAGCCTAGCAATTCCACCCTAGAGAAACCCTCGCATATGTACACAAATTTATGTGGTTGTACTTCTAAGTGTAACCCTAGAGAAATTCTTGCATGTGATTTATGGAAAGGAATGTTCACAGCAATATCAAAATAACAACCAGAAACAACCCAAGTGTCCAAAGTGTTCAGAGAAAGAATAAACAATTATTTATAACTACTCACACAATAAAATGCTATAGACAGTAGTGAAAATAATGAACTACATGCAACATGGATGAATCTTAGAAACAAAATATTGAGTGGAAAAAAAAGCAAATGAAAAGAAGACTGCATGTAGCATAATACCATTTTGATAAAGTGGACACAATCAAATAATATGTTTCTTTTTTTTTTTTTTTTTTGAGACGGAGTCTCGCTCTGTTGCCCAGGCTGGAGTGCTGTGGCCGGATCTCAGCTCACTGCAAGCTCCGCCTCCCGGGTTCCCGCCATTCTCCTGTCTCAGCCTCCCGAGTAGCTGGGACTACAGGCGCCCGCCACCTCGCCCGGCTAGTTTTTTGTATTTTTTAGTAGAGACGGGGTTTCACCGTGTTAGCCAGGGTGGTCTCGATCTCCTGACCTCGTGATCCACCCGTCTCGGCCTCCCAAAGTGCTGGGATTACAGGCTTGAGCCACCGCGCCCGGCCAAATAATATGTTTCTTAAGGTTGTCTGCATATGTCCTAAATTATTATTTTAACCAGGGCTTCACAGAAATAAAATTTGGAAAGCTGGTTACTTTTAGGGACCTGCAGGGGATGGCATAGGGAAGAAGCCCACCAGCTACAGCAATGATATTGATCATATTCTCGTTTAAGGACGACTCACAGGTTTCTTCCTGTTATTACTATGCGTCATCACTTAACTGTGTGATACTCACATTATTTTGCACATATCAGCTATTACATAATAATAGCAAATAAAAATAAATGAACAGGCAAGGCACAGTGGCTCATGCCTGTAATCCCAGCACATTGGGAGGCCCAGGAGGGTGGATTACCTGAAGTCAGGAGTTCAAGACCAGCCTGGCCAACATGGCAAAACCCCTTCTCTACTAAAAATACAAAAATTAATGGGGTGTGATGGCGAATGCCTCCAGCCCCAGCTACTCAGGATGCTGAAGTAGGAGAATCGCTTGAACCTGGGAGGTGGATGTTGCAGTGAGCTAAGACCATACCACGGCACTCCAGCCTGGGCAACAGAGCAAGACTCCATCTCAAAAAAAAAAAAAGCAAATAAATAAATAAATAAATAATGCCTGCAGTTTTATAATAGTCTCAAAAAAGAAAAACAAAAAGAATACAAGGAAAGAAATCAGGTGCCCAGGCTTTTCTGAGAATACAGAAACAAAAGTCTTTCAGTTACTCACAATCCTTCCACACTCACCAACACAGAATGTCAGAAGTGGACCCCAGTGAGGCCCTGTAGGCCCACCACTAATTAAGTAGATGAGGAAACGGAAGCTCAGGGATAATACGTGACTGCTCCATGATCACCTGGCAGAGCCAGGAGCCAAACCCAGGTCTCCTGATACTTTTTCTCTTAGATCAAGTCCCCAGGCAGTGTCCTTCAGTCTGGTAGATAATAAAAAGAAAATTCCAGTCTTCTTTATCTTTGTATCTCTAAGATCTAGCACAGGGCTTAATAATTTGTTGGCCCTCAAAATGTTTTGTTTCTGAACATTACGGAATTCCCATTGGATTCGTCACAAGATGTCCCCAAAGTGGTAAAAATTATCTCTTCTGGTTCAGTGGCTTCAAACCAAGAAAAGGTTCCTGGAAGCAAGACAGTCATTAATGGGCATTGCCAGAACTCACATGTGTGGGCATATGGGAGGAGATCCCTGCAGCAGCCAGGGCTGCATTTTCTAGCCGGTTCCAGCAAGCCAGCCTTGCGTGACTGACTTCTTTAGTTTAAGGTGCAGAACTCAAGGGAAAGGAGCTAAACCCTATGAATGTGCTTGTATTGCCTCCAAGGCGAGGAGTGGCCAGAATCTGTGGCTTGACTATGGAATGAGCAGTGGAAACACTCTGTCTTCCAATATGTCTGCAGAATAGGCTGGCAGGTGCCACATTATGTTAGTAAGCTCCTGGCAAGGCATGTGGCTTCCATCTCACTTCATTAGCAGCTTTCCCGAACTTCAGGTTTCCCCAGTCCCTGATTCTAGGAGTTAAAGTTCCCTCTGGTATCACTATTCTTCCTCCATGGGGTTTTTCTAGACCTCCCCTATCCCCAGGGGGCTGAGGCGAGGCCCTGGTTTGTAGCTCCTATCTGGGAGAATGTGCAGCCAAGGGTCACAAAACAGACCCAGGGGTCTGGCCTCCCCTGAAGGATGCTGGGGCCCGAGCGCCCCAAGGTGCCCTGATTTTTCCACCTGCAATGATCAGTAGCCAAGTTCTCTGATTTTATCTCAACACTTTCTTGAGAGCATTAAGCTGAATTTTGAGTCTTTCCATTCATGACATGTCTCCCTTTATTCAAATCTTCTTTTACATCACTCAACAAAGTTTCTTGTATTCTTCATCAAATCTCCACATTTCTCAATAACTATATTCCCAGATGTGTTTCATTTTGGGTGACTCGGACCAATACTCTAATGAGGCAAAATAATGGGCCGCTTCTGTCCTGAGATGCCCACTGGCTGGGAGCACTAATGAAGACTTAAGGCCGAGATACACCAGTTGTTTATGGACCATGGATGGCTTTTCTCCTGGGATGAAGCTCTGCCTTCCTGCAGGTTGTACTAAGACCAGATGCTTGTTCGTGATTCTGGTTTGTGCAGGTCCCTCCCAGGGGTCTGTGCAGTGGGAGCCTCAGCACGGTTTCCCATACGACAGCCCTGCCAAGAGCAGGGGTTTGCCATCCCAGCTGGTCACCGCACCTTGGCCCTCTGCCTACTACATGCAGAAGGGGCTGTGAGCAGGTAAGAGGAATGCTTTCTTCTCAGCTGAGGCTCACAGGTGCCTGCTCTGGGAAGCACCAGCAGCAGGTGCAGCTCACAGCCAACTGATGTCCTCTCCCTTCAATCCAACAAGTGCAACTTCTGAACTTACACCTCCTCTGTGGGGCTTTCAGGATACAGAGGGTCTCTGGCTTTGAAATCAGTTTCACTTGGATGTGTAAGGCCCAATTTACAGACTTTGCTTATGTTTGTGTTTTTCTGTTAAACTGAGTTTTTAATTCCCAGAAATTGTAGGCTTCAACTTCTGTGCCTGGTTTTTCATGTTGCTGATCTTGATGGTCCACCTTTAAGACCTGCTGTCACAGGAACTGTCATCCAGACATGGGATACATGTATGTGCCGAAGACATTGCGCTTTGGTAGGCCTGGCAGCCTAAGTGGCTGGCAGAGGGAGGGCAAGGTCTCTGTGATTGGGGGAGGCACACATCCAGAAGCTTGTGAGGGCTCTCCCTGCCCTGCTACCATCCCTACTTGTCTCCTTCGGGCATCCGTCTTTTAAAGAATATAAAACAGCCCACTCCTTTTCAACTGCTTTAATGTTTCATTCCTAATCTTGCAGAAAAAATCCCTTATGTTTCACAAAAATAATATAAACCTTGGCAGTATTTTATTTTTCTAAAGTGCCAGACATCAGGGTGAAAGGCGGAAAGAGCACTGGGCATGGGTTCCAAAGAGCTGTGCTCCAGGCATACATTCCTGAGACAACCTACAGCCCTGGTTAAAATAATAATTTAGGACATATGCAGACAACCTTAAGAAACATATTATTTGGCCGGGCGCGGTGGCTCAAGCCTGTAATCCCAGCACTCTCAGGCAGGCCAGGGTCCCCTTACACTTTGTCCCATCTGAAAATGAAAGCAGTAACACCTGCATAATAACGCGGGGTGAGACCAAATGACTTAGTCAAAACCCATGCAAATCTTATGTATTATAGACTAATAGCAAATGTACCATAAATATCTCATCTCAGGACAATGATTTATTTAATGACACCCAACAGACAGAATATAAGAGAGTCTTTTAACACGAGAAAGTGACAGCAAGAAAAAAAACAGTGATAACAGTTCCTATTTATTGAGCACTTACTACACTCCAGGCACTGTGCTAAGGCCTTCACATGAAGTATTTAATCTTCAGGTAAGTAATTTTATTCACCTATTTTTTAACCAGAGGAAAGAGAAAAAACTAAGTTTAGCAAATTTTAGCAAGCTAAGTGACTTGGCCAAAGTCACTTAGCTTCTAAGTGGCAGAGCTGGGATTCAGACTCAAAATATCAAAAATTTTGAGCCATGCTCCAAGAAACGTCCAAGCTGTCATCAAGAATAAAACATAACCACGAATAACACATAGTCACAGAAGAACAAAATTCATCGTATTTACAAGTCAACAACATGTTATAAGATGTACTGTGGGCATATACCATCGATTTATCCAATGTAAACAGAACCAGAAGAGGGGGAGAGAGAGAGAGATAACTGATTATTTGGAAAGATACCATGGAGAAAACGGTCTGTTACCTGTGCCTTGAAGGATGAGGAGTATTTCGACAAGTGGAAGAGAGAAAAAATATGTCCCAGGCAAAGGCAGGTGAGCACAAAGACTCAGAAACAAAGCACGTGTTGGGTAACGTATTTTGTGCTGCTGGAATGTAGGAAAAGTAAAGGGAGACATGGCTAAAAGCAGAGACTGTTAATTGTCCCCTAGTATTCATTTGTCCCTCTTCCTTTTAGTAAGAAAAATCCCCTTTTTTCTTGACACTCGAGTGCCCGGCAGGAGGCTGCCATTCCCAGCCTCTCTTGCAGCAACGTGTGGCCATGCGCCTCGGTCTGCGTGCCCGTCCTGGAGCTGAAGTGAGGTGCTATGAAAGCACTGCCCCAGGAATTCCCTCTTCCCCCTTTCTCCTGGATGGAAATGGTGACAACTAGCGCAGCTGCCAGTTGGGACCCAGATATGGCATCCACAGGCAGAGGGTGACAAAGCTGCCCACCGCACCTGGACACTTACCTGTAGACACATGGGAAAGGAAGAAGCTTTCATCTTATTTAAGTAATGGCAATTGGGGTTCTGGAACAAACTCCAGAATCACAAATATGTACTGTCTGACCCCAGTTAATACAGGGCCCAGTCTTATAGGGCCTTAAATTCCATGGCAATACTTGGAAAATAGTTGGCAGGCAATAGGGTGTCTTGGTCTGAAGCATCCACGCTCACACGGAAAGGTAGCATCACACTTCTCTTTTCTCAAAGAGCACTAATAAATTAATGGAATGCCTTTCGAGTAACTGAGTTTTAAATTATGATAGAGCTAGAGCTTGAGGGTCACGAACATGTGTTTGCCAGGATCTCATAGCACAGGGTAGTACTGGCTTTATTGAGAAAACTTTGCTTTCAAAACCATAAAAAGGGAAAGGAAAGTATATAAAATATGTGCCTGAGCAAAATTCCACAAGAAATTATTTGCCCCTGACCTTCACTAAAGTGCTGTTCCCAGTTATTCTGGGATAGGATTAATCTAAGGTGGGTAAAGTTTAAACCAATGGTACCCAAGTAACATCCACCATTTTTCTTCTTCCATGTCAGAACACAACAACAAATTAGACTGAGAACTAGAGTGAGGTCTGTCTCATCTATGTGCTTTTAAAAGAAATGGGTATTTCAAATAAGTTAATTTTCCAGATATCTGAAAGCTAAGTTCCCTTCCGTTACTTTATCACTGGCCAACAACAACTAAACTACTGCTACTGTTTTCAAGATGATCGTAAACAACTGCAAACACAGGCACCAGACTGCATGCCAGCAATAATCAGAAGATGATCCTCTGGGTAATCAGAACCAGCATGCTTAATTTCTTTTAGATTGCCATTGTAACAGAAACACATTTAAGCATTTTCTAGAGAATGCAGGATAAATCTGTAGCTCTCCCGTTTGAGAAATCCAGTTGTAAGCAAAAAACATTTTGAGACATGTGGTCTATTAATTAATCACTGCTCTTTCATAAATATCGCTTTATAAAATAATTCAAGACATTATTCAACATGTGCTGTGTATTAAATATTTCTGCTACACAGACTTATTCCCCATGGATCTGTGCTGAGGCAGGAACAATTTTAATGAAAAGCAAAAGTTTGTAGTTCTCAAATTGCACCTAAATCAAATAAGCAAAAAGTCAGGATACTTTTACTAGAAGATAAAACAGTCCATTTGTTTACAAGGTACTTGCATTCTTAGAAAACAAGTGTATTTTACCACCATGTATAAAAGTATTTGTGTTTATACGTAAAATGGAGTTCACCTCTAGGTTCAAGCACTTACAAATGGTTTTGTACCCACGTGAATTTGCGGTGGAACATTAAAAAGCACAGGATGGGGTCAGTCACGGGGGCTCACACCTGTAATCCCAGCACTTTGGGAGGCTGAGGCAGGTGGATCGCTTAAGGTCAGGAGTTCAAGACCAGCCTGGCCAACATGGTGAAACCCCATCTCTACTAAAAATACAAAAATTAGCTGGGTGTAGTGATACATTCCTGTAATCCTAGCTACTTGGGAGGCTGAGGCACAAGGATCACTTGAACCCAAGAGGTGAAGGCTGCAGTGAGCTGAGATTGTGCCACTGCACTCCAGCCTGGGTTACAGAGTGAGACCCTGTCTCAAAAAAAAAAAAAAAAAAAAAAAAAAGCACAGGACAGTGCTGTGCATAGCAGGATGACCAGCATCCCTGAGCCCACCTATTAAATGCCAGCAATGCTTCCAATCATTGTGAAAGTAAAAAACCCCCGCCCCTACAACTCTCAAAATGCTTCCCTGAGGGCAGTAGCATTCTCCCTGAGTGAGTACCGCTGTCATAGTGCCTCGTCCAAAGTGCTGTCTTGAGTCATTTCCTGGGGCGCATGGCAGTGCACCTGCCCCACCTTGGCTTGGACATGTGCACTGGAAAACTGGCAAGGGGAGGTGTTCAGACAAACTGTCAGGCTTGCTGCTGGCTTCAGATTAGATGAGGTGCTGAGCCTGAGTGTCTCATGCTCTCAAGGAAAGCATTTTTTGCATCACTGAACTGATGCAAGAAACGAGGTGGAAAGAGGAGGGAAGAATTCTCGTGGTTTGGACCTCCTCAGTCAGCCTTACCTGCTCAGGGCCCCACAGCACTGGGTAGAGGAGGTAACGACTGAGTGGATTTTAGCTATGGTGATAGTGAGCACTAGGGACACAGGCCCTCATTCCCAAAAGCTCTTTCTTTCATTGCCTAAGGGAGAGCAAGGAGTGTGGTAGGGAATTGCAACAGGCAGGTGGGACTAGAAAGGTGGAATGTTAAATTCTCCTGAGAGGAGAGGGCAGAAGGCAGAAAGACAAGCACATGAGTTGCCAAATCTGAAAAAGTTTGACTGGCATCTTCAGGTGAAGGCATGGGATGTTTTCTCTGCCCTCCTGTTTTAGGGGCAGCTATGGAGGGCCCAGGTACAAAGAGTATCGTGGACAGGAAGTCAAAAGAAGGTGGGAGAGCCCTGCAAGCTGAGACCCCCACAAAGAATTAAGTCTCCAGTTAACCTGTAATGAGGTAGGAGGCAGGTTGGACTTGACTCCCAACCAGATTTAAGACTGGCCAAACCAGTAAGAGATGCAGAAAGCACCTCTCCATGAGACATGCCGACCAAAGTCTTGACAATTTACCGTTACCATCGCAACATCCAGTAGTTACCACCCATTTTCTAGCAATTCCTGAATAACTTGCCCCTTAATTAGCATGTCATTAAAAGTGGGTATAAATATGATTGCAAAACTGCCCCCAGGCTGCTGCTCTCTCCATGCGGCTATGGTGCAGTCCTGCTCCACAGAAACCGTCACACTGCCACTGCCTCAGGAAAGCTGTTTTCTTTCTCCACCTGCTCACTCTTGAATTCCTTCCTGGACAAAGCCAAGAACCTGCCCTGCATCAGTAGCTCTAAAAACAGCCTCGTTTCACTGAAACCATAGCATTCCAAAGATTCGAATGATTCTAAGCTAAACGTGCAGGTCTGTATGTCCTCAGGAAGGAAGGGGGATAGGCCAGGAACCTTGCATGGAGGAATGAGGTGCCTCCGAATGTAAGGTTCTCCTTCCTGGAGTCAGTCTAGCAAGGTTCTTTAACCACCACGAAGTAGAAGAACATCAATCATACAGGGCTCCAAGCAAAATTCGGCCTTTCCTTGCTTTGTTTTCTGAAGTTCTATAAGCTCTAGCGCTAGCTCCAGCTCCAGCTCTTGCTCTCTCATCATTTTTTCAGTTATCGAAACTAGTCAGCCAAGATTTGTTTATCGTGGTTTTGGTAACTCTAGAGGAATAGAAATAGCATTATTTGCTGTGGGATTATTTTTTCTCCTTATTTTCAAAAATCTGTGCACAAGTTGGAAATTCTACAAATTAATAGCTTTAAATTCCAACCTGTAATGTACTGAATGCTGTGGGGCTCTGCCTAGACCCCCCACTTCAGGAACAAGGCTCATTGCCCCAGCTTCCGGGGGTGTTGTCTGCCGATGCCCTCAGTCAAAGGGAATTGCCTTACTCAAAGCTACAGGGCCTCCAGGGAGGTAGCAGGCATGCAATGGGTGATTGATGCAAAGGGACAGAGGCCTGAGCCCTGGGCCTTAATTTGAAACGTCTGTGAAGGGCTTTTCCAGCTCGAGAGCTCCCCACATGATAGGCTGAGGCTTCTTTCAGTTGCACCACTGTTCACCTTCTCTTTCTGCCATCCTGCTTTGCTCACACCCTAACAGATATCTTTCCTGAGAGCATTCCCTAGTAAATTGCTTGCACACAAATCTCCCCCTGAGAGTCTATTTCCTGGGGAACCCAACCCACAACAGCAGATGTCAGGAGTGGTTCAAGATGACTGACTCTAAAATAGCATTTAGAGCTGGATAACTCTCTGGTGGCTGGCAATGAGAAGCCCTTCGATGATGGTGGGGGGTGTGCTGGAAGACCCTGGCACATGGTAGCAATGCAATTGTCGCTGATTTTTTTATTTGTTTGTTTTGAGACAGGGTGTCACTCTGTCACCCAGGCTAGAGTAGGGTGGTACGATCACAACTCATTACACCCTCAACCTCCTAGGCTTAAACAATCCTCCCTCCTGAGTAGCTGGGACTACAGGTATGCACCACCATGTCCAGCTAATTTTTTATTCTTTGTAGAGATAGGGTCTTGCTATGTTGCCAAGGCTGGTCTCAAACTCCTGGGCTCAAGAGATCCTCCTGGTTTGGCCTCCCAAAGTGCTAGGATTATAGGCATGATCCATCACTCCCAGCCTCGTTGCTGTTTTTTAATGTCACTATTCATAAGCTGGAACGGAATACAGATAGAAGGGAACTCATGGGTGGGTAAACTCATGGTGGGTACTCACGGGTAGAACTTCCCGTGAGAAGTTCACGGGAAGTAGTCATTATATGAATTACAAGAATTATGGCCATCTCTGGGAGATATTGGTTAATCACTAATTTAAGGCAAAGTAAGAAAGCCAGAAGTCCTCCTTGACAAATTATGAAGACTCTGCTCACCTGACATTGGAAGGCAGAAAGCACTGAGATTCAGACCTGGGACTCATTCATAGGAGTTGAGGAGTTCCAGAGAAGGTTGAAATTTCAACCCTAACTCACCTGATGATAACTGAGAGGGCCTGACCCACGGATGGCTGTGGAGGTGGGTAATAGTGCTTGGCATCCCCATGGGCAGGACAGGAGGGCAGCCTAAAGAAGTAGTGCTCAGTCTCTACCATCAAAAGATATTGAGGATGGACCATCAGGAGGCTAAGGGTGGCCAACTCAATTAAAAAGCCATGATCTCTTCTGGAGCTGAGCCGGTTTTCAGACCTGGAACCCATTGACTAAAGATAATGCCAAGGTCCAAGAATGAAGACCCTGCAATGCCTTGGCAAGTATATACAGTAATAATTACCCCATTTCTTCCCCAAAGGACTTACACCCATTCGCTCGGGTAACCATACACAGAAATAAGGACTATACCTCATCACTTCAAGGACTATTGGACACAGGGTACAAATTGACCCAGGGATACCATCCACCACCCCAGCTGCCCACACACACATTGTTAGAGTGAGTGCCAGGTCATTAATAGAGGCCTGGCCCAGGTCTGTCTCACAGTCCATCCCCTGGGCCTATGAACCCTTTGTGGTTATGTCCTTGGTCCCTGGAGGTAGAATTGAAATGAACACACTTAGTAGTTGACAGGACCCCCTTATTGATTCCTTGATCAATGAGGTAAGAGTTATTACAATGAAGAAAGCCAAGTAGAGGCCTTCGAAAATATTCCTTCTACCCAGCCCAGGCAGTAAATCAAAATCTATGTTGTATCCTGAGAGAAATGGCAGAGTGATACCCTTAAAGACCTAAAGGATGCAGGGGTGGCAAGTCTCCTTCACATTTCCACTGAATTCACCGGACTGACTCCTGGAAAAAACAGATGGATCCTTGAGGATGACACTGGACTACCAAACACTCAACCAGGTAGTTGCCCACTTGCAGCTGCTGGGCGGCCAGGGCACATGAACACGGTCTCAGGTATCTACTGCACAGCTCCTGACTGGTGGGTGTGTTCTTTTCCATCTGCATTAATTTTTTATTGCTGCTGTAAAAAAATTGCCGCAAATTGAGTAGCTTGAAATAGCACAAATTTACTACCTGACAGCTCTGTAGGTTAAAAGTCTGACATGGGTCTCCTCGGGTGCAAATCAAAGGGTCAGCAGGGCTGCATTCCTTTCCAGAGGCCCTAGAGGAAAATCTACTTTCTTTCTTTCTCCAGCTTCTAGAGACCACCCACATTCTTTGGCTCATAGAAAGCCAGTAACATTGCATTTCTCTGACCATTCTTCCATAGTCGCACCTCCCTCTAACCCCAGCTGGGAAACGTTCTCCACTTTTTAAGGACCCGTGTAAATATATAGAGACCACCTAGATAATTCTTCTATCTCAAGGTCCTTACTCGTATCTGCATAGTCTCTTGCCATGTAAGGTAACATATTAACAGACCTCTGGGATTAACATGTGGACATATTTGGCTGGGGGAGGGGGGCGCATTATTCTGCTACCCTATCAGGAAGAATAACCAGAAGCATTCTTATTCATACTGAATCAACAAGTATATATGTTTGCCATATATTTATGGAGCAACAATATACATTTGCTCGATAGCAATGCTAATTCTCCTGCCCTTTCTTATAATATAGCCTGAACGGTATGACATTGGTTCACTATATCTGTGACATCATATCAGTCATATCAGCTTAGCAAGAAGGGAGAAGTACTTATTGGAGGCCCTGGTAAAACAGGCACTCTAGAGGGTGGGAGATAGAAAAACCTACCAAGATTTGGAGACTTGCCATGTCAGTGAAGTTTTCAGGGTCTAGTAGTTTGAAATATACTGGAATCTCCCCTCCAAAGTTAAGGACAAATTACTGCATGTTTTACCTTCTATTAAGAAGGATGTGTAACACCTGGTCACCCTCTTCAGGTTCAGGAGGCAGCATATTCTACACGTGGAAATACAGGTTCTGACCCATTTACTGTGTGGCACAAAGGGCTACAGGCTTCGATTAAGAACCCAGAAG
Organism: Papio anubis; assembly: GCF_008728515.1. Taxonomy (NCBI): domain Eukaryota; kingdom Metazoa; phylum Chordata; class Mammalia; order Primates; family Cercopithecidae; genus Papio; species Papio anubis. Next base: position 38,398,100 of record NC_044989.1, read on the forward strand.
AGGAAAGAGCTCCACAGCAGGTCCAGGCCCATGTCAAGCAGAACCTCTGCTACTAGGGATACCTCTGATGGAAAAAGACACCATGTGGAAATGATGTCAAACTCCAGTGGGAATATCACAGTGTAGACCCTCTAAAGTTCTAGAGAATGTCCATACTGTCTTTAGCAAAGAACTATACAATACTTGAAAAACTGTTTCTGTTGGGCAACATAGTGAGACTTCGTTCTACAAAAAATTTAAAATTAGCCAGGTGTGGTGGTGCATGTCTGTAGTCCCAGCTTCTTGGGAGGCTGAAGCAGGAGGAACCCTTGAGCCCAAGAGTGCGAGGTCACGGTGAGCTATGATGGCACCACTGCACTTCGGCCTGGTGACAGAGTAAAACCCTGTCTCTAAAAATAAAATAAAATAAAAAATATCTCTTCCTGGCACGCCACCGGACCCTGGAGGAGATGAAGCACCTGCCTATGGAACCCAAAGTGACCCTGAAAACAAAGTTATGCATCAGGAGCTTGGTACCATTGGACCCAAAAAGCCATGAGGTCAGGCCCAGTAACCATCCATTGCAAGATGGAAGTGGTCCATAAGGACAGAGGGCACAAGTATGCTGCATGTGCAGGTGGCCCTGATTCCCCAGTCATCCACTGCTTTTACACGAGTGCCTCTCCTCAGCTCTCACTTATGTGCACAGGAAATGGCGCAGAGCAGAGTGGGACAAAGAAGGATTCTTTATGAGCAGCTGTCAGTGGAAGGAAAGGGCCAAGTTTGATTCACAGATGAGTCTGCTTGGCACATGGGTGTAATCTGAAAATGTTTCAGGCCTTCACAATAGCCCCATCCAGGTGTGGTCCTGAAAGACAGTGGTGAGGAGAGAACTTGCCAATGGGCAGAGCTTTGGGCAGTACACCTGGTCATCACTTTGTATGGAAAGAGAAATGAAATGTCCCAAGGTAAGAATATACAAACACTGACGGGCAATGAGGAATGGCTTGGCTGGCTGGCAAGGGCTCTGGAAGGACAAAGACTAGAAGATACGGGACAAGGAAAAAAGACATGTGGAGGACCTATGGTAGTGGACATAAAGTGTGAAAATCTTTGTGTCACGTGTTAACACCCACTTAACTACCACAGATGAGATAATAAAAAACAAGTAGACAGAATCATTTGACCAGGTGACATTAGCTAGCCTCTATCACCAACCACCCAGAGGCTGGCACAATGGACTCGTAAATGAAGTAGCAACGGTGACAGGGATGAAGGCTACACGTGCACCTATTTTCATGGGTTACATCTCACTAAAGTTTATCTAACCACTGGCATTGCCAAATATCCAAGCTTCTAGCAACAGAAATCACTCTGGATCCCTGCTCTGACACAATTCCTCAAGTACATCCACCAATCATTTGGTGGCAAGTTGATTACATCAAGCCCATTCCACCCAGGAAGGAACAACAATTCATATTACCTGGAATTGACACATATTCTAGGTATCGGTTTATCTTTCCCATCAATAGGACTTCCTTAGCCACCACCACTATCTGAGGGATTCCAGAGTATTTGATCCACTAATTTGGAATTCCATGTAATATTGCATGTGACATAGGAACTGATTTTATAGCTTATTTAAAGGAAGTGCAACAATCAGCACATAACCATGGGATCCATTGGTACATTCTGGACCACGCAGAAGCTGCCAGCCTGCTATGATAATGGAATGACCTTTTTAAAGTGCAGCAGATGTACAAGCTTGGAGATGCTCCCTGGGAAATTGGAGTGGCATTCTCCAGGACTCAACATGTGCCCTAAATCAATAGCCATTATATTGTGCTGTGTTTGCAAAAGATAGAATACATGGTTATGGAAATGAAAGGGAGGAAGGAGCCCCAATTACAATCACCTCTAGTGACCTACTTAGAGAATTAGTGTTTTCCATCCTCCAACTCTAGGCTCTGTGGGCCTAGAGGTCCCAGCTCCCAGAAGGGCAACATCTCCACCAAAGGTGACAGCAAGAGTCAAGTTAAACTACAAACAGCCTCCCTGTCACTCTAGCCTCCTTATGTTAAGAGATGACCAGGAAGGAGAAGAGGTGTTATTCTCACAAGGGTAATCAACTCTTACCATGAAGAGATAGGCTGCTTTCACACAGTGAGAACAGAGAAGAATGTGTTTGACATTCAAGTGATCCACTGGGTGGCTCTTGGTACCCTCTTTTCCAATTTTAATAATAAATGGGCAAGTGCAACAGCCACAGTATCAGGGGAAACCCCACCCCTGATATTTAACGTGGGTTCTTTTCTATTTCCCTAAGCATCTCGGCTGGTCTGAGAAATAAAGGGAAAGAGTACAAAAGAGAGAAATTTTAAAGCTGGGTGTCCAGGGGAGACATCACATGTCGTCAGGTTCCATGATGCTCCCTAAGCCGTAAAACCAGCAAGTTTTTATTAGCAATTTTCAAAAGGGGAGGGAGTGTACAAATAGGGTGTGAGTCACAGAGATCACACGCTTCACAAGGTAATAAAACATCGCAAAGCAAATGGAGGCAGGGCAAGATCACAGGACCACAGGATGGGATGAAATTAAAATTGCTAATGAAGTTTCGGGCATGCATTGTCATTGATAACCCTATCAGGAGACGGGGTTTGAGAGCAGACAATCTGTCTGACCAAAATTTATTAGGTGGGAATTTCCTCATCCTAATAAGCCTGGGAGCACTACAGGAGACCAGGGCTTATTTCATCCCTTCAGCTTCGACCGTAAAAGACAGCCGCCTCCAAGGGGGCCGTTCATAGACCTACCCTCAGGGCGCACTCTCTTTCTCAGGGATGTTCCTTGCTGACAAAAAGAATTCAGCAGTATTTCTCCTATTTGCTTTTGAAAGAAGAGAAATATGGCTCTTTTCCATCTGGCTCACCAGCAGTCAGAGTTTGAAGTCTTAATCTCCCTTGTTCCCTGAACATTGCTGTTATCCTGTTCTTTTTTCAAGGTGCCCAGATTTCATATTGTTCAAACACACACGCTCTACAAACAATTTCTGCAGTTAACGCAATCATCACAGAGTCCTGAGGCGACATACATCCTCCTCAGCTTACGAAGATGATGGGATTAAGAGATTAAAGTAAAGACAGGCATAGGAAATCACAAGGGTATTGATTGGGGAAGTGATAAGTGTCCATGAAATCTTCACAATTTATGTTCAGAGATTGCAGTAAAGACAGGCGTAAGAAATTACAAAAGTATCAACTGGGGGAACTAATAAATGTCCATGAAATCTTCACAATTTATGTTCTTCTGCCACGGCTTCAGCCGATCCCTCCATTCGGGGTCCCTGACTTCCCACAACACCACAGCCTGAAGAGGGCATGGTGACCTGGAGTTTGGAGCTCTCAGGAGTGAGAGTCTGGGTCACCTCACCAGATAAGCCACCTAGATGAGGAAAGGAGCAGACCAAGGCCGAGGGGCATCTACAATGGGTGGTAGAGAAAGGAGACAATGAGTACCTCTGCAGGTGTGAGACCAGCCACAGCAGCAGGGCATGTTGTTTTAACCTTCTTATCATAATTTCCCCCAAAAAAAGAGATTAAACAGATTCCTGGATGAACTTTCCCAGATGGAGCAGACTTACTATGCAGAGCAAACGGATCCAAACAATCAAAAGATAGACTCTAGTGGATGATGTGGTAGACCACTCAGATGTCCCTGTCAGGACCAAGACACTCATTCCATCATCTTCCAGGAACGTCAGCTGCTGATGGCTTATAGGAATTCTGTTGGCCAAGGGGATCCCCTCCCCAGGATTTGTGCTAGGCCAAAGGTTATGTTCTCTCCCTACTGGAGTTCACATATAATGATTGTTTGCTGCAGAGGTATGAAGGCATGGTCTCTTTGACTCAGTTCGGGACATGTTTAAAGGGTCATCCCAGCTGCAAAGCTCCCTGTAGATTGGCTGAGACCTCTGTTACTACTGCATCACAGTTCACTTCCTCTTCCTGCCCAGCCTTGGGTCCCTCAAGGCTCATAGCTGTTGCTCCTCAAAAAGTATCTGAGTGCAAATGTCTGTCTCAGAGGGTAATTCCTAAGGAAACTAATCTAGGAATCCCAACATTTTCAGAAAAAAAAATCACAATGATCATAATAAAATATTTCACTTTTTAAGCCTTATCTGGCTCATATACAGTTAAATACATCATAGTTTCTGAAAGGCTGAAAAACCGTGCCTAGGAATATCACTTTTGTGAAATAGGCTTGAATTCTTCAATTTACATAAGCAACACATGCACAGGGTTTGTGAAAATCTATTCAGATTTGTATGTATTACATTGAGTTCTGCAGTTACGTGCCTAGTCCAATATTTGGCTTGTAATAAACTCTCAAAATGATAGCTAATGCCATTTTCAACATCATCTACATCACCGTCACTTGGCAGCTTTTTTGCTTGCCTTGTTACCTGATCCTCACCACCTTCTCTACTCTCCTGCTGCCACACAGCATTCAACTGGGCATTCTGCTCCCGCACTAGCCATCCCAATGGTCAGATCTGTCCTCCTGCCCCCATGCTCATGGTTCGCCTCAATCCCACTTTACCCTGCAAATAAGATGAGGCATTATGCCTTGCTGAGATGACACAATTGCCTCCGTTAGTGCCACAAAATATAAACCCCTCAAAAAAGCTTAACATGATTTTAAAAAACAAAACCCAAGTAAGCAATGATTTGCCAAGAGGAATGTGAACTTTTAAATTTACTTAGTTTCCACAACTCTTTGTAAATCTCATTTGTAACCTTTCAAAAAATATATAGTCATCCCTTGGTTTGCAGAGGATGGCTCCATGAACCCCACGTATACCAAAATCTGAGTCCCGCAGCCTGGCCCAGGAGAACCCACATATAAGAAAAATTGACCCTCTTTATAAGTGGGTTTCACTACCCAAGAATACTATATTTTCCATCCACATTTGGTTTAGAAAAACCCAAGTATAAGTGGACTCTTGCAGCTCAAACCCATGTTGTTCAAGGGTCAGCTCTACTTTATTACTTTATTGCAGGTTTTGTGGGGTTTTCCTGTTTTGGGGGGTTTTTTTTGAGACAGAGTCTCGCTTGTTGCCCAGGCTGGAGTGCAGTGGCATGGTCTCGGCTCACTACAACCTCCGCCTCCCAGATTCAGGCAATTCTCCTGCCTCAGCCTCCCGGGTAACTGGGATTACAGGCGCCCGCCACCATATCTGGCTAATTTTAGTATTTTCAGTAGAGACAGGGTTTCACCACATTTGCCAGGCTGTTCTAAAACTCCTGACCTCGGGTGATCCACCTCCCTCGGCCTCCCAAAGTACTGGAATTACAGGCGTGAGTCACCACTCCCGGCCTATTGCTGTATTTTAAAAGGTAATTCATTTTAAGATAGAGCTATAGGTAATAATATGGAAATATCTTTAACACATATTAAGTGAAAAAGCAGATTGGAGAACAGTATGTTTAGTATAATTCCATTATGTATATCATTTACATTGTTTGCATCTTTCATACCCATATTTATTTTTGTTCATTTACTCTTTCAGACATCTATATATAAAAGTTAAAATAGCCTAGTATTAATATGCTTTTTCCCATTTCTCCTTATTTTTTTGCTTAAAAATGATGATGTTATGCTTTTTGGCACTAGAATATTTTAAATTTATATATATTGAGATAAATATATATATAATATAAACATTCTAGGTGCCAAAAAGCATAAACAGTGAGATTCAATCTTTGATAATATAAATATTCTTATTATTCTTTATCTCATTTAATGCATTTTGGCCTGAATTCAGCCTTGTCTGAAGTTAAACATCATAACCCTGATATTTTCTGTTTGGCATTTTGCCATTCTTTTACAGTCAATCTTCCTGAATTTTCAAATTTTAGTTATGCTCTTATATATGGCATAAAATTGGGTTTTGTCTTGTGATATATCTAAAAGTCTTTTTGTTTTATTGATAAAAGCAATGTGTCTCATTTTTATGTTTTTGTTTTTATTGCCTTTGTAAATATTTTATTATACAGAATCTGCTGTATTTGTGTTGTATGTTTCTTCTCATAATTAAAAACATGTGTGTTTTTATCCTAGAGGCTACTTTTAAAATTCAAACTTCATCAGATACCCTATAACTCTATATTTGTAGAATCTATCAATTCCCTACTGGGATCAATAAAAATAATGACATAGGATTTTCGTCTTGGTCACTTTGCAAGCTGGGGACCTCTAGCCAGTGACACCCTGCTTGGGCCTTGCTTAACCACACTACCTGCTGCAGGAGGTGGCGCTCCCACTTGGCCTGCTGGGGCCAGCTCTGGCTTGCGCACTGGTTCTCGAGTTCTTGTCCTGTGCCGAGAAGAATGAGGATGCGCTTACAATCAAAGAGTGAGCAAGGCGGGGAGTTTTATTGAGTGATGAAACAGTTTTCAGTGGAGAGGGGACATGGGGGATCTCCCTACCTGAAGGTGGGAGAGACTCCTCAATGTGGGAGAGACTCCTCCATGTGGCTGAGCCGGGACTTTTATGGGTTCAGAATGGGGGAGGGGCAGGCCGGAGGTAGTATTGGAAAAGGCAACATTCAATTGGTTAAAAGGTGTTGTTCAGAAAGAATCAACCAGGAAAGGGAGAGCAAACAGGAAAAGAGGTTCTCACTCTGGGTTGTGGGTTTCATCCTGGACCAGCGGTCCAGTCTTTCAGCCCTCAGGCTGTTTTTGGCTTGAAGGTGGGGTTTCACTGGAGACCCACCCCTGTCTGTCTAGGCTTTTGGCTGCCTCCTGTTGCTATCAATAATCATTCTATTTCCTCCCTTTCCTCCACGCCGGATCACTCTTTTAGTGTTGCTTGTTTGTTATTTTGTTTTGTTTCCTGTTTTGTTTTGTTTTTTTCAGATGGGGTCTCCTTCTGTCACCAAAGTTGGAGTACAGCCGCGCAATCACAGCTCGCTGCAGCTTCCACCTCCCGGGCTCAAGCGATCCTCCCTCCTCAGGCTTCTGGAAAGCTGGGACTACAGGCACATACCACTATGCCTGACTAGTTTTTATATTTTTCATAGAGACAGGGTTTCGCCATGTTGCCCAGGCTGGTCTCGAACTCCTAGGCTCAAGCAATCTGCCTGCCTCGGCCTCCCAAAGTTTTGGGATTACACATGTGAACCACTACACCTGGCACTCTTTTAGTGTTTACCTTAGAATTGTTACATACACTTTTATTACTTAATTTGCCAGTTTTAAATAGCATCCTTTATCCCAGGTGGTCAACAAATTTATTTCATAAAAGATTAAATAGTAAATATTTTAGGCTTTGTGGTTCAATTTCTATCACAACAGCTTAACTGCCATTATAGCATGAAAGCAGCCATAAACAATCAGTAACAAATGAACATGGCTGTGTTCCAATAAAACTTTATTTATACAAAAACAGGTGGTGGGCTAGATTTAGCCTGTGAGCTGTAACTTGCCCATCCCTGCTTTAATGTAGCAATTACAGTAAGCACTTATATAACTTTTCGCCTTCTTTCTCTTGTTACTTTCCAACTTTTGTTAGTTACATATGGTTCATATCATCAAGGAAAATAATATTTACATTCTCTTATGTCACCCTAATTTCCATATTTACCTAGGTCTAGGTTCTACAGTTCAATGGATTCATTCAGTGCTCACCACCAATGTTTTTATCAGTTTTCCAGCCTTCTTGCAGTTGAATATACTCTTTTATCTAGTAAATTCCTTAAGAAGGGTTCATGGGAACTATATTCCCTGAGTTCTTGCATGTTCAAATGGTAAGTTGCCTCTATAACTGAATAAAAGACAGGCTGGATACAAAATCTGCAAATCAAACTTTCTTTCTGGGAGGATTTTGGAGTCACTGCTGTTTTTTGTTTGTTTGATTGTTTGTTTGTTTGTTGAGACAGAGTCTCGCTCTGTAGCCCAGGTTGGAGTGCAATGCGCAATCTCCATTCACTGCAACCTCTGCCTCCCGGATTCAAGTGATTCTCCTGCCTCAGCCTCCCAAGTAGCTGGGATTACAGATGCCCACCACCACTCCTGGCTAATTTTTATATTTTTAGCAGAGATGGGGTTTCGCCATGTTGGCCAGGCTGGTCTTGAACTCCTGGCCTTAGGTGATCCACCCACCTCGGCCTCCCAAAGTGCTGGGATTACAGGCATGAGCCGCTGTGCCCAGCCTGTTTTCTAACATTGAATGTTGCTGTGCAGAAACCAAAGCTCAGTCTGCTTATGCTTTATACATGACTTGATCTTATTGCCTAGATGATAAAACACAGCAAAGAGTCTATACTGTGAAATATTTACAGAAGTGGTCAAAACAAAAGCACGATATAAAATAACATAACAGACTTATTTCTTGTGTAAATTAAAGAAAAAGACTTCTAGACGATCTCACAAAAAAAAAAAATCTAATTCCATCTATTGTTTCTTTTGCTTATAAGAAAATAACTAAAATGTTTAAAAATTTAGGAAGGTTGACTATAAAAGAATGGCAAAATGCCAAACAGAAAGAACATAGGTTACGATTATGAACTCAGACAATGCCCCCAGGAGTCTTTAAATAAGGTTCAATTGCATGGTGGCTCATGCCTGTAATCAGCACTTTGGGAGGCGAGGTGGGTGGATTGCTTGAGGTCAGGGGTTCAAGACCAGCCTGGCCAACATGGTGAAACTCCATCTCTACTAAAAATACAAAAATTAGCCAGGCATGGTGGCGGGCACCTATAATCCCAGCTCGTGGGAGGCTGAGGCAGGAGAATTGCTTGAACCTGGGAGGTGGGAAGTTGCAATGAGGTAAATAGGTGCCTCTGCACTCCAGCTTAGGCACAGAGTGAGACTCTATCTTGTTAAAAAAAGGGAGATACCACTACATACCTGTTAAAATGGCCAAAATCAAAACACTGCCAACACCAAATACTGGCAAGGATGTATGTAGCAATAGAGACTCTCATTCATTGCTCAATTTGGGAGTGCAAATGGTGGGAAAACCACTTTGCAAGGCAGTTTGCTAGTTTCTTATAAAAGCTAAATATACTCTTACCATATGATCCAACAATGTGCTCCTTGGTATTTACCCAAATGAACAAACGTTAACACCACAAGTGTTTATAGCTGCTTTATTTATAGCACTATGAAAACATGTAAGCAACCAAGATATGCTTCAGTGTAGGTGAATGGATAAATAAACTGTGGTTTATTTATTAAGTCTGTCTTCATGTGGATCATTCTTGGTCAATTTTCTCTGAAACCCTATTTACTTTTCCATTAAACACAAGTCACATGTCCTTGGGAAGTTGGTGAATTATATCAATAAATTTGTGTTCTGTCCCATTAATTTGATAATTTTTCTCTTGATCCTTCAGTTATTCATATTTCCTTTCCCTGTCTTCCCATTTCATCATTTTCTTTCAACCTTTTTCTTTTTCATTACCAAATTTTAAGTCTTTTGTTTTGTTTTTAAAGTATTTGCTTTTTACTTTTTAGAAGTTTTGCCGTGTTCAAATAAGCATGCCTTTACTTTTTATACTTCAAATCCTTAAGATAATATAGTACTATAAATGAGACTATTTTTAAAAATCCATACATCAATTTGTAGAAGGAGGAAACTCATTTTACAGAAGGTAAAAGAGTCTGTTCTAAGAGTACACAGGCTAATAGTGTCTCCTAGCCTTTGAAATCCTTACTTTCTTTTTGTTTTACTCAGATTTCTCATGTATATCCTCTACAATCAACAGTGTCGGTTTTCCTTCATGTTCCTTCCAACAGAGCCCTAATTTCAATTATAGGGTCTGTTTTTGTTTTTGGTTTAATTCTAGGCTCTGTGCTTGTGGGGGATGATAGATGTTTGACAGCGTTCTCACTTGCTTCTAATGTAGTCGGTTTATATAGATATGTTATCATCTCTTGAAACTTATTTGGTAAACCATATTATCCCTATTTATATATCAGCAACTTTTAATTCAACATATCCTTTGAACTTTTGTCTCTTTGTTTTGGGTCCTTGGTTTAATTACTTTGTAAATTAATTCTAAAATATTTGCCTTTTTTTTTTTTTTTTTTTTTTTTTAGACAAGGTCTCACTCTGTGGCCCAGGCTAGAGTAGCGTGATCTTGGCTGGCTTCTGACTGCAACCTTCATCTCCCAAGCTCAAGAGATCTGCTGGGCTCGGTGGCTCACACCTGTAATCCCAGCTTGCCCGGGAGGCTGAGGCCGGTAGATCACCTGAGGTCAGGAGTTTGAGACCAGCCTAGCCAACATGGCAAAACACTGTCTCTACTAAAAATACAAAAATTAGCCGGGCGTGGTGGCACACCTGTAGCCCCAGCTACTCGGGAGGCTGAGGCAGAAGAATCATGAACCCAGGAGGCGGAGGTTGCGGTGAGCCAAGATTGTGCCACTGCACTCTAGCCTGGGCCACAGAGTGAGACTCTGCCTTAAGGAAAAAAAAAAAGAGAGAGAGAGAGAGATCCTCCCGCCACAACCTCCTGAGTAGCTGGGTCTACTGGCATGCACCTCCATGCCCAGCTAATTTTTGTACTTTTAGTAGAGACAGGGTTTCACCATGTTGCCCATGTAGGTCTTGAACTCCTGGGCTCAAATGATCCACCCACCTCAGCCTCCCAAAGTGCTGGGATTACGAGCCACTGAACCTAGCCATAGTTTTTTTTTAAATAGACTTTATTTTTTAGAGCAGTTTTAGGTCCACAACAAAATTGAGCACAAAATACCGTCTTCATATATACTCCCTGACGGCATGCGCATATAGCCCCCACTCCACTATCAACATCCCCCACCAGAGGGGTACACGTGTTATAAATGATGAGCCTACAATGACAAATCAGTATCACCCAAAGCAATAGTTTATATTAGGCTTCACTTTTGGAGTTGTACATTCTATGTATTTGGACGGATACATAATGACATGTATCTACCGTTATACTATCATACAGAGTAGTTTCACTGCCCTAAGAATCCACTGTGCCCTGCCAATTCAGCCCTCCCACCACAGATCTTATTACTGTCTCCATTGTTTTGTCTTGTCTAGAATGTCATATAGTTGGTGTCATATGAAGCCTTTTCAGATCGGCTTCTTTCACTTAGTAATATACATTTAAGTTTCCTGCATGTATTTCCATGACTTGATCGTTCATTTCTTTTTAGAGCTGATTAATATTCCATTGTCTAAATGTACCACAGTTTATTTATCCATTCACCTACTGAAGCATATCTTGGTTGCTTACATGTTTTACAGTTATAAATAAAGCAGCTATAAACATTTGTGTGCACGTTTTTGTTCATTTGGGTAAATACCAAGGAGCATGATTGCTGGATCATATGGTAAGAGTATATTTAGCTTTATAAGAAACTAGCAAACTGCCTTGCAAAGTGGCTCTACCATTTTGCACTCCCACCAGCAATGAATGAGAGTTCCTATTGCTACATATCCTTGCCAGTATTTGGTGTTGGCAGTGTTTTGGATTTTGGCCATTTTAACAGGTATGTAGTGGTATCTCCCTTTTTTTTTTTTTTTTTTTTTTTTAAATAAGATAGAGTCTCACTCTGTGCCCAAGCTGGAGTGCAGAGGCACGAGCTTGGCTCATTGCAACCTCCACCTCCCAGGTTCAAGCAATTCTCCTGCCTCAGCCTCCCACGTAGCTGGGATTATAGGTGCCTGCCACCATGCCTGGCTAATTTTTTGTATTTTTAGTAGAGATGGAGTTTCACCATGTTGGCCAGGCTGGTCTTGAACCCCTGACCTCAAGCAATCCACCCACCTCGGCCTCCCAAAGTGCTGGGATTACAGGCATGAGCCACCATGCCCAGCCTCATTCGTTTTTTAATGTCATAGTTTTATGGCCTGGGCTGCAACATTCTTCTAGAGTCTGTACTTCATTTGATATTTGTTTTTCCTGCTACTTTCCTTCTTTCTTGTTGTAACATGTTTGTATATTACAAGATCCTGTGATGGTTCCTTTTTTATTACTTTTTATAGAAACAGGTGATTTTTTTTTTCCTGTATCAGCTGTTTGCTTTCTTACTCGTGTGATTTTCCTGTATTAGCCAACCAATTATGCTGAAAATGGAGATACAGAAGGACGGGGGGAAATGGGGCAACTCATATTTCCTTTTCCCTTCAGTTGTTCTTTTTTCTTTTCTTTTCTTTCAAAAAAGAGACAGGGTCTTGCTCTGTTGCCCAGAATGGAGTGCAGTGGTGCAATCATGGCTCTCTGCACTCCTGAGCTCAAGCGACCCTCCGGGCTTAGCCTCCAGGGTAGCTAAGACTACAGGCCTGCACCGCCACACCAAGCTAATTTTAAATTTTTTTGTGGAGATAGGGTCTCACTATGTTGCCCAGGCTGGTCTCAAATTCCTGGCCTCAAGTGATCCTCCCCGCTCAGCCTCCCAAAGCACTGGGATTACAGGTGTGAGCCTGTGTACCCAGCTCAGTTTTTCTTTACTCATCAGTAAGTCAAAGGTACAGGCTGTTGGTAGAAAGTCTGCATATCAAAAAGTGAAATGAAAACAATCTGAGTTCATTTTGTATAGCATTTCCATTGTTCTGGTAAACACAAAATATATATGCATATAAAAACTAAGAAATATAAATTGTATAATTTTAGTGATTCTGCATAAAATTTAAATGTTCTTCTATTTACATTTAAAATTGCCATTTTATGCTAATATTATTAAATTTAAATTTTTCTTTTCTTAGAACAATAAATTTTAAAAACTTCATGACAAGTCGAGACAGAAAGTGCAGAGGGAAGGAAGGAATTTTATGTTTTAGTAATTTTCATGTCACTTTTTCCTTGATTTTTGAAGGAGGGCCCTGCATTTTCAGGCCCTGCAAATTATGCAGCCAACCTTGCATAGGAGGTTAGTGCTGGAAAGACCTTAGAGATTATCTAGCTCAATCCATTCATCGTATACGAAAGATGAACTGAGAAAGATGAAATGATATTTTGATGAGGAAATTAAAAGGGGAAAAACTTCCTCCATCGTCAGATCTTCAGAAGTGAACTGGAGTTTCACTGAAAGACACTAAGTCCACGGGGAGCCGCACCTCTCAGATCTGTCTCTTTCCAGGTTCTCTAACACCCACTCCCTCCCATGTTGATCTGGGCTTCTCTCACATTAGAGGGCAGTAGAGCCAAGTAACCAGCATCCTTTGCAGCTGCTGCATATTTTGGCCCCGTGTCCACCATTCTGGGTTTCCCCCAGTGGGTGTCCTTCCCACACATTCAACATCCAAGCAAGATCCTTCACCACCAACAGAATCCTGCCAGCCGTGGGCACCTACGGGGACTTCCAGTGGACACGTGTTCCATTCTTGGGAACGTTCGGTTTCTAAGAAGTCCACAAAGCCTTTAAAAATTTGGAAAAAGATTTGAAAAGAATTGTAAGAGGTGAGATTTAGAGGAGAACGGGGAGTCCCAATGCAACTCCCTGAGTCTTCCTCCCTTAGACAACTTTTTCCTTCCTATGAAGACAGTATGCAAGGAAAAAAAGAGATTGCTAGAACTGAATTGGGAACAATGCAATGTCTTTTTCTATTGCTCTGGCAAAATCCTTGCTGAGAAACTGAGAAGTATTGATTCTGAAGGTTTTTTTTAGAAATTCTTTCCAAGGCAACTTGATTCAATAACACACTTAACAAGAGTCTTTTGTTAGACATCCCGTCCTCTGATATTTTAGAAAACACCACACAGACACACACACACACGCATGCATGTATGCACACACACTTTCTTTTCACTTTTCTTCCCATCCAGTGCAAGGCATGCCCAGAGCATAGCAAAGCAACGCTTGCAGCTTTGAAAGGACACCATGTCCTTTCAAAACATGATTTTGAATTTCACCCTGCCTTCTTTCCACCTACATTAAAACTCTTGAAGGACATTTTCTTCTAAGGATATCTTTTTTGGGACTTCTTCATGCTGCCTGCAAATTATCTCTTTCCGAATCACAGCATTTTGGGCACAGACCATCACTGCCCATGGAGTGATGAAGCAGACTGGGGCTGCGGTTACAGAGTCAGAAAGAAGGGTCTCCTGCCCCAGGGACCACCACACCCTCTCCCAGCATTCAAGCTGCCCAAGCTTTCTCAGAAAACATCTTTTCAGGCCATCACCAGCAGTGGGTTTTACCAAGAAAGGCCCTCTCTCTGGCTTCCTTGCTGATTTGTGGGCCTTGCTGGATCCACCCGCTCACACACGGCCCTCCCTATAGACCGCTGCTTTGGCTGGATTCTTCCCTTCCGCTGGCTCCTACATGCCGGACTTCTGGATTCTCATTTGCTTCCTGAATTTCGTCACCAGGACTCAGAATTCAGTCCTCCTGTCCAGTTCTGCTCTTGCGAGAGCCAACTCACATGCAAACCCTCAAATTCTTCCTCGTTGCTCTGAAGCTGGTTCCGGAGCACTTAAGCAGGGCCTGTATCCTAGCATAGTGTCATAGTGTTGCCTCCCCCACTAAACTGTAAATCAGGAGCAATGACTCCAGGCCTCCCCTTCCGCCCAAATGCCTGGTGCTGGACTGGTATGCCAGTACACGTTACATGCTCAGTAAATAATTGCTGTCTGAAACGGATGTTCTCCATTACAAGCACAACGTTCCTTGTTAACATACCTGCACAAAAACCCAGAAAATAAATGTGGTTGTAACTTTGATTTCAGTTTGATAAACGTCTTTCAGTTGTGTTTCCAGAACCCCTCCTCCATAACTTCAAAAGGCTGTGAACCAGGAGGTTGTCACACGCGTAAGATCCAAAAAGCCACGTGGACTGCTCTGCCCAGCTGCAGGGCACTAGGGGTTGTTGAACTCTGAACAGACCCTGGGATTATTTATCATTGAAATTCAGACTCCGAGAGCCTTTAGAGTCATGAAGGAATGTATTATTCTCCTTCCCCACGTGTTTCTCCTCTGTTTTTCCCACCTCCCCCTCTGACCTGACATCCGACCACACTCACAGCAGGCTTTTCAGATCCCCCAGGCCTCAGAGCACCTGTGCTTGGCAGACAGCCGCCTTCCTGCTGGACTGAGACCCACAGACCACCTGCACGCCCACACATACCCTTCTGACTGCAATGGAGCATCAAAGACTGAGAGCGAGGACCGGGTGGCCAGCTGAGGCGGAAACTCTGCCAGGGCTGACTTACTCCCAGGCTTATCTCAGCAGGGGGCTGCAGAAGTGGGGACAGGGAATTGAGGCCACTGTGAGTTTTCGGTGTAAGCTTAGTCCCATTTCCAATCCACATGATCACCTCCCTGCCCCCTTCCCCTCCGCATTCTTGGCCTGAGCCAGTCCCTCCCATGAACACAGCAAAGGCCAGGTGACCAAGAAAGTGGAATAATAAAGGATTTTAGACTGGGGGAGGCAACTAATGATCTTCTAAGCCAGTGAATAAAAAACTCTTTTAGCTGCCCAACCTTTCTTCAAAAGAACCTTATTGGAAAGTCAAACAGGCAAAACCTATAAAAACCCGGAAAGAACAATCCACACTTCTGCTCTCTGGTTTTGCTTCTATCTGGCCATGATGTTTTCATCATTTTACTCTTCTGTCTTAGTTCCTTTTCATTCCTGACAAGCAGAGGCCTCTGACATCTCTGAGCCCAAACACAAACATGGGTACAGCAGTGCCTCTAAAGCCAGCAGTGCCAGGCCAGCAGCAGAACTTCTCTCGCCCATCCGGGAACGGTGTTTACCGAAAACCAGAGAAGACAGGCACACTGCCGGGCGCGGTGGCTCAAGCCTGTAATCCCAGCACTTTGGGAGGCCGAGACGGGCGGATCACGAGGTCAGGAGATCGAGACCATCCTGGCTAACATGGTGAAACCCCGTCTCTATTAAGAAATACAAAAAACTAGCCGGGCGAGGTGGCGGGCGTCTGTAGTCCCAGCTACTCGGGAGGCTGAGGCCGGAGAATGGCGTGAACCCGGGAGGCGGAGCTTGCAGTGAGCTGAGATCCGGCCGCCGCACTCCAGCCCGGGCGACAGAGCGAGACTCCCATGGCCGGGCGCGGTGGCTCAAGCCTGTAATCCCAGCACTTTGGGAGGCCGAGGCGGGCGGATCACGAGGTCAGGAGATCGAGACCATCCTGGCTAACATGGTGAAACCCCGTCTCTACTAAAAATACAAAAAACTAGCCGGGCGTGGTGGCGGGCGCCTGTAGTCCCAGCTACTCGGAGGCTGAGGCAGGAGAATGGCCTGAACCTGGGAGGCGGAGCTTGCAGTGAGCCGAGATCGCGCCACTGCACTCCAGCCTGGGTGACACAGCGCGAGACTCCGTCTCAAAAAAAAAAAAAAAAAAAAAAAAAAAAAAAAAAAAAAAAAAAAAAAAGACAGGCACACTGATGAGTGCATCCATCAGAATATTCTTTCTTGAGAGTGGCTGAAACCTGTATTCGTTTGTTCTCACATTGCTATAAAGAAATACCTGAGACTGGGCAATTTATAAAGAAAAGAGGTTTAATGGGTTTATGGTTCTGCAGGCTGTACAGAAAGCATGGGAGCATCTGCTTCCGTGGAGAGGTCAGGAAGCTTCCAATCATGGCAGAAGGTGAAAGGGGAGTAGGCATCTCACATGACAGGAGCAGGAGCAAGAGAGGGACGTGGGGGAGGAGCCACACAGCTTCAAACAGCCAGATCTCACGAGAACTCACTCACTGTCATGAGAACAGCACCAAGGGGATGGTGACAAACCGTTCATGAGACATCTGCCCCCATGATCCAATTACCTCCCGCCAGGCCCCACCTCCAACATGGGGATTACAGCTCAACATGAGATGTAGTTAGGACACAGATCCAAACCATATCAAAGCCCAATACAAATAAGTTTAATTAAAACGGGGCTTTATTGGAAGGATAGTGGAACATCCACACACATACCTGGGTTCCCAGTACCTAGAATCGGGCCTCAGTGCCATGAGGACCCCTCTTTCTCTGCCTCTCCTCTCTCATTCTCTCCAGTAGAGATGGGTTTTCTCTGTGTGACCGCAAACACAGCCTCTGGGAGCTCTAGATTCCCATCCCTCCGCACTCCCTGAGCCAAAATGCCGTCACCACCACCTTCTTTTAAAACAATCCTAGGAAAGCCTCTGATTGGTCCAGATTCCGCCATGTGCCCATCCCTGAACCAATCACTGTAGCCAGAGGGATGGACACCTGTTCTCCGCATGGCCAGGGTGCAGAGTTCTGGGACTGGCAGCTCCCTCCCGGTCACCGGCAAGGAGACCAGGAAGAAGTAGTTCCCTGAAGAAAGAAGGGCTTCTGTTAGCTGGATGGTGAACAGCACAGGTTCTAAATATTTCGATAGCGACTCTCTTGGAAACTCCCATAACCGAAAAGATGCCTTAACCAAAAAGATTGTACCTTTGACTTCAGAATCAAAGTAACTGTAACTGAATTTCATATCTAAGAATTTAGTCCTCCTGACCAGTTCTCTCTATTGCTCTTGCAAGAAACAACTCAAATGCAACCCCTCAAGGCCTTTGTCATTGTTCTGAGGCCTGTTCTGGAGCATTTGAGCAGTGCCTACATTCTAACATAGTATCTGATCTAATTAATGTTTGCCTCCTCCACTAAACTCTAACTCAGGAACAATGAGTTCAACTCCAAGCATTAGAGGCTTGGGCAAGAGAGCCTTGCAGAGCGCCTCAGACCACCCGCAGAGGGAGCCCCCACGCTCCTTCCCTACACACCAGAATTAAAAACCAAACATTAGCTGGGAATGCATGTGTTGCTTTTCTTTCGAGACTTGATTCAACTTGAAAGGACTCTTCGTCTTATCTTGTGCAAGTGAGCAAGGGGAAGAGTGTTGGTTCTATGGTGCAATAAATAACCTCTCATTATAAGAGACCTCTCTCCACTTAGCCATTTGGAAACCATAATCTGACGTTACAGAAGGTTTCCTTGTGAGACCAGAGATATCTGAACCACTTCTCTTTTCAAGCGACTTCAGCTCATGGCTTTCCATGCTATTAGTGGAACAAGTCCAAGCTATCTTTGATTTGTGGTCGCTTGATTGGGTCCTGAAAGGAGAGGCTCTGCTTTGCAAGGAGGGATAATTGCCTGGGAATCCTTCAGAGTAATTTAATTCCTGTGCAGTTGGAGGGACCACAAATTTGGAGAAACTTAACTCCTCCGGAGAGATGACAATATATGCGAAGGTTCCTCTCTCCCACGCGGGCCCTTCCTTTCATCTGACAGCTCACTTCAGCCCTTTCTGCCTCATCAATTTTCCTGACACTGGGAATGTTTTCCTAGAAAAGAGGAGGTTCTTCTCAGATCCTGCCACACAAAGCCTGAGGCCACTTAGAAAATGATCCAGCTGCATAGCCTGTCTAACAGGTCAAACCACCGTATCCTTAGGCACAAGGTCAGCATCTAAACTCTTGCAAGAACCAGCTCAAATGCAACCCCTCAAGGCCTTTGTCATTGTTCTGAGGCCTGTTCTGGAGCATTTGAGCAGTGCCTACATTCTAACATAGTATCTGATCTACTTAATGTTTGCCTCCTCCACTAAACTCTAACTCAGGAACAATGAGTTCAACTCCAAGCATTAGAGGCTGGGGCAAGAGAGCCTTGCAGAGCTCCTCAGACCACCCGCAGAGGGAGCGCCCATGCTCCTTCCCTATACAGCAGAGTTAAAAACTCTCTGTCTGAATTTCAAACTTACTCCAGCAACCGTAGGGCGGTCAGAGTGGGAAGGTAGTAGTGTGTGAGGCCAAGAAATTGATCATCCTTTACTAATAGGAAGGGAGAGACCAAAGCTGCCTGAACCCGAGGGCCCACGGGCCCGTTATAGGAGTCTTTGGTACCATTTGAACCAAAAGAGTTGATAGATCACGGCTATGGGTATTCACAGGTTGAAGGAAAGATACCAATGAGATCGCACTTGTTTTGACGTTGGAAACCTAGCTTCATTTTCAGAACCATAACAACCAAAGGTTATCTCAGGCTAGGAAGGGACTTTTTCTTCTCAATAAACTTTCTGTTTTGGAATAATTTGAGAAGTACAGAAAAGTTGCAAATACAGTACAGAGAGTTCCCATATGCCTTTGACCCAGTTCCCACTAGTGTTAACATCTTTCATTACTATGCTACATTTGTCAAAACTAAGAAATGAACATTGGTACAGTACCATCAACTAAATTTCAGACATGATTCAGATTTCATCAATTTTTCCATTAATATTCCAGGATCTCATCCAGGATCCCACACTGAATTTAGTCAACATGTCTCTTTCATTTCCTCTGACATGTGATGGTTTTGTAGTTTTTCCTCATTTATCATGACCTTCACAGTTTTGAAGGATACTACTCAGATATTTTGTAGAATGTCCCTCAATTTGGGGTTTGTCTCATGTTGTCTCCTGATTAGACTAGGGTTACAGGGTTTGAGGAAGAAAAGCCAAAAGTGAAGTGACTGGAAGGGATTTTTTAAAAGAAGAACAGGTGGATAAGAAGTTACAAACTGACTTATCTTCAAGCCAAATCCTGTTTTGTTTGTTCCATCCTATGTTTCTTAGAAATGTTGTATTAATTTTGTACTGATTTTTTCCAATTCAGATTTCCAGTGTCTCTTAAAAAGTAGAAAGAGCTAGTGACTCCAGGCCTCCGAGGTAGTCAGAAGTGGGCACTGAGAAATGGTTGGCCCCTCCAGGGCTGTGTCTTCTTTGGGTCGCACCAGTCCTGTGGCCTACTCAGCGTGGAGGTCCAGCATCAGCTACCATTGATCATGTCCATAGTGCTGCTTTTCTTACAGTAAAAAAGAATTCTTTATATTTCTATAATAACAGAAACAGACCCTGTATTAGTCCGTTCTCATGCTGCCAATAAAGACATACCCAAGACTGGGTAATTTATAAAGAAAGGAGATTTAATTGACTCACAGTTCCCATGACTGGGGAGGCTTCATAATATGGCAGACAGCGAAGGAGCAAAGTCACGTCTTACATGGAGGCAGGCAAGAGAGCTTGTGCAGGGGAACTCCCACTGACATAACTATCAGATCTCATGAGACTTACTCACTTTCACAAGAACAGTATGGAGGAAGCCACCTCCATGATTCAATTATCTCCACCTGGCCCTGCCCTTGACACGTGGGGATTATTACAGTTCAAAGCGAGATTTGGGTGACACAGCCAAACCATATCGGACCCAAATAATCTCACCCTTCAAGAGGAATAAGGCAAGAGCAAGAAATGTGGGGAGCTGAGTCTAAGGAAAGTGCATTTAACAGGAAGTAGTGTGGATGCACTCTCTAAAACTTCCATGTGACTCTCTGTGACCACTGTCCATGTGACATGGTCCTCACCTCTTACTTGGCAACAGAAAAGAGAGATGTGGGTCAGAAGGGAAACCAACTGTAAAGGAAGTGGATGGATGAAGGGAAAGGATGGTGAAACTTATACCTGCCCTGACTTCCTCCCAAGACCTTTCCCTAGGCCAAATCCACATCACCTCCTGGGGATATCCTGTGGCCTGCCAGGACACAGTCATCTGGCACAGACACTGGATTTCCAGTGCTGCCAGTTCCTCCTCAGAAGCCTGTTAGAGGCATGGTGAGGGTCTGCCTGAGGTCTCCCCTCCTCTCCCATTCATGTTGCCTGTGAATGAGATGTGCCCTGTCACAGGAGCTAGACTTCTGAGCCCCAGTCTCCCCTTCCCAGGAAAAATGATGACAAAATCCCCAACTTCTCTTCTTCCTCGTCCTCCTCCCCTTTCCCATCCTGCCCCAACACTCTAGCCTTGAAAGCTTTAGGATCTGCCTAGAATGTGGCCACAGCAGGTGCCAAGGCAGTGACCAAGCCAAGTCTCCCAGCACCTGCTCATGTGATAAGGCCTACCCAGTACACCATAAAAGCAGACCTGGGGCAGGACAGGGGGTGAGTGGGTGGGGTTGTACCTCAGGTGAAAGGAGTGAGCACTGGACCAGGAGTCTGAGGATCTGGACCCCAGTCCTTGTTCCAGTGCTGTGTGGTGCTAGGAAAATCACTTAACCCCTCTGAGCCCGCGTTATCTCAGCTCTCAAATCAGGTGACATTTTTACCTGCCTTGCCAACCTCCTGACTTATGCAATGTATAAAGATAATCAAGCCTGACTCGTTCCCTTTACTCCCAAGCCCAAGGTACATCCTTCTCTATCTGTCCATAGCAGCCCAACTTTCTCTTTCACTGTACTTATATCACATTCCCTGCTTATCTGTTAAACCTGCACCCCTGCCATTAATAGAATTGCCTTGGAGACAACATACACATATTTAGACATGGGGCCTAGTGCAATGATACCTGTTCTGGGACTTGATATAGGACGTGCTCAAGAAATGTTAAATGAACAAATGAATTCAGCAAGCAAGTAAATAACATAGTGTGTGCGAAAATGTCTTTTCAACTATCAGGCTTGATCTAAATGTGAAGGACCAGGGATGAGACCTAACTAGTTCCTGGGTAGCTGACCTGCCCTGGCCCACAGCCAATGCCAATTACCTGCCCCTGCCCTCTGGTCAAAAGCAATTGGATTCAAGGTTGACACCTAACTCAAATCTGTTCATCTATTGGCTGACAAACAGACAACCAGACTCTTCCAGTATTTGAACTGTCACAGAAATAATAAATCATCAGATGAAAGTGGGTGACTGAACAGAAACATTATGTAGAGTCATGGCTGGGACAGGCATATTGGTCCATTACATGAGAAGCGACCAAAGAGAGGGGAGACAGAGAGACAGAGATGAGAGAGATCATCTAGGCCTTAGAATTGGAGAGGAGATCACAGTTCCCAACATTCCAGTCACATTTCCAGTCTGACTGTACTTTGTGTCTTGTCTTTGGAAGTCTGAGAGATTTTCTGTTGACATTGTAGAAGAAATCCTTTGCTTAGGCTGGGGTTGGAATGGGGATTGGAGTATCTGTTTCTTACACTCAAATAATCTTTCATTAAAACACTGGGAAAACAAGATACAATCTCTTATTAACAGGTACAATCTTATCTACAAGGAGAAGAAAAAGACACCCACAAGGGCTGAGGCACATGTACTCATTGGAGGCAGGAGGAAATCTGAGGATTCTCCTCTGGCCCAGAACAAACTGAATCCCAAGGCTGATGGTGGGAGTGATCATTCGTGGGAGTGATCATTCTCTGAGGATGTTCAAAGATACTACTCTTGGATGAGCAGAGGAGGTTGAGCCAGACACCAGGAAAAAGTTCCAAAGAAATAAAGTGTCAGCCTGGCATGTTTTTGCTGGAGCTGAGGGCCAACAGTCAGTGGCCAGTGCAGGCAGTCTCCCAGGACCCGCTGCAGAGATTGGCTGACTAGGGCTGGGAAACCCACCAAACCAAGAGATGGCCAAGCTCACAGTAGGCCAAAACGCAAACAAATCATATGCACAAAGCAACATAACTAAGAGAAGGAGACATGGCCAGCTTCGGGCATGGTCACTGGGATCCTGGTAAGAATAGATTCCTCATCCAGAGCTGTAAGTAACTCAGATGGTGTTTGTCATAAGATTATGAAACACTGTGGGACTTGTGGTTTCTGTAATTTGTCTGCCTCAGAAGAGCTAATGTTTATTGATTTTCTTCTGTACAAGGCAGAATCATCCATTTGGTTTCCAGTGTTGAAAGCTATTAGGTTTCTGGAAGAAGCACGAACCAAAAGAATTAAAATGTGTATCTCTATATCAGCTTTCTTCCTAGTCACAGAGAGTGAATATTGCTATCATGAAAGCTTTCACAAACATCCAGAATTTAATTCTTTGGCAAGTCCTCAGAAATTGAAAATGATGGAAGGAAATGAGCATTTATTGAATACCTGACATGTGTCAGGCAGTGAGCTGGGGCCTTTCACAAGACAGCAGTGAACTTGATCCTTTCAAGACCTCCAAGAGTTATTGTACTATTTCACTGAAGAGAAAACTGAAGTTTACAGAAACTAAATAGTTTGTCCAATGCCCCACAGCTGTTATGGAGCCAGACTGAGATTCTGACCCATGTCTGTCTGTCTCAAGTCCCTGGTTTTTGTGTGTCATCATACTGCCATTCTATGACTGGCTTCCCCAGGACCTTAGGAACCTAAAGAGCCCATGAAGGAAAGTACTTAGGCTGCTTGTGGGGTGCTCATTCTTGACTTACAGTTTCATGTGAAAGTCTTGGGGCAGAAAGGATGGGAAACATGGAAACTCCTTTTATTAACATCCTTTTGCTAATATGCTAATTTTTTTTTTTTTTTTTTTTTTTTTTTTTTCCTGAGATGGAGTCTCACTCTGTTACCCAGGCTAGAGTGCAGTGGCACAATCTCGGCTCACTGCAACCTCTGCCTCCCAGGTTCAAGGGATTCTCCTGCCTCAAGGGACTACAAGGCCACCATGCCCAGCTAGTTTTTGTATTTTTAGTAGAGACAGGGTTTCACCATGTTGGCTAGGCTGGTCTCGAACTCCTGGCCTCAAGCGATCCACCTGCCTTGGCCTCCCAAAGTGCTGGGATTACAGGCATAAGCCACCACGCCCTAGAATCATATTTTTAATCCACCTGGAATTTATTTTTGAATGAGAACTGAATTAGGAGGGTTTTATTTTTGTTGTAAGGCCTACCCATGTATGATAGTACAATTTGTTTTTTAAAGTTATCCTTTTCCCATTGAATTGAATATGACACCTTTGTCATTCATTCATTATGTTTTTATATTCATTCATTCTAATCCTAGACTCTCTTCTTCTCTCCACTGGTCTATTTGAGCACCAGTTCCTTACTGTCTGAATCCTGTAGTTTTGTTTTAAATTTAACTACCTGGTAAAGCAAGTTACCACTCTTAACTCTTCTCAGATACTTATTCTTCTATATCATCTTTAACATCTTTTTATCTATTCCTCTCCACTCACTGAAAATAATCATTTTGATTCCAATTAAATTTAATTATATTTGCATATTAATATGGATTATAAATAAGAATTAACATTATAAATTAAATCTTACATTATAAAATTAGTGTATATTTCTTCATTTATTCAATTTTGTCTCATGTCTTTCAACACAGTTTGATATTTTTTTCAAGTATGTCTTTTACGGCCGGGCGCGGTGGCTCAAGCCTGTAATCCCAGCACTTTGGGAGGCCGAGACGGGCGGATCACGAGGTCAGGAGATCGAGACCATCCTGGCTAACACGGTGAAACCCCGTCTCTACTAAAAATACAAGAAAATTAGCCGGGCGAGGTGGTGGGCGCCTGTAGTCCCAGCTACTTGGGAGGCTGAGGCAGGAGAATGGCGTGAACCCGGGGGGGCGGAGCTTGCA
Source organism: Papio anubis (assembly GCF_008728515.1). Taxonomy (NCBI): domain Eukaryota; kingdom Metazoa; phylum Chordata; class Mammalia; order Primates; family Cercopithecidae; genus Papio; species Papio anubis. The sequence goes on from NC_044989.1 coordinate 38,422,404, forward strand.
GTGAGCCGAGATCGCGCCACTGCACTCCAGCCTGGGGCACAGAGCAAGACTCCGTCTCAAAAAAAAAAAAAAAAAAAAAAAAAGTATGTCTTTTACTCATCTTATTGGACTCATTCCTGAGTATTTTGTAGTTTTTGTTTCTATCAAGTTTTTTTCTTATTTTCATTTCTAACTGGATGTGCTCATTTAGAGAAAAGCTATTGATTTTGTATGTTTCTTGTATTCAGTCACCTTAATTCTCTTCTCCATCCTGGTGAGTTATTGAAGTCACTAAATTCTAACAGATTATCTAAGTAACTGAATTATGCTTATATTTTCTGCAAAAAAAAAAAGAGATAATTTGTTTTGTTTTTCTCTAATATTTTATACATTACACTATTGCATTATTTAAAACTTCCAAAACAATACTAAATAATGGTAATAAGGGTGGGCATGGTGGCTCGCTCCTATAATCCCAGCACTTTGGGAGGCCAAGGTGGTCAGATCACCTGAGGTCAAGAGTTCGAGACCAGCCTGGCCAACATGGCAAAACCCCTTCTCCACTAAAAATACAAAAATTAGCTGGGCGTGGTGGCACACACCTGTAGTCCCAACTACTCAGGAGGCTGAGGCAGGAGAATCACTTGAACCCAGGAGGTGGAGCTTGCAGCAAGCCCAGATTGTGCCACTGTACTCCAGCCTGGCCGACAGAGCAAGACTCCATCTCCAAAAAATAATAATAATGGTAATAGCAGGCAATCTCTTGTTTCTGATTTTAAAATGGCTTCAGTATTTCATAACTTGCTAGAGTTATTATTATGTTTAAAAAGTTTTATTCTCCTATTTTACATGGAGTTTTTGTTAGTAATTTTTAAATTTTATGAAATACCTTTTATTATCTACTGTTACAATACAGTTGTTTTCTCTTTTCATCTGTTAACCTAGTAGATATATTTTGTTGATGAATACTCTAGTTTTAAACTATCTTTACACACCTAAAATAAACTTGATTCAATTTCCATGTATTACTTTTACAATTTTCTACAGGATTTTATTGACCAATTTTTGCTTAGAATTTTTGCTTCTGTATTTGTAGATGAAGTTGCCTAGCTTTTTCTATCTTTATCATGCTTTAGTATTAATTATTCTAGCTTTATAAAATGAATTTGGAGCTATTTTCATATTTTCCTATGGCCTAGGATAGTTTAAATAATAGCCTGCTACTGTTTCATGGATACTGATATGACCCTCATAGATTAGAGACAAAAGACAATTTATTACTCATAGCAATAGCAGTAGTCAGATATCAGCATCTGTGCACCAATGTCCTAAGCCCTATCTCCCCCAGGCCGATGTGAAGAGACACAGCTGACACCTGCACATACAAAAGGTTGGATCACAGGAGTGGCACCCTGAGCTTAGGAATCTGACTGTTTTATAAAAAGCATTAAGCGTAACTAGACACAATATCTTCCAAGGAAAGATTTTGTAAGCAAACCTACCCTTTACTCTGAAGAGAAACACTATCTCCATCTTCCAAAGTTATTTACTATACTAACAACCTTGAAAAGATAGTCCAGTATAAGGGACAGTCGGTATTTCGCTCACAGATGCACAAAACAGTAAGAGACCCATGAATAATTATTTCCCAGCGATGTGTAGCTGAGGCTGAAAGGACAAAACATTAGTACTTATTAATCCTTAGGCAGTGGCCATATGAATGTCATTACACTGTTTTCTGACTTCTGAAATAGTTTTAAAACATCTGCCCCTTGGCCGGGCGCAGTGGCTCATGCCTGTAATCTCAGCACTTTGGGAGGCCGAGTCACTGAATTTATTTAAGTCACTGATCTCAGGCAGATCACCTGAGATCAGGAGTTGGAGACCAGCCTGGCCAACATGGAGAAACCTCGTCTCTACTAAAATACAAAAATCTGCTGGGCGCAGTGGCTCACGCCTAAAATCCCAGCACTTTGGGAGGCCGAGGCGGGTGGATCACGAGGTAAAGAGATCGAGACCATCCTGGCTAACATGGTGAAACCCCGTCTCTACTAAAAACACAAAAAATTAGCCAGGCGTGGTGGCGGGCACCTGTAGTCCCAGCTTCTCCGGAGGCTGAGGCAGGAGAATGGCATGAACCCGGGAGGCGGAGCTTGCAGTGAGCCCAGATTGCACCACTGCACTCCAACCTGGGCTACAGAGGGAGATTCCGTCTCAAAAAAAAAAAAAAATTACGCAAATGTGGTGGCACATGCCTGTAATCTCAGCTGCTCCAGGAGGCTGAGGCAGGAGAATCAATTGAACTGGGGAGGCGGAGGCTTCGGTGAGTCGAGATCGCGCCATTGCACTCCAGCCTGGGCAACAAGAGTGAAAGTGTGTCTCAAAAAAAAAAAAAAAAAAGAACATAAAAAAAAAGAAACTCCCCTTCGTCCCCAAAAAGAAAAAGAAATGAGACTTGTCTAATAATGGAATAGTTGCCTCAAGATTTAGTGGCTGATCCAACAAATACGGGTGACTTCCCTTCAGTGATGGGTGGGGCAAGGTAGGGGCCTTTTAATTCAAAGAATCTGCAATGTTGGATGGTCAAGTTAGAGGGCATTTCAAAGAGTCCCTTAGCTATTCTTACTTAGTACCTCCTCATTTCAACGCATTCATAGGTGGATCAGGTACAGATGGTTGGAAACCTCTTGGAAATCTCACTCACACACACACACACACACACACACACACTACACAAACACAATTACCAAATAAATCGTGCTTGGGATTATCCATGTTTCTTAATCTCTTTAGACTTTTTAAAATGAAGTGAATGGGAGGGCTGTTATTTATCATCTTAAAGCACTGGTATATGGAAAACATAATGGACATAGGAAAGTCAATGGTGAGCAACAGAAAAATGACCCTGTTCCACAGAACTAAGCATCAGGGAAGATAAATAATTTGATAGAATAATAAGATATGATTGGATATCAGATCCACTTGAAATTGATTTAACCTCACCTTCCACATGTACTCAACCACTAGCTCCCTGTGAAGTCATAATCCGAGAGAGTAAGTACAGTTTCAGTAATAGAACAGCAGGGCCAGGGAAACCTTAGATTAAAAAAAAGACCCAGTGGGATACTGGTTAACAAAAGGTGTTTACTTAGGTGACTTTGCTCTCTAGCTCAGATTTTCCTCTACAAAAGAAATTCAAATATCTAGCTTCATACCTCAAATAAATACTTACTGCTTTAACGCACCCAGCAAATCTAACATAGCATTAAAAAGTCCAAAATTAGAAATATTCTTTTGAGGTCTCTACCCAAAATGCAAGACCAGCATCCCCAGGACCTTCCTCTCTCCTGCCCCTTCAAACATCATGCGGACAACATTCTTGTGGACATAACGATACATAAAACACACACACACACACACACACGCACATTTACTTTCTCTATGTTTCTGAAAACTTCCCCTTATTCACTCTCAAAGTCTGAGAATGTAGGAGGGGCTCCTATTGCTGAAATAGACACAAGATTCACTAATGAAAATGATGGTTTCTTTATCCATCCTCTTAGCAACAATAAAAATGTGGCTGCAGTTCAATTTAAGCAAACACCTGAATAAAAATTTAGATTTATGTAAAGTATTAAATTAATATTAAATCAATTTAATAGTCTTTATTTTTGAAAAGAATCAGAGTAGGCCAGGCTGCGGTGGCTCACACCTGTAATCCCAGCACTTTGGGAAACTGAGTCGGGCAGATCACTTGAGATCAGGAGTTTGAGACAAGCCTGGCCAATATGGTGAAATCCCCATCTCTACTAAAAAATATAAAATGCCTGTAGCCCCAGCTACTCAGGAGGCTGAAGCTGAGAATCACTTGAACCTGAGAGGCAGAGGTTGCAGTGAGCCGAGATTGCACCACTGCACTCCAGCCTGGGCGACAGAGCAAGATCCTCTCTCAAAAAAAAAAAAAAAAAAAAAAAAAAAAAAAAAAAATCAGAGTAGAATTATTTTATTTAGCAACCTCTCCTAGCAACTGTTTCAGAAAAATATTTACTCTGAAAAATGAAATGTACCTGTAGTTCATTGTTTTTCCCCAGATTTGATCCCAGGGATACCTTAAATGAGATACTGAATGAGCATAAACGCAAAAGCAGATCATAGTTTCCTTTGAAAGCTGGACTAAGTAACAATTACAACGTGCTACATCAGATATGCTGAGCTACAGTAAATGATTTTGAAAGATGGGCTTCATCTGCCCCCTAGTGTACTCTAGGTAAATAACAGGACTTCCTAATTTAGCATTGGTAGACAAGATTATTTGGCATCCCTCGCTAAAATGTAAAGGCTACGGCAAAAAAGACAGCACGTGGTTCACCACTGTGCCCCCACCATGTGACATAGTACCTGGGATATAGTAGACACTCAATAAATGTGTTGAACAAATGAGCATACAGGTAAGGAAAGTATGCTTACAGACTGAGTAGGCATAATACCAAGTTTTACAGGCCCAAGAAGAAAAATGCAAATGTTTTGCAATGTTCATACGTTTTTGATAACTTGGTGTTCATTGGGTATGCATTGTCAGCAATTCAAACTTGCTATCCTCTAATAATTTCACTAGGCTGAAAGAAACTAATTAGAATATTCAGACTTAAGGATATAGGTAAATTTTCTAAATGTGACTGTCAAGAAATAACTTTTTGAGAGCTTAGAATCTGAAAGGCATAAGGTACAAAACCATCGAATTGTCTCCAAGACACCAGAACTTGCAGAGATCATGCAAAGTTCCCCATGCCATCTCCCATTCCTCGCCCCAGGTGACCCCTGCAGCTGCCAGCCCTCAAGTGATTATTTCTGTCTCTTGAGGATTCGTGAAGGCACAGACTGGAAGATAGGCATTATATTTAATTGGGGGTACATTTATTGAATATGAAGGAAGTCATGCAAGTGCCAAGATTTCAACATTTCATATACAGGCATCCCTTGGAGATATTGTGGGTTTAATTCCAGACAATTGAAATAAAGCAAATACCACAATAAAGCGAGTCACACAAATTTTTTTGTTTCCTAGTGCTTATACAGTTATGTTTACATGATACTGTAGTCTATTAAGTGTGAAAAAGCATCATGTCTAAAAAACAATGGATATACTTTAATTAACAAACACTTTATTGCTAAAAAGTGCTAACAATCATCTGTGCATTCAGCAAGTCTTTTTGCTGGTGGAGGGTCTTGCTCGATGTTGATGGCTGCTGACTGATCAGGGTGGCGGTTGCAGAAGGTTGAGGTGGCTGTGGCAATTTCTTAAAATAAGACAATGAAGTCTGAGGCATCGATGGATTCTCCCTTTAATGAAGGATTTCTCTGTCACATGTGATGCTATTTGATAACATTTTACCCAAAGCAAAACTACTTTCAAAATTGGAGTCAGCCCTCTCAAATGCTGCCACTGCTTTATCAACTAAGTGTATGTAATATTATAAATCCCTTGTTGTCATTTCAGCAGTGTTCTCAGCCTCCTCATCAGGAATAGATTTCATCTCAGGAAATTGCTTTCTTTGTTTATCACCAAGAAGCAACTCCTCGTCTGTTAAAGTTTTATAATGAGGTTGCAGCAATCCAGTTACTATCTTCAAGCTTCATTTCTAATTCTAGTTCTCTTGCTATTTCCACATCTGCAGCTACTTCCACCACTCAAGTCTTGAACTCCTCAAAGTCACCCAGGAGGACTGGAATCAACTTCTTCCAAATTCCTGTTTATATTGATATATTGACCTCCTCCCATGAATCACGAATGTTCTTAATGGTATCTAGAATGGCGAGTTGTTTCCAGAAGCTTTTCGATTTACTTTGCCCAGATCTATCAGAGGAATCATTGTTTATGGCAGCTATATCTTACAAACTATGTTTCTTAAATCATGATGTGTCTGGAGTTGGGTCCTTCCAGTGGGTTCTTGGTCTCACTGACTTCAAGCATGAAGCCACAGACCCTCGCAGTGAGTGTTACAGTTCTTAAAGATGGTGTGCCCGGAGTTTGTTCCTTCCAATGTTCAGATGTGTCCGGAGTTTCTTCCTTCCGGTGGTTTCGTGGTCTCGCTGACTTCAGGAGTGAAGCCGCAGACCTTTGCAGTGAGTGTTACAGTTCCTAACAGTGGCACGTCCGGAGTTGTTTGTTCCTCCTGGTGGGTTCATGGTCTCGCTGACTTCAGGAATGAAGCGGCAGACCCTCACGGTGAGCGTTACAGCTCATAAAAGTAGTGTGGACCCAAAGAGTGAGCAGCAGCAAGGTTTATTGTGAAGAGTGAAAGAACAAACCTTCCACAACATGGAAGGGGACCCAAGCAGGTTGCCGCTGCTGGCTGGAGTGGCCAGTTTTTATTCCCTTATTTGTCCCCACCCACATCCTGCTGATTGGTCCATTTTACAGAGTGCTGATTGGTGCATTTACAATCCTTTAGCTAGACACAGAGTGCCAATTGGTGCGTTTTTACAGAGTGTTGATTGGTACATTTACAATCCTTTAGCTAGACACAGAGCACTGATTGGTGCGTTTTTACAGAGTGCTGATTGGTGCATCTACAATCCTTTAGCTAGATAGAAAAGTTCTCCAAGTCCCCACTCAACCCAGGAAGTCCAGCTGGCTTCACCTCTCAATAAGACTTGAAAGTCAAAATGACTCCATGAACTATGGACTGCAGAATGGATGATGTGTTAGCAGACATGAAAACAATATTAATACATATTCTTATACACCTCCATCAGAGTTCACAGGTGACCAGGTGCATTGTCAATGAGCAGTAATATTTTCAAAGGAATTTTTTTTCTGAGCAGTAATTCTCAAGAATAGGTTTTAAATATTGAGTAAATAATGCCGTAAACAGGGGTGCTGTCATCCAGGCTTTGTTGTTCCACTTACAGAGAACAGGCAGAATAGATTTAGCATAATTCTTAGGGGTCTCAGAATTTTTTTTTTTTTTTTTTGACAGAGTCTCGCTCTGACACACTGGAGTGCAATGGCATGATCTCGGCTCACTGCAACCTCCACCTCCCCAGTTCAAGCATTCTCCTGCCTCACCCTCCCATGTAGCTGGGATTACAGGCATCCACCACCACACCTGGCTAATTTTGTATTTTTAATAGAGATGGTGTTTTACCACATTGGTCAGGCTGGTCTCAACCTCCTGATCTCAAGTGATCCACCCACCTCTGCCTCCCAAAGCGCTGCGATTACAGGCATGAGCCACTGCGCCCAGCTAGGATTTTCATAATGGTAAATGAGCATTGGCTTCAACTTCAAGTTGCCAGCTGCATTAGACCTTAATGAGAAAGTCAGCCTGTCCTTTGAAGCTTTGAAGCCAGGCATTCATTTCTCTCTAGCTATGAAAGTCCTAGATGGCATCTTCTTCTAATATAAGACTATCTCATCTACATTGAAAATCTGTCCTTTACTGTAGCCACCTTCATCTGTGATCTTTGCTAGATCTCTTGGATAACCTGTTGCCACTTCTACTTTAGCACTTACTGTGTCACCTTGATTTTATGTTATGTTACAGAGATGGCTTCTTTCTTTAAATATCATCAGCTAACTTCTGCTAGCTTCAAATTTTCTTCTACAGCTTCTTCACCTCTTAGCTTTCACAGAATTGAAGAGTTGGGGCCTTGCTCTGGATTAGGCTTTGGCTTAAGAAAATGTTGTGACTGGTTGAATCTTCTATCCAGACTACTCAAAGTTTCTCCGTATCAGCAGTAAGGCTGTTTTTCTTTCTTATCATTTGTGTCTTCACTAGAGTAGCACTTTTTCTTTCCTTCAACAACTTTTTCCTTTGCATTCACAACTCGGCTAACTGGTGCAAGAGACCTACTTTTTTGACAAATCTTAGCTTTCAACATGCCTTCCTCGCTGGGCTTAATCATTTGTAGCTTGTGATTTAAAGTGAGAGATATGTGACACTTCCTCTCACTTGAACACTTAGAGGTCATCATAGAGTTATTAATTGGCCTAATTTCAATGTTGTTGTGTCTCAGGGAATAGGGAAGCCTGAGAAGAGGGAGAGTGATGGGGGAAGGCCAGTGGTTGGAACAGTTGGAACACATACAACATGTATCAATTAAGCTTGTCTTCGTCTTTGGGCACAGTTTGTGGTGCCCCAATTACAATAGTAACATCAAATATCACTGACCAGAGATCACCATAACCAATATAATAAAAAAGAAGATGTTTGAAATATTGCAAGAATTACCAAAATGCAACACAGAGACACAAGCTGAGCACATGTTGTTGGAAGAATACCAATAGACTTGCTCGAGGCAGGGTTGCCACAAATCTTCCATTTTAAAAAAAGAAGTGTGATATATGCAAAGAACAATAAAGCAAGGCACAATGAGATGAGGGGTGCCTGCACCTATCTACACACCTTCCTTGGAGCAGCCGAGGCTTCCCTGAGGAGCCAACACAATGTGCATGTGTGGGGCAGTTCTAAAGGGAATATAGGTAAGTAGCAATGGATGTGACATAGACAATGGCTAGAGGACTCTGCACAAAGGAAGTATCAAATGGGCCTCACCTCTCAGGCATGAAGAAGCTGAGCCTTGGGAAACATGGATATGAATCACCTAAGCAGAAAGCAAGCATTTCACACTGGGGGAAGTGAATGAGTAGAGACAGATGGAGCACTGGCATGCCCTGAGCCGCTCTGGAGAGAGAAGTGACTTTTCTTCTCTGCTTGATAAAGGTGATCCCACCTTGCTTTTTCCCCCTCTCTCTCTCTCTTTTTTTTTTTTTTTTTTTTGAGGCAGGGCCTCTCTCTGTCACCCAGGCTGGAGTGCAGTGGCCAGATTGGTCTCAAACTCTTGGCCTCAAGTGATCCAAAGTGAATCGCCCACCTCGGCCTCCCAAAGTGCTGGGAATCCAGGCAGGAGGTACCGTGCCCAGCCTGCCTTGCTTAAAGACTCTGTAATAACTACCTTAATGATATGCCAATTTTCCTCATGTCATTTCTACTGGACCTAAAACTATAATTATATCCATTTATCCCATGAGGCCAATTAGAAAGTCAAATCCTAGAGAAAATACATACCAAAACCAAAAAAAAAAAAAAAAAAAGCTTTTCAAGTTTTGCTTATTTACTCAGAAAACCTGAGTAATACTATTCGTGAGAATGGATTCTGTGGATGCTAGATCATGCTAGATTGGGCTACATTGTCACAAGAATTCACTTTAGAGGTTCCAAAGTTAAAGAATTAGGCAAACTAGGAGAGGTTCTAATTGTTTGCCCTAGGACATGATTCTAATTATGTCCTAAAATCTGGACTCAATGGTGGCCTACACTAAATAAAGTTGAGATGTCAGGAATTCCTGAGTACAATGTAAAAGACTGTTTCCCCAGCCGCTCCAGTGCCTGCTCGATAGCTTCAGGAACCCCATTACCATGGAAGGAGGGATGGAGGGGACACTTGGGCTCAGCAAGCAGACTTCACACCGAAGTTGATCTGCCTACGACCATGGCTGAGAGCCCAAACTGTCAACTCTGAGCTTCCAATATGGTGCAGGAACCCAAGGAGATTAGTTTGGCATCTGGTTAAAAGGTTACAAAGAGCGGGGCCCGGTGGCTCACGCCTGTAATCTCAGCACTTTGGGAGGCCAAGGCGGGCAGATCATGAGGTCAGGAGATCGAGACCGTCCTGGCCAACATGATGAAACCCCATCTCTACTAAAAATACAAAAATTAGCTGGCTGTTGTGGCGCGCGCCTGTAACCCCAGCTCCTCAGGAGGCTGAGGCAGGAGAATTGCTTGAAACCAGAAGGCGGAGATTGCAGTGAGCCGATATTGCGCCATTGCACTCCAGCCTGGTAAGAGACAGAGACTTTGTATCCAAAAAAAAAGGTTACAAAGACCACTTTCATCACCGAGGCTGCAATTTGTCTCCACTGAGACACTCATTCTGGTTATGGATTAGATTTCCCTGTATGGTATCCTTTTCGGACGTACTAAATACTTTAATCATGACCATAATATTCCACCCAAAGGTGCTTTTATTTTATTTTATTTTATTTATTTTTGAGACAGAGTCTCATTCTTGTCACACAGGCTGGAGTGCAATGGTACGATCTCGGCTCACTGCAACCTCTGCCTCCTGGGTTCAAGTGATTCTCCTGTCTCAGTCTCCCGAGTAGCTGGGATTACAGGCTCCTGCCACCACGCCTGGCTAGTTTTTTTGTATTTTTAGTAGAGATGGGCTTTCACCGTGCTGGGCAGGCTGGTCTCAAACTCCTAACCTCAAGTGATCAGACTGCCTTGGCCTCCCAAAGTGCTGGGATTACAGGCGTGAGCCGCTGCGCCAAGCCCCAAAGGTGCTTTTTATGAAGAAATTTATTTTACAATGAAAGTAATAATGCAATAAGCCAGTGCTCACAAGATATATGGCAAGACCAGTGAATGCTTTTGCTGTGAAGCAGGTAACCTTCTAGAATGGCAGAATGGCTTTCTGAACTCTCCAGTACCAGCCAAGAAACAGCACTTTGTAAAAGTGAGTGTTGTCCTACCAGGTGCAGGACAGGCTCTTAACAGGAATTGAATGGTATTTCGCCAACAGCCAGAATGTATGTCTGGGTATCAATAAATAAAAGTGAGTGTATATATAAGTATAACTATCTCAAGAACACAAAGCTTTTAATTCTGAAATGCAGTTTTGTTTAGGGGGTAGGAAAAACAGAAGGTAGAAAGAATGTACTGGGTGTTCTCATTTGTTTGTACTAAAACATGCCCTGATCAATGAAACCTAGAATGATTCATGCTAGATGTGCAACTTGTAAAGAATTAAGAGGTAAGGTAGATGGATCCCCCTTAAATTTTGAGAAAATCAGTGATGCATAGAGCTCGTGCCACCCAACAGGGCAATGCACATAAATAGTAAGTTCACCTCTTGTCGTGGATGGTCAGGGACACTGGTGATAACAAAGATATTGATGAGACAACTGGGGAAATGTGAATGCTGACTGGATATTTGATATTAAGTGATGATCTATTATTTTAGGATAAAGGTATTGTGGTTGCTGATATGTGCCCAAGTATTTATGATAGAAATGATATAATATCTGGGATTTCCCTCAAAATAGTCAAGCTTCAGGTGGGGGGAATGGAAGTGTGTAGATAAAACCAGACTGGCTATGTGCTGATAATCATTCAAACTGGGTGATAGGTACGTGAAACTTCATTACACTATTCTCTCTACTTTCATGTTTGAAAATCTTCATAGTAATGTCTTTAAACAACCTTTTAAATCCACTAGGCTATAGGTAGCTTTAAAAATTTTCTGACTGACAATTGGTTGAGTTTATGTGAAGACCTGGGATAAATAGAAACGAAATGTCCGGGTTAAAATAAAAGATTGTGGAGACCAAAGTTCTTATTTGCAGAAGAAGTCTTCAGGTAGTAGACTTCAGAGAGAACAGGCTGTAAAATGGTTCCTATCAGACTTAAAGTCTGTGTTGATGTGAATGCGTGAGAGGTTTAATTAGGCATATCCGACCCCCACTTCCCATCATGGCCTGAACTGGTCTTTCAGGTTGAATTTTAAGAGAGCCCTGGCCAAGGACAAAGTCCATTCAGATAGTTGGGGGAGGTCTTAGAATTTTATTTTGGGTTGACAACTGAGTACCTATTTCAGAATTGTGGTAATGCAATTGAAGATACTCTAGTCAGGGCTCTCTGCTCCTCCCATTTGACAGACAGCCACATCCTCTCATGTAGCACCAGCCACATCCTGAGATACCATGGTGAAGGTGAAGGCCAGAGTCAATGGATTTGGCCATACTGGGCACCTGATCACCAGGGCTGCTTTTAACTCTGGTAAAGTTGATGTTGTTGCCATCAATGACCCCTTCACTGGCCTCAACTACATGGTCTACATGTTCCAGTATGATTCTACCCATGGCAAATTCCATGGCACTGTCAAGGCTGAGAATGGGAAGCTTGTCATTAACAGAAATCTCATCACCATCTTCCAGGAACGAGATCTCACCAAAATTAAATGGGACGATGCTGACGCTGAGTACATTGTGGTGTCCACCAGTGTCTTCACCACCATAGAGAAGGCTGGGGCTCACTTGTAGCAGGGAGCCAAAAGGGTCATAATCTCTGCCCCCTCTGCTGATGCCCCCATGTTCCTGATGGGCGTGAACCATGAGAAATATGAAAATAGCCTCAAGATCATCAGCAATGCTCCTGTACCACCAAATTCTTAGCCCCTCTGGCCAAGCTCATCCATGACAACTTTGGCATTGCGGAAGGACTCATGACCACCATCCACACCATCACTGCCCCCCAGAAGACATTTTACAGCCTATTCTCTCTGAAGCCTGCTACCTGAAGACTTTCTCTGCAAATAAGAACTTTGGTCTCCACAATCTTTTACCTTAACCCAGACATTTCCTTTCTATTTATCCCAGGCCCCTCCAGGAAACTGTGGTGTGATGGCCACGGGGCTCTCCAGAACATCATTTCTGCATCTACTGGTGCTGCCAAAGCCGTAGGCAAGGTCATCCCTGAGCTGAATGGGAAGATTACTAGCATGGCCTTCCGCGTCCCCACCACCAATGTGTCAGTCGTGCATCTGACCTGTCATCTGGAAAATCCTGCCAAATATGATGACATCAAGAAGGTGGTAAAGCAGGCGTCGGAGGCCCCTCAAGGACATCCTGGACTACACTGAGTACCAGGTTGTCTCCTCCAGCTTTAACAGCAACACCCACTCTTCCACCCTCAATGTTGGGGCTGGTATTGCCCTCAGTGACCACTTTGTCAAGTTCATTTCCTGGTATGACAATGAATTTGGCTACAACAACAGGGCAGTGGACCTCATGGCCCACATGGCCTCCAACAAGTAAGACCCCAAGACTACCAGCCTCAGGCCCTCAGCTGCTAGGAATTCCCTGTTGCACTAGGTCTCCTACCACACTGAGAATCTCCCCTCCTCACAGTTTCCATGCAGACCCCCCTGAAGAGGGAGGGGTCTAGGGAGCTCCACCTTGTCATGTATCATCAATAAAGTCCTCCGTGCTCAGCCAAAAAAAAAATACTCTAGTCAGCAGGATTCCATGATTTTTCTCCAACAATATTCAACTGCTAGGTGTAGGTACAGGTAGAGACTTGGGTTTATAAACAGAGTTGAAGTTTCATTAAGTGGGTACACAGAGTAGCTAAAGATATTTTTAAGGAATGTTTGTAGTGCTGGACCACTGCATCTCAGCTGAGTAAGAAGGCAAGGAGATGAGGGCAATATGTATGAACAAGCAGTAGGGTGAAAGGATGAGGCTTCAATGAGATCAGAGGATTGTTTGAAAGGAAACACTGCAGTCAGTGAACTGAAAGGAAGCCATAAAATCTAGATTTGGGAGGTAGTAATGACACAGTAGAAGGGTATGACTTATGAGTGAGGAGACATGGAGGAAAGGAGGTCTTTTGGGGGCTGAAGAAATCAAGAGATGAGATGGGTCATTCATGTGGCATTAAGGATCCAAGAATGACCACAGAAGGAACAAGAGAAAAAGGCTGGAAGCCAGGTGCTAGAGTTATCAATGGAGGGGGCATGGTAGGGAGGTCAGTAGATTGCCCACAGTAAGTTGGGGTGACAAGTGGAAAAGTCCAACAACTTTAAAGAAGCTGTTTTATTTGCTGTTTAATAGAAAAAAGACTTGAAAGGGAGCAATGGAGCACAGGAACATCACCTCTGTTAGGACCAACAGTAGCTAGGGAGGGAGAAAGCCAGCCTTGAGAGGGCTGCAGGGGTGAAATTCTACTAGGGGAATAGAAGACACCAGGGTTTCAGTTAAAGTGAACAATGAAGAGAATGCACACAGAGAGAAAAAGTGTTTAGGCAAATTGTTAATAACAGACTGTGGATTATAGAGAACACAAAAGACAGGTGTGGGAGGCCAGGGAAGAGCTGAAGATGGGGTTAGATTAGGTAGTGGTTCTCAGTCCTAGCCGCACAACAGAAATCATCTGGGGAACTTTTGAAAATACTGATTCCTGCACCCAGATCAACTGAATTAGAATCTCTAGGGGGTAAGGCCAGGGTATGCACAGCACAGTAACCAAACTTTCAAATACAGTCATCACCCAGTATCCATGGGTGATCAGTTCCAGGATCCCTGTGGATACCAAAATCCACAATGCTCAAGTCCCTTATAGAAAATGGCCTGCATAGAAGCTACACACATCCTCCCATATGATTCAAATCATCTCTAGATTACTTATAATAACTAGTACAATGTCAATGCTATGAAACTAGTTGCTTAGGGAATAATGACAAGGAAAACAAGTCTGTACTGTACATGCTCAGTACAGATGCAACCATTCACTCTTTTCAATTGTCCATCCGAGGTAGGCTGAATCCATGGATGCGGAGCCAACAAATACAGAGGACCACTTACTTGCACACACTAACACAAATAACAGATGAGAAGGGGGAAAATGGCATCGGTGTTTATCTCTGATGAGTACATCAGAATCTTAAGGGTGAATGTCTTTATACTTTCAAATTTTCTTGTGCATATTTCAGATCGAATTAAAAAAAGGGCTTTCGTTTGTTTGAGGGGGATTGCTTAAAGAAAGGGGTTTATAATACAGTCTCAATTTCTACTGTTTACACATGGAATTTATTTGGTCTGTCTGACCCAATCTGTTTCTGGCAAAAGGAGCATGACATGAGCTTTGAAAAAATATCTAAAACTTAAAAATAAAGGAAAAAGCAGTAGATCATGTCCTTTCAAAGTTATACTGGGGCATTGCTTAGCATGCCTATCAAGAAGGCTTCTAGGCAAATTGCTAAAGAAATTTATATATTTCTTTATATATTGAATCCTAGCAGATTGTGTGTGTGTGTGTATAGTGTATATATATATAGTATGTGTGTATATATATAGTATATAGAGAGAGTATGTATATATAGAGAGAGTATATATATAGAGTATGTATATATATACACACACACACAATGAAATATTCAGCCTTAAAAAAGGAAATCCTGCTGTTTGTGACAAGGAATCTAGAGGACGTTATGGTAAGTGAAAAGAGTCAAACATAGAAAAATACTGCCGGGCGCGGTGGCTCAAGCCTGTAATCCCAGCACTTTGGGAGGCCGAGACGGGCGGATCACGAGGTCAGGAGATCGAGACCATCCTGGCTAACAAGGTGAAACCCCGTCTCTACTAAAAAATACAAAAAACTAGCCGGGCGAAGCGGCGGGCGCCTGTGGTCCCAGCTACTCGGGAGGCTGAGGCAGGAGAATGGCGTGAACCCGGGAGGCGGAGCTTGCAGTGAGCTGAGATCCGGCCACCGCACTCCAGCCTGGGCGACAGAGCCAGACTCAGTCTCAAAAAAAAAAAAAAAAAGAAAAATACTGCACGATCTCACTTATGTGTGGAATCTAAAAGTAAAAGAAAGGGGAAAAAATCAAATACATAGTAACAGAAGGTAGAATGGTGGTTACCAGGGGCAGGAGAATGGGAAGATGTAGGTCAAAGGGTAAGTCTAGAGCTCTAACACGCAGCATGAAGACTACAGTTAATAATATTGTATCGTATATTCGAAATCTGCTAAGACAGCTTTTAGGTGTGCTTAGTACAAAAAAAGGAGGGGGTAACCACGTGAGATGATGAGTATGTTAATTTGCTTGACTATATCATTTCACTATGTATATAAAAATGGCATGTTGCATACCTTTAATATATACAATTTTTAAAAGTTAACATATAATGGCTTATTTTTTAATGTTTTAACATTTTTGTTTTAATTTCTATTTAAAGATAAATACTGGCAGACCATTTGGGGGACTCAATTTTTAAGAGCCAAAGGGGTTCCTGCAACTAAAGTCTAAGACTCACTGATCTAGATCTGTTTGGCATTGCCATTTACTACTAAGGGCTCACATTACTCAGCATACTCATTTCAAAATGCCCTTCCTGGTGGACTACATAACTCCTATTTCTCCAATTCTGCTTTGAACCAGCCTTTTGCCATCTCTGGTTTCCTCATTAAGGAGTTGAATACATTTTATTATGTATTCATTGTATATTTGGATGACAGTCATGTATAAATTTAAGGATTATACTTTGATAGGAGGTACGATCTGCTGATTTATACAATTAGTCCTGAGGTTCTTTTCTCTGTATTCAAAAGCTGATGAAAGAACAGGGAATATTATGAAGTGTCATAATCATTCTTAAACATTTCCCTAATGAAATGAAAGAAGACTGCAATAATCAGCTATGTCTAAAACTATTGTGTTCCTTCACAAAAGTATTTAAAAGGAAAGAACAAGTAAAAAGCTTGTGAAGCAAAATGGCATAGTTTTGAAAGAATATCCAAGCTTCAGAATGTGTCTATAATTTGAGAGACAACATTTACTTTAACATGGAAGAAGCGCACGCTTCCAATCTATGGCCAAGATCTTTCCCTCCCGATACAAGTTCCACCTTCCTCCCAGGGAAAGAACACAGTACAACAACGTAATTTCAGCTCTGTCTGTGCAGAAATCTTTCCTAGTTAGGAAAGTATAGAAACAGCAGGAGAAATCCATAATTCTGCTACTCATTAGGAAACACTTAACACTGATCTCAAGCTTCAGTATGCATTAGAATTATCTGAGAGACCTGGTAGAAATACAGATTTAAATTCACTATGCAATGTGGGTGGGGCCCAAGAGTGTACACTTACAACACAGCACTCCAGGTGACTCTAATCGAAAATAAAAAACGAGCCAGGTAGAATAGTGCATGCCCATAGTCCTCGCTACTTGGGAGGCTGAGGTGGGAGGACTGCTTGAGCCCAGGAGTTTGAGACCCCACCCCTAGCCCGTAAAAAATAAAAATAAAAATTCATACTTTGAGAAACTAGAGTATTAGAATTGGCCGCTTAGCTGTTCTATTTTTCTAGGAATCGTCCATGTAACCTTAATATCTAAATGTCAAGCCCCTCTACCTGATCTGAAAGGCCCTTCACAATCTGGCCCAGGTCTTTAAACTTCAATTCCACTCCTACATCCATCTCTGCCCTTCAGTAACTCCCTAGCAGAGCCATGCTGGACCATTGCTGCATTCCTCCTTGATGTTGACCCTTCTCTCTCTTTCCTCCTCTCTGGGAGGGACTATTTACTCTTCACAGTGGTGTGATAGGGTGGGTAAGTACATAGCACTCTGAACTCTAAAGCCAGTAGACCTGGTTTCAAATCCCAGAACACACTCCCTTTGGTAAATGTGGTTGACCTCTCTGAGCCTGAGATGACTCCTCTATAAAATCAGAGGTAAGAATAACCCACCCCAAGGCTACTACATGAGCACTGGCAGCATTTAGTATAGATGACAAACATGTTTATATCCCCCAACACACACAAAACCTTCAGTCTTCCCAGGAAAAACTGCCCTGTCCTCTCTAAATAATATAAACATCCCTCTTGGAGATAAACGCACACACACATTTTTATATGTATGTGTGTTCATATACACACACACACACACACACACACACAGGCCTGTCCTCACAGGACAGCCTGTAAATCCAATTCTGGTAGGACTTATATAAGCAGATACTCAGGACGCTGCATTAAATCAAATCAGTATACTAAAGTTTTAAAAATAAGACAGGCCGGGTGTGGTGGCTCACACCTGTAATCCCAGCACCTTGGGAGGCCGAGGTGGGTGGATTGCCTGAGGTCAGGAGTTCGAAATGAGCCTGGCCAACCCCATCGTTACTAAAAATACAAAAATTAGCCAGGCGTGGTGGCGGGTGCCTATAATCCCAGCTACTCGAAGACTTAGGCTGGAGAATCGCTTGAACCTGGGAGGCAGAGGTTGTAGTGAGCCAAGATTGTGCCACTGCACTCTAGCCTGGGTGACAGAGTGACACTCCATCTCAAAAAAAAAAAAAAAAAAAAAAGGATAATCCAAATCTGTAAGGTAGCCTACCCTCACCATCCCCCCAAAGTTATTTTACTGAGGGTTTTTTTTTAAATGATCATATTTCTTCATATTTTGATATTTTGATGCCAAGGGGAGAAAAAGCAACCAATATTTAGGATCCCACAGTTGCCAAATAACCAAGTTTACCTACAGTAGGTGGCATATGCCTAAGTATGGAAGGCGGATGGAGTTGAAATTGACTAATCCAGTCCATGTTAAAACATTCTGAGCATTTAGTATGCACAAAAATGTTTGATAATGTAAAAAAGGTGCATAAAGTATGGTTTCTTCTTTCAAGGAGCTCAACCTATTTGGGGAAAAGTACTGACAAAATGCTTTCTTCCATAGACAAAAATAGCAATGACTACCACCCTCCAAACTTCATCTTGTTCATCCTCTTCAGGAAACAGAGGAAGTTAAAAATAAGTACAATTTGGAAGATAGGTGTTTGTTTACAAATATCAGCGTCATAAAAAAGATTTAAAAGACTATCTGCCAGGATGTGGAAATTCTCATCACATCCTCCTAACATCTGTGAGCGGTAATATTAGTCCTATTTTATAGATGAAGAAGCTGCGGCTCAACTGCTATATAAGCGTTAGCACCAATTCATGAAGCTTGGGTGGTGGAGCTAGGAACAAAGTTCAGTTTTAACTATAAGCTCATCTCCTTTGCTTAGAATTGAAATTTAAGTATTCTTCCAGATCTAGGTTGAGTTTTTAGGTAGTCTTCATGTTTTGTAACCGAGGAGTCTAAACCATGCCATTTTAGATGACCTGTCTTACTGTCCGTGGCTGCACACCCATTTGGCTCCAGAATGAGAGTACATTGTTTACTAATTACCATATAAATTTGTCAGAAAGTTAGAGAACTCTTAAATAACAGCCCAAATGCCGGGGATGGGGTGGGGGTGGTCGGGGAGTAAGTTATGGACAAGCTTCAAGTACAGGTGGCTAAACAGCAGATCCAGCCTTAAAACAAGCAAACTTGAGGGCACAATTTTCTGTTCTTGTACCTGCTTCCCAAGCACCCTTCCTTCACATTTTATTTGATTCTCTCAACAATCCTATTATAGGAGGAAAATTGTCATAAAAAGAAAACTCTTAGCAGTTGTTTCAGTCCTTTTTCACACTATTAGAAAGACATGCCCAAGACTGGGTAATTTATAAAAGAAGGGTTGACTCACAATTCCACATGACTGGGGAGGCCTCAGGAAACGTACAATCGTGGTGGAGGCAAAGAGGCACGTCTTACGTGGCAGCAGGTGAGACAGATTGAATGAGTGAAGGGGGAAGAGCCTCTTATAAAACTATCAAATAGATCTCGTGAGAACTCACTATCACGAGAACGGCGTGGGGGAAACTGCCCCCACGATCCAATCATCTCCCACCAGGTTCCACCTGTTGATTATGAGGGTTACGGGGATTACAATTCAAGATGAGCTTTGGGTGGAGACACAGAGTCATGCTATCTCAGCAATGATCCCAGGTCTAGTGTTCTCTCCTTAAAACTCCACCTACCCTAAGAATCAAAGTAACCATTAAATAATTATATAATGACCTAGGAAAATATCCCTGTTACATGAAAAAAATATATCATGTGCGGGATAATTCTATTTTTGTGTAAAACAAAAAACGAGTATATTTTATGCATATGTAGACGTGTCAATAAGCAGAGGAAAGGTTCCAATAGTACACACCAAAGTAATGGTTCTCTCAGGTGTACAATCAAATGGACAGGAACATTTCTACTTCTTGCGTCATTTTTTAGAGTGGTAATGTTATGGGTAATTTTCAGCTTGTTTCGGTATTAGCAAGATGTTACTTCCACCACTTACTGCCTTTAGGAATGCAGCCAAGACAGTCCTTGCATCTTGAGTTGGGAACATTACTTGTCATTGTCTAAAGCTTCTAACTGATTGAAACCTCTGGAGGTGTATATAGTAGAGTCCTAAGTTGCAAGCCTGAGATGCCCAAGGTTCTTTTGGTTGAAGTGGTTTCCTACCTATCACACAGGACTGCCTTGAGTATGGAGGGTACTAACGTATATATGGAGGTGCTTTATTGAGCTATGCAAAGGCTGTGACTTCCCTCCCCTAAGCCCTTTCCTGTATATCTCTAGGCAGTTTGAACCTATTCAGCTGATATATTTGGCTCTGAAAAGCAGCAAATGTCACAATCCTAAAAGGACATGAAAGTTGTATTTCACTGAGTACATTAAGGGCACCTCAATTCCTCAGTCTAACTTCCAGCAAAATGCAAATCTGAAAGACAGAAGTTCCTAGGATCTAATGTTAAGACTTCAGTATGCAGAAGGTAAGGGAGCAATTCTCTGTGCTGCTTGGGATGCCCCCCATCTAGCTTTGACAGGAACCAGTAACTGGAAGACTCCCCAAAGTCACATTCTCTTTCTGGCAGAGGTTCCAAACAGAATCTAACAGTCATTTGATGAGTAATCTCTGGCCAAGTGAGAAGACGGCTACCAGAGGCACAGCAACTCAAGCTAATTTTCATCCTCACTCCACGACTATGACACGAATGGAAAAAACCCAAGATGTGCAGATCCATTCTGGTCAAGTTAGAGGGAGGGAGGGAATTCAGGACACGAATGTTTAGGCTAAAGCCTAAAAGTGTGAAATGGACTTAAGCAATGCACACTGGCAGATAAGCAGCTAATCAAAAAGCCTATTTATTACCTGGTTAAAAGCCTAAGCATCTGCTTTCCAAAAAGCCATTTGGATATATACACAACAGACCATTAACAGTCATCACCACAGTGCTTTCCAAAATTTTGTGGTATAGTTTAATAGGTTCTTAACCACACTAAGACCAAATAAATAAATAAATAAATCCCATAACAACAAAACAATGCAATTAAAACAGCACTCATACCTACGGCAAAAGAGGTCTCTAGCCCGCCAAGCTTAATTCTGAAGTAAAAAAAATACAGCAACCCCAGCCCAAAGTTCTCCGGAAATGTAGCCCTCAAGAAGGAAATACTGCTATTGAGGTCTATAAGTAGAATATTTTCACAGTGCAAGCAAGACTAGCTATCTTCATGAGAAGTATGTAAGGAATACTAAATAGCAGGGTCACAGATGATTGCCCCTTTCACAACAGCGAATTATCTGTATCTTAATTAGGAAGATAAATCATTTGTTCTTGAGAAAATCTTCATCTCTTTTTAAAAACCTCACTGGTAATATAGATTACTAAAACCTTTGCCACAGAAAAGATGCTAACACCAAAGCTGATGTGTCAATCAACAATTTTCAGTTTGTCTTTCATCCTCTTACTGCTTCGTGCCTAACAATGTTCGGAATCTTCCAACAGAAACACCAAAGTGCTTTCTTGGAATCCTGCAGAGAATTGTCTTCTTTGAGGAAAGCACGCTTTTCCAATAAGAAATATAAGAAAGCCAATGGTCTAGATTTTAACTTTTTAAAGGTAAGCTAAGTCTTTAATTTCAGAAAATCTGCTATTATACAACAAATTATTTTTTCATTCATAAAAAACAGTCCACAGCATTCATAAAACAGGGTGGCAGAATAAAGACACTTTTCAGGTGGATTCTTTAAGAACAGATGAGTAAGTTAGCAATTTAATACAGATGAAAACAAATACAATCCATATAAAAACAGAATCTGGGAGTGGGAGGGAAGATGTATCAACCACAGTAAATTCAGAGTTTTCACGCATGTAACACCTGCATTTTCTTTGCTTAAAAACCAAACTAAGGGCCGGGCGTGGTGACTCACACCTGTAATCCCAACACTTTGGGAGGCCAAGGCAGGTGGATCACGAGGTCAGGTGATTGAGATCATCCTGGCTAAAACGGTGAAACCCCATCTCTACTAAAAACACAAAAAATTAGCCGGGCATGGTGGCACACACCTGTAGCCCCAGCTACTCGGGAGGGTGAAGCAGGAGAATCACTTGAACCCAGGAGGTGGAGGTTGCAGTGAGCCAAGATCACGCCACTGTACTCCAGCCTGGTTGACAGAGAGAGACTCCGTCTCAAAAAACAAACAAAACTAGGTACTTTAATAGGTGTTCATAAAGAAGACTACAAAAGTACTGAAAAAATATTAGCCTTACATATGCCACCAAAAAAAAAAAAATTTAAAAAAAGAGAAAGAAATTAATAATCCCCATCTACAACTAGGTTAATCATAGGATTTCCCTTATAAAGACAGACAGAGAAAAGTAACTTTTTACAAGCTTAGCTTTGAGGTACAATGCCTGAGAGCTCTCAACTGGGGTGTTTCCTGCTCATGCTCTCTTCACTATAAACAAATGTGGCTTATGTAGTGGAATACATACTTGAAAAATTCCTTTAAAAAGAATCACAAGTTTCATTTTATATATACAACAAATTTTTAATTATGTACTGAAAATAAATTACAGGAAATAACTTTAAAATGCAACAGAGGACAAAGTCACAATAAACATTCCCATTGAATTCCCTTGGGGCGGGGGGTGAGATTGCAGTGCTCAAGATAAATATCACAAATATATCAAAAACTTCAAATTGTCTATGCATTCACACACTGACATGAGCCACAAACATTCCTTTCACAGGGACTGTACTTATTTAGCCTACCACAGGACCAGATTTTGCCATAAACTACAAAACTTTTAATACAAAATCGTATTTATATATTTATAATTCATATACATGCCCTATCTGTGATTTTAGAAAATAAAAGCTACACACTGTACAGACACTCTTAACTCATAGCTGTAGGCAACATTTTTGGATGGAATTTCTTCCCCAATAAAATTAATGGCATATTTTATGTACATGAAGGCTAAACTGCAAAAGACAGTTCAGTTTCCCAGATATGCATCTCCTTTTAGGGCAGGTTTATAAATTTAAAAAGGCAAGACAAATGTACACCTCAGAATTACTTTCTTAGCTACAAGAGTTGTCATGTAATTTCTGTGAAGTTTCTGATACATGCATTTATGTAATACTGGTATTGAAGGCGGTAAAGCAATATATACTTTTAATGTAGTGGCTCAATAAAGGCTTCATTGTCATTCCAATCTGGTTCTTGAAACAGTGATTCATAAATTCTCTAAAAACTAAAATTTCAATGGGACACTGTGTTAAAGAGACTCTAAATAGATTTCTGAAAATATTTCCCTGAAATATCCTTTTACATAAGACAAATTCACTAACATTAGATTAAGTAAAAAGAAATAAAAGAATTAAACATGGCACAAAGGTGCATGATTAACCAATGCTCCTCAGCAAATCTGCATGTCTTAGGAGCCATTAAAAGAATGCTTAAAACTAACAAACAATTTTCACACTCTGTGGCAGCCATCTGTGAAGCCAGTTACACTAAACTACTTCTACAGTTGATTGTAAACTTTGGTTTATTTTTATTTGAGTTCTCATTGTACAGCAAGCATGAAAAAAAAGAGAGTGGAGTCCGTGAGGAGATGAACTGTCAGTCTGTCTTTAATCTGGCATGATGAGACACCTGGTCAGTCAGGCCTGCTTTGATAGAGTTTGTTACAGACTGCCTTATGTTTTCCTCCATCAAATTATCACCCAGGGGCTTCAATACCTGTGGTATGAGAAATGTGCAAAACAAACAAAAACATGAGGTAAAAAAAGAGTTACATATAAAAATAGATATAAAAATTCAATTCAAAGCAATGATGAAAATAACCAGGAATATGGGAAATAAAAAGATGCTTCTCTCAAAAAAACTTATGATGCTACTAGACATTTTATAATGCAACAAAAATTACTTTCCTCTTATTCAAACCATTTACAATTCCTATGAGATGGATGTGCAATTCCATACCCTATATGCAGCATCAAATCTGGTATTGTGTATACAGCATTTATGCAGACCGGCCCAGACGGTCCTGCTTATTGTCCTACATGTATAAGTGTGAACACTTCAGATAGAGAAAAAGGTTAAAAATACTGTCTAATTTTTCTTCTTGTTATTGTTGGATGACAGTCTCTGTCGCTGTGCTGATGAAAGAGCACGATGAACCATTCGACGTCTAGTAACTTCAAAGAGTTTGGAAAACACCTAAAACATGAAGTGATTTGTTAGGAGAATGACTCAGAGTGCCTCGAAGCTAAAGAGTTTAAGACTACAAGAACTTGAGACTGTAGGTTCTCACCTTCCTGGGACTCCTCTGAAGCAAAAGAAAAGAGAAATGCAAAGAAATTTAGACAAGGTTTGTTGACACAGCACAGATCTGACTAGTTGATCACCTTACCTCAACTATACTGAAAATGATTTTATACACTTTAGATTCTTCCATTTAATTGTTTTGTAATAATGGTACCTCTAAAATCCTAGAATCAATGCTGTTTAAGAGATGAATATTTCTCAAAAGAAGATATTGTACAATTATTGAAAATTATATTGCAGAAAATAATGATCCAAAATTTTAAAATAGCTAATTTTTTCTTAAAAGTGAAGCTGCGATAGTTTTGCATCCATCTTCTATTAGAAGATATCAAAGAAACATCAAGTAGTGAGATTGAGATAAAAATTTAAATAGAATAAATACCCAAACATAAACTTCCCAATCAGATCTAAATAGAGCATTTCTCTAAAGAGTAAATACAAAATCCAAATTAATATAGTGGGTCACTTTATAAAATAACATCATTACAAGAAAAGTCAATATCCAATCAACTTTCTTCAAAAAAAAAAATGGTCTGCTTTTTCAGTCTTGGAGTTTATAGCCAAAACAAACACCGACTCGCATATCCTAGATCTTCAAATAAGCGCAATATTTCATGAGCCCAGAAATGGCATCTGAAATGCCTATTACAGTGGTCATCATTAATAACTGTAGCTTTCATTCTGGTCCTTGACACGATGTTCAAGTATTTCACAAAGATCATTTTAATAACATCCGTAAGTGGAATTTTCTGTCCACAGGTAATTCCAGCACACAGGAGGCAGATACACAAAATGGCTTTCCTTAGTAGATACTTGCTGGGCAAGAGTTCACAGCCTGGCTTTGAATTCTGCTTTGACGTAAAAGATTATGATGGAACGTGGTTCTCTGCTCATGGCGCTTTGCTTTACTAATTAATATTTCCATAATACAAAAGTCAAAGTTTCCTTGGTAAGAAATCCCTACAGGATTGTTCCTCACAGTACATCAGGAAATCACTACTATCTTCATGGAAGGCAATGAAGACCTGTCTACCATCCAGCATTTCTCCTGCATTGCTGCTTGCCAGTATTGGGAAGAAACTTATTTTCCTTTCCAAAAGCACCACTTCCAAACTTCTCCTTACCTTCAAATCATTCATTGTTTATATTTTCTTTACTCAAAGAAAAAAAATCATTACAGACTCTGACCCTGCCCACCGTCTGGTATAATCAGGCCTACAACTAAGAATCTATCCAGAGGACAGTACAGATTTAGGCTAACCAAAGTACATTAAAATTGTAACTTTAAAGAAAAAATCTTCAATTCATAAAGATTCTACATCTGAAAACAGAAGACATCCTTTTGACATTTCTCGTATGAAGGAAAAGTAGGAGTACAAATACTGCAAAGATGGAAAATCACAGGAAAATAAGATTAGCCACTGAAAAACCAAAAGATAGATACCAACCTGTTCCCATAGTGTTTCAGCAATCTGATCAATCATTGTTCCAATTTCTCTGAACTCCCCAGAGTATTTAACATATGCCCAAGTACAAAGAAATGTCAGTGCTAACCCCATGACAAGGTTACACAAGACGGCTATAGAGTTTAGGCCAATGAAGCCAGTCAGTCCTGAGATTATATACATAGCAAACATGACCGCAAACAGTGTGGCTGGGGTACGAGCAGCATAGAAGATATTTTTGCCATCATTGTGCTTTATAAAATTTGCATAGGTTTCTTCAATTTCAGCTTCGAGCTGGTCCTGATAACGACGGCAGAACTCATCTCCACCCATCTTTTTTACAGAACGAAATTGTTTTATCGCCACTTCCTTGAGATCCAAGTGTTTTCGCTCCAGATCTGAAGGTGCAATGTAAGGCTTGTCCCCTCCACATACCTGGACAGAGAGAATTACAGTATTACATGCTGGAAATAATTAACACTTGAAAGAAGTTCCTGTTCATAGTTTTTAGTCTCAGAAAGTCAAACCACTTACATGATTCAGTTTTAAACTCACAACACCTCACAGGTTATCATAATCTAGTTATTTTTTATATGTTGAACCTACTCAAGCAAAATAATTTTCCAATTATGACTAACTGAAACTGAAGACAAAAAAATTTTACACTGCGCTCTGTACCTGCCTTCACTTGACCATCCATACACCATAATAGTACACAAAACTGTTGGCAAGAGAGTGGGTAAAAGATAATGCCCCAAAAAGATATTTTAATGTTTGAGCAAGCAAGTACAGAAACTGCTACTGGCCTTAAACTAATGCTACTAACATCAGAAGTCACTAATAACAGCACTCTGAATCACACATTTGTCAGAAGATATTTCAGTAGAGTTTATCTAATAACTTACTGCTCAAATTCTGCTCTCTAAAATGTGAATTATTTTCTTATAGTTTATTTCCAGCAAAGACCATAAAGGGGAATTAGGGAATAATGTACCAAAGCTGCACGAATTAGCTCAATTATTTTAAAATATTTTTTTTAATACTTTTTTAAAAAATTTAAAAATCTTCTCACTCCAGCTTCAAATTTAAATTTTAGGTACAAACCTGTTCCATACTTTTACAATAGGTATCTCTTGCTCCTGCTACTGCAGCAAGATTATTAGCTTCAGCTGTTGCCTAAAAAATAAAATGTGCCATTATTATGCAAAAAATACTCTATGACTCTAAAAATTCTGATTAACATAATAAGTTATGTACAATAAACCCTAACCCTAACCCTAACCCTAATCAACTCTGAAAATGAACCAAATAAAGTAACTTCCAGTTTTTCTTTCCTGTGGAAGGGTACATTGGTATAAAGGATACAATGGTAGGTGGTTCCAATAGGACTGCCTGCCTAATTTTGTTTCACTTAGGTTGATGTTAAAGTGTGTCTGTAGAAAACACCACATATGCTCAGGAAATGGATAAAGATAAATAGATATAACCCTAAAATGTGTGGATCTCCAGGTGCTAGGAATCGAGAATTACTCATTTGGTTCTCTCTCATAATCAGTATTTTACAAGACATTTTCAAACCCACAAAACTTATTGCACGAATTTTTATCAGCAAATACTGTTTAATCTACTATAAAATGGAAAAATAGCCTAAAGTAGTAAATTTTTAAAAATATGAATGGGTTACAATGGCACTGTCCCAAAGGAACACCATTTGAAAGAGGGGGAAAAAAAAAAAAAAGACTATATATTCACTAGAAGTAGCTCTAAATCATTAACACCAAATAAAAATAAGACTTATTTCAAACAACATTCATTGTCAAAGACTCAAAATAGAAGCAGCTTAGTTCAGAGAGGCCCACATTAAGTCATCTTATAAAACAGAAATTTTCCTGTACTTTGAGCATCAGGAGAGAAGGTATTGTGGACTCTTATTTCTGGTGGCCTAGACACATGGAAGGCCTACAATCTGCAGTTACAAAAAATGTATGAAACCTTAGGACCCATGACACATACGGCCTTAAGCAAAACGTATTTGCGTGCAAAAAAGCACCCCCCATTTTCAGCATTTCTCTCTAAAGCAAAGATCTTTATTCTCCCTCATAAATAAGTATATGTACAACACACATCACTCTCTCACTCTCTCTACCTGAAGCATGGACTTTGGATGTGGAAGTTCCTCCCCTTGATAAATTTTGATGTAAGCCTAAAAAGGGAGAAGATTTGTTAGACTGATGGGTTATGCAATTTGGCTCCCATCCCCAAAGAAAGAAAAGTCATTAAATATTAAAATAATTCACACCATTAAAAGTAAATTCTAGGCTTTAAAAATCACCTTATTCCAACAAAGTTAACCCTATTCTCAGTATTATTAAATTATATGCTGCTAGATAATATCATAGATACTTCTATAACAAATAAAACATAAAAGTTGTAACGCATAAAGTTAGATATAAAATGCCATCCTCTTTATGAAAATAAATTCACAATTACCCCCTACTGCCAGTATTTTAATATTTAAAAAAAATTTTTTTTCTCTTTCTTTAGAGATGGGGTCTCACCCTGACACTGAGGCTGGAGTGCAGTGGGATGATCATAGCTTACTGCAACCTCGAATTCCTGGGCTCAAGTGACCCTCCTGCCTCAGTTTCCCAAGTGGCTAAAACTACAAGGTGTGTGCCACCACATCCAGCTTAAGAAACAATTTTATCCAGTATTTTACTTTGACCAGCTTAAATTGTATTTCAGCTCAAGAAAAAAAAAAACAAAAACCTAATTTGTGGTTTAAGAGTAAGAAGGAAAAGATGAGAGTTTGTTAGAAGTCCATATAGGGTCTTTCATCTCAACTTTTTTTTTTTTTTTTTTAAAGACGGAATTTCGCTGTTATTGCCCAGGCTGGAGTGCAATGGCACAACCTCAGTTCACCACAACTTCCGCCTCCTGGGTTCAAGCGACTGTCCTGCCTCAGCCTCCCGAGCAGCTGGGATTACAGGCATGCGCCACCATGCCCAGCTAATTTTGTATTTTTAGTAGAGACGGGGTTTCACCATGTTGGCCAGGCTGGTCTTGAACTCCCAACCTCAGGTGATTCGCCCACCTTAGCCTCCCAAAGTGCTGGGATTAGAGGCTTGAGCCACTGTGCCCGGCTCATCATCTCAACTTTCTACTGACAAAATTCATTCATAACTGGGAAGGAAGCAGAGCAAGATGGCCAAACAGAAGCCTCCAGTGATCACCACCTCACAGGAATATAAAATTGAACAACTATCTACACAAAAAAGCACCTTCATAAGAACCAAAAATCAGGTAAGCAATCACAGTACCTGGTTTTAACTTCAAATCACTGAAAGAGTCACTGAAGAAGATAGGAAAAATAGTCTTGAATCGCCTACACCACCTCTCCCCCATCCTCTCAGCAGCAACCACATGGTGTGGAGAGAGAATCTGTGTGTTTAGGGAAGGAGAAAGCAGTGACTGTGGAATTTTTGCAATGAAATTCAGTGCTGCCCTGCCACAGTGGAAAGCAACACGGGGCAGAACTCAGCCAGCACCCATGGAGGGAGCATTTAGAAGAGCCCTAGGCAGCCAGCCCTGCCACCAAGGACTACAGTGCTCTGAGGTCCTAAATAAACTTGAAAGGCAGTCTAGGCCCCAAGAACCAATTCCTGGGCAAGTCCTGGTGCCGTGCTGGGCTCAGAGCCACTGGACTTCAGGTGCATATGATATAGTAAGACACCAGCTAGCGCAGCCAAGGGAGTGCTTGTGTCACTCCTCCCCCAAGCCCAGGCAGTGTAGTTCACAGCTCTAAGAGAGAGTCTTTCTTTCTGCTTGAGAGGAGAGGAGAGGGGAGAGGAAAGAGGCCTTTGTTTTACAATTTGGTTACCAGCTCAGACACAGTAGAATGCGGCATAAGGCAGAGTCCTAAGGCCCCAATTTCAGTCCCCAGCTCCCAGACAAGATTTCTAAACACACCCTGGGCTGGAAGGGAACCCACTGTCTTCAGGGGTATGACCAAGTCCTGGCAGGGTTCATCACCTGCTGACTCAAGAGCCTTTGGGCTCTGAATAAGCAGCAGTGGTAGCCAGTCAGTACTTACTATGGGTCTTGGGTGAGATTCAGAAATGTGTTGCCTTCAGGTGTGACCCAGCACATTCCCAGATGTTGTAGCTATGAGGAGAGTCTCCTTCTGCTTGAGTAAAGGAGAGGAAGGCCGGGCACAGTGGCTCACACCTGCAATCCCAGCAATTTGGGAGGCCAAGGTGGGCGGATCACCAGAGGGCATCTCTGGGACCCACCCAAGGCCAGAGGGAACTTGCTAGATTTGCCACCTGCTGATTGTAGAACCTTTGGGCCTTGATTGACCACAGGCAATAACCACCCAATAGTCACCATGGGCCTTGGGCAAGACCCACTGCTGTGCTGGCTTCAGGTCTGACCCAGTGAAGTCCCAGGGATGGTGGCCACAATGGTGCTTGTGTCACCTCCTCCCCCAGCTCCAGGCAGCTCAGCACAGAGATAGAGACTCCATTTGTCTGAGAGAAAGTAAGGGAAGAGAACAAGAGTCTCTGCCTGGTAATCCAGGGAATTCTCCTGGATCTTACCCAAGAGCACCAAGGCAGTTTACCTCTACAAATCTGCAAGAATCACAGCATTATGGGCTTGAAATGTCCCTAATACAGATATAGCTGCAGTGACCAAGATCACAACACCCAAGTCCTTTCAAATAGTTAGAAAGCCTTCCCAAGGATGACAGGTACAAACAAGCCCAGATTGCAAAGACTATAACAAATACCTAACTCTTCAATGTCCAGACACCAACAAATATTCACAAGCATCAAGACCATCCAATAAAACATGACCTCACTAAACAAACTGAAATAAAGCACCAGTGACCAATCCTGGAGAGATAGAGATAAGTGACCCTCAGAGAATTCAAAATAGCAGTTTTGAGGAAACTTTAACAAATTCAAGATAACACAGAAAAGGAATTCAGAATCCTTTCAGATAAAGTGAACAAAGAGACTGAAATAATTGTAAAGAATCAAGCAGAAATCCTGGATCTGAAAAATGCAACTGACATACTAAATAATGCATCCAAGCCTCTTTTTTATTTTATTTTTTTTGAGATAGGGTCTTGCTCTGTCTCCCAGACTGGAGTGCAATGGTGCAATACTAGCTCACTGCAACCTCTGCATCCCAGGCTCAAAAGATCCTCCTACCTCAGTGTCCCAAATAGCTGGAACTACAGGCATGCACCATCATGCCTGGCTAGTTTTTGTATTTTCTGTAGAGAGGAGGTTTCACCATGTTGCCCAGACTGGTCTCAAATGATCTGCTCACCTCAGCCTCCCAAAGTGCTGCGATTATAGGCATGAGCCACCTCACCCGGCCTCAGAGCTTAACACAAGACCAGAACAAGCAGAAGAATTAGTCAGCTTGGAGACAGGTTATTTGAAAATACACAGCTGAGACAAAAGAAAAAAGAATGAAAAAGAATGAAACATGCCTACGAGATCTAGAAAATAGCCCCAAAAGGACAAATCTAAGAGTTCACTGCCTTAAAGAGGAGTAGATAAAGAGATAGGGGCAGAAAGTTTATACAAAGCAATAACAAGAGAACTACCCACACCTAAATACCAATATTTAAGAACAAAAGATTATAGAACACCAAGCAGACTTGACCCAAATAAGACTACCTCAAGACTACCTACCAAACAAACTCCCAAAGGTCAAGGGTAAAGAATGGATCCTGGTTGGGCATGGTGGCATATGCCTATAATCCCAGCGCTTTGGGAGGTCAAGGTGGGAGGACTGCCTGACCCTGGAGTTCAAGACCAGCCTGAACAACGTAGAGAAATGACATCTCTATTAAAAACAACAACAGACCAGGCACGGTGGCTCATATCTGTAATCTCAGCACCTTGGGAGGCTGAGATGGGAGGATCACTTGAGGCCAGGAGTTGGAGACCAGCCTGTTAAACATAGCAAGACCCCATTTCTATTAAACAACAACAACAACAAGAAGCACGAATGGATCCTAAATGCATCAAGAGAAAAGAAACAAACAACACACAAAAGAGCTCCAATACATCTGGGAGTAGACTTCTCTGTGGAAACCTTACAGGCCAGGAGAGAGTAGCATGACATAAAGTGCTGAAGGAAAAAACATTTTTCCTAGAATAGTATATCCAATGAAAATACCTCAAACATGAAGGAGAAATAAAGACTTCCTCAAACAAAAGCTGAGGGATTTTATCAACATCAGACCTGTCCTACAATAAAGGATTTTAATGAGCAATAAGAAATGACCTAAAGGTTCAAAACTCACTGGTAACAGTAAATACACAGAAAAACAGAATATTATAACACTAATTGTGGTGTGTAAACTGATCATATCCTGAGTAGAAAAACTAAAAGACGAACCTATAAAAAATATTAACAACCACAACTTTTCCAGACATAGACAGTATACTATCAATAGAAACAACAAAAAGTTTAAAAAGTGGGGGGATAGAGTTACAGTGTAGAATTTTTATTAGTTTTCTCCTTCCTTGTTAGTTTGTTTAGGCAATCAATGTTATCAGTTTAAAATAAATATATTATAATTGCAAACCTCACGGTAACCTCAGAAGACATACAACAGATACACAAAAAATAAAAAGAAATTAAAACATACCACCAGAGAAAATCACCTTCACTAAAAGGAAAACAGGAAGGTAGGAAGACCACAAGACCACCAGAAAACAATAACAACATGGCAGAGGTTAACTTCTTATCAGTAACTTTGAGTGTAAATGGGCTAAACTGTCCAATTAAAAGGTACGGAGATATATAAAGCAAGTATTATTAGCAACTAAAGAAAGAGGGCTGGGCGCGGTGGCTCATGCCTGTAATCCCAGCACTTTGGGAGGCCAAGGCAAGTGGACCACTTGAGGTCAGGAGTTCAAGACCAGCCTGGCCAACATGGTGAAACCCCATCTCTACTAAAAATACGAAAATTAGCTGGGCATGGTGGTGTGTTACTGTAGTCCCAGCTACTCAGGAGACTGAGGCAGGAGAATCACTTGAACCTGGGAGGCAGAGGTTGCAGTGAGCTGAGATTGCTCCACTGCACTCCAGCCTAGGCAAAAGAGTGAGACTTGGTCTCAAAAAATAAATAAATAAATAAATAAAAATTGAAATCATATCAAGTATCTTCTCTGACCACAATGGAATAAAATCAGTAACGAGGAATTTTGGAAACTATACAAACACATGGAAATTATATTAATACAACAGGCTCTTCAATGACCACTAGGGTCAATGAAGAAATTAAGAAAGAAATAAAACACATTCTTGAAACAAATGAAAATGGAAGCACAACATACCAAATGTATGGGATACAGCGTTAAGCAGTACTAAGAAAGTATATAGTAATAAATGCCTACATCAAAACAGAGGAAAAACTTCAAATAAACAACCTAACCACACATCTTAACCAGAAAAGGCAGAGCAAACCAAACCCAAAATTAGAAGAAAAGAAATTAATGAAATTGAAATAAAAATAATACAAAAGATCAATGAAGCAAAAAGTTGATTCTTCAAAAAGATAAAGTCAACAAACCTTTAGCCACACTAAGAAAAAAAGAGAGACGACCCAAATAAATAAAATCAGAGATGAAAAAGGAGACATTACAACTGATACCACAGAAATCCAAAGGATCATTAGAGGCCACCATGAACAACTATATGCCAATACATGGGAAAGCCTAGAAGAAATGGATCAATTCCTAGACATATACAACCTACCAAGATTGATCCATGAAGAAATCTAAAACCTGTCAGACCAATAACAAGTAACCAGATCAAAGCCATAATAAAAAGTCTCCCAACAAAGAAAAGCCCGAAAGCTAATGGCTTCATTGCTGAATTTTATCAAACATTTAAAGAACTACTACCAATCCTACTCAAACTACTCCAAAAACCAGAGGAGGAGGGAATACTTCTAAACCAATACTACAAGGCCAGTATTACCCTGATACCAAAACCAGACAAAGACTCATCAAAAAATTACAGGCCAATATCCCTGATGAACATTGTTGCAAAAATCCTAAATAAAATACTAGTACACTGAATTCAACAACACATTAAAACAATCATTCATTATCACCAAGGGTCAGGCAGGGATGCAAGGATAGTTCAACATACACAAATCAATCAATCAATCAATCAATGAGTGTGAGACATCGTATCACCAGAATGAAGGACAAAAACCATATGACCATTTCAATTGATGCTGAAAAAGCATTTGATAAAAATTCAACATCTCTTCATGGTAAAAATCCTCAAAAGGTACAGAAGGAACAGATCTCAATATAATAAAAGCTATATAAAACAGACCCACAGCTAGTATCATACTGAACTGGGAAAAACTGAAAACCTTTCCTTTAAGATCTGAAACAAAACAAGGAAACCCACTTTCACCACTGCTATTCTACACAGTACTGAAAGTTGTATTTCAGTACAAACTTTGAGAAAATGACAGTGGCTTCAATAAATGGTGCTGGGAAAACTGAATATCCATATGCAGAGGAATGAAACTAGACCCCATCTCTAGCCACATATGAAAATCAAATCCAAATGGATTAAAGACTTAAACCTAAGACCCCAAACTATGAAATTACTAAAAGAACACATCAGTGGCCAGGCATGATGGCTCACACCTGTAATCCCATCGCTTTGGGAGGCGGAGGCAGGCAGATCACTTGAGCTCAGGAATTCGAGACCAGCCTGGCCAACATGGTGAAACCCTGTCTCTACTAAAAATACAAAAATTAGCTAGGCATGGTGGCAGGTGCCTGTAATCCCAGCCACTCAGGAGACTGAGGCCAGGTGAATTGCTTGAAGCCAGGAGGCGGAGGTTACAGCAAGCCGAGATCACGCCACTGCACTCCAGCCTGGAAGACAGAGCAAGGCTCCATTTCAAAAAAAAAAAAAAGAAAAAAGAAAAAAAAGAAGAAGAAAACATTGGGGAAACCCTCCAGGACACTGGTCTGGGAAAAGATTTCTTCAGTAATACCCTACAAGCACAGGCAACCAAAGCAAAAATGAACAAATGGGATTATATCAAGTTAAAAAGCTTTTGCACATCAAAAAAGTGAAGACGCAACCCACAGAATGGGAGAAAATATTTGCAAACCACTCATCTGATAAGGGATTAGTAACCAGAATATATAAGGAGTTCAAATGACTCTATAGGGAAAAGAAAAAAAAAAAAATCGAATGATCTGATCAAAACATGGGCAAAAGATCTGAACAGACATTTCTCAAAAGACATACAAATGGGACACAGGATATGAAAACATCACTGATCATCAGAGAAATGCAAATCAAACTACAGAAAGATATCATCTTCCTCCATTTAAAATCGTTTTTATCCAAAAGACAAGCAATAACAAATGTTGGCAAGGATAAGGGAATCCTCGTAGACTGTTGGCAGAAAGGTAAATTAGTACAACCACTATGGAGAACAGTTTGGGGTTCCTCAAAAGACTAAAAATAAAACGGCCATATGATCCAGCAATCCCACTGCTAGGTATATACCCAAAAGAAAAAAAAAATCAGTATATAGAAGATATATCTGCACTTTCATGTTTACTGCAGCACTAGTCACTACAGCTACAATTTGGAAGCAACCTAAGTGTCTATCAGTATACGAATGGATAAAGAAATGTGGTTCATATACACAATTAAGTACCATTCAGCCATATAAAAGAATGAGATCCTGTCATTTGCAACAACATGATGGAACTGGAGGACATTATGTTAAGTGAAATAAGCCAGGCACAGAAAACACAAACATCACATGTTCTCACTTATTTGTGGAAGATAAAACTTTAAACAACTGAACTCATGAGATAGAGAGTACTAGAATGATGGTTACTAGAGTCTAGGAAACCATCGTTCTAGTACTCTGTTATACAATCAAATACTAGATCTTATTCTAACTATATTTTCCTAGACTCTAGTCTAGACTAGAGGTTGGAGGGGAAGCAGAGATGGTTAATGGGTACAAAAATATAGTTAGAATAAGATCTAGTATTTGATAGCATAACAGGGTAGTTACAGTCAATAACTTACTGTACATTTTAAAATAACTAAAAGAGTATAATTAGATTGTAACATAAGGAAGGGATACATGCTTGAGGTGATGGACACCCTATTTACTCTAATATGATTATGATGCATTATATGCCTGTATCAAAAATATCTCATGTACTCCATAAGTATATATACTACATACCCACAAAAATTTTAAAAAGTAAAAATAAATTTTAAAAAATTCATTCATAACTAAACAAAGATAATATGAGAGTAACTATCAAGTATCCAATAAGTGAACAAAATACACTCTTAGTTAAAACTACTACAAATAATACAACCTTCCACAACGGTCTTGTTCTGGCAGGCAAGCCATAAAGACTAGAGAAGAATAGAGGGAAAAAAAAAAAACCTATGAATACTTTACTTGAACCAATATGAATACTTTTCAGCTGTTCTTATCAAGTCCTCAGAACTCTGAGGGAGTGTTTTCGTGAGAAGTTAGGATGTAAAATTATGTTCTCCATTCCTATTATCATTCACTAATGACACAGTAGTAGTATAGTATGATGAATGGCTTGTTCTCTCCATATCTGAGATGGAGAAAAAGTAAGATAATTCTGTAAATAAATTAAATCACTGTCTAGGAGACAGAAATCTGCTATAATATTTTAAATATCCTTAAACACAGGTACATCTAATTCAAGTCAGAAAGATAAATTACAAATCTTACTCTTTTTTGTTTTAAAATAAAGACAAGGAATTTCTTATATATACAGATGAGTTTTAAGTCAACTACATTTCTATCTTAGACAAAGCCATTTAAGAGCTCACCTACCTTAAAATATTCTACAAGATCTCTACAAGTGACTTTAGATCCACTTATCTCTTTTTCTACCAAATTTTCAGGGGCAAGCAGCAATGGAACCAGATTTCGAAGCTCTCGTTTAAAGTCTTCATCAATATCTAGAAAACACAAAATTGAGCAGCATGTTAGTCCAAAAAAAATTAGGTCCCTATTGGTACGATTTCATAAAATTCTGTTTTATGAAATAAGAATACATAGTATCTATTACTGAAGTGGATTCATTTAAAAAAAAAAAAAAAAAAAAAGCTCATCCAATATGCCGTATCTCATAGGAAAAAATATAATCCCCCCCTACTCTACTAGGCTATTTTCCCCAACCCCCCAGTAACACTGCCAGTTCAAATAATAAATAAACCATAAATAAATTTCTGGACTACCAAGACAAATTTCACATTTAGTATTAACGAAAATATCCTTTTTCAAGAGGCAAACAATTCATAAAATTGTATCAAATTTTAGTACTAGATTTTGTTTTACCAGCCATGCTGTAAAAGTTTTGTCAATCCCCAAGCGTTTTGCCATCACACTCAAAATAATCCAACATACATCAACTATACTATCACTCCTGAAACAGAGACTTATGTCTGATTTCATCAATATAATAAAATGATAAAGCCTTTTAACAGACTGCAATCCATTGAAAAGAAATGCTCTCAGCCTTCAGAATTTTCAGGACATCAGTGCTGAGCTACAGACATTATAAAATAGGTTAATCAATATGCTAGACAGCTGCAAACAAATCAATGGAATGCTAGAGAAACAACACAGAGCATTACAATCACAACATGAACAATGCATCCAAACATTCTCCAGTATAAAACAGGACATTTAAGGCGTCATGTATTTTCTTAAAAAACTTTCCACCTCTAATAAATAAGTTCAAATTTTAATAAGAATGGGAATTCCCACCTTTCAATCTCCCATCAAAACTCGGATTAGTTGCAACTTTAAGACCAGGATGTGGCAAAAGGAAGCAACCAAGATTTGAGAAACAATTGTGTATGTGCTTCCTTACATTCTGAAGCTCTTCATGTTGATTTTGTTTTACCTGAGGGCAAAGAGAGACAGGTGAAGTTGTAAACAGCAGAAGAAAAATTTTTTTAAAGAAAACACACACAGACTCGCATGCACACTTAACTCAGATGCTACTCCTAAGGAGTCTTTTTTGACAATACAAAAAATTACGAAGGCCCATTTCTGACCACTTTGTTAAGATCCCACTATTTTTTTTTTTTAAGACAGAGTTTCACTCTTGTTGCCCAGGTTAGAGTGCAATGGTGCGACCTCAGCTCACTGCAACCTCCGCCTCCCAGGTTCAAGCGATTCTCCTGCCTCAGCCTCTTGAGCAGCTGGAATTACGGGCATGCACCACCATGCCTGGCTAATTTTGTATTTTCAGTAGAGACAGGGTTGGTCAGGCTGATCTCGAACTTCCGACCTCAGGTGATCCACTCGCCTCTGCCTCCCAAAGTGTTGGGATTACAGGCATGAGCCACCGCACCCAGCCAACCCCACATTTTCTTAAACCAGAAAAGATGTTTTTCCCAAGTAAGCTGCCTGGAACAGCAAAAACTACAAATAAGGTAGTTAATCACAGTATCTAATAGCCAAATAATGAATTATGGTTGTGACTTATATACCAGTAAATAAATTAAGAATTTACCTTTAAAGTACTTATAACAGCAACAAAACAGAACAAAACAAAAAAAAAGTATAAATTTGCCTACATATAAAAAGTTTAGCCCCTAAGCAAAGTAAAAGCTAAGATAAAAAAATTACAGTGCAGTACAAAGACCTTAGAAATGTGTTAGGATTTCAGGTCCTAACCTAGGTGATTTACGATTTATGCTAGTTACAGAACTTTGAGAAGGGAAACTGGCATGTATTGGGGGGAAGAAAATCTTAAACTTAGAAACATTTTAGATAATTACTCATTTATCCAAATATAACTCACATAGTCTCCTAAATACTTTTCTGGAAAATAATTTTAACAAAATATGCGCTATTTATAATTAAAACCTGGAAACTACCTAAATCTCCAATAACAGCAGAATGGAAAAACTGTTGTCTATTCATTCAATGGATACTATACAGCAATGAGAATAAATGAATTAAACTATATCCAACATGGATTAACCTCAGAAACCTAATATTGGGTAAAAAAAAAAGCTAGACTCAAACAAATACATTCTTTATGTGATTCCATCCATATAAAGTACAAAAACACAGCCTGTGAGAAGTCAGGATAGTGGTAGAGGGTTTTGGGGGAGGGTTGGTATATGGAGGTGGGTGCTTCTAGGTGCTGGCTAAATAGCTATGTTCCTTTTTACCAAATTCATCAAGCTACACGCTTATGATTTGAGCAATTTTCTGAATATATGTATCACATTTCAGTAAGGTTTTTTCAAAACAACTCTCTTGTTTTTCAGTTACATAATTCTGAGTTTAGTTAGTATGTCTATTGTGCTTTGTGTTAATTTCTTCTGAATGAACCAGAGAGAGAAAATGCGATGACGCAAATTATTTCCAAAAGTAGGATCTGGAAATGCCTTTCGAATAATCTAATTATGTTGAATTGGTTTTAACCTCATTTTAAAAATTAAAAAAAAAATGGTGCTTGCTTTCCCCTTCACCTTCCGCCACAATTGTAAGTTTCCTGAGGCCTCCCAGTCATGCTTCCTGTTAAGCCTGTGAAACAGTGAGTCAATTAAACCTCTTTTCTTCATAAATTACCCAGTCTCAAGTAGTTCTTTATGCAGTGTGAGAACAGACTAATACACAAGTACTTCCATGGGGGGGCTACCTTTAGGAATAAAGGATCATGATCCTTAATTTTGATTCAAGGCACTGTCTTCTTTGATAGGAATGCAACCACTTTACTTTTCATCAATTACAAACAGAGTCACTTGGGCTAACCTGAAATACTTTATTCCAACGACACGTAAATACTGGTAATGTGACCAGCAGTCCGGACAGCCCACCCCTTTGCCTGGCTTGGTGCTTATGCTCTCCTCTTTAAGAATTAAGTCTTACCTGTAATCTCTTTTCAAGAAACTGCTTTCCACCTTCCAAACCATATGAATGTTCATAAGGATAGCTCCAATCTCGAATCAAAAACATTAATGTCTATACACACAAAAATAAAAATTGTTTATTTTACAATAAAGAAAATTTACGAAAAAAAAATCACAACTCTAACAATTGAAGCCTCCCTTACTCTCCTGAACAATGCTTATCAAAAGTTATAGTAACCAAATGGTTACTTCCGGTCATGGTTATATCAAGGACCCACTTAAACAACATTCCCAGGCCCTATACCAAGCAATCACCAGCACTGAAGAACTTCACTAAATATAAAGAGTCACCACAAGCAATAATACAGAATTTTTAAAAACGAAAAACGGGTATATCAGGACATGCAGATCATAATTTTATATCATGGTTGTATAACTACAAGACCAACTAATTCTAGATGGCTATCTAGACTGATTATAGATCCGGTGTCAATAAGGACATTTTCACAGGATGTTTTTACTCATAGAGGATGAGATTTCTCAACCTCAGCACTGCTGACATTTTGGGTCAGTTAATTCTTAGTTATGTGTAGCTGTACTGCGTACTGTAAAACGTTGAACCATATTTCTGGCCTCTATGTGCTAGATACCAAGTGGTGCTAAGCTCCCCCACAAAACTGTGACAACCAAAAATGTCTCCAGACATTAGCAAATGTCCCCTGGGTGGCAAAATTATCCCAGTTCAGAAAAAACTGATATAAGCCAAATAGGGTATATTTCACCCATAATCTGCTCAACTACTTAATAAAAATTGGCATGACTGTCTTATATTTCCTATTAAGTTTAGAATAACATCTATTAAGAGAAACATTACTCCCCTTAATCTAAGTGAAAGCATTAAGAATTAGCCTAGATTCATTTATTCTATTTATCCTGTTAGCCTATTACTGGTAAGTATGCTGATGATGACATTACCAAAGGTTAGTTTCAAT
This sequence comes from Papio anubis, assembly GCF_008728515.1. Taxonomy (NCBI): domain Eukaryota; kingdom Metazoa; phylum Chordata; class Mammalia; order Primates; family Cercopithecidae; genus Papio; species Papio anubis. The sequence goes on from NC_044989.1 coordinate 38,462,898, forward strand.
TGCACTTAATCTGTTGCTAGTGATGAGTCTGTTGTAATATCCTGGTGTCTCCAAAATTACAAACTGAGGTGGCTTGACAACTTCTCATAGGCAAATCTTTAAAATGTTAAAATAACTTTTTTACCTGAAATGGTTTCTGGTAGATTTCTTCCATCGCAAGTCTTCCATACTCTGTAAATAACTATTAAATCGAGTTAGTTAAAATAATGCCTCTAAAGAGATTTAAAGAAGACATTTGTAAACCTGTTCTACATCAAAGCTCCAGGTACTAGAACCTTTAAAATCATTTGAAAACCAAACATTTAATTTTCTAACACACTAGGTATATACAAAATTTCTTCCAGTTAAGAAGTCATACATCAGTTTAAACCCATATAACATTCACTCGTGTTACCAGTATTATAGGCTTCCAAGTGTAAATTCACAATAAAGTGAGAATTAAATTTTCAATACTTGGCACATTTTCTTTAAGAAATATGTGCTTGCAGCTGGGCGCAGTGGCTCACGCCTGGTAATCCAAGCACTTTGGGAGGCCGAGGTGGGCGGATCACCTGAGGTTAGAAGTTCAACACCAGCCTGACCAACACAGTGAAACTTCATCTCCACTAAATATACAAAATCAGCCAGGCACGGTGGCGCACGCCTGTAATCCCAGCTACTTGGGAGGCTGTGGCAGGAGAGTCCCTTGAACTTGGGAGGGGGAGGTTGCAGTGAGCCGAGATTGTGCCATTGTACTCTAGTCTGGGCAACAAGAGCGAAACTCCAACTCAAAAAATTAAAATTAAAAAAAGAAACACGTACTTGCAAATGTTGAAGATCATCTTCTTGAATATTCTGAGACAGATTATATACCTGTTAAAACAAAATTTATTTTGTTTTTTATTAGTGTTTTGTTTTGAATACCTGGCTTGTATATAACTTTACTCGTGGAAAAAAGGTTATTTTGTACCCCAGCGCAAAGGAATCACTTAACTACTATCTTGACGAGTGACATGTGAAAAGGATTTTCTCTTTTTTCCTAACAATAGTCAAGATAGAACACTAAGGAAGAAACAGTGGTGGTAAAATATGTAAAAAACATGAATATATGCATATTCATGGCCTAAAAGTGGTAGAAAAACAAGTGTGCTATCTAGTAGGTTTCTTTTACTCCTTCTCAAAGCTCTTTAATGCTATGATATGATCATCTTTTAAAGAGTGTAGGTTATTTCCACCACCATTTTTCTAAATTAGTGAATATAAGGGGCAATAGTTTACAAAGATAAATTCCTCCCTGGTACAATGAGTATACAGTGACTCAGTGGGTACCTCCACTACTACTGACTCTAGTGTGGTTCTCTTTTTACTCACACTCCTCAGTTTACTTACTCATCAGTTTTTACTTCCACTCAACATGACAATTTTACTGGCCTGTGGAAGCTAATAAAAATAACAGTAGGTGGCACTCTTGCCCTTTCCAGAATTTTTTGGAGGCAACTAGAGCTGATAAAGGAGGGTCTAAACATCCTCAGGAAAGGGGGATTTTCATCCATTAATTCTAAGACAGATCTTTAGAAAGTAATCTACACTGCCAGAGGAGAAAAGTGGCCATCAACAGATATCACCTCTGCTAAAATAACTTACATCTTAAGGAACCAGGGTGACTCCAAAGACCGAACAATCTGTTCTAAGAGCAAATAAGTGATACTCTGGCCAAACCACTTGGAGGTCAAGAATATAGTCGATTTAGGCCAGCAAACCTAAAATAATATTCTTAGCTACTAATTCCAAACAAGGATTTAAAAGTAATTGATGAGTGAGGTGATGACTTTAGATTTTAACATTTTTAACATAAACTCTGACACAATGATTAACCTATGTGGGCCTTTGCTTTTAGAAAACAAGTCTGGATCCTTTCATTGTCAGGGCCAGGAAACAGAGAAAGTGATTTATTTAACTTAGATCACTAGTACTTAGCATACTGTCTTGTATATAACAGGTGCTCAGTATGTATTTGTTGAAGGAATAAATGACAAGAAGATCAAATTAACATTTATCTATCAGCCAGATATCTTACACAAGGAAAGAAAACTACCCCCTCAAAGGCAAGGAAGAAAATAATCATAATCTTAATCTTCTTGGTTATTTATACTTTACAAAGCACTTTCATATGCATTATCTCATTTAGCTCTCATTTCTGACTGCACACAACAACCACATGCAAGATAGGCAAGATGAGTAAAACTCATTTTACAGACAACAAAGTGGCTGTACAGCTTTAAGTGGTTGTCTAAAACCAGGTCTCTTACTATCAAAAAGTTGAATAAACAAAGAAAAGAAGACCAAGGGATAAGTTATAAGACAGAGAACTCCCTCTAGAGCCAGCTAACCTGAGGGGCTTCTGCTTGCTTCAAGAGAATCACAGTTGTGCCATCTTGCAAGATCAGAGAAAAAAGAGACTTAGAGGGTCCCCACCAGCATCACTTAGTGGGTAATGACAAATATCCCAACCCTATAATAAACTGAAGCCAAGCTGAAGAGTATACTTCCTTTAGCTCATGTTAACAGCCAACCTTCTTTCCCCTCTGATGGCCAGGTACTTCAAAGTGAGGAAGGAGGAAAATAGGAGCTTAGAGAGACGAGTCATATGTTCCAGACATTACTGGAAAGCATTAAAAAAATCCAAGACACTGTGACAGCATCACCTATGATCTACCATTGATAAGAACAATTTCTTATCTTGGGAGGATCACATACCCATTTTTAAAAAATATTTGCAAATACACTTCTTGATACACCATCACCAGCTGGGCCTAACCGCCATACTTCAATAATTCATTTTTCAGAGATGTATCAGCCACAGATGATCCCAGAAAAGAAAAAGTAAAGAAATACCAAATGACATGTGGTAGTTTAATTCAGTCCAATCCATCTAAATTACACAGAAAAGAAATGGCCTAGCCTGAAGAAACCAGAACGTGATAGAACACCAAATACAATTTGAATATAAGTGAAAAAGAGAAGGGATTTTATCCCTTCCTAAATGAAGATGCTAAAAATCCTGTTTATTATTCCATAAGCATTATTTGGGTTTCCTAAATTAAACATTAATTAATTATTCTGCTTTTATCTCCTTTAGTTCAAATAACTGAGTACCACTTGTCACAGATATAGAATAAAAAACTAGACTTCTAAGCTTAATTACTTGGGTTTTTTTGTTTGTTTTAGCCAAAAAAAAAAAAAAACCAAAAATATACTCTCCATATTGCTGTGTCTGGTAGCCATCTAACTGATTTCAATTACAGATAATGTGATATCTTTTCCTTTAAAAAAACAAAAAACAAAAAACAGTATATATTCTATAAAGAAAAAATAAAGAGACTGGTTGTTGGTTTATTGCATCCTTTTTAACTATCCAAAGTACAAAATTTCACATCCTAAGCCAGAAAACCATGCATGGAAATGTAAATAACCAATAAGAAATGTAAATAGCTTTCAAGAAATGTAAATAGCTCTCTTTAATTTTAATTCCTTTTTTTCCCTTCAATCAAAAGGCATTTTGCCAGCACAAGGTGGCACATGCTGATAGTCCCAGCTACTTAAGAGGCTGAGGCAGGAGGATCACTTCAGCCCAGGAGGAAAAAGCTAGAGTGTGCATGATCACACCCATGAATAGCCACTGCACTCCAACCTGGGCAACATAGTAAGAATCCATCTCAAAAAAAATTAAAAGGGCATTTTCAAGAGGGGCCAAACACCGGGCGCGGTGGACCATGCCTGTAATCCCAGCACTTTGGGAGGCCAAGGTGGGCGGGTCACCTGAGGTCAGGAGTTCGAGACCAGCCTGGCCAACATGGTGAAACCTGTCTCTACTAAAAATACAAAAAATTAGCTGGGCATAGTGGCGGGAGCCTGTAGTCCCAGCTACTCGGGTTAGGAGAATGAACTCAGGAGGCAGGGGTTGCAGTGAGCCGAGATCACGCCACTGTACTCCAGTCTAGGCAACAAGAGTGAAACTCTGTCTCAAAAAAGAAAAAAAAAAAAAAAGAGGGGTCAAATGGTTATATGAACTGATTGCACCACTTACTCTTGTGTCTCACCTGGACAGAGCTAGTCATAGTGCTCAGAGCAAACACCGTTGCACAGTCTTTGATAGTTGACTGGCTATCAAAGGCACCCTGGGTATCCATAAGCAGCACGGCAACCTAGGAATTTGAGAATTTAAAATACTTAGTAAAACAGTGGCCAAAAATGACTATAAAAAAAATCAAATGATAAATTTGAAAATCAGTCATTAAGAAAAGTACTTATATCTCATACATTTGACATAATAATCCATATGTTAAAGTTATCAAACATTACTAGTTCTGTGTTGTTTTGATTTTTGATACTGGAAAATAGCCCAAGAAAGAACACAGGGTAGAAAAGTATAAACAGATTTTTACTTTCGTTCCATTAGGTCTGTCAATCACAAATACTTCATTCCAAACTTGTATGCCTGTTGTTTCTCTTTCACAGCCACCTCGCCATGTAAAGCCTGTCAATGGTTCATTGTTTCCACCAATCCAACTTTGAGAATCCTGTCAAAGTGAAGGATAAATGTAAAATAAAACACAATTAAGAAATAAAAGAAACCCCAAAAATCACCTATTCTTTATTTTACAGATGGGGAAGCTAAATCCAGAGAGAGAGAAAACACTGTGTAACAAACAAGTAGTTACAAAGCAGTCCTTAAATCCCATGTGGGGTTCTTTTTCTTGTAGAGATGTAGTCTCCTCCAAACTTGAATCTTCTCAAATCAGCTCACACTACTACTCTCTAGGCTTCTAAATAAGTGGGGTCATATTTCCCTCCTTTTTAGAAAGATTTCCTGGCTGGGCATGACAGCTCATGTCCGTAATCCCAGCACTTTGGGAGGCTGAAGTGGGCAAATCACTTGAGGCCAGGAGTTTGAGACCAGCCTGGCCAATGTGGCGAAACCCCATCTTTACAAAAAGTACAAAACTTAGCTAGGCATGGTGGCACACTCCTGTAGTCCCAGCTACTCACGAGGTTGAGGTACGAAGGATCACCTGAACCTGGGAGGTTGAGGCTACAGTGAGCTGAGACTGCACCACTATACTCCAGCCTGGGTGACAGAGTAAGATCCTGCCTCAAAAAAAAAAAAAAAGAGAGAGAGAGAAAGATTTCCTAAAATGTTAAAAACCATAAAAAAAAAACTCGGCACCAATTATTTTAACATGATCTTACACAGATAAGCAAAACTAAGTTTCAGGTAGAAAGACTGTCAAAACAGCATTGCTCTCTTTAGAAACAGCTTATACTAAGAAGTTTTCACACTGCCTTCATTTCCTCTTTAAAAAATAATCAATTTTAGGCTGGGTGCAGTGGCTCATACCTATAACCCTAGCACTTTGGGAGGCCGAGGCAGGTGGATCACCTAAGTGGCTGAAGTGGGCAAATCACTTTTGAGGCCAGGAGTTTGAGACCAGCCTGGCCAACATGGTGAAACCCCATCTCTACTAGAAATACAAAAATTAGCCAGGTGTTGTGGCACACGTCTATAATCCCAGCTACTCAGGAGGCTGAGGCAAGAAAATCACTTGAACCTGTGGGCGGAGGTTGCAGTGAGCAGAGATCGCACCACTCCACTCCACCCTGGGAAAAAGAGTGAAACTTGTCTCAAAAATTTTCAAAAAAAATCAATTTAAAAAATAACCCCAAGACTTGTTTGGAACCTGATTTAAACAAACCAACTATTTAAAATGCCTTTTTTGAAACCAATAGGAAAATATGAACCCAAACTGGTTATCTCATTAGATGGTGTTAAATTAGGGTAAAGAAGATTGTTTGGTGTGCTAATGATACTGTGGTTAAGAAAAAAATACATAGTCTTTATCTATTAGATACTCAAGTATCTGTAGTGAAAGGATATGTCTGGCATTTGCTTTAAAATATTCCGGGAGGTGAGGAAAAAAGAGAACAGATAAAACAAGACCAGCAAAATGTTGACAGGTACACTGGAGTTCATTATATACAATTCTCTTTATTTTAGGGTATGTTTAAAATTTTCCACAATAAAAGTTTTTAACTAGAACCACAGGGCTAAATTTTTATTATGAAATAATATGAAAGTTAATATATAAGGTAATTTTTCTAGAAAATTAAATCTGGGACATAATAAACGAGTACCTTTGACAGACGTCAAGATCCCTATACTTCAGTATACTTAAAGTTCACATAGCCTTTACTCAATGTACCCCACAGGAAAAATTCCTTTGTTTCAGAAATACTTCTAATAAGCCTGGATATCTAGTCTAAAACAAATTACAAAGCCTGAATTAGGAGTGGAGAGACGTTTAAGACAGCACCAATGAGGGACGAAGCAATTTATTAAAAGCAGACACACAGTGGCAAAAACAAAAACAAAATAGTGTCAGCCAGGCATGGTGGCTTACGCCTGTAATCCCAGCACTTTGAAAGGCTGAGGCGGGTGGATCACTTGAGGCTAGGAGTTCAAGACCAGCCTGGCCAACATGGTGAAACCCCATCTCTACTAAAAAGACATTTAAAAAAAAAAAAAATTAGCCAGGCGTGAAAGCACATGCCTGTAATCCCAGCTACTTGGGAAGCTGAGGGAGGAGAATCGCTCGAACCCAGGTTTCACATGGGTTGTGGGAAGTGGAGATTGCAGTGAGCTGAGATTGCACCGCTGAGCTCTAGCCTGGGCAACAGAGAGAGACTCTGTCTCAAACAAAACAAAACAAAACAAAAAGTATCATCCAGACCATCACCTAACATAGCTTTAAACTTCAAACCATCTTTAATTATTAATTATTATTATTATTCCACAAAACTCCCATCCCCAGTAGACCACCAATCCTATCAATTACAAACTTCTCTTGGATTCATTTCTTTTTCTTCAGTTTTCAATACCTTCAACTTAAAGACCTCATCTATGCTGGTCAGAAGGCTGCCACCTGAGACAATTCCATTCACAGTATATATGATGGACTTGTGTTTCAGGAGGCACCCTTCACAGGACTCAGAAGATTATTCTGACACTCCCCAGACAAGCAAAATTGGTGATCCTGCCCCTTCACTGCATATTTGGATACTTCATATTGGTCCCTATGCAACTCCTGCTCTATCCTCTAACCCATTTTTCCATAGTCATTGAATGTTCACAAGAAATGTAATCGTGCCACTGTCCTGCTGAAAAGTCATCTGTGGCTCCCCACTACCAATAAGACCATCTGGAGATCTGCTGCATTAAGAATCCTTTTTTCTTTTTCTTTTTTTGAGACAGGGTCTCACTCTGTCACCCAGGCTAGAGTGCAGTGGCCCAGTCAGCACTCACTGAAGCCTCATCCTCCTGGGCTCAAGTGATCTTCCCACCTCAGCCTCCCAAGTAGCTGGGACTGCAGGTGCACACCACCACACCTGGCTGATTTTTGTTTTTTTTGTAGAGACGGGATTTCGCCATGTTGCCCAGGCTGATAACAATCCATCTCTAATTTACTCTTCTTGTCTGTGCTCCTGATATTCCCCACAGATCTCAACACACATCTTCCTGATTCTACCATACCAAAAAAAGTTACCATTCCCCAAACACACATGTTGTTTAGCTTAGGTATACCTCTGTTCCAGCTATTGTCTGCCTAGACTCAGCCAGCAGTCAAGAAACTTCAACTTTTCTGTACTGTTAAAGCATATTATTGATACTGCATGGTTGTTACCTTTATATAGTTTTGCAGTTCTTATGTGAGTCTCTTGAGAGCAAAGGCTGTAAAGAATCATCTTTGTTCACCAAACTGCTCCTATCAAAGTGCCTTGCACTGTTGTAAGTTCTCACACGGAGAATCTCATTACCCCACAATGTCAAAAAAAAATCTGGTACTTAATGAATTTATGATTTGTAAAAGTTACAGCCTACAAAAATAACTCCTCTAAGAGAACTCTGGTTTTACTCTACATTTTACTTATTTCTATCTCCTCTACAAGAAGGTAAGTTTCACTAAAGTTGTGTTTGTTTCATTCTCAGCACAAGTTTCATTCTCAGCACGAGTATTCCCAGCACAGAGAATAGTGTGCCTGGCTCACAGTAGGTATTCTAAGTATTTCTTAAATAAACAAAAAAGTTTACTTATAAGTTTCGATGTACTCCCTTTTGAGCATGGGTAATAAATCCAGAAGAAATATGATCTTTGTTATTATTCCTAGAAACAAAACAATTACATAAAGAAGACAGTGAAAATAAATTTTTAAAAGTATAGATGACTGAAATAATAGGCTTATATGTTTGCTAGCCGCCTCTTCCAAAGAAACTTTAAAAAGAATTGGTGTCTCATAAAAATCTACTATGTATCATCTCTTCCTAAGTTACCTTGGAATTGAAATGTTTAAAAAAAAATACTAAACTGATTAATCAGCGAAAGGATGAAAGAAGCTAAGTGTGGTGGCTACACTTGTAATCCCAGCACTTTGGGAGGCCAAGGCAGGAGGATCACTTGAGCCCAAAAGTTCAAAGCTGCAGTGAGCTATGATGACACCACCACTCCAGCCTGGATGACAGAGTGAGACCTCGTCTCTATTTAACAACAACAACAACAAAGATGAAAAAATAAATCAGAGAACTAATCAGACTCTTCAAAACTTGTAAAAGTCTATAATTTCTCTAACATAGTGAATACTGACAGCTTTCATAAAATACAGTCATTCATTCATTAAATATTTATGGAACATTTACCACGTGCCAGCCATTTTTCTAGGGATACAGCAGTGAACAAGAATAAACATTCCTGCCCTCAAAGAGAATTTTAGTGGGAGCTAGAGGCAGCTTTGCTGATAACAGACCCTATTTGCTGTGATAATTTACTAAAAGCAAACCTAAAAACTTGAAAACACTAATCTGATACTATTTACTACTATGGAGACAAAAGCCTCAAAACTCAGAAATACAAAAAACAAACAAACAAACAAACGAGTAGTTACAGAATAAATCTCAACTGCCAAAGGCAATCTAAAATCACCAGAAGTTTTTTTTTTTTTTTTGAGATGGGGTCTCACTTGCTATGTTGCCCAGGCTGGTCTTGAACTCTTGAGATCAAGCAATCCTCCTCCCACCTCAGCCTCTCAAAGTGCTGGGATTACAAGCAAGAGCCACCATGCCCAGCCTAAAGTTTAAGTATAATCAAATAGTGAATAAATACAGCCCTTGCCAAAAAGACGTCCTACATAATATAATTATCAGCAATAAAGAAAACTTACCTATTCTAAACAGTAAGAAACAAATTCATATTTTGTCAAAGGAAAGGTACAGTCCCTAGCAACAAAGTGAAACAACTATGTAAACATTTATTTATTTAGTTAGAAAGAAAAAGAGACAGACAGACAGACAGGGTCTTGCTCTATCGCCCAAGCTGGAGAGCAGTGGCACGATCATAGCTCGCTGTCCTCAACCTCCTGGGCTCTAGTGATCAAACAAAGTGTTGGTTCTCATGCCAGGCCTACATCAGAGCACACCCGCTCCTGACTGCTGGCAAGCTGACTCCCTTTCACAATGGATAGGCTGGAAAAATAAAGGTTCATACAGAAGCCATAAATCATCACAACTAGGAGCAAAAGGAATAAAAACGATGAAATTAAGATCCAAGTAGCACTACAATAATAAGCGAGACCCTCCCTAGTTGCATGGCATTCCCCACACCACCACAAATGAAAATCTTCATCTGTATAAAACTAGTACCTATTCAGGAGACAGGGTATGAATACTCAGCCTCCAAACTGATGGACAGAATAAATACTGTACACATTCTAACCACCAACTGTATTTACTATTTTCATTTGAATATGTGAGAACACTCTGCAAGTTCTGGAACAAATTATAAAACACTTGACTTTAAAATAGTTAAAAACTGTCTAACATCTTATCCAATCCCATCCTCATCCCATACCCAACTCTTCCCATCTGAGGCTGGACAAATCAATGAAATTATGACTGAACCAAGTCATGAGTCCAGGAAAAGGACAACTCTAACAACTCAGGTACACGCTGAAGAGGAATTTAATATATTTTGATAGAAGGTTCTGTTTAAAAGGTGTCTTTGACCTTGAAGACACGATGCTAAATGAAAAAGGCCACACACAAAAGGACAAATATTCTATGATTCCACTCATATGAGGTGCTTAGTCAAATTCACAGGGACAGAAAGTAGAATGGTGGATGCCAGAGGATAGGGGAGACAAATGGGGAGTGAGTTAGTGTTTAACGGGCACAGAGCTTCAGTTGGGGAATGAAGAAGTTCTGGAGATGGATGGTGGCAATGGCTGCACAACAATGTAAACAGACTTAGTGCCACTGAAGTTGCACACTTACAAATGGTTAAAGAGGTAAATTTTACATTATGCCTATCTTACCACAATTAAAACAAAAAAGGTGCCCTTGAGGGCTAACAAAACGGAAGGAGCAGACACCTCTGGTAATTAAACTGAGATTTGACTTTGGAGTCTTCCGTTGGACTTCCAGTTTCAACTTTCTCTTGTAAAAATTTAGAAGTCATCAGACCCATCTTTACAACAAGAAAAAACCTTAGCGAACTGAAAAATCAATAACTCTCCTTTCTCAGATCAAAGAACTGAGATCACAAGTCAAACCACCCCTACAAAATCATGACAGACAAACTAACACAAAGGGTCATGAGCTGAGGTCAGCTTACCAGCAACTGCTGCAGCAACTGGTAGGAACACTTAAATGACAATTTGAATGAATTGTCAGAAGCTGAGAGTGAACTAGTTTAAGCATTAAAAACCCTAGAGTCTTAGCAAACCCCACACTTTCCTGAATATTATCTCAAAGAACTCCATAAAGTTCTCAAAGTAATAACGGAAGAACGTTTCCCTCATGACTGACAAGGGAGGGGAAGTAACCCTGGGAAAGTAACCACTATCTGTCTGTCTGTCTGTCTATCTATCTATCTAATCTACACACACACACACACACACACACACACACACACACAGCAGTCCCCACAACAAAAGCCTGCCCTCCTGAGAAAACTACCTTACCGGAGCTTTATCTGACCCTAGGGAGGAGCAATCAGCCAACTCCAGCCCCATCTAGGCTTCCTGTCTAGTTTTTTTTTAAAAAAAGGGTCATAGACCAGGACTCAGGCCCACTAAAAAACTAAGGAGCCAGGTGCAGTGGTGTGTCTGTAGTCTCAGCTATTCAGGAGACTAAGCTCAGGAGTTCGAGACCAGCCTGGGCAACATAAGGAGACTCTGTCTCAAAAAGAATAAAAATAAAACTAAGATTTAACCATAAGGTGACATATGATGCTTCTGCTCTCCTACACTTTACCACCTCATCAACAATGCTCCAATATAATGACAGTGGATTACAAATAAAAAAGTTGCAAGACACAGAGTTCAGTAAATTCAATAAAATTTCTTGGGAAATCCCCAAGACAATGTGAGAGCAGGGAGAAACTGCTAGGATCTGCAGCTACAAAACACATTAAACACAGCCCATCTCCTAACTAGATTAACATATAATCTCATAATAAAAGGCTAAATCTTCAGTCTTTATTACCTGATACTTCATGTCTGGCTTTCAGCAAAAAATTACAAGCCATGTCAAAAGGCAAGAAAAAATAGACTGAAAAGACAAGGCAAACATCAGAACCAGACTTGGATATATTTCAGAATTATAAAATAGGAAACTGATCCAGGAAGAAGATAGGTGTTTAAAAGGTGTCTTTGACCTTGAAGACACTATGCTAAATGAAATAGGCCACACACAAAAAGACAAATACTCTATGATTCCACTCATATGAGGTGCTTAGTCAAATTCACAGGGACAGAAAGTAGAATGGTGGATGCCAAGGGATGGGGGAGCGAAATGGGGAGTTAGTGTTTAACGGGCACAGAGCTTCACTTGGGGAATGAAGTTCTGGAGATGGATGGTGGCAATGGCTGCACAACAACATGAACAGACTTAGTTAGACAGAAAGTTATTTATGTCGCCAATACCAAGCAGGATAAATACCAAAAAATCTCTACTAGGTATGTCACGGGCCTAGCTGCAAAGTAACACAAAGAGAAAAATCTTGAAAGAAGTCAGGAACAAAACACTTTACCTATAGAGGAACAAACATAAGAATTACACTGGACTTCCTATTACAAATCATGCAAGCAGCTGGGTACGGTGGCTCCTGCCTATAATTCCAGCACTTTGGGAGGCCGAGGCAGGCAGATCACTTGAGGTCTGGAGTTCGAGACCACCCTGGTCAATATGACAAAATCCCCATCTCTACTAAAAATACAAAAATTAGCCGGGCATGGTGGCCCGCACCTGTAGTCCCAGCTACTTGGGAGGCTGAGGCAGGAGAATCACTTGCGCCCGGAAGGCAGAGCTTGTAGTGAGCCAAGATCACACCACTGCACTCCAGACTGGGTGACAGAGTGAGGTTCCATCTCAAAAAACAAAACAAAACAAAAATCATGCAAGCAGGAAGGAAATAGGGTAAAATGTTTATAGAGCTGGGGGAGAAAAAAAATTCCTCCAAACTAAAATTCTGTATCCAGTAAAGTTATCCTACAAAAGAAGTAAAGACTTTCTTAGCCAAAAACTGAGGAAGGTTGTCGCCAATACATCAGCAAAAAGGAAAATGATATAGGTGAGAAACTCAAATCTACATAAAGAGAGAAAGAATGTCAGAGAAGGATAAAAAGGTAAAATAAAATCTTTTAGATGGTTATAGCATATAGATCAGGGAAACAAATGACAGCAATGTATAAAAGACAGGAGGGAGGAACTGGGACTACGCTAAGGTAACTGCACTATCCATGAAGCAGTATAATATGTGAAAGTGCACTTAGCTTAGTTGTAAATGTATACTGCAAACTCCAGGCAGCCACCAAAAAAACACATTTAACAGATACATTAAGAGAGTACAGAAAATGCAATCAAGTTAAATGTTCAACTAAAATTAGAGAAGGCAGAAAAAAAGGGGAAGAAAAAAAAAGTACACACACACAAAAAAAACACCAGAAACAATTATACGCATGGCAGCTATGAATCCAATTATATCAACAATCACTTTACATGTGAATGACTTAAATATACCAAGTAAAAGAAATTGTCAGCTGGGCACAGTGGCTCATGTCTCTAATCCCAGCACTTTGGAAGGCTGAGGCAGGTGGATCACCTGAGGTCAGGAGTTCGAGATCAGTCTAGTCAACACGGGGAAACCTTGTCTCTACTAAAAATACAAAACTTAGCCGGGCATGGTGGCAGGTGCCTGTAATCCCAGCTATTCAGGAGGCTAAGGCAAAATCATTTGAACCAGGGAGGCGGAGGTTGCAGTGAGCTGAGATTGCACCACTGCACTCCAGCCTGGGTGACAGAGTAAGAGTCTGTCTCAAAAAAAGAAATTGTCACAAAAATAAAGCCAACTACATGCTATCTATTTGAAAAACCCCACTTTACAAAGACACGGGTTAAAAGTAAAGGTATGGGAAAGACATACCATGCCAACACTAATCAAAAGAAAGCTAGAATAGCTCTGTTAATTACAGACAAAGCAGTTTTCAAACTAAGAGAAAAACGACTTCTGAACAAAGGTTAGAGTTGCATTACACCAAAATACGTGAGGCAAAAATTGAACTCCAAAGAGTAATAGACAAATCCACTATTAAACTGGGAGACCTCACACCTCTTTATAGGTAGCTGACATACCCAGCAAGTAGAAAAACAGTAACACAGTTGAGCTGAACAGAATCAGCAATCAAATGGATCTAACTGACATTACAGACACTTCATTCAACAACAGCACAATACATACTCTTCTCAAACTCACAAAGAACATTCACCAAGGTAGACGATATCCTGAGCCTTAAAATACACCTTTAAAAATTTAAAGGGATAGATAATACAAAGTATGCTCTCATACCACAACAGAACTGAACTATTAATAGAAATCAATAGCAGAAACACAGCTGGAAAACTCCCCAAATAGTTGGAGTTTAAAACAACTCACCTCAAAATAACACAGGAATCAAGGAAATCTCAATAGAAATTTTAAAATACATTGAACTAAATGAAAATGAAAATAAAACCTATTAAAATTTCCGTGATTAGAGGAGATTTGTAGCATTAGATGCATACAGTAGGAAAGAAAAAACAGTGATTAGAGGAGAATTTATAGCATTAGAGGCATAGAGGAGGAAAGAAAAAAAGTTCTAAAACCAATACTCTAAGCTGCCACCTCACGTAACTGGAAAAGAAGACCAATATAAACCTAAAGTAAGATGAATAAAATCAGAGCAAGAACCAATGAAACTGAAACAAGAAAACAGAAAATCACAACAGAAAAAACAAATCAATGAAACAAAAAACTGGTCCTTCAAAAAGATCAATATAATTGATTGAAGGGGGAGGGAAAAGAGAAGACAAACTAATATCAGAAATCAAAGAAGAATCATCATCACTAATTCCATGAACATTAAAAAAAAAAAGAATACTAAGAACTCTATGCCCACAGATTTAGTAACTTAGTTGAAATGGAGCAATTCTTGGAAAGAAACAAACTACCAAACTCACACAAGGAGAACTAGATCATCTATTAAAAAAAAAAAAAAAAGGCCAGGTGCAGTGGCTCACACCTGTAATCTCAGCACTTTGGGAGGCTGAGGGGGCAGATCACCTGAGGTCAGGAGTTCAAGACCAGCCTGGCCAACATGGTGAAACCCCCATCTCAACTAAAACTACAAAAATTAGCCAGGCATGGTGGTGGCAGCCTGTAATCCCAGCTACTCAGGAGGCTGAAGCAAGAGAATTGCTGGAACTCAAGAGGCAGAAGCTACAGTGAGCTGAGATCGCACCACTGCACTCCAGCCTGGGTGATAGGCAAGACTCCATCTCAAATAAAATAAAATAAAATAAAATAAAATAAAATAAGAAGACCAATAAATAACCTTTCAAAAGAAGGATTTACGAAGCCCAAGTGACTTCACTGGAAAACTCTACCAAGCATTTAAGGAAGAAATGGTACCAGTTCTCTACAAATTCTTTCAGAAAATAAGCAGAGGGAATACTTTCTAATTAATTCAAAGTATTACCCTAATACCAAAACCAGACAAAGATACTACAAATAAAGGAAAACTGCAGACCAGTACATACTATGAACATAGATGTGAAAATCCCTGACAAAATATTAGCAAATCAAAGCTACAATGTATAAAAAGAATTACACACCATGATCAAGTGGGATTTATTCCAGGAATGCAAGGCTGGCTCAACAACTCAAAGTCAATAAATGTAATCCATCATAACAATAGTCTAAAAAAAAAAAATCAGCTGGGAATGGTGGCTCACGCCTGTAATCTCAACACTTTGGGAGGCCAAGGCGGCCAGAATATCTGAGGTCAGGAGTTCGAGACCAGGCTGGCCAACATGGCGACACCCCATCTCTACCAAAAATACAAAAATTAGCCAGGCATGGTGGCGCGCACCTGTAATCCCAGCTACTGTGGAGGCTGAGGCAGGAGAATTGCTTAAACCCGGGAGGCAGAGGCTGCAGTGAGCCGAGATCGTGTCACTGCATTCTAGCCTAGGCGACAGAACAAGACTGTCTCAAAAAAGAAAAGAAAGAAAAGAAAAACACATAATATCAATAAACACAGGAAAACTATTTGACAAAATCTAACACTCATTCAGGACTTAAAAAAAAAAAAAAAAAAACTCCCAGCACACTAGGAATAAAGAGAAACTTCAATTAAAAAAAAAAATCTACAAAAAATCCTACAGCTAACATAGTAGTGAGAAACTAGATGCTTTCCAGAAACTAGGTTAGAAAACAGACAAGGATATTCACTATTTATCACTTGTACTCAATACTACCGGAGGTTCTAGCTGGGACCATTAGCCAAGACACAGAAATAAAAGTTTCCCAGATTAGAAAGAAAGAAGTAAAACAATCACCATTTGCAGATGACATGATCTTGTATATAGAAAACTCTAAGGAATTCGCTAAAAAAGTTATTGAAACTAATAAACAAATTCAGGATTTGTTTCAAGGATACAAGATCAATATGCAAGTCAAGTATATGAACTATAAACTTGTGTGAACAATTCAAAAATGAAATTAAGAAAGCAATTCCATTCATAGTAACATCCACAAAAGGAATAAATTGAAGTGCAAAACTTATACTCAAAAACTCTAAAAAACATTTTTGAAATTAAAAGATAACATCCCATATTTATGGACTGTTAGACTTAATATTGTTAACACAGTAATATTTCCCAAATTGATCTTTCAGATTCAACCAATCGCCAATAGAATCCCAGCTAACTTCCTGTAGAAACTGAGAAGCTAACTCTAAAATTCATATGGGATTGCAAAGAACCCCAAATAGCCAAACAATCTTGAAAAAGAACAAAATGGGACTCACGTCCTCATTTCAAAATTTACTACAAAGCAACAGTATTGAAGATAGTGTGGTACCGGTATAAGAACAAGACATGGCCTGGCGTGGTGGCTCACGCCTGTAATCCTAGCACTTTGGGAGGCCAAGGCAGGCAGACTGCCTGAGCGCAGGAGTTCAAGACAAGCCTGGGCAACACAGTGAAACCACGTCTCTACTAACATACAAAAAAACTGGCCAGGTGCGGTAGCTCACACCTGTAATCCTAGCACTTTGGGAGGCCAAGGCAGGCGTATCACGAGGTCAAGAGATCGAGACCATCCTGGCCAACATGGTGAAACTCCATCTCTACTAAAAATACAAAAAGTAGTTGGGCATGGTAGTGCGTGCCTGCAGTCCCAGCTACTCAGAAGGCTGAGGCAGGAGAATCGCTTGAACCCGGGAGGCGGAGGTTGCAGTGAGCTGAGCTGGAGCCACTGCACTCCAACCTGGCAACAGAGCGAGACTCTGTCTCAAAAAAAAATTAGCTGGGCGTGGCGGCGCATGCCTGTAGTCCCAGCCACTTGGAAGGCTGAGGCAGGAGAACCGTTTGAACCCAGGAGACGGAGGTTGTTACAGTGAGCCAAGATCGCACCACTGCACTTCAGCCTGGGCAACAGAGCAAGACTCCATAAAAAAGAACACATATATAGATCATGGAATAGAACTGAGAGTCAAGAAATAAATTCATGTCTATAATCAACTGGTTTTCAACAAGGTACCAAGAGCATTCAATAAAGTGTTAAACAGTCTTTCCAAAAATGGTGCTGGGACAAATAACCAAAAAATGAAGGAAGAACCATCTTTCATATTATTATAACATATACACATATATTTTACATAATTAACATATTATATATTAATATGATTTATAGCATTACTCCTAATAGTCATAAAGTTGCAAACAAACCAAATGTCCAATAACTGACAAATGGATAAATAAAATGTGGTATATCCATACGAGAGAATATTATTCAGCCATAAAAAGAAGTACTGATACATAATATAATATGGATGAACCCTGAAAATATTATGCTAAGTGAAGCCAGTCACAAAAGACCACATTTTTTAAGATTCCACTTACATGTATGTCCAGGATAGACAAATCCATAGAGATACAAAATAGATTAGTGGTTCCTTCAGGTTGAGGGTTTGGAGAAAGGATCTGGGGGTAACAGCTAAAGGGCTGTTACCGGGATTCATTTTGAGATAATGGAAACGTTGTTTCTTTTTGAGGCTGCATCTTGCTCTCTCTCCCAGGCTGGAGTACAGTAGCACAATCAGGGCTCACTATAACCTCAACCTCCTGGGCTCAAGCCATCCTCCTGCCTTAGCCTCCTGAGTGGCTGGAACTACAGATATACACCACCACGCTCGGCTAATTTTTTAATTTTATGTTGCTCAGACTGGTCTCAAACTCTGGGCTCAAGCAATCCTCCCACCTCAGCCTCCCAGAGTGCTGGGATTACAGACATGAGCCACCATGCTCCGCCAATGGAAACATTTTAAAATTGTGGTAACAGTTGCACAACTCTGTGAACATACTAAAAACCACTGAACTGCACACTTTAAGTGAATGACTTATACGGTAAGTGAATTATATCTCAATAACACTGTTAAAAGGAAAAACAAAAAAATCAAATACCCTTAGTGTACAAGTTCAACAAAGACTCCTAGTCACATGAAACCCACTTGTATAACGCTACCAGAGTCTAGGGGAGAACGAATGGCCCACTGAAGTTTCTGTTAACCGTCCATGTATTAGTGCAATGTGACATAAATCTTATGGCTTGAACTTGCTTCTTGATGAAAGAATTATGGTATACATTCTCCAATCCATAGAAAATGTATCCTATTAAAGGAAAGAAATTCTGAAGCCAGGCTTAACAGTGCATGTCTTACAGTCCCAGCTACTTGGGAGGCTGAGGCAGGAGGACTGCTTGAGACCAGGAGTTCAAGGACAGCCTGGGCAATAGAGTGAGACCCAGTCTCACAAGAAAAAGAAATTCTGAACTAAAATTTATAAGCTGGGCCACGCACAGTGGCTCACACCTACAATTCGAGCACTTTGGGGAAGCCAAAATAGGAGGACTGCTTGAGCCCAGGAGTTCAAGACCAAGCTGGGCTAAAGAGTAAGGTCCTTCAGGGTTGACCACCTGAGCCCAGGAGTTCGAGGCTCAAGTGAGCTGTGATTATGCCACTGCACTCCAGCCTGGGCAACAGACTGAGACCATATCTTTAAACAAATAATAATTTTTTAAAAAATTTACAAGCTGAAAAGCAAAACTGTCCTGGCAGAGTGAGGGAAGGAGGTAGGGAGTTAATTACCTTTAAAAAAAGTCTCAGCCAGGCGTGGTGGCTCACACGTGTAATCCCAGCACTTTGGGAGGCAGAGGTGGGCGGATTATGAGGTCAGGAGATTGAGACCATCCTGGCTAACACGGCGAAACCCCGTCTCTACTAAAAATACAAAAAATTAGCCGGGCGTGGTGGCAGACGCCTGTAGTCCCAGCTACTTGGGAGGCTGAGGCAGGAGAATGGCGTGAACCTGGGAGGCGGAGCTTGCAGTGAGCCAAGACTGCACCACTGCACTCCAACCTGGGTGACACAGCGAGACTCCAACTCAAAAAAAAAGAAAAAAAAAAAAGAAGTCTCCTCCAAAAACAGTTAATATTAACATAAAAGGAACTTACATTATACAAGATGGCTTAACTCCCTAAATGTTCGAAAGCTGGGTTTATGTGTAATGGGTTGTTGCTTGAAGTATTTTTCAATAAACAGCCTAAATAAAACAAATTACTTTAGAAACAGTTAATGTAACCTACTGGAACAAAGACTTTGGAATGAAAAAAGATCTATAATTTATGTTCTCTCAAATCCAAAATGGAAACATGTGATGACAGGAGGGCCATAATATTTATGATACTGCAAAAGAGGCAGTACATACATTTGGGGCTAAAAGCTGCAAAAGGCAGAGTATTTTCAGGCAACAGGTTCAGGAATGTAACCAAGAAAGTCTCTCCTAAAACACTGCAATAAAGACTTCAAACAATATTGTAAACACTTCCTTCCATCTCGTTTATTTCTGATTCCTCTACCTGTGGCAACATTTGATGAAGTTTTTCTAACTGAAATCTAATCCAATTTAAAACCTGCATATGGAAGAATTAAAAATTAGTTTTGATTCCAAAATCCAAGTCTTAGCACCAGGGACCCCAATATGCTAAGGGGAAAATAGTCCACATAACCTCTGTATCCAATCCCCTTATCTTTTTTTTTTTCTTTTTTTTCTTTTGAGAAAGAGTCTCACTCTGTCACCCAGACTGGAACGTAGTGGCACGGTCTCGGCTCACTGCAACCTCTGCCTTTGAGGTTCAAGAGATTCTCCTGCCTCAGCCTCCTGAATAGCTGAGATTACAGGTGCCCACCACCACCCCCAGCTAATTTTTTTGTTTTTGGTAGAGACGGTGTTTCACCATGTTGGCCAGGCTGGTCTTGAACTCCTGGCCTCAAGCAGTTGACTCGCTTCAGCCTCCCAAAGTGCTGAGATTGCAGGCATGAGCCACCAAGCCCAGCCCAATCCCCTTATCTTATTTTCAGGTAATAATAATAATAATAATAATAATAATGATAATAATAATAAGCCCACAATTTTTATTTCCTTATTGACTCTTAAAATTCTGGTCAAAGTTTGCCTGCTTCTCACATTGGCAAAAATAATACAAAATTCAAATTTTCAACATTTTGTTACTTAAGTTCTATAGTTTCACTTATAATAAATATTCAAAAGTGAATTCAGTTAAAGTAATAAATGAATAAGCTAAACTTCTACATTAAATCTGGCAGTTTTATGAGCAAATGAACTTGTAAACAGATGTATATAATTTTAAATCAACAAAATACACATCAGAATAGCTAACACTAAAAAGATTGATAATACTGTTTACAAGATATACAGCAACTGTAAGTCTCTCACAATGCTGGTAGAAGTGTAAAATTAGTGAAACCACTTTGGAAAAAACTTTGGCAATCCCTACTAAAATTAAATGGGTATTTTCCCATGACCCAGCAATTCTACTCCTGGGTATAAACCCAACAGAATTTACTGCTTACATCACCAAGACTTGTACAAGAATGTTCATTAGCAGTTTTATTCATAACAGACAAAAACTAAAAACCCGTAGGTCTCTAAGTAGAAAGGGTAAATTACAATATATTCATCCAATGAAATATCACTCAGCAATAAAAATAACATACAACATATTTTTGACACACGTAACAACGTGCATACACCAGTCTTAATGCTTAGTGAAAGAAACCAGACACAGGAGTACATACTCTATAATCACATTTATGTGAAGTAGGCAAAACTAATCTACATTAATACAAGTCAGAACAAAAGTGGCCCTTGAGAGCTGGAAATAGCAGTAACTGGGAAGGGGAATTAGAGAGCCTTCTAGAATACAGGAAATGCTCTCTCCTGATCTGAGAGACAGTGGTTACAATAGCATATGTATATGAAAATTAACTGGCTATATTAAAGTTTATACACTTTATGTATATAAGTTACACCCAATAAAAAATAAATAATAGGCCGGGCACAGTGGCTCATGCCTGTAATCCGTAATCCCAGCACTTTGGGAGGCCGAGGCGGACGGATCACGAGGTCAGGAGATCGAGACCATCCTGGCTAACACGGTGAAACCCCGTCTCTACTAAAAACACAAAAAAACTAGCAGGGCGTGGTGGCGGGCGCCTGCAGTCCCAGCTACCTGGGAGGCTGAAGCAGAAGAATGGCGTGAACCTGGGAGGCGGAGCTTGCAGTGAGCGGAGATCGCGCCACTGCACTCCAGCCTGGGCGACAGAGCAAGACTCCGTCTCTAAATAAATAAATAAATAAATAAATAAATAAATAAATAACCCAAGGAAGAAGCATTTTAAAATATTGTTCCTTCTCCAAATACATTTCATTCTTGAGAAAGAACATAAAACAAAGCTTTTCTTCACGTTTCGCACATGTCTCATGAAATCTCAGACACTGTTATCCTTAAAGAAGAAAGTAAAATCAAGTTCAACATCTCATAGGGCTCATTCTGAGCTACTTGTGCTTGTGGCCAGTTATATGTAGCAGTGCATATTGATTCTTAAAGATAGTTTTTTACTCCTGGTCTCTGGCAACAGTTTGGGGAGCAGCTCTTTAAATAGCAAAGAATAAAAACATAAAAGACAGTTTTTTTAAAGTGCCATTAGCAAATATGCTGTGAATGGAGTTAAAACTCTTGTGTAGCAAATAGAGCAAGGACCCTTTATTTACTAAGCTTAGATACCAGTGGATAGCAAGAAATTTACATTTGTACTCACGCATATCCTCCCATCAGTCTAGTTCAACTCTGAAGTAAATAAAAGTAAATATTTACAAAAGAATAATTTAGTGTAGGTATATCCTATAAAGTAACCTGTACTTTACATATTGTAGATATATGAGAAAATGACCAAACATAATTTTACATAATAGTTTTTAGAATAACGGCTTTGGCATCAAATTGCCTAGTCTGGAATTTAAGCCTTGCCACTTACTTTGAGTCTCATTTCTTCAACTACCAAGTTGAAATACAATTATCACTGCACAGGGTTATTTCTGAATACTAAGTAAGATAATGCCTGTTAAATGCTTAGTAATCAAAATATCTAGAATTCAGATTCAAAAATCGTTATATCAGGCCGGGCGCGGTGGCTCCAGCCTGTAATCCCAGCACTTTGGGAGGCCGAGGCGGGTGGATCACGAGGTCAGGAGATCGAGACTGTCCTGGCTAACATGGTGAAACCCCGTCTCTACTAAAAATGCAAAAAACTAGCCGGGCGTGGTGGCGGGCGCCTGTAGTCTCAGCTACTTGGGAGGCTGAGGCGGGAGAATGGCGTGAACCCGGGAGGCGGAGCTTGCAGTGAGCCGAGATCACGCCACTGCACTCCAGCCTGGGAGCACAGCGAGACTCCGTCTCAAAAAAAAAAAAAAAAATCGTTATATCATAAAATAGTATGTGCATCTTAATGGAGGAACACATCATCATCTATGAAGTACTCTTGCCAAAAGAGTGTCAAACCTGAGTCTGATGAAGTCTCTAGATTCAACTAACAACTTACAGAAGATTCACAGAACACAGAACATGTAAAGCTACAACAATGGGATGCAATCAGCAAATCCAGAGTGGGAAACCCTATAACCAACATCAGTATCTTCAACAATAAACTGCCAAGAAAGAGAGAGGGAGGAAGGGAAACCTAAAATGCATTAAAACACTTTAAAGACAACCAATCACAATGTGGACCTCAGCTGACTGGATTCAAACTATTAAAAAAAAAAACAAAAACAAAAAGCAGTTGAGATGGCCAGGCACGGTGGCTCACACCTGTAATCCCAGTACTTTGGGAGGCTGAGGCGGGAGGATCACTATAAGTCAGGAGTTCGATACCAGCCTGGCCAACATGGTGAAACCCCTATGTCTACTAAAAATACAAAAATTAGCCGGGCGTTGTGGTGCACACCTGTAATCCCAGCTACTTGGGAGGCTGAGGCAGGAGAATCGCTTGAACCCACGAGACAGAGGTTGCAATAAGCTGAGATCGCGCCACTGCGCTCCAACCTGGGAGACAGAGAAAGACTGTCTCAAAAAAAACAAAAAAAAAAAAAACAAAATACAAAAGCAGTTAAGGCAACTTGAAAATTGAACACTTACAAGACATTTTATAATGTTAAGAAATTATTTTTATGATAATTGTAATGTTCAAAAAAGTCCTTATTTTTAAGAAACACATACTGAAATATTTACAAATTAAATGATTTCTGGGATTTACTTTGAAATAATACATCAGGTGTAGAGTGAGTTATAGCTGAAATGAGATTGGAATTGATAAGTGCTAAAAATTGTTTAGTAGCTGGGCATTTATTATATTATTGTCTACTTTTACATGTGTTTATTAATAAAATTCTTCGTAATAAAGTTTTAAAAAGAAAAAACAGGAAATGGTATAAAAGTAGAAGCAACTCTATAGAGAATTAAGAATCCTTATCTAAGAGAATTCAGTAATAATAGCTATCACCATTACTTAGCATCAATATCACAAGCAATGTGTTTAGTTTCATGTATGTAATTCTACTAAATTAAGTTTTGACCGTTGTAAACTGATTCCTAGAATTCAAACTATTTTTACAACAGCCAGATGTGACAATCTAATCAGCATTTTTCTGTTTTTTCAGTTCCTACTGACACTGGAATAATCTATTTCACTTTGAAACGGTTTAACTACAATTACGCAGCCATGAAAAAGAATGAAATCATGTTCTTTGCAGCAACATGGATGCAGCTGGAGACCATTATCCTAAACAAATTAATGCAGGAACAGAAAACCAAATACCACATGATTTTACTTAAAAGTAGAAGCCAAATAAGGGTACTCATGGACACAAAGATGGCAACAACAGACAATGGGGAGTACTAGAGGAGAGAGGGAGGGAGGGGGCGAGGGTTGAAAAACCATTGGGTACTATGCTCAATACCTGGGTGACAAGATCATTCGTACCCCAAACATCAGCATTAGGAAACATACCCTAGTAACAAACCTGCACATATAGCCCCTGATTCTAAAATAAAAGTTAATTTTTATTTTTAAAGTAAACAGTTTGGATTATAACTCAAGTATAAATGAGCCCACACTGATATAAAGGATTGAATAAATAAATAAATAAATAAACCAGGAGAAGATATAACTCTTCCCAACAGAAGAATCCTAAATAATATATTTAGATGCCTTCCTTTTATCAGAAGGTAGAGCTTAATCCTCCTCCTTCCCTATTCTTTGAGGTTGGGGTGGAATTAATGACTAAAAAATAGCAAGTCTGCAGTGGTGAAACCTGGCAAACACAAGCTTAACCAAGAGATGAAGAGTAACATTCCTAGCAGTATCACATGACTATACGCACCCCCAGATACAATGTGATAAGAAGGGTATTTGACCTCAGTAGTATTCTTGCCAAAATCCCATCACCCCAGTCTAACCAGGACAGAAATTTAAGATAAACTCAAATTGAGGAACATTCTTCAAAATACCTTACCAGTACTCCTCAAAATAGTCAAGATCGCCAGGCTCCCGCCTGTAATCCCAGTACTTTGAGAGGCCAAGGCGGGCGGATCACCTGAGGTCAGGAGTTTGAGACCAGCCTGGCCAACATGGTGAAACCCAATCTCTACTAAAAATACAAAAATTAGCTGGGTGTGGTGGCAGCCACCTGTAATCCCAGCTACCTGGGAGGCTGAGGCGAGATAATTGCTTGAACCCAGGAGGCGGAGGTTGCCATGAGCCGAGATTGCGCCATTGCGCTCCAGCCTGGGCAACAAGAGCAAAACTACGTCTCAATAAAAAAAAAAAAAAAAAAAAAAAAAAAAAACAGAAAAAAAAGTCAAAGTCAAGATCATGAAAAAAAGGAAAGGCTGATAAACTCTCACAGACCAGAAGACACTAAGGAGACATGACAGCTAAATCTAGGAATCATATTCTGTATTAGATCCTGTAATAGAAAGAAGAGCACCAATGGAAAAACTGCTGAAGCCTGAATGAAGTCTGGGGTTTAGTTAACAGTACTGTACCAATATTGGTTTCTTAGTTTTGCAAACGTATCACACTAATGATAACATCAGAAGAAACTAGGTAAAGGGAACAGGTATACATGCTCTCTTTGTTATATTTCAATACAAAAAATGTGTTTGAAAACTTAAAAAACATATGACCTCTAATATTGTGTTAAAAATGGAAAGAAAGAAAAAACAACTTTAAAAAAAATCAGTCTGGGCATGGTGGCTCACGCCCGTAATCCCAGCACTTTGGGAGGCCGAGGTGGGTGGATCACCTGAGGCTGGGAGTGAGACCAGCCTGGCCAACATGGAAAAACCCCATCTCTACTAAAAATACAAAATTAGCTGGGCATGGTGGCACATGTCTGTAATCCCAGCTACTTGGGAGGCTGAGGCAGGAGAATCGCTTGAACCCAGGAGGTGCAGGTTGCAGTGAGCTGAGATCCGGCCACTGCACTCCAGCCTGGGCGACAGAGCCAGACTCCATCTCAAAAAAAAAAAAAAAAAAAAATCAGTTGACTAAAAATTGTAATATCAAAGCAAAACCCCATCAACAGTTAAATGGATAAGTAAAATGTGGCATAATCATACAGTAGAATATTTAATTTTATTTTTATTTATTTTCGAGACAGAGTTTCGCGCTTGTTGCCCAGGCTAGAATGTGATGGCGCAATCTCGGCTCACTGCAACCTCCGCCTCCCAGGTTCAAGTGATTCCCCTGCCTCAGCCTCCCAAATAACTGGGATTACAGGTGCCCACCACCACGCCCAGCTAATTTTTGTATTTTTAGTAGAGACGGGGTTTCATCATGTTGGCCCAGCTGGTCTCGGACTCCTGACCTCAGGTGATCCACCCACCTCAGCCTTCCAAAGTGCTGGGATTACAGGTGTGAGCCACCGCGCCCTGCCCTCATACAGTAGATTAAGGAAACAAAAATAATGCAAAAACATGGGTACATCTCAAAGTTAGAATGTCAACAAAATAAGCCAAACACAGAATGGTATGATTTCATTCATGTAAAGTTCAAAAACAGCTAAATGAACCTGTGGTGAGAAGTTCAGAACAGCAGTCACTTTTGCGGGGGTAGATATTAACTGAGAAGGAACACAAAATGGGGGTTGTTCTATATTTTCATCTGGGTGGTGGTAGTAAGGGTGTATACCTATGTAAAATTTCATCAAGCTGTACACTTAAGATTTGTACACCTTTTCTGCATGTAAATTATACTTCAAGGGGAAAAACTTTTTAAGGAAAAGATACATTTATCTAAAGCACACCCCTAAATAAGTAAATAAGAATTAGAAGTGGGGGGGGGGGTGGGGCATATAATACTTGAGTGTAACATTTATTTAGGAGGGGAAAGTCAACATCCCTCACACCAGAACCATACCCACCAATTCTGTCTTTGATTAGATTTTAATCTCCTCTTGTAAAACTACTCACTACTTTCGTCAACTGCATACTTACACACATTGACTCAGGTCAACATTGAAAACTTACACTGTCAGTATGTCACTAGTTTTCTTTCAGCTAGCATACCACCTGTGCAGGCATATAGGTTAATAAAATAAATCCAACTATCCCATTATTTCTCCTTCTTAACTTTTACCTCATAGGAAAAGCATGACCCACCACATCATCAGTGTAGTGGAGGCACATTATCCAAAAATCAGATTATCATTTAAATGCAATTTTTGATTGACAGAATAAGGTGATTTATATCAGGAATTCTATAGGGCAATACTATAAATGAAAGCTAATAAAGATATTTCAGCTTAAAAGCCATTAACTAGATGTACAACCTCGCTCAAGCCACCTTAACTTTTGCAAGGCTTCTGCAACTCCCCCAGGAAAGAGAGTTCCGTTTGCACAGATATTGCAAATATATGACAATGGGGCTGCTACTCCACTCTGAACAGCCACTACTAATGGATCAGAGATGGAAAGAGAAATGGCACCTGAGGTGAAACTTATCTGCCATTCCTAGATAAGTGATCTAAGCTTCCCTCCCCTTCTAACTTTCTACTGTCTGTGACCTACTTGCAACAAAATACATTTGCACTGAACAGCTTAGACACAGATAAATACAATATACACAAGCTAACTTAAGGACTTAAGGGGACCTCAAAATATAGAAATCTTTTATCATCTTTAAATGTACAGTTTTAAAAAAAATATGTCACTACTTAAACATTTCTGTATTTCAGATGTCAAATTCTAGATCAAGTCTAAATGGGAAACCCTTAGCTGAGCGTGGTGGCTCATACCTGTAATCTCAACACGTTGGGAGGCTGAGGTGGGAGAATCACTTGAGGCCAGAAGTTCAAGACCAGCCTGGACAACATAGTGAGAACCCCATCTTCACAAAAAATTTAAAAATCAGCCAAGCATTGTGGCGCATGCTTGTACTGCCAGCTACTTGGGAGGCTGAGGTGGGAGGATCACTTGAGCAGAGGAGGTTGAGGCTGCAGTAAGCCATGTTCACACCACTGCACTCCAGCCCGTGTGACAGAGTGAGATCGCGTCTCAATGAGAAAAACTTCAAAATGATTTATCTTTCTCAATGTCCCAAACATGTAAAATATTGTTCTCTAATATAAACTATGTTACTGATACTCGGGTATATTTGAGAATGCCTGAAATGATCCCCATGAAAAAACTTTACTGAAAAGCTTCCTGGAAAAACAAACAAAATGAGAATGTTTACCTTATTTCTTACTCGAAGAGAATGCACACCCAATTACAAATGTACACAGAACTCATAAAGGTGATCATCCTGACAGGTGTTTAGACAATTACATAATTCTGTCAAAGTGTTATTTCTAATAATTCATGTGGCTTCTGAATGTCACAAGTTCCCTATATAGCAATTCCACTAAGTGTTCCACTCCAAAATTTCCAATTCCTTCTCCTGTTCCCTTTCAAACTCCCATTCCCTCAGTCAAACTTGCAATTATCAGAAAAACATTCCAATTCAAGTGAAAAATTTTTTTTCCCCTTTTTTTTTTTTCAGGAGAGAAAGAGTCAGGTAGAGATAGGTAAGTAACAATTGTCTGGTACCATCTCAAAGTGAAAACCCATAGAAGGGAAAGAGATTCATCAATTAAAATGTAAGTATCTCCTAAGACCCAATTCTTGTGCCAGGTGCTTGATAATCAACAGAGGGCCCACCCATGACAGAGATTAAAGTAGCCAGAAAAAAATAAGCAACTAAAGTAGTATCAATAAAACATACAACCATGAGTTAGGAAGAGGATGTAATATAGTCCTAAATGTCATGGAAGGCCCCCATGAAAAGATGAGACAAGAATACCATAATATTTGAGAAAAAACATGGCATACTCAAGGAACAGCAAAAACTATAGTTTATTTGACATATGAAGGGCAAGAGATGAGATTCAAAGATCATGGATGCCTGCAGAAGCCACTCTAAGGAGCTGGACTTTATCTCCAAAGGTAATAGTCACTAAAACTAACTTGTCTGAGGAACATAGATACACTTTTTCAAAGGTCTCTATCCGTCTACTTTACTCACTGTAAAGGTGGCCAAAAGGAAAGTGTGAAGAAATAACAAAAAGGGAAAGAAGATAAATAGTACTTCAGAGACTTCTAGGATATACTCAGACAACTTAGGTTAGAGCTACAATGCCTGGAACACAGAAGCTCAATCATATGCTTCCTTATGTAGTATATGCAGAAGGGAATTATGGCGATGAAGAATCAAGAGCTCAAACTTACATTACTATATTGACCAGGAAGTCCTATAAAGAATTATATTTCTATAGAATTAAAAATGCAGTTCTGTCAGCCTGGACAACAAAGTGAGACCCCCATTGCAACAACAAAAAAAAGGTTTTTTTAAGAGTTGGGCATGGTGGCACACGCCTGTAGTCCTAGCTTCTCGGGAGGCTGAGGTGGGAGGATTGCTTGAGATTGGGAGGCTGAGGTTGCAGTGAGCCATGACCACACCACTGCACTCCATCCTGGGTGACAGAGTGAGACCACTTAAATTAAAAAAAAAAAAAAAGATACAGTTCTGGTTTTTGTCTATTTTTTTAACAGGCTTGGTTGGTACTTTTTTCTTTTGAACTGGGTTCAATTTAAAAGACTATTCACCTTGTTATACATGTATCTAAGCATGAAGTCCAGTAGAAATGACTTCCCTTTACGAAAAGCTCCTGCTACAGATACCACTACTATGTTAAGATCTCGTATGTGCTCCTGTAGCAGTATCTGCTCCAAAGCTTCTTCATCAAGTTCAAAGTTATGGTCATCTTCATGAGCAAGAACAATCTGTACTGGACATGGTTTCTTCATAACCTCATCAGAATTTACTAAGTCATCATCTTCATAATTCTCACCTAGAATTTAAAAAGAAAGAAAGTGGTTACTTTAATCCCTACATTACGAACTTTCATTAAGGACCACAACTAAAGCAAAATTTCAAATAAAAAATTGCCCCTTCCCTCATTATATATTATTACAATGTTCCTTTGGATTTCTCACTCCTTCTGTAACAGGACAAAGAATGCTGATAAGATTTCCCACTTGATATGGTTGGCTGTGTCCCCACCCAAATCTCATCTTGAATTGTAGCTCCCACAATTCCCACATGTTGTGGTAGGGACCCAGTGGGAGGTAACTGAATCATGGGGAGGTTCTCTCCTGTCCTGTTCTCATAATAGTGAGTAAGTCCCACGAAATCTGATGATTTTATGAGAGGTTTCCCTGCACGAGCTTTCTCCTCCTCTGCCACTATGCGAGTGAGATTTGCCTTTCACCTTCCACCATGATTGTGAGACCTCCCCAGCCACATGGAACTGTGAGTCCATTAAACCTCTTTCTTTTGCAAACTGCCCAGTCTCAAGTATGTCTTTACTACCAGCATGAAAATGGACTCATACACCATTATACATACAGATAATAATACTAAATATGGCCTCTATCTCAATGAAGTCTTAACAGCTAAATGTGAACAGCAGCTGTTTTTGAGCCCTGTATTATTCTGTAAATAACTTTTGCAACTGTATGCACACAAAAACTAAAGAGGGGAAAAATCAATTTCACCTAATGCTTCAGATCCCAATTTTCCTGTAAGCATCACCTAGAAAATTTACAAACATTACTCTCCTTTACAAACGTTAAAAACGTATATTAAAATTGTTCATGTGGCTGGGTGCAGTGGGTATAATCCCAGCACTTTGGGAGGCCAAGGCAGGTGGATCACCTGAGGTCAGGAGTTCAAGACCAGCCTGGCCAACATGGGGAAACCTCGTTTCTACTAAAAATACAAAAATTAGCTGGGCATGGTAGCGGATGCCTGTAGTCCCAGCTACTTGGGAGGCTGAGACAGGAGAATCACTTGAACCTGGGAGGCAGAGGTTGCAATGAGCTGAGATCACGCCACTGCACTCCAGCCTGGGCAACAGAGTGAGACTCAGTCTCAAAAAACAAAACAAAAAAAAATTATTCATGTTATTTTTCATTCTGAAACCTAAAGAGGAAAATTAGGGTTCTAACAAGTTTCCAAAAATGATACTTACAATGAGTCCCTAATTTAATAACAGTAACCTAGTACTACAGCCTCCTCATTAAAGCAAAGCATAGGATTAATGTTCAGTAAAGAACAGTCAGTGACATGCACTTAATCTCAGAATTTCATCTCCCACTGGAGCTCTTTCTTACCAAACACTACAGCCACCACTTTAAGACTACATAGTTCCCCAAAACAGCCATATAAACCCTTCCTTTGTTCACCACAACACACTAAAATTAAGGTAACCTTTGCAGACATAACTTTACTGAATAGTGATGAAGAAGTACAGAAATGTAAACAGCAGAGATAAACTTCCAAAGTCTAGGTTTCTGTTCTTCTTTAAAAAAACACTTAGCTTCAGAGGACACATACCTTGTCTGACTTTCTTCTCTACCAACTGCTTGATCCCATGTAGCAACTAGTTACTCCAGGGGACCTTATCTTCTCCCACATCAAAATTTCTAAGAGACTCCCTCCTTGAGCCTGTCTACTAAGTGTCAGTTTCCACTCTAAGGACACATACGGTATCCACTGTTTTCAATGCAATCAATGACTGTCCTACTCTGAGGAGAAAGCCAGTCCACTGAGGCGTGGTACATTATTAGTCAACAGTTCAATAATACCTTATCCACATAACCAATATTCACAGAGCAAAGATTATATAACTACATTAGTGGATTTTTAATCTTATTACCAAAAGAAGCATCTCATTTCTCTGATTTGCAAGGACTATTAGAGCCTTTACCTCCACATCACAAGGCACCTTTAACCGTATATAGCGAAGTCAACAGCACTATTTCAACATGTGCTGCAAACAATGACAATGCATTATAAAGAGCAAGCCGCTTCAAAGGAGAATCTCTGAAAGTAAAAGCAATCATTATTTAATTAAAGAGGACATTATCACTGCCTGTATCAATGGTATATAGCAACAGTCAGGTATGCTATTTGAATGCATGCAAAAAAGTGAACTTTCCAGGAAAAGTTCCAATACAGATAAATTCTAAGCTAATGCCTCATTAGGTAGGTCCAGATAAATAACAAAACAGGATGCAAATGGTGTAAGTTTCTAAGCTTAATTAGTGGTTTAAGACCATGAACTAGGCAGCAAAACTGCCTCGATGTATGTCACTTAACTTCTCTGCACCTGTTTTCTCATCTGGAAAATGGGGGTGTGTAAAACAAGCATAGCAGTACCTAACTCACAGGGTTGTCATCAGGATTCAATGAGTTGAAATATGTATGCTACACAGTAAGCACCATAGGTGTAAGTTAACAGTAACTTCAAAATAACCAATCCAACAGAAGCTTTTATTTTCCCCTTGAAATGTCAAAATGCTATGGTGATTTTCACTTGACCAGTGTAGCTGTGTACTGACACTGTCATCCACCCATTTGCTCTGGCACAGACCTGCTGGCTGTCCTTGACATACAGAGATACATCTATGCGTCTTTTACTTACCCCTAAATCTAATCAATAACCATCTTCTTAATTTCTTCATTTCTGAATCTCTATTGATAACATTCCTGCACTTGTCACTGCCATCTTATCTCACATTGTAGCACCTAACTGGTCTCCCTTCATTAATAATACTCTTGTCCTCTTACCCAATGCAATGTAATCTCCACAGAGTAGCAACTAAATAATATAGTTAAATGTAAAGTTAACCAAGTTACCCTCCTTAAAATCATTGTTACAGAGGACTAATGACTAAAATCCTACACATGCTCTATAAGGTCCCGTACTCACCTCCAATCTCTGTTACCTCATTTGGTGCTATTCTTCTCTTTAAACCAGTGGTCCCCAACCTTTTTGGTACCAGGGACTGGTTTCATGAAAGACAACTTTTCCACAGAACGGGGAGCAGTGGTTTCGGGATAAAACTGTTCCATCTCAGATCATCAGGCATTAGTTAGATTCTTGTAAGGAGCACACAACCCAGATCCCTCACACATGCAGTTCACAATAGGGTTCACGCTCCTATGAGAATCTAATGTCACCGCTGATCTGACAGGAGGCAAAGCTCAGGCACTAATTCTCGCTTGCCTGCTACTCACCTCTTGCTGTGCGACCCACTTCCTATCAGGCCACAGACAAGTACCAGTCCAAAGCCCTAGGGTTGGGAACCCCTGGTTTAAACTAGGTAGCCAAGCTAGCCTTTCATCAGATCCTCAGGCTGCTGTTAAGCTCTTTCTAGATTCTGCTATAATATTCCTCTGCCTAGAGTACTATTCCCTGTGTTGTTTCCTAATCAATTCAGACTTATTCCTTACATCTCAGCTCAAAAGTCACTTTCCAGGAACAAGAATCTTCCCTGAGGATTCCAACCAAGTTTAGTCATCCTATACTCCCCAAATTTTAATCACTTGAATATTTATGTAAGTACATACTTACTAAATGTCTCCCCACTTGGATTGCCAATTTACCACTTAGTTTCCCATCATAAGCAGAAAATAGACAAACAAAAGAAGAAAGCCCTTAAATACCTTACCATGGCTTCCACAGTCGTATGCGATCTGGGCCCAGCCTCCTCTCTCTAGAAGTGAGCAGGGGACCTTATAAAGCATGTTTCATTTTACAACACACTCCTATTCATTCCCGAAGCCTGGACGATCTGGCCTTCTTGCTGTTCCCTGAGGAAGCTAACCCTGTTTCTCACCTTAGAATTTTTGTCGTGTGTTGTCCCCTATCTGGAATGCTCTGTCCTTACAAATTCACATGGTTTATGTTTCCATCATCCAGCTCTTCAGCTCAAAGGTTATCTCCTCAGCGTGGCCCTCCCTGACCACTCAATCTAAATCACAGATCCCCTTCCTTAACACTTTAATGAAACAGGTTTATTCATAGTTCTTTTCAATTCCTAAAACAATCTTTTTTCATTTGTTTAAATGTGTACCTTCTATCTCCCGCTCCACAGAATGTGTGTGTCACTAAAGTAAGGATCCCAATCACCCCATTAACCATTCTCTACCAGCACCGAGAACAGTGCCTGACACCTAGCCTAGCAGGTGTCTAGTTTAAGCATTTTACTCAAGAGTCTTACATCTGCCCTTACCTTTTTTTTTTTTTTTTTTTTTTTGAGGCAGAGTGCTCTGTCACCCAGGCTGGAGTGCAGTAGTGCGATCTCAGCTCACTGCAACCTCTGCCTCCTGGGTTCAAGCCATTCTCCTGTCTTGGCCTCCAGAGTAGGTAGAACAACAGGCGCCCAACACCTCTCCAGGCTAATTTTTGTATTTTTAGTAGAGACAAGGTTTCCCCATGTTGGCCAGGCTGGTCTCAAACTCCTGACCTCAGGTGATCCACCCACCTCAGGCTCCCAAAGTACTAGGATTACAGGCATGAGCCACTACGTCTGGCCCTGTCCTTACCTAGTTTATAAGCAAATGTGATAATCAAATAGTTTAGGGAAATACCTCTGGCAACTCAAGAGTATTAAGTATATATAACATAAAAATTCCATAAAAATTATGAAGTTTGGCCAGGCACAGTGGCTCATGCCTGTAATCCCAACAATTTGGGAGGCTAAGGAGGGCGGATCACCTAAGGTGAGGAGTTCGAGACCAGCCTAACCAACATGGAGAAACTCCATCTCTAATAAAAATACGAAATTAGCCACGAGTGGTGGTGCGTGCCTGTAATCCCAGCTACTCAGGAGACTGAGGGAGGAGAATCGCTTGAACCCGGGAGACGGAGGTTGCGGTGAGCCAAGATTGCGCCATTGCACTCCAGCCTGGGCAACAAGAGCGAAACTCCGTCTCAAAAACCAAAAAAAAAAACAATTATGAACCAAGTAAAACACTTTTAAAAAGTAATAACTGCTAAAATATCACAATGACCAAATGTGGAGGTTGGTGATTTTGCTAAAACCAACAAACAGTTTTGTTCTTATTGTAAAGAAAGCATTAGTTGGTTTTTTAGAAGTTTAAGGAAAAAAAAAATCCCACTGGGCAGAAAACCTTTGTTAACTTGAAAATTCACCTACATTAGTTGGCCACAGTTACTATGCGACCAAATTTATTAGCATAGACAAAGACAGGCCTTTCAAATAGACAGAATATGTCTACATATTTGTCACCATTATCTATTCTACAGCCTTTTAAAGAGAAGGGCTAGCAAATAGATTTCAAAGGCATAATGGAGCATAACAATGATGTGATTCACCTGCATCTGTCTACTTACTCCCCATGGTGATTTCTCTACCAAATATGGACTAAATACAGTACTCCATCAAATACTGATATAAGCAATTGAATAAAAGAGACTTGTATGTAAAGTTCATTAGGATACCTGCAAATACTGTATTAGCATTTAGTGATTACCTACAATTAAAAGTCTTTAATTTCGGCACTACACTAAAATTTTAAACTGAAGTTACATCCTGTGTATAAAATAGTGATTTTATTTCCATTTTTCAATGTCAAAAATTTACTGGGAGAAGTGGATTTCAGTTCTCCAGCACATTTTTGTGATTCACAGTTCCAAGTCAGTTCTCCCTACTCTAGCCCCCAAATGGGTCTTTCAAGGTCAAAGCTAAAAGACACCTACAGATGATCACCTGCTTCTCAAATATCTCTCCATACATTAACACTAAGGTACCTACCTAATATCTATTTGCCACAAGGCCTAACAAAAGGAAGGTGTCTTAGTAAAAAGACCTGTGATTGCCAGGGGTTGGGGGACAGGGAGGGATGAACAGGTATAACACAAAAGATTTCTTAGGGCAGTGAAACTATTCTCTATAATACGAAATTGGTTGATACCTGTCACTATACATCTGTGAAAAACCCATTGAATGTACAACCCCAAAAGTGAACCCTAATGTAAAACTATAGACTTTGGATGATAATAATGTGTTAGTGAAGGTTCATCGATTTTAACAAAAGCACCACTGTGGGTGAAATGCTGATGGCGGGGTAGAGTGTGTATATGGAGGGGCAGACAGTATGTGTGAACTACACTTTCACTTCACTTTGCTGTGAAGCTAAAATTGCTCTAAAAAAAAACAAAAAGTCTATTTAAATAAGACACCTGTCTTTTTGTTGTCTAATCACACTTTATCTTAAATCTGCCAAATTCATACACTCAGCATGTATTCCAACAGCAAAATTTATACTTCAGGGGTGACCTAGATCCATCAGCAAAATTCAAGCTTAATTATAAACTAAGATAATAAAAAAGTGCTACATATCTACATTATAATAAAATGTAGCATTAATGTTAGATTACACGAATCCAAAACTAAACTTATAAAAAGAGAACGAAGAATAATTCACCTTTCAAAAGGAATGAAAAGTATATTTTATTATTCACATTCCAAACAAAAACTTGAAACAAATTTTTATGGGAAGTAACCTTGATTCAGTCTATTCAGTCTACTTATAAAAATTAGTTATCCCACAAAAGCTAAGTAATGTGTTAGTGCCTAGTACTTGAACCTCAACATTTATGTTTCATAACCAAGTGAAAACAGTACCTAGGTATTCAAGTTTATTCTAGCACATATTTTTTAAGAGCCTTAAAGAGGTTATAC
Organism: Papio anubis; assembly: GCF_008728515.1. Lineage (NCBI taxonomy): Eukaryota > Metazoa > Chordata > Mammalia > Primates > Cercopithecidae > Papio > Papio anubis. Next base: position 38,499,035 of record NC_044989.1, read on the forward strand.
CATGGTTAAATATATTTCTAGGGATTTATTATAAGGAAATAAAGACGCTAATGAAGATGTTCAAATTTACCAATTTTATTTCTGGGGGCAAAAATTAATGTTGCATACCTCAAAACTGGCAAGTGGCCCAACAGTTATTTTAGCCATATACTGACATATTATGCAGCCTAAAAAACACATTTACACTCTTTAAAAATTATACATATATATATATATTTACATTCTTTTTTTTTTTTTTTTTTGAGATGGAGTTTTGCTCTGTCGCCCAGGCTGGAGTGCAGTGGCGTGATCTCGGCTCACTGCAACCTCCACATCCCGGGTTCAAGCAATTCTTCTCTCTCAGCCTCCCAAGTAGCTGGGACTACAGGCACCTGCCACCATGCCTGGCTAACTGTTTTTGTATTTTTACTAGAGACGGAGTTTCACCTTGTTGATCAGGCTGGTCTCAACTCCTGACCTCAGGTGATCCACTCACCTCGGCCTCCCAAAGTGCTGGGATTACAGGCGTGAGCCACCGCACCCAGCCAAAAAATATATGTATTGTTTTAAACAGCATAAAATTGGCCAGGTGCAGCTTTTCAAGCACTGTTTTTCAAGCAATGGACAACAAGCAGCACAAGGAAACTTTCAAGGTGAGTGCCATGATCATTCCCAGCTCTTCGCCTGGGAACAATTTCCTAACTATAGCATGAGGAACTAGAGCACAAAAATCTGAGTTCAAGATTACTAGAGCAGTAGGAATCTGTGAGGCAGGATATCAGAGAAAAAGGATCTATGCAGACATGGAGCCCAGAAGTCCTTGGACAAGGACAACAAGCATCACAGGTGCAGGGGAACACAATACTATGCAACGCTTACCAGAAGGAAGCTACTACAGGGTTGAGAGAGAAACATAAGTCAAACATTACTGAGACGCTTTGGAGTTCTGGCCCAGCCAGAGTAGAAAGAAACATCTATACCTCAGGCATCAAGCTGAGACACTAGAATGGACATATCTTAGAATTGAGGGTCAAGTTCTAGAGTAAGGCCTACTGACAATCCATCCAATCAAAGTCTAAAAAAAACCACGACTTGAAAAGATCTGCAAGCAAGGTACACAGTTTGGAAATTTAGTACCACTAAGTCAGGGAGATTTCCTCTAAGCTTTCCACAGAACCACACTAACGAAGTATGAAGCAAAGCCAAGGTCAAGATCCATCAGTAATTAAACTGCTTGCCAAACCAAAAACAAGGTAAGAGAATTCAAAATCTCTACAATGCATAACATTTAACATACAGTATATAAATCAGAAATTACTAGACATACAAAGAAGGAAATGGAGCCCATAGTCAAGAAAGAAAAGCAGTTAACAGTACCAATTCTGCCATGACCCAGATGTTGAATTTAGCAGACAAACACTTTTAACCAGATACTGTAAATATGTCCAAGGACTTACAGGAAAATAAAGTCTTAATAAATAAATAGATGAGGAGTCTCAGCCAAAAAACTACAGAAACTATTAAAAAAACAAATGAAAATTCTAGAACTGACAAGTACAGTAATTAAAATGAAATACTCACTGGACGGACAGCAGCAGACTATAGGTAACAGAAGAAAGTTTGTAAACTTAAAAAGAGATCAAAAGAGATTTTCTAATCTTAAGTACAGACAGAAAAAAGAATAAAGAAAAACTAAGAGAGTCTCAGGACCCTATGGAACACTAACCAACGTGCATTTAGAATACCAGAGGAACAAAGTGAGGCTGGAGCTGAAAACATATTTGAAGAAGTAATAGTCATACCGTTACCAAAATTTGATGACAGAGATTTACAGGTCCAAAAAGCTCAGCAAACCTCCAGTATACAAAGAAAACCACATCAGCCAGACTGCTAAAAACCAAAAACCAAAGATAACAGGACACAGAGCAGAATAATTCAAATAATTATTATATAGTCATTTAACAAGTATACACTTATTATACAGAGCAGAATAATTCAAATAACCGCTTCTTATCACATCATCACTGAAGCACTGAAGGCCAGAGGACAAGGGATTGATAGCTTTATAGCGTTTCAAAAAAAGTGTCAACCTAGACTTTTATTTTCAGTGAAAATGATCATTCAAAAATGAAAGTAAAATAAAGACAGCAAAAGCAAAGAGTATGGCCGGGTGCAGTGGCTCACACCTGTAATCCTGGCACTTTGGGAGGCCGAAGTGGGCAGATCGCAAGGTCAGGAGATCAATACCATCCTGGCCAACATGGTGAAACCCTGTCTCTACTAAAATACAAAAAATCAGCCAGGCGTGGTTGTGCACGCCTGTAATCCCAGCTACTTGGGAGGCTGAGGCAGGGGAATCGCTTGAACCCGGGAGGCTGCAGTGAGCCAAGATCGTGCCACTGCATTCCAGCCTAGCGACAGAACAAGACTCCGTCTCAAAAAAAAAAAAAAAAAAAAAAGCAAAGAGTATCTGTCATCAGCAGATGTGCATTACATGAGAGCTATATAATGTTCTTCAGGCTGAAATGAAACATTATCAAATGGAAAGTCTCTTTATTCTTTCCTATTGCTCTGAATCCAAAATAGTAAATAGATACAAACATAAAAGACTAGTTCTTTCCTCCAACTAATTTCCTTAAAAGATAATTGATCAATATGGGGTTTATAAATTATGTAGAAGTAGAAAATTTTAAGACATGTTACGAGGCAAAGTAAATGAAATTACACCCTAAGGTTATGATTTTAAAGTGGAAAGTGGTAAAACTTTGATTCTAAATAGACAGATATATTAAAGATGAGTATCATTAGCCCTACCTAGAGCAATGGCTTTAAAACAAACAAAAGGCCGGGCGCGGTGGCTCAAGCCTGTAATCCCAGCACTTTGGGAGGCCGAGACGGGCGGATCACGAGGTCAGGAGATCGAGACCATCCTGGCTAACACGGTGAAACCCCGTCTCTACTAAAAAAGACAGAAAACTAGCCGGGCGAGGTGGCGGGCGCCTGTAGTCCCAGCTGCTCGGGAGGCTGAGGCAGGAGAATGGCGTGAACCCGGGAGGCGGAGCTTGCAGTGAGCTGAGATCCGGCCACTGCATTCCAGCCTAGCGACAGAACAAGACTCCGTCTCAAAAAAATAAAAAATAAAAAAAAAATAAAACAAACAAAAAAAAAAGTATAGCTTAAAAAGCCAATAAGGGGCCAGGTGTGGTGGCTCATGTCTATAATCCCAGCACTTTGGGAGGTCAAGGCAGGAGAATCACCTGAGGTTGGCAGTTCAAGACCAGCCTGACCAACACAGAGAAACCCCGTCTCTACTAAAAATACAAAAAGTAGCCGGGTGTGGTGGCACATCCCTGTAATCCCAGTTACTTGGGAAGCTGAGGCAGGAGAATCCCTTGAACCCAGGAGGCGGAGGTTGCAGTGGGCCGAGATTGCGCCACTGCACTCCAGCCTGGGTAAGAAGAGTGAAACTCTTTCTCAAAAACAAAAACAAAGCCAATAAGGAACCAAAATAAAATACTAAAAAATATTCAATGAACCCAAAGTAAAAAAATAAGAACAAAAGACAAAAGAGATGAATGAAAAACACACAAGATGGCAACCTTAAACTCAACTAAATTCAATAAATACATCAAATATAAATACACTAAACACTCCAATAAAAAGGCAGAGATTGTCAGATTGGGTAATAAAAGCAACACTACATACTGTATTTTTTTGTTGTTGCTGTTGTTGTTGTTGAGATGGAGTTTCGCTCTTGTTGCCCAGGTTGGAGCGCAACAGCACAATCTCAGCTTACCGCAACCTCTGCCTCTGGGTTCAAGCAATTCTCCTGTCTCAGCCTCCAGAGTAGCTGGGATTACAGTTGCCCTCCACCACGCCCAGCTAATTTCTGTATTTTTAGTAGAGACAGGGTTTCATCATATTGGTCAGGCTGGTCATGAACTTCTGACCTCAGATGATCCACCCACATCGGCCTCCCAAAGTGCTGGGATTACAGGCGTGAGCCACCACGCCTGGCCATACTGTATTTTAGAGGTGCCCTTTTAATAGAAAGACAGAGCTTGGTTCAAGCAAAAGTTTCAAAGTAAAAGGGGAAAAGGTATACTATACAGACATTAATCATAAGAAAGCTAAAGTAGCTATATAAACATCAAAGCTGGCTTCAAGACTAAAAGCATTACCAGATATAAAATGTGTACTCATCAGAAAGCTATAATAATGCCAAGTAAGAAACTCGAAATACATGAAGCAAAAATTCAGAGAACTAAAAAGAAAAATAGATAAATGCATAGTCGCATTTAGATGTTTTCTTTTTTTTTTTTTTTTTCTTTTTTTTGAGAGTCTCCCTCTGTCAGCCAGGCTGGAGTGCAGTGGCGTGATCTCGGCTCACTGCAACCTCCACCTTCCGGGTTCAAGCAATTCTGCCTCAGCCTCCTGAGTAGCTGGGATTACAGACACGCACCACCACGTCTAGCTAATTTTTGTATTTTTAGTAAAGACCAGTTTCACCATGTTGACCAGGCTGGTCTTGAACTCCTGACCTCAATGATCCACCCACCTCGGCCTCCCAAAGTGCTGGGATTACAGGCATGAGCCACCATGCCTGGACACATTTGGAGAATTTAACAACTCTAAGCAATCAATATAACAAGAAAACAAAAAATTACCATTAAGAATATAGAATAGTGCCAGGCGTGGTGGCTCACAACTGTAATCCCAGCACTTTGGGAGGCCGAGGTGGGTGGATCACGAGGTCAGGAGATCGAGACCACGGTGAAACGCCATCTCTACTAAAAATACAAAAAATTAGCCGGGTGTGGTGGCAGGCACCTGTAGTCCCAGCTACTCGGGAGGCTGCGGCAGGAGAATGGTGTGAACCCAGAGGGTGGAGCTTGCAGTGAGCCAAAATTGCACCACTGCACTCCAGCCTGGGCGACAGAGCAAGACTCTGTCTCAAAAAAAATACATATATATAAACACACACACACATATATATATGTGCGTGTATATCTATATAGCATAGACAGCCCTATCCACAAGAAAAATTAGCCACATATGTAATTTTAAGTTTTCTAAGTCACATTTTTTTAAAAATTGTGTAAATAATATTTTTATTTACTAACCCAAAATATTATCATTTCAACCTACTCAGTATTTTTTACTTTTTCTTTTTTTTGAGACAGGATTTCACTCCTGTCAACCAGGCTGGCGTGCAATGGTGCCATCTTGGCTCACTGCAACCTCTTCCTCCTGGGTTCAAGCAATTCTCCTCCCTCAGCCTCCCAAGTAGTTGGAACTACAAGCGTGAGGCAGCTAATTTTTTTTTTATATTTTTTGTAGAGATAAGGTTTCACCATGTTGCCCAGGCTTGTCTCAAACTCCTGGGCTCAAGTGATCCACCCACCTCGCTCAGCCTCCCAAAGTGGTGGGATTACAGGCATGAGCCACCATGCCTGGCCGATTATTACTTTACATACAGTCTTCTAAATCTGCTGTGTATTTTACACCTACAGCACATTTCAACTTAAGACACTAAATGCTTATCAGAAACACATAATCATTTAATTTCATAAAACTTACAACTGAAAAAGTAGATTTATGTATAAAAGTTGTTCCAACAAAGTTTTCCAGCATAATAACTGAATCAAATATTAATCATTTTCCATTCATATTTGTATCCATACTAACAAAACTGTTTTTAATGTAAATTAGTAAAATTAAATAAAACTGAAAAGTTCTTCAGTCACACCATTCAAACTGCTTTAATACTCATTTCTTTCACTAACAACCATTTCTCTATGTGTTTCCTCTTATATGAACTGTCTATTCACCATCTAGATAGCTTTAAAGAAATATTTAAATTACCACCCTAAAGTCCCTTTAATTCTATACTAAATCAGATGCTTAAACAGTATTTTACAGACAGGTTTTTTAATTCAAAAAACTTTGTGTTGCCTGTAAACTGGAGTACCTTGTATACAGTACATAATTTAATGCTGGAACTCTAATTTAAAAGGTTTAGCCGGCTGGGCACGGTGGCTCACGTCTGTAATACCAGCACTCTGAGAGGCCGAGGCAGGTGGATCATGAGGTCAGGAGATCGAGACCATCCTGGCCAACATGGTGAAACCCTGTCTCTACTAAAAATATAAAAATTAGCTGAGCATGGTGGTGGGTGCCTGTAACCCCAGCTACTCGAGAGGCTGAGGCAGGAGAACCACTTGAACCCGGGAGGCGGAGGCTGCAGTGAGCCAAGATCATGCCACTGCACTCCAGCCTGGCAACAGAGCAAGACTCCATCTCAAAAATAAATAATAAATAAAATAAAAAGTTTATAGTTACTATACATATGTTTGTTTAATATATTTATGATTAACTTCCTACAGAACCCTCAGTCAGAAATGTTTCCTATCACATTTGGGATTAAGGAAAAAAAAGAAGTAGACATGGTGAAACCTCGTCTCTACTAAAAATACAAAAATTAGCCAGGCGTGGTGGCGTGCCTGTATTCCCAGCTATTCGGGAGGCTGAGGCAGAAGAATCGCCTGAACCCGGGACACGAAGGTTGCAGTGAGCCAAGATTGCACCACTGCACTCCAGCCTGGGCGACAGAGCAAGACTCCGTCTCAAAAAAAAAAAAAAAAAAAAAAAAAAACCAACAACCTCTAGAGATACTTTTTTATATTGGGGAGGAAAAGCATTTTCTAAGAACTACAAGGTTTTAGGCATTAATAGAATATACATATATACCCTAGAATATATATCAAGATACATGAGAACATTCAAGTTCTAGTACATAGGCTTAAAAATTATCCTCAACACTTAAAATTAAAACGATTGTATCACTCCCACAGGCTTTAGAGATTATGCAGCCCAATTTGCTCATTTACATACAATTAAACCACTGTTTGGGGGGAAATCAAGGCCAGGTCTTATTTAATGTTATTTCGTCTACAGCAGTGCTTGTCAAGTTTAACATGAATATACATCATCTGAGTATCTTGTTCAAATACATATTCTGATTCAATAAATCTGGGCTTGAGCTTGAAACCACATTATTAAATCCAAGACGATGCCAACATTGTTGGTCCTCAGGATATAAGGACTAACAAGGTTCACTCTGTTTCACAAGTGTTTAGGTAAGTGCCATTCATTTAATTTTATTTCATGTAGTTTCTAACAATATTAAAATAAAATTTTCAAGGAAGGAAAAAAGTTTTCAAGCTAAAACTGTAATGCTCTATTTTTCCTGGGAGACTGCTAATACTCTGATACAACTAGCCACTCCAGGGTTGCTATCAAGGGTTTGATATACCAAAGTTCAAAACAGTCAAGGTACAAAAAACAATCTCTACTTTAAAAAGGAAAAAGCTATAGAAATTATTTTAAAATGTTAACATTTTAAACAGCTAGGATTGAAAACTATTAGCTAGTTGAGCTTTATTAAACTATTAGTCTAGCTCATCCAATCACCTGGGTGAGCTTTTATGACAGTGCTGGGTCTCCCCCACAAGACCCATGCGCCCTGGGATACGAGAATTACAAGTACTGACAAAGACACAAACTTGGACTTCAATAAATTTTTTTGAAAGAAAAAAACAGCTATTAGTCAAACAGATACTACAAGAAAATATTTTAACTTATAATCTGGTCCTATAAAACATTAAGAACTTATAAAGTCAAATTTATCTCATATAAAATTAGAACTACAATGCAAATTACAAAAGCAAAAATTTTAAAGACTCCAGGAAAGGACCTATTAACAATTTCAGTTACCAAGTACTTTCTGCATTAGCCTTGTCCCTTTCTAGCCAACAACAAAAGGCCACCCTAAAATAGACTCTTAAAAATGCTTTAAAGAGGGCAGATGCAGTGGCTCATGCCTGTAATCCTAGCAGTTTGGGAGGCTGAGGTGGGTGGATCACCTGAGGTCAGGAGTTCCAGACCAGCCTGGCCAACATGGTGAAACCCTGTGTCCACTAAAACTACAAAAATTAGCTGGGCGTGGTGTCACACGCCTGCAATCCCAGCTACTTGGGAGGCTGAGGCAGAAGAATCGCTTGAACCCCAGAGCCCGGTATATGGAGGTTGCGGTGAGCCGAGATCCCGCCACTGCACTGCAGCCTGAGCGACAGAATCAGACTCTATCACGAAAAGAAAAAAAACAAAAGCTTTAAAGAGTATATAATATCATTCATCTTCCTTCATTACTATTAAATCAGGAAACAAAGAGTTGTTTTTCCTATAGGATTCACACACTATTTTCCACTTGAAATGTACCCCGTTTCCATAGTAACTACCACTGATGTCACAGAATTTTTGCTGTTCCCACTCAAAGAACACGAAAGCATAAAAATGCCTTTATGCATTTATTAAAATAGATGAAGAAAAATGTAAAATGGTTTATAAATGTATAAATTCAAACTATTTTTCCCAAAGTTTGTCATCAAATATTAACCAGTTCTTAAAGCATACACCTGAATATAAGTGTACTTAAAAAAAAAAACTAAAGTTAGCTGGGCGCGGTAGCTCACGCCTGTAGTTCTAGCCCTTTGGGAGACCGAGGCAGGTGGATCACTTGAGGTCAGGAGTTCAAAACAAGCCTGGCCAATATGGTGAAACCCCATCTCTACTAAAAACACAAAAAAATAGCTGGGTATGGTGGCATATGCCTGTAATCCCGACTACTCAGGAGGCTGAGACAGGAGAATCGCCTGAACCCCGGAGGCAGAGGTTGCAGTGAGATGAGATCATTGTGCCACTGCACTCTAGCCTAGGCAGAGCAAGGCTCCATCTCAAAAAAAAAAAAAAAAAAAATACTTAAGTAAATTTAAATTTGGTATTTTAAATGAGGTTGAAATTTATGAAGTCAACTTTGTTAGCTAGTCAGGAGATTCTAGAATGAACGATGCCTCAGGGGAATTTTTTTTTAAGATTTTGGGTGTTTTGCTTGTTTGTTTCGAGATGAGGTCTTGCTCTGATGCCCAGGCTAGAGTACAGTGGCACAATCACAGCTTACTGTGGCCTTGACCCCCAGGGCTTAAGTGATCCTCCCAACTCAACTTCCTGAGTAGCTGGGACCACAGGCATGCACTACCACAGTCAACTAATTTTATTTTTTATAGAGACCAGGTCTATGTTGCCCAGGCTGGTCTCAAACTCCTGGACTAAAGGGGTCCTCCTGCCTCGGCCTCCCCAAAGTGCTGGGATTCCAGGTGTGGGCCACCACACCCAGCCTCCAGCCTCGGGGAACTCTATAATCAACAAGACAGAAATTCAGACATTCTATTCAGGTTCTGCAAGTCCTCGCATTAAGGCTCTTCATTTCCTTCTACAGAGAAGTCTTGAAGAAAATCTCACCTCAAGTCAAGACCAAAAAAAAGGGTCTTGGACTGGCTCTTAGGTACTTTTCTGGGGGGAGATGAGGGAGAACATACTTTTGTTATGTGGACCAGATTTTTAAAGAATGAGAGCACACAATATTGAAACTTTCTTACTTTAATATTTTTTAGGTAAGTTGTTTATATCCTAGAGAAATTCCTGCATACATATACAAAAAGAACGAAACATGGTTCCTTGTTCACCAAAGTATTGTTTGTAATTACAAAAAAAAAAATTTGGAACAACCTAAATACGCATGGATAAATAAAAGTCAGAGAATTGAAATTAATGCATAAGATCTAAATATTTACATATGGATAAGCTTCCACACCAATGTGGAATGAAAAAAATTAAATCAAGCTACAAAAGAATACAGTCTGAACCACTCATCATGTTTTAAACACAACAAAATACTGTATATTATTTATGAAATAGGCAAATGTTATAAACTATTTAAAAACCAGAAAGCATACACCACTTTCAGGACAGGTGTATATCTATGAAAAACGGGGAAAAGAGAAAGGTTATTAGGAGAACCATTCAACTGCATAGTAACATTTTATTTCTCTTTTAAAAAGGATTTGAAATCAATATGGCAAATATTATATATTAGATTAATGCAATGGCTACTTGGGTATCTATTTTATCTTTCTCTGTCATTTTTGTAAGTTTGAAATACATTACAATTGCTTTGAATGAAACATTTTAATTTGCCTAAAAATTTACTTCCACAGGCAAGAAAACTTACATTTACTGAAATGACTCAATGAAATAATCCTCTCAACAACCCAGTAACTTAGCTATTAGCCCCATTTCAGAGAGAGGAAATGTGGATATTCAAATATTTTTTTAAAAATTATTTAAGATTCTACAGCTAAAAGGTAATGCATGCATCAAGATTTCTTTTAAACCCATGCTGTTTCCACCTACCAAACTGCTTTTCAATGTTATAGGATTAATTCTTAAACAGATCAATCATTGTTCCCCAGTGATACAGCCATAGAAAGGAGATTCAAATCAGTCCACATAATGATGCTTATCATTTAAAATAAATCCCTAATATTAGCTAATAAATTCTTATGAGTACAAAACTACAAGTGCAGAATAAGAATGGGTTTAAAGAGCTTGTTTTTGCTTGGGAAAGGTGGATTCACTAACATCTGGTATTTGAGATTTCTAGCTCCCTAAAGTTCCACATTAAACTAGATGTTTGGGAAAAAACTAGAGTAACCAAAATAATCACAATTACAAATACACATAACCCTTCCTCACCATACATATCACAGGGTAAAAAAACTGCTCACTAAAGAAAGGTCAACACATTTGTAATTCAATTATTTATCATGGACCTACAACTGAGTTAATACTGTCAATATTGAATGAGCCATAGCCACACCGTAAAACAGTGAGTCTCACACCCACTAGAGTTTAAGAACCATCTAGGTAACCGGCTCAGAATACAGATTCTTAGACCCCACCTCCAGAGTCTAATTCAGCTGATCCATGGAGTCCAGAAATCTACATTTTTAACAAGCACCCCATTAACCAGCACCGTGGCAATTCTGACACAAGGGGTGAAAGGTCTAGAACTGGAGATGCATAAACCTTTATTCTTTCAATAGTCACTGAACACCTACAACACAGTTCTGAGAACTATAGATTCAGTAGTAAAACAAAATTAAGAACAACAACAAAAATTCTGCCCATAGGAGCTTACATCCTAAAGATAGAGCAAGAGAAAACATGTATGACATCAGCGAGTGTTAAGTGCTACAGAGAAAAAAGCAAAGCAAGCCAAGGGAAATGGAGGCAGGAGTTGTCATTTAAGACAATAGTCAGAGATAGCTTCTCCTACAAGATGACATTTGAGCAAAGAACTGAAAGACATGGACATCTGGAGGAAAAGAGGAAATATTATTAGTAACTTTCTCATCCCTCAAAATAATTTACTGTATGAAATAATTTTAGGTGTTGTAGCTTTTACTACAAAGAGTGAAAAACACAGAGTGCCTACTATGTGCCTATTATCTCTTTAAACCTCAAAATCATTTTGTGGAGTAGCTATGAGTTTCCTCGTTTCCATAAAAGAGGACACTGAAGCTCAGATTAAGCAATCTGCAAGGACACACTTTTTTTTTTTTTTGAGACGGAGTCTCGCTCTGTCGCCCAGGCTGGAGTGCAGTGGCCGGATCTCAGCTCACTGCAAGCTCCGCCTCCCGGGTTCACGCCATTCTCCTGCCTCAGCCTCCCACATAGCTGGGACTACAGGCGCCCACCACCTCGCCCGGCTAGTTTTTTTTTTTTTTGTATTTTTTAGTAGAGACGGGGTTTCACCGGGTTAGCCAGGATGGTCTCGATCTCCTGACCTTGTGATCCGCCCGTCTCGGCCTCCCAAAGTGCTGGGATTACAGGCTTGAGCCACCGCGCCCGGCCAAGGACAGCTCAGGATGCACGACCAGGTCTTTGTAATTGTCAAAATGCATCACTTCCAACTAAGCCAAACTGTTAGTGTCTTCATTATCAAATGAGCATGTTTGTTGAATAAACTCAGAACTGAATTCTTATATGCTTAGTATTTCTAGAAACCTGAAAAAAGTTACCAAAAATACAAGTTGTTTATTTAAAAGGTGGGGGGGGGTTATTTATCATCTTTGTAACAAATCTTGGCATACAGCTATTTTTCCAAAAATTTCCTAGTTAATATTTATTTATACAGTCAGCAAATCATTTACATAGTCTCCCAATATTTGGGGAACAATTTTTTCTTCATAAATTTTCTAGAAGGGCAAGTGTTAAATTGCATACCTTTAAAATATAGGATGCAATAAAAGTCTATTTGCCCATCTTTGGCAAGATATGCACATATATTTAAATATAAGTAAATGTGCAACTCCCTGTTTCCTATTCACTGACTCCAACAATTCTCAGGACACCTACTATCCAATGTGTCATGAATTACGAGGAAGACCTCCCACCGTACCTACTTCACACTGGTAACTAGAGAGCAAGGCACTATGCTAGACAGAAGTACAATTCAATAACAACAGTCCTTACTCTTAATAGTTCTAACACAAACAAGTATAAAAGGATACTATAATATAAAGGAAATGCTATTTGAGTAAAAAAAGCAGTCCTTTTTGGATTATCTAAACTAGGGTTATCAATAAAGACATTCTGAAGACGGCTGCATCTCTTAAGCCCTGAGGATCAGATTCAGGCTAACTTTAAAAATGTAGTCTGGGCCGGGCACAGTAGCTCAAGCCTGTAATCCCAGCACTTTGGGAGGCCAAGGCAGGCAGATCATAAGGTCAGGAGTTGGAGACCAGCCTGACCAACACGGTGAAACCCTGTCTCTAGTAAAAATACAAAAATTACTCAGGCGTGGTGGCGGATGCCTGTAATACCAACTACTCAGGAGGCTGAGGCAGAAGAATCACTTGAACCTAGGAGGCAGAGGTTGCAGTGAGCCAAGATTGCGCCACTGCACTCCAGCGTGGGCCACAGAGCAAGACTCCATCTCAAAAAAATAAAATAAAATAAAACAAAAATAAAAGTATGGTCTAAGAATGCTGGACATCATCCCTGAGGAGTACCACTGACAATTTCAGAGCAGAGGAGAGAGAGATTCAAAAATGTGTTGCAGAGATAAACTCAAAGTGATGAGTAAGAAGTGTAATGAGCAAATCAGATATAAGGCAATTTCAAGAGCCTGGATATAAAGTGAGAAGTCCAAAGTCACAGGTGACAGTAAAAATGGAAGAGCCAGTTCTTCAACATCATTCTTTGGCCTAAGGCCACAGATAACACTAAATTATTCCATATTTGTTATAAGAGACACTCACTTTTTTACATGCCTTATAAAAAAACAATTTACATTTCTATTTCCGGAAGTATTTTTAGTACAATGACTCTAAGAGCTTCAAGATTTTGTAGCACAGGGATCAAGAATTACTCAAAAACAGAGGTTTCCTTGACTCGGGCATATAGTTTAAGCATTCTCTTTTAGGCTCAAAAACTAACTTTGTAAGAGTTGTAAAGTATCAAGCCCATAAAAGAACTATGAAATTTGGGATAGCCAGTTAGCAAGGGAATCATACACACACACATACATACATACATATATACACACACACACACACTTAAAGTTAGAATATTTAAATTTAGAATAGACATTTAGATTGAATAGGGCTACTACGACAAATTTCAAAAAGCTTTATGCCAATACTCTGGAAATTTAGAGACTAAGTTCCATTCTGCCACATCTCTCTACCTCTGATGGCTGTTACAGCAGCAGTTTAAAAAAAGAGAAGGCCAGGCACGGCGGCTCACGCCTGTAATCCCAGCACTTTGGGAGGCCAAGGCAGGCGGAACACCTGAGGTCAGGAGTTCAAGACCAGCCCTGCCAACATGGTGAAACCCTTCTCTACTAAAAATACAAAAAATTGACCAGGTGCAGTGGCTCACACCTGTAATCTCAGCACTTTGGGAGGCCAAGGTGGGTGGATTACAAGGTCAAGAGTCCGAGACCAGCCTGTCCAACATAGTGAAATCCCATCACTACTAAAAATACAAAAAAAAATTAGCTGGGCGTGGGGGCAGGCACCTGTAGTTCAAGCTACTTGGGAAGCTGAAGTAGGAGAATCGTTTGAACCCTGGAAGCAGAGGTTGCAGTGAGCAGAGATCACTCCTGGGTGACAGAATGAGACTCCATCTCGAAAAGAAAAAAATCAGCCGGTTGTGGTGGTATGTACCTAAAATTCCAGTTACTCGGGAAGCTGAGGTAAGAGAATGGTTTGAACCTGGGAGGCGGAGGTTGCAGTGAGACGAGACAGCGCCACTGCACTCCAGCTTGGGCAACGACAGCAAAACTCTGTCTCAATAAAACAAAAGGTAAGTATTCACTCAAATTCCAGACTTGGCTCAATACAGACAAAATTCCTACTACAAGAGCAGCTGTGAAAAGAAGGGAATGGTGCCAAAAGAAGACAAATAAACATCCTTCCAACTAGATAAAATGTGACTAATTTGAAAAAAACAAAAAAACAAAAATAAAGTCAGAGCTTCGCACTATACTCTCCTTTTGTCCCCTCTCTAGTTTGGCAATTTGAGGGTACATGTCAGGATTCCTTGTAGTAAATAAACACACACACTCAAAAACAGGAGGAAGGAAGGAGACATTAGCACAGTTTTTAAGTTGCATTTTGAGCCCCTCAGACAGTTTTTCCAGGAATTGTCCAGTTATTTAAACCAATTCTTTGCTCTATTTGGCTACGGAAAAACAGCCCCATTCCTTTTTTTTTATTAGGCATACTCTAATACCATTTGGTCTTTCAGTTGCCTCTAATTGTTTTTAAGTATTTTTTTAAGCATCTCTCTTAGATTGAAAATTCTCAGAAATCAGGGTCAAATGTTTAAATTATGTCATAAAAAAGTTACCAAAATACTGCCTATCTTTTTATCTTCAAACCAGTGGCAAAGCCTACACTTTGCTAAGATCTAACCATTCTTCAAAGTGTGACAAAGCCTCCCTCTTCCATGAAATGTTCCTCTACAACTCTAACACATGGCAATTTCTACTTCAGAACATATAAGCTTAATAATAAACTTAACTCACAAATATGCATAAAGTCTCTATGATCTATACGAAAGCTTAGAGCAAGCACCTGTCCCACATTATTTTTTGTAGGTATTAGCTACAAGCAGCTCAAAAGCCCTTTTATAAGGTAGCTACACAATATGTCAACTAAAACCATCAAGGGAAAAAAGCTAATTCTTTGTCTAAGTATGGTCCTCTATTTGTCTGTCCCATTCCGGCCTCTAGTCCCAAAAGAAAACTAACCCCAGTCCCTTCATGTCCTACCCTCAAGAGAAGAGATGATAACTTTGTGCACTCAGTACATGCCAAACACTTTAAGACATTATCTTTATTACTATTACTATTATTTTTTAGCAACAGAGTCTCACTATGTCACCCAGGCTCAGCTCCATCCTGCATCCTCAGCCTCCCAAAGTGCTAGGATTAGAGGCACGAGCCACCACACATAGCCAAGACATTATCTTTTAATCTTAAAACTTTTCAGGTAGGTTGTTTTTACTTCAGGAAACTAAAACTTGTTTGTAGAGATCTGAACCCAGCTCCTAAGCTTGCTTCTCTTCTACCACACTACTAGGCACTAAAAAGAGATGCCCACTCTCTGACAATAAAGAGAGATAGGAATAAACAATCAATATATCATTAACAATTTAAGGCCAGGTGCGGTGGCTCATGCCTGTAATCTCAGCACTTTGGGAGGCCAAGGCAGGCAGATCACAAGGCCAGGAGATCGAGACCATCCTGACTAACATGGTGAAACCCCGTCTCTACTAAAAATACAAAAAAAAATTAGCCGGGCATGGTGGCTGGCGTCTGTAGTCCCAGCTACAAGGGAGGCTGAGGCAGGAGAATGGCGTGAACCCAGGAGGCGGACCTTGTGGTGAGCCGAGTTCATGCCACTGCACTCAGGGTTTAAGTGACTCTCCAGCCTCAGCCTCTGTAGTAGCTGGGATTATAGGCGCTCGCCACCAGGCCCACCTAATTTTTGTATTTTTAGTAGAAACGGGGTTTCACCATGTTGTCCAGGCTGATCTCAAACTTCTGACCTCAGGTGATCTGCCCATCTTGGCCTCCCAAAGTGCTGGTATTACAAACGTAAGCCACCACACCTGGCCTAAAACAACTTTTTAAAAGTACTCCAATAGCATGCCTAAAGACTAACAGACTACCACTAATACGTTCAAAAAAATTGCCAATTTATTTAAGAAAAACACAAAAGAAACCAACACACACAATTCTCACCAAAAAATACAAAATTAAAAAGCAAATATGAAAAATAATTTCCTGCATGCAAACAGGCTTTTATAAAACAATAAAGGAAATACTGAGAAATGCTCAAAAAATATTAAAAAGCAATTAATAAAAAGAATTCAGGGCTGGGCACAGTAGCTAACACCTGTAATCCCAGCACTTTGAGAGGTGAAGGTAGGAGGATCACTTAACCCCAGGAGTTCGAGACTAGCCTGGGCTACATACTGATACTTCATCTCTAAAAAAGTAAATTAAGTAATTCACATTTTCAATTACCATATTACTATTCCAACATTAACTACAATCAAAAATTTGCAAATTAAACTAGTACTATGCCCATTTTTACCTATACGTTGGCATTTATTTTTAATTAACAACACCCACCGTGAACAAAGGTACTTGCAAACAAGCACAAACCTAACCCTCATGAAGAATAAATGGGTAAAACCTTTCTGAATGGATCTAGCCATGTGTGGCATTACTCTTGAAAATGTACATGCCAGGCCGGGTGCGGTGCCTCACGTCTGTAATCCCAGCACTTTGGGAGGCCAAGGTCGGTGGATCACCTGACGTCAGGAGTTCGAGACCAGCCCATTTTTAGTAGAGATGAAACTCCATCTCTACTAAAAATACAAAATTAGCTGGGCGTGGTGGCACATGCCTGTAATCCCACCTACTTGGGAGGCTGAGGCACGACAATTGCTTGAACTCAGAAGGTACAGTGAGCCGAGATTGCTCTACTGCACTCCAGCCTAGGTGACAGAGTAAGACTCTGTCTCAAAGAAAAAACAATTTTTTTTTTAGTAGACACGGGGTTTTACTATGTTGCTCAGGCTGGTCTCGAACTCCTGACTTCGTGATCCACCTGCCTCAGCCTCCCAAAGTGCTGGGATTACAGGTGTGAGCCACCACACCAACCAATTTTTTTTTTTTAATTAGCCAGGCACGGTGGCACACACCTGTAAGTCCCAGCTACTCAGGCGACTAAGGCAGGAGGTTCACTTGAGCCCAGAAGGTGAAGGCTGCATATTTGAGACCCTGTCTCAAAAATAAGTACATAAATAAAAAATAAAAAGTGCTGATAAAAAGAAAACAGCAATTTGTGAAGATGTTATTAATAGCCATCTTGAAAAAAATCTAAGAACAGGGGTGTTTTCCCATCAAAACTTCTCTCAGATTTGTCATTTAAAAAAATCAAGACCAGAGGGTGGCTCACACCTGTAATCCCAGCACTTTGGGGGCCGAGGTGGGCGGATCACCTGAGATCAGGAGTTTGAAACCAGCCTGGCCAACATGGAGAAATCCTGTCTCTACTAAAAATACAAAAATGAGCCAGGTACGGTGGTGGGCACCCGTAATCCCAGCTGCTCAGGAGGCTGAGGCAGGAGAAGCACTTGAACCCGGGAGGTGGAGATTACAGTAAGCCGAGATCACGCCATTGCACTGCAGCCTGGGAGACAGAGTGAGACTCTGTCTCAAAAAAAAAAAAAAAAAAATCAACCCAGCCGGCACAGTGGCTCATGCCTGTAATCCCAGCACCTTGGGAGCCCAAGGCAGGCGGATCACTTGTGGTCAGGAGTTTGAGACCAGCCTGACCAATGTGGTAAGACCTGTCTCTACTAAAAAATACAAAAATTAGCCAGGCATGGTAGCGGGTGCCTGTAGTCCCAGCTACTTTGGAAGCTGGGGCAGGAGAATCGCTTGAACCCAGAAGTAGAGGCTGCAGTGAGCCAAGTCGGTGCCACTGCACTCCAACCTGAGCAACAGAGCGAGACTCCATCTCAAAACAAAACAAATCAATCAATCCCTGGCCCAGCAGGGTAGTGCAAGCCTGTAGACCTAGCCACATAGAAAGCTGAAGTGGTGGGGGCGGAGGGCACACCCCAGAAGTTCAAGGTTGCAGCAAGCTGTGACAGAGCCACTGCACTCCAGCCTGGGCAACAAGACTAGCCCCTGTCTCAGGGTGGGGGGCGGGGGGGGTGTGGAATTAAAGAAAAAAATATAGAAAGATAAAAAAAGATTAGGAAATGGCAAAAATCAACTCCCCAATTCTGATAAAGGTAAAATTAAACCAACTTTTGGCATCCCACAAATTCATTCATTGAAATGTTTAAAAAGCTCCCCATTTACTGCGCCAACTTTCCTCCTTTAACGAGTTTCTTTATAGAAGGCTTTCAAATTTCTAAAGTGCATTTATAGGTTTTACCTCTTTAATAAAAAAAAAAAAAAAGAAAGAAAGAAATGGCTGGGTATGGTGGCTGATGCCTGTAATCCCAACACTTGGGAGGCCGAGATGGAAGGATCACTTAAGTCCAGGAGTTTGACACTAACCTGGACAAGACAGGGAGACCCCATCTCCACAAAAAAATTTTAAAACCTAGTCAGGCATGGTAGTACACTCCCGTAGTCTTAGTTACTCAAGAGGCTGATTCAGGAAAACTACTTGAGCCAGGGAGGTCAAAACTGCAGTGAGTGGTAATCACGCCACTGCACTCCAGCCTGGGCAACAGGGCAAGACCTCATTTCAACAAATAGAAACAAAACAAAATTGAAAAAAAAAAAAAATCACTGTAAGTTTGCTAGGGTAGATATTAACCACTGGGAAGGGGAAAAAAATGTTACAGAAACACATTACAGACCCAGGCAGGGTGCAGTGGCTCATGCCTGTAATCCCAGCACTTTGCGAGGCCAAGGTGGGTAGATCACCTGAGGTCAGGAGTTCAAGACCAGCCTGCCCCACATGGTGAAACCCCGTCTCTACTAAAAATACAAAAATTAGCTGGACGTGGTGGCAGACGCCTATAGTCCCAGATACTTGGGGGGCTGAGGCACGAGAATCGCTTGAACCCATGAGATGGAGATTGCAGTGAGCCAAGATCACGCCACTGTACTCCAGCCTGGGTGACAAAGGGAGACTCTGTCTCAGAATAAATAAATAAATAAATAAATAAATAAATAAATAAAAATAAAACATTACAGACCTAGTATTAAAATCCAAGTCTCCATTCGAAATCCATTTCAAAAGTCATAGGAAGTTTACAGAACTAAAGTTAAAATGTTAAAGATGGATGTAGCGCTAATCACTGTCCATGACTCTATTCTAAAGGATAAAATGAAGGGAAAAATAAGGTTTTATGAGATTCACTGTTAGTACGGTTTCAAGTTAATAGGGTTTTTTTTTTTTTTTTTTTTTGGCAATCCTGTGCATAACAGATCCAAGTTAGATTTTGCAGATTTACTGTTTGAAAAGCCAATGCACTATACAGTCAAGTCAGCCCTCCATATCTATGGGTTCTACATCCATGAATTCAACCAACCAGGAATAGAAAAATTCTTTAATTGCATCTGTACTGAACATGTACAATTTTTTCTTGTCATTATTCCCTAAGCATACAGTATAACAATGATTTACATTGTATTAGGTATTACAGTCTAGAGATTAAAGTATATAGGAGGATGTACATAGGTTCTATGCAAATACGATACCATGTTATACCAGGGACTGGAGCATCCTTGAATTCTGTCATCAGAGGAAGGTCCTGGAACTAATCTCCCATGGATACCAAGGGACAAGCATGCTTGGAAACTGCTGTAACTACTCACATGAAATCCTATAATTGAAATAAACAATTCCAGAAGAACTACTTTGCCCCCAGGATTAAACTGTCTAAAATGCACGTTTATTAAAATGAAGATAGCTAAGAAGCATGAATATATAATCATATCTTATGTTAAAAACTGAACAAACACCTTCCAAGTTGCCTATTTTGAAAATTACTTTTTAGTTCAAAGGTTCATCTTAAATAACCACACGTTATAGTAACCACCACCTCCAACAGACTATTTGGCACTGGGTTAAGCACTTTTAACACATTTGATACTTACAACAACCCTATCATGAACATATTATCAACATTTTACAGCTAAAATTTAAAACTTGCCTACCACCCTTGCCCAAACTAAATCTCTGTCCACATTACAGGAAAAATTATAACTTTTTATTGCAAATATACACGTTATATATAATAGCATAATAACACAAGTAGCCACACTGGTACATTGTTACATATATGTTACTATGCCTTAAGACACTTTTACAAACTGTAAAGCACTACAAAACACTTGTACCCTATCATCTGTTTCCCACGACAGCCTTGTTACAGATTATCACTACTGTATGAGGGCTCAAGGCTCAGAGAGCTTAAGTGAAATCACTCATTTGACTCCTCGTTCTTTTCCCACTACATTATATCCTCCTTATGATTAAAGACGCATTGCCACCACAATCAGAGCATCTTTGCAATGCCGCCACAATCAGAGCATCTTTGCAATAAAAGATAAAATGTACTAGAGATCCTAGATAAGTATCTTTCACCAGTTACATACTTCTCCAACAAGTTATTACAGTTACCCGCCAGCAGGATATCCAGCTAGCCTCTAAGTGGTTGTTTGGGTGCCAATTATAAAGTTGTATGAACAAGAGTTGTATGAATACTACTTTTTATTAAGCTAGTAGCTTAAGCAAGGGAATCCCCTAGATTCTACTTGTACTGATCAGAAGACCAAATCCAAGGTCAATCAAAAGTACATACTATCTTATTGGGAAAACAGAGGATGTTAGTCTTTTATGACTTGAAAGTTGTTTCTAGTAACTATCATCAGACCATACACCACACAGCCATTTGTCTCAGAATAGGTAGTGAAGGTGGCTACTTAAATACACATATTTTTACAAAACTGTATCCAAGTTTAGCAATATGTGTGTACACCCAAGCACATAGAGACATGTTCCATAACTTAGAAAATCATTTGTAAAAGTTATTTTGGCCTTGCACTTCTGAATACTTCATGCTTCTCCATGTCCGTAACAGAATTGTTCTACTTCCTTTACTAATTGTTCTACTTCTTTCTATAATATCTACCAAGTGTTATCCTAATGCCATCATATTTTCAGGTTGGTATTTTCTTCCTGCTATCCTTTTTTTCGGGGGGACAGAATTTTGCTCTTGTTGCCCAGGCTGGAGTGCACTGGCATGATCTCAGCTCACTACAACCTCTACCTCCCAGGTTCAAGCAATTCTCCTGCCTTAGCCTCCCGAGTAGCTGGGATTACAGGCATGTGCCACTGCAACCTCCACCTCCCAGGTTCAAATGATTCTCCTACCTCAGCCTCCCAAGTAGCTGGGATTACAGGCATGCGCCACCACACCCGGCTAATTTTGTATTTTTAGTAGAGACGGGTTTTCTCCATGTTGGTCAGGCTGGTCTCAAACTCCTGACCTCAGGTGATCCACCTGCCTCGGCCTCCGAAAGTGTTGGGATTACAGGCGTGAGCCACCACACTCAGACTGCTATCCATTTTTAAAGCCGTAGAGAAAGCCCTCAAGTGTTCTGTATCACGCGTGGTGTGGAGGACTAACGGATAGGAAGAAACCAACTAGAGTAATTAATTAACCGTGGAATCAAGTTCAGTTATTCTATGTTCACATCTACATTCCTTAAAGTAAATAACTCGCAAATTTTCGAGCAAGTAAATAATACACCTGGACTTTGAAAACCCAAAATGTCTAGAAAATCAGAATACCATTACACTTTAAAAAGAAGAAAGAAAATAAAAAAGCTGTTTCACTGCACCTATCTGGAGAAAATCCTTGCTCTGTAAAGCTCTAAACCACCATTACCAAAAAAATGTTTAACTTCTACTCCTATGCCTTACATTTCTGGCTGTTAACTTTAAGAGCCTGCCAAACAGCTTTGCTGACAATTGTGTGTGTCAAACAGGTCTTCCAAATGACCGTTAACAATTTTTTAATACATCTTGCTATGAAGTTCTCAAATTTAAAAAACATATGTTGAACTTCAGCATCATCAAACTAGTTAACCAGTCTCCCCGTATTCTTAGCAGCTGCCTAATACCAACTGTGGAAAAAGCATAATTTTGGAAAAGGTCTAACAATTTCAAGAAAGTTACTTATACTTGTGAATATTCCAAAACTTTAAAGTTACAATACAGTCACAGAAAAACGAACTCTGAAATACACCTATGTGTACTTGACTTAAGGCCATAATCTTATTTTCATTCAGGGTTTCTTTTCCCTATAATATCTTTACTGTAAGGCAGCTCCTTCTCCCTAAATAATTTTGAAGTATTCCAAAACACTTTACTAAATAGATTTAATCATATCTACAGAATCCTATCAACTTTAAAAGCAAATAAAATGAGGGCTTATTGGCTTTCTAAAGATCCTACATTCCTAAAAGAATAAACACAAATCATCTTCCTAACACTAAACTACTAAAGTGACACTTGAGTCACCCCAACTTGGTATTTGAAGCTTATTTCTCCAGGAAGCAGAGGGAGACAAACAGTTTCTACACAGTCAAAAATAGATGATTCCCTGTTCATTCACAGCCTGTTTCTTCTTACTTTAAACACAAATCCTACCAACTTCATTTAGTTTTTAACTCATTAATGAGTGACTCGGAGCAAATAAGCAGATATAGGAGCTGTTTTAGGCAATCATTTGCTAGGAATGGCTATCAAGTGAAGGTCTTCCTGCCCCGTCCTAAAAAATAAAGGACAAAAACCTATGAGTAGCAGACAAAAGCATTTATTAAATAATAAATGGTGGGCCCTATTTCAACAACAATCTGAAGAGTACCACCTCTTCTCAAGGTACCACAGCACAAAAACTTTGATAACCATAACTGAAGTATAAATGTATGTTTCTTTTCATAAGGTAAATACACAGAATATTTTGAAACTGCATCTAAAACTCTTACCTCAAAAAAAAGGAAAAGAAGAAAGAAAAGAATACACACATCTTCCCCTAGAGTCCAACCAAAAGAGCGAAATTAATCCATCCGCATTCCAAAACAACTAATTACTTAAGAAATCCAACCAGCACAGATCTAAGGCGAAGATTCTTCTTTGGTAGTATTTTATTCTACAGAGTGCTACCATTGTACAAACAGTTCTGTCAAGTGTTTTGGTTGGCAGACAATAATAAAATAAGCTTTATTTCCTTTTCTTCCTCCCTTAGCAAAACTCCGGTCTGTCATCACCTCTGACATGCGCCAAGGACTACCAGGAATGATGAAGTATATTTCAAATAAACTTTCCTATTAAAGCGAGTCGTTGTGGTTAATATCATACCAAAATGTTTTACATTGTATCCAGCAAAACCTTTACAGACTGTATAAAAAGGAATCTTAAGACCCGAGCTCGTATTTAGTGTATTTAATAATAAACTCTTATCTTGGCCGTACTTACCAAACCGTAGGCTTTTACTATTTATAAGCCTTTGAAAAAACTTTACGCCTTTCTTAAGTACCATCAAAATTTTCAATCAGGATTTCAAGCGATCAATTCGCACCACAGTGCGAGATCAAATGCTAAACTCCTATAAATAGGGGTGTTATGAGTGAGAGGGATACACAACACTGCGCTGCCAACGCAACTGCGTCTTCAAGGGGGCAGGGGCGCTCCTGGTACACGTACAGTAGGAGCTCACATTCAGCAAAAGCAGGGAGTCAAGGATCAGGTGACTTCACACCACAGACACTTTCAGAGTGATCAGGCCTTACTATCGTCCAAATGACTCGTAAACGGCTCATAACCCCAGTTGGACCGAAAATCTGGACTTGCACCCTAGCCACGCACAACCCGCGCGAATGGGTTCGGGAGCCGAGGAGCCCCGAAACGCGAGCCCGGGGACAGAGCCCTGGCCTGCGGACTGCGGTTCCCTCCAGGAAGGGTGTCTAAGGAGCTTTCGGACCCGGCAGCAAGGTGTCTGCTCCCCGCGCGACCTCCTCCTCCGCGGGGCCCATCGTGCCCCGGCCACCCCTTCCTCCCGGTCCGCGCGAGGGACAGCGAGCGCCCGCCAGCTAACGGGTCGCCCCGCCACGTCCAGAGCTCGCCGGGCAGAGCGGAGCCGCAGCCGACCTCCCCGCGCCCTGGGCATGCGGCCACGGCTCAAGGCCGCCCCCTAAGGTCGGGGCGGACACGGCTGCAGCCACGCGGCGGTCTGGCGGGCAGGGGGCCGGGCCGGGCGCAGACGCGCGCGCCACTGGTTCTCGCAGCAGCTACTGGAGCCGCGGCCCACGAGCAGCCCTTTCAGGCCGCGCGCTGCGGGAGCGCGGGGCGCGGCTGAGGCTAGGCCCGGCGGGCAGGCGGGGCGGCGGGAGGAGACCTCAGCCAGCCGCGGACTCCGACCCCGCCGCCTGCGGCCGGTGCCCGCGAGCCCGAGCAGCGAGCGTCCTCTCCCCACCAGGGACCCGCGGCCTCTGCCCCGCTGGCCCGTACCTAGGGAGGTCGTGGACGAGACGTGGTTAACCGCGGCGCTTGGGTCGCTGGTCCGCCGCCGGCGCCGCAGCCCCTGGTGCGGTTGCTGCCCTCGCGCTGCCTCGTCCCCCTCCGCCATCTTGTACCGATTTAAAATTAACTCCCCACTGACGTCAAACGCCGCCGCCGCTTTATCAACCTCCCGGGAGCCGGCGGGGCGGCTGGCGGGTCCTAGCGCCTCCCTCGGCCCGTATCTCCTCGCCCAGTATCTCCTCTCCCTCCCTCCGCCCCCGCCCCGCCCATCGCTCTCTCGCTCCGCCCCCGCCCTGCCCGCCTGCAGATCCGTCTCCCCGGCTCCAAGCTTCTGGTCGGACTGGAGCGGGGATGTCCCTGTCGCCGCCGTCTCACACCCCCACCTCCCTGAGCTCAGCACCACACCCCCTTAGCGCTGGGCCAGGCTGTGCAAACGCAGAAGGGATCTCCACAGAACTAAGTCCCTCCCTCCCAATTCGCTTTACATCTCTAATTGATTCGTGCGTCCTGCACGTGAGGTGGCTTTCGCACCCCTTCTCTCCTTTTCATCGCCCCCTCCTCATCACAGCCATTCCCCTCCTCTCTCCCCATCCACCCCCCAAGATGTTGCCAGCGCCGTGCTTTTCCGCTTGATCTTTTCTCTCCTCACCCAAGTCCCTACTGCTGCTTCCCCTCCCCGCCACCATCCTAAGGTTTGTTTGCCTTCGTTCCCCATCTACTTATGAGACCCTCCCCCATCTTCTCAACTGTGTATACGCTGGCCCTGTGCTCCTAGCACCTAGCAGAGGCAAGCCACAAAGCACTCTAATCGTAAAATGAATCGTGGCAGGTTCTTTCCTAATTGTGATGAACCTTCTTCTGGGGATCCAGTAACATCCAGTAGAAAGTTCAGGTCACTTTTTAAAATACAAGTCAGCCTGTGGAGGCGTCTGTGAAACATGATCCCTTTGGATTTTTACCATGCTTCCAGCTGCATTAGAAATTCCTCTTCTCCAGTAAAAACAGATGTCCGGGTGTACAAACAGCTGTTTTGTCCAGGTCTTCTCATAAGTCTAAAATTCACACCCTGCACGATCTCTAGAAAAGCATTGGTGTTATTGAAGCTTTCAAAATCCCATTTTAGGCAGGGCATGGTGGCTCACGCCTCCTGGGTTCAAGCAATTCTCTGCCTCAGCCTCCCCAGTAGCTGGGATTACAGTCCCCCGCCACCACACCCTGCTAATTTTTGTATTTTTAGTAGAGACGGGATTTCACCATCTTGGCCAGGCTGGTCTTGAACTCCTGACCTCGTGATCCACCCGCCTCAGCCTCCCAAAGTGCTGGGATTACAGGCGTGAGCCACCGCGCCCGGCCCATCCAAATATATTTCAACAGAATATGGAGTTTGTTCTCATTGTCATATAAATCTAGGTGAATAACTATATACATGTTCTTGGCAATATTCTTTGAGTTACTACGGTTCTAGTTCTGGGACTTGAACCACCTCCACAATCCAAAGAACAGTTACCCTTCCCCCTCCTTCATATTGGTGACAGGCTCTTTATCAACTTGTTAAGTGATATTCCTCTTATGTCCTTGTGATATATGATTTGGAGAGCTCACTTTGTCAAGACATTTTCTGTTTTATCATTGGCCTGAAAAACATAGTATTGAAGAGGAAGAAGAAGGAGGAGGAGGAGGAGGAGGAGAAGGGCAAACAATCTTCACAAGGATTGTTCTACAAATATTTATTTGCTGTCATTTACTCACTAAACAACATTTGCTTAGGCACATGGGAAAAAGAAACCATTTACAAACAGCACAGCATAGGCTGTTTGCTCAATTAAGGTTGATACAGTCAATGACAACAAAATCTACCTGAATCCTTACCAAACTGCAGTATTTACCTAAGCCAGATCACTCTCTATGCTTAGCATAGGCACTCCTTTGGAAGATATTGAACATCTTACATGTAATAAAAGACCTTATGGTTTCTTTCACTGTGCCTTCGATTTTAAGGACTTCAATTCTATCTACTAATCTAGGCTGCCACCCTGTGTGTTTCGTGTTTTGCTTTGCTTTGCTCTTTTCTTTTTTTTTTTTTTTCCTTGCCTATGTTCTTCTCTTTTTGGTGTTTTGCCTATCTTGTCTCCCAAACCCACTCTCTCCCCAATCTGTGGTTACTATACCTGAATCAAGAGAAGTCAAACCCTTATTGGAAAAAAAAAAAAAAAAAAACCAGGCTTGGTGGTTCATGCCTGTAATCCCAGCACTTTGGGAGACCAAGGTGGGAGGATCACCTGAGATCAGGAGTTCAAAACTAGCCTGGCCAACATGGCGAAACCCCATCTCCACAAAAATACCAAAATTAGCCAGGCATGATGGCGGGTGCCTGTAATTCCAGCTACTTGGGAGGCTGAGGTGGGAGAATCACTTGAACCTGGGAGGCGGAGGTTGCAGTGAGCTGAGATCATGCCATTGCACTCCAGCCTGGATAGCAGAGTGAGACTCCATCTCAAAAAAAAAAAAGGCTGACCCTGGGTACACTGCCTGTGAGTTAGCCCTGCTCCGCGAGAAGCGATACCGTTCAAAAAAGATTGCTGCCTGACACCACCAGCTCAAAAAACAGAATTAATTAATTAATATTTTGCTGTCCAGAAAAAAGTCAGTGATTCCTAAGGAAATTTTTTCCCTGCCACCTCTCAGGGAGACATTCCTTCTTATAAGTCTCCTATGGGAAAGCGCAGGGTACTGAGAATATGAGAACTGACAAGAACTTGCCCTAGATCATTTTAACCTTCATGGAGATGGTGTAAGATAGAAGGAATGGGCCGGGCAGTGCGGTGGCTCATGCCTGTCATCCCAGCACTTTGGGAGAACGAGGTGGGTGGATCCCTTGAGCTAAGGAGTTTGAGACCAACCTGGGCAACATAATGAAACCCTGTCTCTACAAAAAATACAAAAATTAGCCAGGCACGCACCTGTCAGGTGCTGAGGAGGCCAAGGTGGGAGGATTGCTTGAGCCCATGAAGTCGAGGCTGTAGTGAACCAAGATCATACCACTGCACTCTAGCCTGGGTGACCAAAAAAAAAAAAAAAAGGATAGAAGGAAAGGTCCCCCCTGTGAGAGGTAGCAATTTAGATATCCATTTGTGGCAACTACTCTCTTGCCTGGGGTGATATCAGATGGATAGGGCAAGGTTAGAGTAAGGAAAAGCCAAAGACAAATATAAAGCAGTGTTGTCAATAGAAAAGGTGTTGGATATTGCTGAGGCTGAAATGAGATAAACTACACTCTCTGAGAATGAAAAAGGCTGTTTATGTTGCGGGCAAATCGCATCTCTGCAGACCTTGTTATCTTTTCAGTGATGTGTTTCCTGGAAGTTTTGTTTAAGCTACACCCTGCTTGCAAACTGTTGCTCCTGAAGATATGTATTTTCTTGTGCAAGAATGGTTTACAGAAATGAAGAAGTTGTTTCTCTGAGACTATGTGGAGTTCTGGACACAGGCAGAGCTGCTTCAGGGCCCAGGTTACAAAAAGCAGAACAGGGCTGGTAAATTGGCCTCAGAGACCTGAAGCACTGGAGGTACTATAAAGCAATGTGCTTGACCCAGTCGCCAATATTCTCATGATGGACTCTGTAGGCTCCGTTCATTGACCTGAGGGGTAGAGACCATTGATTTGTCCCAGAATTTGTACAGTGACTGTGGCTAATGAACTGATTTGCCACAGGCGAGGCTTCCTGTGGGGGAGGGGCCCGGGAGGAAATATTTTGTAGGGAAAGAGGGAAATCGGAGTTTCTGCTGGAGTAGATGTGAACAAGAAAACGGACTCTGGTCTTGGCTTTCTCTTTGTACTTGAAAAGTAAGTAAATAGAAGAGAATAGCATAGGGACTCTGGGTTATTGACTGGCAGAAAAATTTTATTTATATCCAAAGCTAGTGATTCAGGGTCTAAGAAGACTTTCTATGAGAGATCAAATTAAGAACATCAAGAATTGCTGGGTACGGTAGCTCACGCTACTTTGGTACCCCAAAGTGTTGGGAGGCCAAGGGGGGTGGATCACAAGGTCAAGAGTTTGAGACCTGGCCTGGCCAACATGGTGAAACCCAGTCTCTACTAAGAGTACAACAAGTAGCCAGGCATGGTGGCATGTGCCTGTAATTCCCGTTACACAGGAGGCTGAGGCAGCAGAATTACTTGAACCGGGGAGGCGGAGGTTGCAGTGAGCCGAGATCCCATCGCTGCACTCCAGCCTGTCTAGAAAAAAAAAAAAAAAAACAAGAAAGGAAAAGAACATCAAGGGTTTCTGGGGCTAATATTTGTTGTAGGAGCCTGGACATGGGCACATACCTCTCTTCAAAGGCATGTATTAGCCCCATATGAAACACTGTGGGTAGATGGGTTTCTGCCTGGGTTTACTGCTTAATATTAGGTGTTCTTTTTCTTCTTTTCCTTTTTTTTTTCTTTTTTGAGACAGAGTCTTGCTCTGTTGCCCAGACTGGAATGCAGTGGCACGATCTCAGCTCACTGCAAGCTCAGCCTCCCAGGTTCATGCCATTCTCCTGCCTCAGCCTCCCAAGTAGCTGGGACTACAGGCACCCGCCACCATGCCTGGCTAAGTTTTTTTATATTTTTAGTAGAAACGGGGTTTCACCGTGTTAGCTAGGGATGGTCTCGATCTCTTAACCTCGTGATCCACCCGCCTCAGCCTCCCAAAGTGCTGGGATTACAGGCATGAACCACCGCGCCCAGCCAAAGTTCTTTTTTTTCTAGAGCAAGGGATAGACAGCTGTCCCTTGTTAATGCAAGAGGGAAATAATGATCCTTCCTAGCCGTATTCCTCTGCAGGGGCAATGACTTAAACTGGGATAGGGATACATGAGTATCAGAAGGGCTTAGTGGAAAGAACAGCAGCTTTGAGTTCACACCCCAGCTCCATCTACCTCGTGGTTTTATGACCAAGATCATTAACCTCTCTGACCTTCAGTTTCCTCTGCTGTAAAAAGTAAAGGTCTCTTCCTTGCATTTTTCATTATGATTATAGATCACATAGATAAAGTAGCCCAGTGCTGGCACATGGCAATAAATGATAGCCATCGTGAGCTCCAATAAAACAGCTCTTTTAAGTCTAAGAAGGGATTAAAGAGCAAGAACACAATTAGTAATAATACCTGTTCATAATTTCCTTTAATCTACGAAATACTTTCATGAGGCAAGGATTGTTGACATCATCCTCACCATCAGCATTCTACAGAAACAGGGACTTTAAAATGTTACATAATTGCTTCAAGGCCATGTGACTAGTAAATTGAAGAGCTGAAATTTGAACCACTGAATTCTGTCTGTTCTGAGAGCCCATGTTCTTTTTATCTTTTTCTTTTTTTTTTTTTTTTTTTTTTTTTTTTTTGAGACAGAGTCTCGCTCTGTTACCCAGGCTGGAGTGCAGTGGTGCGATCTCAGCTCACTGCAACCTCCACCTCCCAGATTCAAGCAATTCTCCTGCCTCCGCCTCCCGAGTAGCTGGGACTACAGGCACATGCCACCATGCCCGGATAATTTTTTGTATTTTTAGTAGAGATGGGGTTTCACTGTTAGCCAGGGTGGCCTCGATCTCCTGACCTCATGATCCACCCACCTCCGCCTCCCAAAGTGCTGGGATTACAGGCGAGAGCCACTACGCCTGGCGAGAGCCCATGTTCTTTTTTTTTAAGACAGGGTCTTGGTCCTGGCGCGGAGTGAGACTCTGTTTCAAAAAAAAAAAAAGGACAGGGTCTCACTCTGTCCACTAGGCTGGAATGCAATGGTGCGATCTCGGCTCACTGCAACCTCCACCTCCCGGCTTCCAGTGATTGTCCTGCCTCAGCCTCCCGAGTAGCTGGGATTACAGGTACATGCCACCATGCCTGGCTACTTTTTGTATTTTTAATAGAGATGGGGTTTCACCACATTGGTCAGGCTGGAGCCTATGTTCTTAACCATGTATCTTCAGATAACAGACTAGCATTGTGGCTAGGTACTGAAAACTCTATAATCACCTTCTACAGACAACTAAATAGCTAGAAGCATGGCTTCTGGGTGTCCAGGAGACTGTTTTGAATAGCTGGAGAGGACAAGGTTCAGATTTAGGTCACCCATGATCAAGATAACCAGCACTGTCCTAGATGCAATTGGTAGCTCCTACTTGAACGACTGACTTCTATAGAGTTCATAGGTGTTTTATAGTTACTGAAATGATTTAGTAGCAGGAGGAACAAAAGTTCAAATCCAGAAACTGGACTTGTTTATGTTCTGAAAAGTAGATAGATACTGGTTTTTTAATTACAATTCTCATACAAAAGAACACTGGCAGGAACTCTAGGCACAGTATAATATCCTATAGTACATTTTAAAAAATAAAAATGAAGGAGTAGCCAGGCACAGTGGCTCACGCCTGTAATCCCAGCACTTTAGGAGGCCGAGGTAGGCGGATCACCTGAGGTTGGGAGTTTGAGATGGCACTGACCAACATGGAGAAACCCGATGTCTACTAAAAATACAAAATTAGCTGGGTGTAGTGGCGCACGCCTGTAATTCCAGCTACTCGGGAGGCTGAGGCAGAAGAATCGCTTGAACCTGGGAGACGGAGATTGCCGTGAGCCAAGATCGTGCCATGGCACTCCAGCCTGGGCAACAAGAGCGAAACTCAGTCTCAAAAATTAAATAAATAAAAACAAAAAAATAAAGGAGTGAAAGTAAACACCAGGACACAGAAAATGTGCTTGTAGCTTGAAGCAAACATTGCCATGTGCTTTAGGTTCCTCTGAAAACGGGGTAATGAATGGTATCCTCCTTGGACAACCTATCTGGACCACGCCTCATGTGTTTCTCATAACTTGCCTGCCCCCAGGAATGCCTTTGAAATCAGTGGGAAATCCGGACTTCATAGAAGCAACTGCATATCTTGGCCTCTTTTAAGATTAAGACAATGTCTACATTGGCCTTATTACAGCCAACATAACCTCTCTGTAAGAGAGCAGCCAAATCTTTGTTTCCAACTCATACTCAAGCTTAATTCCTAACTTCTAAAAACTGGCTGGCTGATTGGGAGGAAGAAACACTATACCTTGACAATGTCTTAGAGTCACTGTCCATGTCATAACCTATTTAATTATTGGATTCACTGCCACTAGAGTCGTTTCATTATACTTTGATAGTGAAATCTGTACTCACCTCAAACACTGCCTCCCAGCCTCACACCATTTCTCCCCTTCCCAAATATTTTTGGGGTCTGTCTTCAATTATAAATGCTCAGAATATGAGTTCCATCTTTTCATTTTCCCAATAGTTCTTTGCTCAGACTCAAATATTGCATGTAATGCCACTGCCACTTGGTCGGCCTGGCAAATATTTATCTTTCAAGCTTATCCTGATCACCCTCCAAGAAGGCTAGCTATAATAAGATGTAATAGCCGGGCGTGGTGGCTCAAGCCTGTAATCCCAGCACTTTGGGAGGCCGAGGCGGGTGGATCACGAGGTCAGGAGATCGAGACCATCCTGACTAACATGGTGAAACCCCGTCTCTACTAAAAATACAAAAAACTAGCCGGGCGAGGTGGCGGGCGCCTGTAGTCCCAGCTACTCAGGAGGCTGAGGCAGGAGAATGGCGTAAACCCGGGAGGCGGAGTTTGCAGTGAGCCGAGATCGCGCCACTGCACTCCAGCCTGGGCAACACAGTGAGACTCCGTCTCAAAAAAAAAAAAAGAAAAGAGAAAAGAAAAAAAAGATGTAATAAAATGATTGTTGCTTTAAGACATTTTGTTTTGTAACTGGAGAGCAGCCAAATATTTCCTTTCATCTCTGTAATTTGTTATAGAACAATAGGTAACCAGAACACATATCCAGGGTGTCATACCAATATATAAACATATATATGTGGTAAATGCATAAGCAAATACATAGCAATAATAAGCTCTGAATTCAGATAGTGCTAATCACTCTCTGATAAAATTACTTGTTTGCTTCTGCTGTCTAAAGCAGTGGTTCTTAATTTTTTCATATTGTTTTATTTTACAGTGATACAAATGACAAATGGCACTCACCAACAGGACATGTTCCATAGGTGTGACCCAATATCCATTGGTGACCACTGTAAATGAGCCTATGTGCCATGTAGCTCCTATCAGGAACAGATTTAGTATTTTGGGGGGCCTGAAGCTTCTACAAGTTTGAGGAATTTCTTTAAGAAAACAAATTGTGAGGCAAGGTGTGATGGCTTATGTATGTAATCCCAGCACTTTGGGAGGCCGAGGCAGGTGGATCACTTGAGTTCCAGACCAACCCAAGCAACATGGCAAAACCCCATCGATACAGAAAATACAAAAAGTTAGCCATGTGTGGTGGTGCACACCTGTATTCCCAGTTACTTGGGAGGCTGAGGTGAGAGGATCACTTGAGCCCAGGAAGTTGAGGCTGCAGTGAGCCGACATTGTGCCACTGCACCCCAGCCAGGGCAATGGGAGTGAGACCCTGTCTTGAGAAAAAAAAAAAAAAAAACCCCACAAAAAACAAACTGTGAAAGTAAATGCTGGCCAGGCGCGGTGGCTCAAGCCTGTAATCTCAGCACTTTGGGAGGCCGAGATGGGTGGATCACGAGGTCAGGAGATCGAGACCATCCTAGCTAACACGGTGAAACACCGTCTCTACTAAAAATACAAAAAATTAGCCAGACGTGGTGGCAGGTGACTGTAGTCCCAGCTACTCGGGAGGCTGAGGCAGGAGAATGGCGTGAACCCAGGAGGCGGAGCTTGCAGTGAGCTGAGATCTGGCCACTGCACTCCAACCTGGGCGACAGAGCGAGACTCCGTCTCAAAAAAAAAAAAAAAGAAAGTAAATGCTTATTTAGCATAAGAAAAGAAATCCCCTCAAAATCCCAAATTTTATCTAACACATACCACAAACATTACAAACATACAGAAAAATAATTTTTTTATTTATTAACTTCATGGCATACCTTTCTAAAACCACATTTTCTGGCCAGGTGAGGTGGCTCACGCCTGTAATCCCAGCACTTTGGGAGGCCAAGGCAGGTGGATCACGAGGTTAGGAGGTCGAGACCAGCCTGGCTATCATGGTAAAACCCCGTCTCTACTGAAAAAAATACAAAAAAAATTAGCTGGGCGTGGTGGCGGGCACCTGTAGTCCCATGTAGTCCCAGCTACTCAGGAGGCTGAGGCAGGAGAATGGCATGAACCTGAGAGGCAGCAGAGTTTGCAGTGAGCCGAGGTCACACCACTGCACTCCAGCCTGGGCAACAGAGCAAGACTCTGCCTCAAAAAAATAAAATAAAATAAAATAAAATAAAACCACATTTTCTTTTTTCTTTTCTTTTCTTTTTTTTTTTTTTAAACAGAGTCTTCTCAGCTCTTTTGCCCAGGCTGGAGTACAGTGGTACGATCTCAGCTTACTGCAACCTCCACCTCCCAGGTTCAAGGGATTCTCCTGCCTCAGCCTCCTGCATAGCTGAGATTACAGGTGCACCACCACACCCAGCTCATTTTTGTATTTTTAGTAGAGACAGGGTTTTGCCGTGTGGGCCAGGCTGGTCTTGAACTCCTGACCTCAAGTGATCCACCCGCCTCGGCCTCCCAAAGTGCTGGGATTACAGGCATGAGCCAACTCGCCCAGCCTAAACCATTTTTTCTGACTTTTTTGCTGTATAGCCTTTGACTCTTCATATTATGCCAATTTGGGGATATCATTTTCTAAACAGAGAATAGAAAGGCAATTCAGTTTTTCCTGTAGTGTAGTGAATAAAGTTTTTATTTATCTGTGACTTAGAAAATTCTCTTTCAGTCTGGGTGTGGTGGCTCACGCTTGTAATCCCAGCATTTCAAGAGGCCAAGGTGGGCTAATGCTTGAGCCCAGGAGTTCAAGACAAGCCTGGGCAACATAGAGAAACCCCATCTCTCAAAAAAATATAAAAATTAGCCAGGTGTGATGGTGTGCACCTGTAGTCCCGCTACTCGGGAGGCTGAGGTGGAAGAATTACTTGAGCCAGGGAGGTTGAAGTTGCTGTGAGCCATGATCGTGCCACTGCACTCCAGCATGGGTGACACAATGAGACCCTATCTCAAAAAAGAAGAAAGAAAGAAAGAGAGAAAGAGAGAAAGGAAGGAAAGAAGGAAGGAAGAAAGGGAAGGGAAGGGAAGGGAGAGAAAGAGAGAGAGAGGGAGGGATGGAGAGAGGGAGGCAAAAGAAAAGGACTCAGCAAATTAAAAATGATGGTTCATGGTGGTTAGGTGGAAATGGGCCTTAGTCATCCCTTCTTAGCTTCCCTTGGCTGGGACCCAGAGGTCACCACACTCACTATAGAGGATTAGGGAGGTAGCTGAGTTAAGAACCAGAGGTCATCATAGTGGTACAGGGGTGTTCAGTCTATGCCAGGAATCAGATGGATGCTGTAGGTAAGATTAAGACAGGTACACCAAGGAGACCTGAATCACAAAAAGGAGCACCAGGTCCTGGGTAAAAACCAAAGAACAAAGCATAGGGTCAGCTCCAATTCCAGGGATATGAGCACAAGGGACCCAGGAACCAGACTAGCCAACCCACCTCACAGTAGAGCCCACCAAAGCCCCACACAAGAGCACTAGGATCCAGGCACACATCCCAGGCCTCCTCCCTACTGCTAGGTGGTCACACGAGAAAGCTTCCCACCCTGTCTGCAATCTTGTTCCTTTAACTGTTGTTCTAGGAAGGAGTAGAAACAACGGAGCCTAAGATACCCAGAATCAGATTCTCAAGTCACAGAGGAAGCTCGCTAGAATCGTCTGCTAATACTTAATATAACATCTAACATTTATCAGGTACTTATATGTGCCAGGAATTCATATGAAGTAATAATTTATTACTTTTTTTCTTTTTTTTTCCTTTTTTTTTTTTGAGAGGGAGTTTCACTCTTGTCGCCCAGGCTAGAGTGCAATGGCATGATCTCGGCTCACTGCAACCTCTGCCTCCTGGGTTCAAGCAATCCTCCTGCCTCAGCCTCCTGGGTAGCTGGGATTACAGATACCACCACGCCCGCCCATTTTTTAATTTTTAATAGAAACAGGATTTCACCATGTTGGCCAGGCTGGTCTTGAACTCCTGACCTCAGGTGATCCACCTGCCTTGGCCTCCCAAAGTGCTGGGATTATAGGCTTGAGCCACCACGCCTGGCCTACTTTTTTTTTTTTTCCAGTTAAACTTCACAATAATTCTAAAACAGAGACACTCTTACATTTAATATTTTATGCTGAAACCTGAAGCCAAGAGAAATTAAATAATTTGCCCCAGACTACCCAGTGTAAAAAATAGTAGAGTTAGGCTTTGACCCCACAGATAGAACTCTGGGGTTCACACTCGGACTACTAAACTCTGTTGCCTGTCGTAGCTTGAAGAACTCCAGATGTATGATACAAATAACTCCTTGGAGTTGGCCTAACCATTCCCCACCACAGCTCCCTTCCTTGAATTAGGATTTAGGTGATGAACAAACCATCCAAGGGTTCAGAGTTGACAACTCTCCGCTGTTGAGTCAAAGATCTTGTTGAATACCTATAGTGTTTCCATTGGGCTTTTTTTTTTTTTTTTTTTTTTTCTGCCACCACCATCACCATGTGACATCAATGGCAGATCTCAGAAGATAAAATGAGTGCTGCTCCAATGTATTCAGTCTGCTTCTCAAATTCAGAGCGCAAGTTGCTTAGTTGCTGGAAAAGCATTGTATGCCTGCCGTCACTACTCTGTGGATACCACACTGGGGCTGTTACCCATTGCATTGAGTTACAAAGGCATTGCAGGGCCTATGTGACTTAGGTGGACCTCTACCCTGCTTTTGTTGCCCAATGCAATGCCTATGTGACTTAGCAAAATTCCTACTCTGCTTTGACTCTGCATATTTTCAGAAAACAGGGACCAGGTGCGGTGGCTCATGCCTGTAATCCCAGCACTTTGGGAGGCCGAGGTGGGCGGATCACTAGGTCAGGAGTTCAAGAGCAGCCTGACCAACATAGTGAAACCCCATCTCTACTAAAAATACAAAAATTAGCCAGGCATGGTGGCACGCGCCTGTAATCCCAGCTACTCAGGAGGCTGAGGCAGGAGAATCGCTTGAACCCAGGAGGCAGAGGTTGCAGTGAGCCAAGAACGTGCCACTGTACTCCAGCCTGGGCGACAGAGCAAGACTCCGTCTCAAAAAAAAAAAAGAAAACAGGATGTCTGTGATCAGAGGTTCCTTCTTAGGCAGCTTACTCCACCTCTGAAGAACCTCTAACTTCATTATAATCCAGTTTCCATACCAAATGACACTCCCATGGGCGCCATGACCGTTGACAATTACCATGACAACAACAGGAGGAAACCAAAAAAGGACAAAAGGGAGGCAGTTCCTTGATTCCAAGTAAATCTCTGTCCCTTCCCAAGAAAAAGCAGAAATATACCTCTCCTCGATGTTAATGCCCAACCCTTTCATCAAGAATACCCTATATGCGTAACTTCCTGGTTCCCAGGAGCCGAGAAGTTGATTTGTGAGCTATGCTCCCACTTCTCCCATTCCGTGGCCATGAAATAAAGCCTGCACTGCTTGACACTCACTTTCACTTTTGTGTGTGCCGAACAGGAAAGAGCCCTTCTTGGGGTAACCAGGAGACCTGGTAGCAGGGTTGTGCTGGCAGCAGCAACCCACCCCTCCAACTTGTACCCATTTTCTGCTCCATTCGAGAAGCCTCTGCAGCATCTCCAGGGCACACTCTCTCCCAGCACAACCATGTGTTGCATAGTTTTAGAAATAACCACACTTGCTGTGGGTAACCCAGAGACTGGAGCAACAGGGCTCCAGATTCCAATTCTGAATTTGTGATAAGATCCCTTGAAAATGTGCTTAACCTGGCCGGGCGCGGTGGCTCAAGCCTGTAATCCCAGCACTTTGGGAGGCCGAGACGGGCGGATCACAAGGTCAGGAGATCGAGACCATCCTGGCTAACACGGCGAAACCCCGTCTCTACTAAAAACACAAAAAATTAGCCGGGCGAGGTGGCGGCGCCTGTGGTCCCAGCTACTCGGGAGGCTGAGGCAGGAGAATGGCGGGAACCCGGGAGGCGGAGCTCGCAGTGAGCTGAGATCCGGCCACTGCACTCCAGCCCGGGAGACAGAGCAAGACTCCGTCTCAAAAAAAAAAAAAAAAAAAAAGAAAATGTGCTTAACCTTTATGCACCTTCATTACCACAAAACTGAAGGGAGTGCAACATACCAGTATCATTTATAGGCTTGTTGGTTGGTTTATTTCTTGAGCAAGTGTTGATGTTCATGCGATTCTGTGCCCAGCCTTGCCATCCCCTCCAACACCCGCTCCATCAGCATCTGCTTCCCTCAGCGCCCTCAAGACAGAGCCATATCCTTGCTGCTGCTGACAATGCCCGTAAAGAAAGCCAGGGTCTGTGCCAAGCCTGCAGACTGCTGATGCTCCTAGAGTCTCTGGTCCACTGGGTACCACAGCTGAGAAGAATTCTGTGCACAGCCATGCTTTGTTCCTAAGCAATTCTGCTTGTGCCTGAAGATTCCCAAAGTCTCTCAAGAATAGTTTTGCGGTTTCTTGCTCTCACCTCTTGCTGGGAATGCCTCAAAGTCTCATGAAGCCAATTCCTCTGTTTCTGGCCTCACCGTTCTAACCATGGGTCTCTGACACCTTCCAAGAGGGCAGGCAGGGAACAGAGACTGTGCCTGTTCCCCACCATTCACTTCTCAGGCCTTGCTTGCAATGAATCCTATCTGTCTTCCCCACAAGGGCCTGGATGTTTGACCAATCCAGCACAAAACAAGGAGACAACAGTAGGTGAAAACTGACACTGGGAGGAGGGAGGCAGGAGCTGAAAGGGACTTGAAAAAGAAATATTGTCCTCACTAGCTATATTTTGGCCCCAGCTTGGTAGGTCAAAGTTGCCCCATAACAGATGTTTATAATAATCATAGTTAGTAATTTCAGCATAGGTTAAGTGTTTTCCTCGTGTTCTTATTTTAAATAGGGAGAACCAAGACCGTGCAGGTTCATACGGGAAAATAGCATTTTTAGATTCTAGTTCACGGGCGTATTTAAATCTGAAGGTCAAGACCTATACCTCCCTTGTATCCCAAATTAGGGCTCTCTCCTCACGTACGTTCATGTTTTCCTTTATTTCATCCTTAATTGATGGTGACTGCGAGGATTTTATCACATACAGGTCAATGACAAAAAGCTAGAAGGAATTCACCATGTCTCTAGGTTGGATACTTGTTCTCTACAAGATTGGCAGGTTATTTCTCTCATAAAAGTTGCAATTGTGTAAAAGAACACAGACTCTTTCAGTCTAATTCTTTGACAAGGAGAACTACTATTGAGTGATTTTAATATCATAATGCTTATATGAAAACTGGAGAGCTGGTAGCCATTCTTCAGGGAGCTGAAAGTGGTGGAGATTAAGCACTATAGTCATAAGACTGCTACGTGGTTATTTCCCCCAAGTAAATCAGGAGAATTCCAGGAGGCCACTGCGGTTCCAGGTACACACCCAGACGCTCTCAGAAGGGTGGAAGAAAAAATAACAGGCCTCTGATGAAAAGTCAGGAAAATGAATATTATGGGATAAAGGAGCTCTTTGTGAGCAGTTGAGAATGGGAAAGAGGGACTAAGAGGAAGTCAGATTTATAAAGGTGTAACTGAAGCAAAGGAGTGTCCATTGTGTGTCCAGTGGAAGGAAAGAGAAATTAGGCACCAAAAATTCTGGAACGAAAAAAAGAGAAATAATGGAATGTACTTGAGTCCAATATGATTCTGGAGAATCCGAACCCAATCACTAAATAATGGAGGTCCCAATCCCCACAAGCAAAGAATGAAGAATAACATCTTAGTTTCTGGTCTATCCTCTCCAACATTCACTAAAGCAATTCCCCAAAGCAGTAATTTGGCCAGCTATTCATTTCCCCTTGTGGGGCAGGGAGAAGAAGGACGCAGACAAAGAAGGTGGGAGGGAAATAGAAAGGACAACAGCAGCAAATACTTTAATAGAGGAGAGACTTAGGAGGTGCTGCTGGGGAAACAGAAAGAAATGTAGGATCTACAGGGGGCGGGAATCTGGTAGACCCAGCCTGGGGGAGCAGTGTCTGCACTGGGCTTGCAAATAGTGATAATAGCCAAAAGGTACTTTTGTAGGATTGAGATCTTTTGATAATCTGGACCCTTTACACAGTTCAATAAGCATGCTGATTTAAGTCTGAGACTGCAAGGTCAGTCTCAGTGGCTCATCCTGTAACCCCAGAAACTTGGAGGCTGAGGCAGGAGGATCACTTATGGTAGGAGAATTGCTTGAGGCCAGGAGTTGAAGACCAGCTGGGCAACATAGAGAGACTCTGTCTCCACAAAAAAATTTAAAAATTAGCCCACCATGATGGTGTGCACCTGTAGTCTCAGCAACTAGAGAGGCTGAGGCAAGAGGATCGCTTGAGCCCAGGAGTTCGAGGCTGCAGTGAGCTATGACCACACCACTGCATTCCAGCCCAAGTGGCAGAGACCCTGTCTCAAAAGAAAAGAAAAGAAAAGAAAAAAACCCTCCAAGATGGCACTTGATTCCCCACATAGTGCACCTAGGGATATGGCATGGGGCACAAGCTCCCAATCCACCACAGATACCCAAAATAGCTCTCTTCTCCCACCAGTGAGACCTCTGATCACACCCACACCTTCAGCAGGTTCCTCCACACACGGACAGTTGTAACCTGTGGAGGCCTTTTCTTTGAGCATAAAGGCCAACATTAGCATTTATATCCCACCTCTAGTAAGTTCTTTGTGGACACAATCTAGTCTTGAGGAGAAAGCTGGTTTTCTTCAATATTCTAAGTGGAAAATCATTGATAATATATTTTTCAGTTAGGACGCTTTAGGAGAAAGTAACAGAAAACCCAACCAGAAATGGCATCAATAAAAAGGAGACAGTAGGCCGGGCGCTGTGGCTCACACCTATAATCCCAGCAATTTGGGAGGCCGAGGTGGGTGGATCACGAGGTCAGAAGTTCGAGACCGGCCTGGGCAATATGGTTAAACCCTGTCTCTACTAAAAATACAAAAATTAGCCGGGCGTGGTGGCACGTGCTGTAGTCCCAGCTACTCGGGAGGCTGAGGCAGAAGAACCACTTGAACCTGGGAGGTGGAGGTTGCAGTGAGCCGAGATGGCACCACTGCACTCCAGTCTGGGTGACAGAGCAAGACTCTGTCTCAAAAAAAATAAAATAAAATAAAAGGAGATGGTAATATCTCATATCACAGTAAGTTCAAAGGTAGGATGGTTTCAGGGTTGGGTTAACTCACTGCTCAATTACAGCATTAAGGCACCTGTTTTGTTTTCCAATTTTCTGCTTTTTTCTTCCTCTATAGGTTGACTTTTGTTCGCATATTTATCCTGCATAGCTCAAACTGTTTGCCAAAGTTGTAAGTGCCCCATAAAGATACAACAGGGGAACAAAAGAGTGTCTATTTTCTGCCTTGAATCTCTTCTTATTAGAAGAAAAATTTCCCAGAAGCCCCCTTAGACTTTCCCTCAGTCTCTTGTGTACTCAGAAGTGATATATATGTCCACTCCTAAACTAATTTCTGGCAAGGAAAATGGACTCACCATGATTAGTTTGATGTAATCAAGGTCCACACTGCTTTGGGCTGGAAACAGTTTTCCCTGAAACATATAAGTGGCCTGATGTCTTAACAAAATTGGGATATTGTTAGCAGGAAGAAGGGTAGAATGGCTGATGGAAGGGCAGCCCGTAATGTCTGGCATTGATAAGAACACTGGGCATGACTTCTAAGCACACTCTGACCTACCATCTCCTCTTTTTCTCCTATAATCCACTTGTCACGAGGTAAATGCCCCATTTACTTGGGTATAACTAAAGTAATGAAGGCCTTTATACAACAGGAACCCCTGAGAACCAGTCAAGAATTCTATAGTTCCCAGAGAAATTAATGTGAGTTACATGTGGTTTATATTGAAACATGCCACCAATTGAGAAGCTTAAGTTACACCACTGATGGTGAGAAAGGACCTTCCAGTTACCATTAAGCATCAGCCATGTGCTGTCCTTGTTCTTCCCTTGACCTGGGTTGTGTACAGAGTTCCTGGGTTTTAATGAGACCTTGCTGCATAGTTGAAAATTCTGTTTATCTTATTGTCACATGTATCCTTATAATATAACCCCCCATAAATTGAAGTGACTTGAATAAATGTTGGGTTTTTCCCTTCAGAAAATCAATTTAGCCAAGGGACTTAGGATTGGGAGACTGAGTGAAACCTGAAGGTTTGTTTTGTTTGATACTCACATAGTTGACTTACAAAGTGTTTTTTAAATTTTTAAATTAATTACAAACAATTAAAATCAGAAAAGTACACATATTTTTTAAAGTATGCCCCATCTCTACAAAAAAATTAAAAATTACCTGGGTGTAGGGACACACGGCTATAGTCCTAGCTACGTGGGAGGCTGAGATGGGTGGATTGCTAAGTCCAGGAAGTCAACGCTGCAGTGAGCCATCATCGTGCCACTGCACTTTAGCCTAGGCAACAAACCAAGACCCTGCCTCAAAAAAAAAGTAGATTTCTGGTTTTAAAAGCTATCTGAAGATCTGACCACCTGAGCCAGTCTACTTGTATAGTGACCACTGTCTGAAGCTGACTAATGGGTCCCCCTTTGATCAGAAATAGATTCTCCAACTTGCCACAGACTCCATTTCACACTTGTGCTACCTGCCTGGCCCATCTCAAGCATTTGAACTCATAGCCCCTGGCTACCTAATCAAAAATGCCCATGGAGTTACCTAATGGACCTAACTCAAGAGTCATAGCCAGTACAGTAACCAAAATAGCACGGTAGTAGGACCAAAACAGACACATAGACCAATGGAACAGAATAGAAAGCCAATAAATAATACCGCACACTTAGAACCATCTGATCTTTGACAGAGTTGACAAAAACAAGCAATGGGGAAAGAACTCCCTGTTCAAGAAATGGTTCCAGGATAACTGGCTAGCCATATGTGGAAGATCAAAACTGGACCCCTTCCTTACACCATATATAAAAATCAACTCAAGACCAGTTAAAGACTTAAATGTAAAACCTAAAAACATAAAAACTTTGGAAGATAACCTAGGAAATACCACTCTGGACACAGAACCGGGCAAATATTTCATGACAAAAATGCCAAAAACAATTGCAACAAAAACAAAAATTCACAAATGGAATCTAATTAAACTAAAGTTTCTGCACAGCAAAAGAAACTACCAACAGAGTAAACAGACAACCTACAGAATGGGAGAAACTATTTGCAAACTATACCTATGACAAAGGTCTAATATCCAGAATCTATAAGGAACTTAAATTTACAAGCAAAAAACAAACAACCCCATTAAAAAGTGAGCAAAGGACAAGAACAGACACTTTTCAAAAGAAGACATACATGTGGCCAACAAGCCACAAAATGCTCAACATTACTAATCATTAGAGAAATGCAAATCAAAACCACAATGAGATACCATCATCTCACACCAGTCACAATGGCTATCATTAAAAAGTCAAAAAATGCAGCCGTAAAAAGAATGAGATCATGTCCTTTGCAGGTACATGAATAGAGCCGGAGGCCATTATCCTTGAAACAGAAAACCAAGTCCTGCATGTTCTCACTTATAAATGGGAGCTAAACATCAAGTACACATGGACGCAAAGAAGGGAACAACAGTCACTGGGGCTGACTTGAGGATGGATGGTGGGAAGAGGATGAGGGTTGAAAAACTACTTATCTGGTACTATGCTTATTACCTGTATGATGAAATAATCTGTAGACCAAACCCCAGTGACATGCAATTACCTGTATAACAAACCTGCTCATGTAGCCCTGACCCTAAAATAAGAGTTTAAAAAAAAAAAAAAAAGTTGGCCAGGCTCGGTGGCTCATGCTTGCAATCCCAGCACTTTGGAAAGCTGAGGAGGTTGGATCAGTTGAGGTGAGGAGTTAGAGGCTAGCCTAGACAACATGGTGAAAATCCCATCTCTACTAACAATACAAATATTAGCTGGCTGGGTGTGGTGGTTCACATCTGTAATCCCAGCACTCTGGGAGGCCAAGGCAGGTGGATCAGCTAAGGTCAAGAGTTTGATACCAGCCTGACCAGTATAGTAAAACCCTGTCTCTATTAAAAGTACAAAAATTAGCCAGGTGTGGTGGTAGGCACCTGTAGTCCCAGTTACTTGGGAGGCTGAGACAAGAAAATTGCTTGAACCCGGGAGGTGGAGGTTGCAGTGAGCCACGATCATGCCACTGCACTCCAGCCTGGGCAACAGAGCGGGACTCCATCTCAAAAAAAAAAAAAAAAAATGCCATATGTGGTGACACACACCTGTAATCCCAGCTACTTGAGAGGCTGAGGCAGGAGAATTACTTGAACCCAGGAGGCAGAAGTTGCAGTGAGCCAAGATCACACCACTGCACTCCAGCCCAGGCAACAGAGTGAGACTCTGTCTCAAAAAAAAAAAAAAAAAGTTATAGACACTTCAGAGAA
The DNA here is from genome assembly GCF_008728515.1 of Papio anubis. Lineage (NCBI taxonomy): Eukaryota > Metazoa > Chordata > Mammalia > Primates > Cercopithecidae > Papio > Papio anubis. Next base: position 38,543,128 of record NC_044989.1, read on the forward strand.
TGAAAAGCAAATACATTGATGAAGGAATTTCAGGAGATCTGAGACATGAGTCCCATCCCCAAAGAAAAAAACACTATGAACCTCACAGCCCTCCTCCCTTTCCTCACAAATCTTGGGAAGCTGGCCAACACTGATAGTAGAAGAATAGCAAATAAAACATCACATTGTTTCTAGCGTACAACAATCACTGAGTCATGGGAAGCCCCAGAGCGCTAGATCTGATTACCTACTGATCATGATTTCAGCTTGCAGGACAAGCCTGCTCCCATTAGTGACAGTATACAATTACTAGCTGACATGCTTACAGGATCTTACCACAATATGCTTTTCAGGAATTTATTTCTTCTACCATCCCCTACCCACAGACACTTACACATCCTATTTTGATATGCCTGTCCCAAATGGATTCTGGAAACTGGCTCGGATAGACTCTGTTTTACTAGCTCTCTATATATGTTTCTCAAGGTCCGATTTTCTTCCTTCTTTAATCCCCATGTCATGATTATGACCATTGAAAACTATCTTTTTTTTTTTTCTTTTTTTTTAGGTGGAGTCTTGCTCTGTTGCCCAGGCTGGAGTGCAGTGGCGTGATCTCAGCTCACTGCAACCTCTGCCTCCTGGGTTCAAGCAATTCTCCTGTCTCAGCCTTCCAAGTAGCTAGGATTACAGGTGACTGCCATCACACCTGGCTAATTTTTGTATTTTTAGTAGAGATGGGGTTTCACCATGTTGGCCAGGCTGGTTTCGAACTCCTGACCTCAGGTGATCTGCCCGCCTCGGCCTCCAAAATTGTTGGGATTACAGGCGTGAGCCACCATGTCACCGTGCCTGGCTTTTTTTTTTTTTTAAGATGGAGTCTGGACCGGGCGCGGTGGCTCACGCCTGTAATCCCAGCACTTTGGGAGGCCGAGGCGGGCGGATCACGAGGTCAGGAGATCGAGACCATCCTGGCTAACATGGTGAAACCCCGTCTCTAGTTAAAATACAAAAAAATTAGCCGGGCGTGGTGGCGGGTGCCTGTAGTCCCAGCTACTCAGGAGGCTGAGGCAGGAGAATGGCGTGAACCCGGGAGGGGGAGCTTGCAGTGAGCCGAGACTGCGCCACTGCATTCCAGCCTGGGTGACAGAGCGAGATTCTGTCTCAAAAAAAAAAAAAAAAAAATTGGACTCTGGCTCTGTGGCCCAGGCTGGAGTGCAGTGGCATGATCTTGGCTCACTGCAACCTCTGCCTTCTGGGTTCAGGTGATTCTCCTGCCTCAGCTTCCTGAATAGCTGGGATTACAGGTGACCGCCTCTGTGCCCAGCTAATTTTTGTATTTTTAGTCGAGACAAGGTTTCACCATGTTGGCCAGGCTGGTCTCAAACTCCTGATCTCAGATGATCCGCCTGTCTTGGCCTCCCAAAGAGCTGGGATTAGAGGTGTGAGCCACTGCGACTGGCTTTCTTTTTTTTTTTCTTTTTTTTGAGACAGAGTCTCACTCTGTTGCCCAGGCTGGAGTGCAGTGGTGCAATCTCCACTCACTGCAATCTCCACCTCCCAGGTTCAAGGGAGTCTTCTGCCTCAGCCTTCTGAGTAGCTGAGAGTATAGGCACGTGCCACTATGGCCGGCTAATTTTTATATTTTTAGTAGAGTTTCACCATGTTGCCCAGGTCGGTCTCGAACTCCTGACCTCAAGTGATTTGCATACGTTGGCCTCCCAAAGTGATGGGATTACAGGCCTGAGCCCTCACACCTGGCCTGAAACTCATCTTTCTTGTTGGATGGCGGGGCTCAAAACTGAAAGGCTAGGAGGGGTATTTCCACCAATTATTTTCAATAAGTGTCTAATGCCAAACTCAGTACTATGTAAAGCTAGTAGGATGTGCTAGCTTAACATCTCAGGATCTCAATCCAGAAATAGTCAGTATTCAATATGAACAAAAATATGCATAACATGACATAGTGCTGCATGTTGAAATGGGCCATTGATTACAAATCCTTTAGCTTATGAGAGGACAGAAATAGTTCTTAAAAATTAGTATGGCTTTTTAAAAACTCAGCAAAAAGGGGAACTAAGTATCCTAGAGATTACTGTGGCCTTCGGAGCAATTTCTATCAAACTGGATTCAGCCATAAGGAAATTGGGTTAGTGTTATAAGATCTGACATTTTGAGTCCAAAACATTTCTTTAAGCATGGAGGGACACCACAGTGCTCTTTCCTAACAAGGCAGAGTAAGACAGTCTTCTGTTTCCCTTTCTGGTAGTCTAAGGTACATGCCTCAGAAAATGCAGTTGAAAATAAAAGGGCTGCAGGAGTTTGAGAACCATCTCGGCAACATAGGGAGACCCCGTCTCTAAAAAAAGAAAATTTAATTAGTCAGGTGTGGTGGCACACACCTGTAGTCCCAGCTACTCAGGAGGCTGAGGTAGGAGGATTGCTTGAGCCCAAGAGTTAGGCTGCAGTGAGCTATTAATCGTGTCACTGCATTCCAGCCTAGGCAACAGAGTGAGACCCTGTCTCCAAAAAAAAAATTGAAGGGCTCATCCTACCTAAAGATTTTCAGCACTTGGAATGTAGGCTCTGGAAGAACACAAAGGATTTGGATATTTTCTAGAATTTATCTCTTGGTCCTTTCATCACCCTAAGAAGTACCTGAGCCAGGCACAGTGGCTCACACCTATAATCCCAGCACTTTGGGAGGCTGAAGAGGATGGATCACCTAAGGTCAGGAGTTTGGGACCAGCCTGGCCAACATGGTGAAACCCCATCTCTACTAAAAATACAAAAATTAGCTGGGCTTGGTGGTGTGCCTATAATCCCAGCTACTTGGGAGGCTGAGGTGGGAGAATTGCTTGAATCTGGGCGGCAGAGGCTGCAGTGAGCCAAGACCGTGCCACTGCACTCCAGCCTAGGCAACAGAGCGAGACCCTGTCTCAAAAAAAAAAAAAAAAAAAAAAAGTACCTGAAAATGGGGTGATTAGGCAGAGAACTGTGAACAGAGAGATATTCCATCGATATTGGTGGCCTTGCCTCTGTCATTTAGTTCAGCCCATTTCAGTAGGTGCTTCCTCAACACCTACTCTGTGCCAATACTGTGCTAAGGGCCATAGCAATGATAGAAGAAGCCTACAACAAAGACCTTGACCTCAGGAAGTTTACCATCTTGTTGAGTGGGCCAAACCTATACACATGAAGGAACTAGGGAACAAGACAAGAATAAAATTGGGCATCAAAATTGGTCTAATCTCTGTCTAATCTTAGTTTTCTTATGTATCATTTCACAGTTAAATTTACAAAATTATAAAACATTAATCTGTCTGGGCACAGTGGCTCAAATCTGTAATCCCAGCACTTCCAGAGGCCAAGGCAAACAGATGGCTTGAGCTCGGGAGTTCAAGACCAGCCTGGGCAACATGGCAAAACCCTGTCTCTACTAAATATACAGAAATTAGCTGGGCATGGTGGCACATGCCTGTAGGAGAAGGGAAGCTGAAGTAGGAGAATCACCTAAGCCTGGGAGGCAGAGGTTGCAGTGACCTAAGATGGTATCACTGCACTCCAGCCTGGGCGACAGAGTGAGACCCTGTCTCAAAAAAAAAAAAAGATCAAATTAATCCTAATTTAAATATATTAAAATCCATTATGGGCCACATTCAAGCATAGCTAAAGTGGAAAGCTAGACAGTGCCAAGTGTTGACAAGGTTGTGGAGCAACTGGACCTCTCATACATCAACAATGAGAGAATAAATTGGTAAAATCACTTTGGAAAACTGGTAATGTCTATGAATATACGTATATTCTATAATCCAGCAATTCTAACCTTGGATTTATTTATTTATTTTATTCATTTTTTTTTTTGAGATGGAGTCTCGCTCTGTCGCCCAGGCTGGAGTGCAGTGGCACGATCTCGGCTCACTGCAAGCTCCACCTCCCGGGTTCACGCCGTTCTCCTGCCTCAGCCTCCCGAGTAGCTGGGACTACAGGCGTCCGCCACCACGCCCGGCTAATTTTTTTGTATTTTAGTAGAGACGGGGTTTTACCGTGTTAGCCAGGATGGTCTCGATCTCCTGACCTCGTGATCCGCCTGCCTCGGCCTCCCAAAATGCTAGGATTACAGGCGTGAGCCACCGCACCCAGCTAACCCTGGATTTATATCCAACTGAAATCCTTATATCTTTTCACCAAAAGATATAAGGAATGGTCATAGCAGCTCTAGTCATAATAGGGCCAAAGTGAAAACAAGCCAAATGATTATCAATAGTAGAATGGATATGTAGTATATTCAGACAGTAAGATAATGCAGGGTAGCGAGAATAAACAAAACTATAGCTACAAGCAACAATATGAATGAGTCTGACCAACATCATGTGGAACAAAAGAAGCCAGACCAAAAAGGCTGACAACATATTACGTGATTCCATGTATGTAACGCTCAGAAGCAGGTAAAATAATTCATTGTAGTAGGACTCAGGATAAGGGTTACCATTCCTTGGGGATGGTATTTATTAAAATGAGGCAAAAGGAGAACTCTGAGGTCTTGGTTTCTAGATCTAGAAGCTGCTTATGTGGTTGAGTTCACTTTGTGAAAATTTGTTGAGCTCTATATGAGTTGCACCCTTTTTTATATATGTTATTTATCATTAAAAATCCATAGAAGGGTCACATTCAGGTATTACAAATGCATCCATATTTCTTCAAAGATTTCTCTGTTAATGGACTGAGCACGGTGGCTCACACCTGTAATCCCAGCATTTTGGGAGGCCAAAGCAGGCAGATCACCTGAGATCAGGAGTTTGAGGCCAGCTTTGCCAACATGGTGAGACCCTGTCTCTATTAAAAATACAAAAATTAGCCAGATGTGGTGGCACATGCCTGTAGTCTCAGCTACTTGGAAGGCTGAGTTGGAAGAATCACTTGAACCTGGGAGGCGGAGGTAGCAATAAACCAAGATCGCACCACTGCACTCCAGCCTGGGTGACAGAGTGAGACTCCTCTAAAAAAAAAAAAAGAAAAAAAGAAGATTTCTGTTAGTGGAGAATTGAAGCCCAGACAAGTTGTGGAAATTGACTTCCAATAGTCTTTGACAAGGACCAGGAATTTCATGCTTCCTAACTCCCTGTTCTGTCACTGATTCTCTCTGATTCTCTAGGCAATTTTAGAAAAACATTATTCCTATTATTATTCCTATTACCTCTATTTCTAAAAATAGTGAAGTTAGCTCTCATTCTTCATTCATCATCATTAGATTTGCCTTTAAGGTGAAATATGTGAAATTGTGCTGCAGTCAATGCTTTTGACATTAAAGCAAAATGACAATTAAAGTCTCTCACCATTTTCATGGCAGGTGACAAAGTCTACTGCACTGAGGGAGTGTGTTATTATCGTCCAACCTCAATCGTTATCATTAGCTCATAAATAGCCTGACTGGTAAACCACAAGTGAAGTCTGGGCTCTCTGTCATAAACCTTCATGTGGAACCCAAGCTCTCTTTTCCTTCCCCCTGAGAGAGAGGTGCTTTCTCATACCTTACGTGGATGAATTCTTTTGTTTTAAGGAGCCAGGAGAAATAACAAGATTTAGAAATAGGAGACCGAATGAGAAGAGAGCTGGTCTTGACAGAAGAAGACTGCTGCTGTCACTTATTGGCTGGAAAACTTTGGATAAGCCATCCCACCTCAATTTACTTAATTTGTTTTAAAGATGAGTCGCAATTTACTCATCCTTAAAAAAACAGGGACATTAACTACCCCTCTCCTACTTACCTCATTGGTTGTTTTAAGGTGGAAATGAGACTACATATGTAAAAGCCTTTTGAAAACTAAAAAGTAAAAAGTACAGATGCGAAATATTATAATTACGTAAGAATGCTGTCAGTGAACTCTATTGGAGTCCTTAAAAAATGAGTGTCCATGGCTGGGCGCGATGGCTCACTCCTGTAATACCAGCACTTTGGGAGGCCGAGACGGGAGGATCATGAAGTCAGGAGTTCGAGATCAGCCTGACCAACATGGTGAAACCCCATCTCTACCAAAAATACAAAAATTAGCTGGGCATGGTGGCACATGCCTGTAATCCCAGCTACTCAGGAGGCTGAGGCAGGAGAATCGCTTAAACCCGGGAGGTGGAGGTTGGAGTGAGCCGAGATCATGACACTGCAGTCCAGCCTGGATGACGGAGCGAGACTCCGTCTCAAAAGAAAAGAAAATAGAGCAGAGCAGTGCAATAGAAAGGGTCTAGAAGTTTCCTTATGTTGGGTGATCAGGGATGTTCTCCTTGAGAACCTCTGAGAAGGTGGCAGCATGTGAGCTACATCTTGAATATGATAATGAAATTCTGGGGAAACAGTGCTCCAAGCAAAAGGAAGAGCAGATGCAAAGATGCTGAGATGGTGGGAGGCTGAGGCGGGCAGATCACCTGAGGTCAGGAGCTCGAGACCAGCCTGACCAACATGGTGAAATTCTCGTCTGTACTAAAAATACAAAAATTAGCCGGGCATGGTGGCGGGTTCCTGTAATCCCAGCTACTTGGGGATCCATAGAAATGTTCAGGTTAAGACAACAGATTGTGGAGGCCAAAGTTCCTTTAAGGTCTTACAGTGGCCATCCTTAGAGACAATAGATGAGAAATGTTTCCTATTCAGACCTTTAAAAGGTGCTAGATTTTTAGTTAATCTCTTTAGGATTGGGAGGGCCTTTAGGATTGGGAGATTCTTTACAGATGCAAATTTCCCCCCACAAAGGACAGCTTTGCAGGGCCATTTTGGTGCAGTGGCTCATGCCTGTAACCACAGCACTCTGGGAGGCCAAGGCGGGCAGATCACTTGAGGTCAGTAGTTTGAGACCAGCCTGGCCAACATGGTGAAAACTCAACCAATTGTCAACCAGAAAATGTTTAAATTTACCTACAGTATTTCTCAAATGTATTTGATTGATGTCTAACACCTCCCTAAAATGTATAAAACCGAGCTGTGCCCTGACCATCTTGGGCACGTATTCTCAGGACCTCCTGGGGCCTGTGTCACAGGCTCTGGTCACTTATATTTGGCTCAGAATAAATATCTTCAAATATTTTTCAGTTTGACTCTTTTTGTCAACACAACTCACTATAACATAGAATCAGTGGGAGCCCTGAGCTTGTTTTCCTGCAACTAGATGGTCCCATCTGGGGATGATAGGAGAGAGTGACAGATCATCAGGCATTAGATTCTCATAAAAAGTGTGCAACCTAGATCCCTCGCATGCGCAGTTCACAACAGCGTTCACACTCCTACGAGAATCTAATGCCACTGCTAACCTAACAGGAGGCAGAGCTCAGGCATAAGGCAAGCAATGGGGAGCAGCTGTAAATAGGGATGAAACTTCGATCACCCTGCTCACTTCCTGCTGTGTGGCCTGGTTCCTGTGGCCCAAGGGTTGGGGACCCCTAGAGTAGGGAGAGGGTATAGGTAGAAAAGAGGGCACGAGACTAAGACCTATTCATAGCAGAGGAAGAACTAGCAGCAAAAGACTTTTCTCCCAGGGCAATTGCTGTGCAATCATTTAATCAGGCCTGCCTTCAGACTTGCAATATTTTGGAGAAACACCACACAGAGATTCAGAGGTGGCTTCACCGTGAAGCTAATGAAGCATTATCTTCAGGGTGCTTCACTTGTGCAAGCCCCTTCCGAGGCCCTGGGAGGCACCCCAGCTTCTTGTAATCAAATTTTCATTTTTTCTTTAAAAGAACTTTCCCCAAACCTGCCCCTCCACCCCAAATGTATCCAAATATCATTGCAAATTTCTGGTATCACACCTTCAGCAACAAGTCAGTACCTAGAGGTTTATAAATACACTTCCTTTGGTAAGCTGAGTCCTTCCACCCAGCTCAGAAAGTCTGACATCGACATACATTTCTTTCTTTTTTATTTATTTATTTATTTATTTATTTATTTATTTATTTATTGAGACAGAGTTTCGCTCTTGTTGCCCAGGCTGGAGATCAATGGTGCCATCTCGGTTCATCTCAACCTCTGCCTCCCGGATTCAAGGGCTTGTTCCCTTGGGGAAAAAAAACAAAACAAAAAAAAACTCTTCCTGAAATCCCAACCAGACACAAATCTTTCCCAGCCCTGTCTCAGGCCATTTGTCTGTCAGGCCTCTGGATGGTGGAGTTGGTCTCAGTGTTTACTAAACAAACCAATGTGGTTATCCCATCAAGATCTGAAAGAGAAAGACAAAAAATTAGCATAAATACAAGGCCACCTATTCAATTAAAGCTGCAAACCAGGGCAGCTAGAAAGCTGAATATAAAACAGTCAGGGAGAGTTTTAATACAAGTGAGTTACATAACTTGAGACATGTTTGAGACTCAAACAAAGGCATTCTTATCTCAAGGTTAAAGGAAGGAAGGAAGACCAGCAACAGTTTCCAAGCACTTTTCCTATAAACTTTCTACTAACAATGAGACTCAGCAGTTGGGAGCTGGCAGGGGTGGGGAGGACAGAAGCCTCCACAGCTAATCCTTCCTTTGGGTTAAATAGGATGTGGCTCCCTACTGGTGGTGGAGTCACAGCCTTTCAAAATTATCACCATTTCACAACTCAGGAACTGCTCCAGTTGGAAGCAACCTTTGAGACCATATGGTCAACCCCTTCCTGTTATGGATAAGAAATACCAAAGGTCATTCAGCTGGTTACTACAGAACAGGGACTAGAACCCTTGTGGTCCAGGCCAGTGCCACTTCCACCCCTGTGCCTGCACCTTCAGACACATTCACAGACCATCTGTCAGCAGCCCACAGCTGGGAGGGCAACTGAGGATAGCCCCTCCAACAAATTTGCTGGTGCTAGACTTGACCCTCCTTCCCTGAAGCCTTCCCTTTCTCCCTTTTTCTTTTTCCCTCCTCTCTTCCTTCACCCCTCTTTTCTTCTTTGATCTGCAACTATGTCCTCATCCTACTCATGGCATAAAGAGACCCCTAAGCATTGTTTTGGTTTGCCAGTGGCACTGGGAGGCATTGGGATCTGGGGACAAAATGCTTCCTCCAGGCCAACTTCTGAAAGAGGTCAACTCCCTCTTCCCCATCTCTTCCTTGAGAATCAGTGACAGAACAAGGAGCTAAGAAGCATAGCACTCCTGATCCTAGTCAAAGACTGTTGGAAGTCAACTTTACAGCTCTTGTGGGCTTTAATTCTCTATTAATAGAAATCTTTAAGGAAATGTCGATACATTTGTAGTACTTGAGTGTGACCCTTCTATGAAGGTTTTTACAGAAAACTGTTTCCAGCAAAACCTTCTACAAAATAATTACACTTTTGTAGGTTTGGGGGTTTTTTTGTTGTTTTTTTTTTTGAGACGGACTTTCACTCTGTTGCCCAGGCTGAGAGTGCAGTGGCATGATCTCGGCTCACTGAAACCTCTGACTCTCGGGTTCAAGCAATTCTTCTGCCTCAGCCTCCCGAGTAGCTGGGATTACAGGCATGTACCACCACACCCGGCTAATTTTTGCATTTTTAGTAGAGATGGGGTTCACCATCTTGGCCAGGCTGGTCTTGAACTCCTGACCTCATGATCCACCCACCTCAGCCTCCCAAAGTGCTGGGATTACAGGTGTGAGCCACCGTGCCCAGCTTTTGTAGGTTATTCTTTAAAACTCAACAACTTTCAATCAGACACAAAGTCCTAACGGTGGACATATTAAAAAGATAAATACACGGAGGCAGGACCTTCCTGATCCCCTTTAGGTCATAACTTTGCGCAGTCCAGTCTACTTCATGTGGCTCAAAGGGGAAATTGGACCTGCCCAACACCCCTACACCAATGTCAGGGAGCAGAGTCCATTCCTAGTGTCCATCACTTGCCCTGACAAGGGAACTTTTTCTTTTCTTTGAGACAGAGTCTCACTCTGTTGCCCAGGCTGGAGTGCAATGGCACAATCTTGGTTCACTGCAACCTCCACCTCCTGGGTTCAAGCAATTATCCTGCCTCAGCCCACCAAATAGTAGCTGGGACTACAGGTGCCTGCCATCATGCCTAGCTAATTTTTGTATTTTTAGTAGAGACAAAGTTTCACCATGTTGGCCAGGCTGGTCTCAAACATCTGACCTCAAGTGATCCACCCTCCTCGGCCTCCCAAAGTGCTGGGATTACAGGCGTGAGCCACTGCACCCGGCCGGGAACTCTTCCTTGAGTGTCACTAACATTTCCCGTGTTGTGCTCTAAGGTCACACCCTCTGGTGCTATTCTCCTTGGGGATGTGCAACACTTCTCATACCCTCTGTTTCCTCTCTTTTGTTATAGATGAAGGGGAAGAAAAAGATAAAACCAAACACAGCTCAGAAATTCTGGCATACAAATGAGCAAAGAACTACTTCTTAGTCACCTGTGCCGGGTAGGTGGGTGGATTATAGATTTAAATCCAGCAGAATGCGGTCCAAACTGGTTCTACAGACAATGAAGTGGTTCTTTGTTTAGGGGACCTGCCAGACCAGGTTAAAGTGGGAGGCAGGCTCTTCCAGTATTGGTAGGCTCCCAGAAGTGTTGGGATTACACAATCCCTTGCTGGATGTACAGACAGAACTGGCAGGCTCACTGGAACAGAACAAAGCCATGGGAGAGAAGTTTGTTTTTTTTTTTTTTTCCTGCAACTCTGCCAGCATCCTAAGTATTCTGGCTCAAGATTTAGGGACTTTAAGTGACAAAATGATAGGTCTAAAATGTATTTTGCAGCTCCAAAGAAAATTGTAAGACTCTTTATGGTCTAGAGAATTTTACAAGTCTTAGTTGTGAATAATTGACTTTTCTAAAACCCTGCAACATCAGCGAAGCATGCCACAGAGAATGAAAATGTGCGTTTCTATGGGGCCAGGTCCTGCACAGCTCCATTTCTCTTTCTTGAGCCATGATTGTCTTAAATTTGCATTGAAATAAAGGGCACCAGCATCAAACTGGGTGGTTGTTGCTGGGTTGTTTTGCATTTTTCCATCATCTTATTTGGAAAGCAATGAGACCTTTTTCAATCCTTTGGGCTTCCTCCAAGTGGAATGGTCTTTTAGATCTAGTGTCTTTTGGGGTAAGTAATGGGCCCGAGAGAAAACACAGAGTGAGTGTGAGCATGTGTTTAAATTTTCTAGTGCTGTTTTTAGAGCAATTCAAGAATGAAATCTCCCCAGGGTGCCCAACTGCTCTCAGAATGCAAACCCACACAAAGAGCCAGAGAGGGAGAAGGGATGCTTAAAACAGAGAGGGAGGCTACTCTTCAGGGATTCCAAGGCTTAGGACTGGTGACTTTTTTCTTTTTTCTTTTCTTTTTTTTTTTTTCTGAGACAGAGTCTCGCTCTGTCACCCAGGCTGGAGTGTGGTGGTACAATCTTGGCTCACTGCAACCTCCACCTCCCAGGTTCAAGCAATTCTCCTGTCTCAGCCTTCCGAGTAGCTGGGATTACAGGCGCGCGCCACTACTGCCCAGCTAATTTTTGTATTTTTGGTAGAGATGGAGTTTCACCATATTGGCCAGGCTATTCTCAAACTCCTGACCTTAGGTGATCCAGCCATCTTGGCCTCCCAAAGTGCTGGGATTACAGGCATGAGCCACTGCGTCTAGCCAGGCCTAGTGGCTTCTGACTGCACTTCTAGAAGCCACCATCCACCTTTACTGACTGTAGCCAAAGGAAAGCACCATAGCGCATCTCCATGGTGTTTCCTCATGAATGCTGTTGAAAACCTGGTGTATTCATTATGCAAGATCATCTTTATGAGGGTTCTCAGGATAAATTTCGTTTTGGTCGTGATACCAAGGATAGACATACTTTTCTTGAGCAATTATGCTACCTTTCAGGATTTTGTAAGATGTGCAAGCAGTCTTCAGAACCCAGCCACATAGTGTGGATAGATCCCCACCCAGATCCTAGTTCAAGAGGCCTGATCCCAGCCCAAAAGCAAATCCCTGGATCTGAGTTTATATTGACGTATCGTTCATTCAACAATAAATCTTTTTTTTTTTTTTTTTTTTTGAGACAAGGTCTTACTCTGTTTCCCAGGCTGGAATGCAGCAGCATCATAGCTCGCGACAGCCTTAGACTCCTGACCTCAAGCAATCCTCCCATCTTGGCCTCCCAAAGTGCTGGGATTACAGAATTGAGCCACTGTGCCCAGCCCATTCAATTAATCTTTCATATGATAAATATATATAAAGTACCTATTATGTGGCAGGAAATATAGTGGTAAACATGACAGGCAAAATAAATCCTTATTTTCACAGAGTTGCAATCTAGGGGGGTTTACTCTGCTGGATGCACTTGAATTTGTAGATATGGTAATGAAATTAGTGAAACCACCTTTGCAAAAATTGTAGCTGAGGAAACTATGACGGTGAAAGACATCAGACCTAACTGACTCCATCTTGCTTTTTTTTTTTTTTTTTTGAGACAGAGTCTCACTCTGTTGCCCAGGCTAAAGTGCAATGGTTTGATCTCAGCTAACCACAACCCCCGCCTCCTGGTTTCGAGCAATTCTCCTGCCCCAGCCTCCCGAGTAGCTGGGATTACAGGCATGTGCCACCACACTTGGCTAATTTTATATTTTTAGTAGAGACGGGGTTTCTCCATGTTGGTCATGCTGGTCTCGAACCCCCGACCTCAGGTGATCCACCTGCCTCGGCCTCCCAAAGTGCTGACATTACAGGCGTGAGTCACTGCACCCAACCTCCACCTTGCTTCAAACCTTTAAGTTGACCGTGTTCATTCCTGGGCATAGGCCGAACTAACCTTGGGAAGGAATTTACTTTATGATTCAACTGTGAAACAAAATAGTTCTTTCTGAAAAGATCCCCGTCTTGCCTTGGGACCAGTCTGCCTTTGCAGGACTAACAAATTAGCTACAAGTTTAGAAATTATGGTTTAGGGGTCATGCAGCCTCTGGCCACAAGAGTCTGAACCTCCCCAAATTGCTCCTGGGGATAACATTACTATTGTGAAACCTAAGATCAGTGCTTGAGATATTTTGCAGACCCTGCACTTGATGGATCAGCTGAGACCACCCAGACCATAATCTGGCTCAACCAGTTCTGCGATCCCACCCAGGAACAGAAGACAGCAAGAAACACTCACTTCGACCCCCTATGATTCCATTTCCAACTGACCAATCAGCGCTCCCCACTTCCCAAGCCCCTACCCACCAAATTAACTTTTAAAACTCTGATCCCTGAATGCTTGGGAGACTGATTTGAGTAATAATAAAACTCCAGTTTCCCATACAGCCGGCTCTGCATGAATTACTCTTTCTCTATTGCAATTCTCCTGTCTTGACAAAGTGGCTTTGTCTACGCAGCAGACAAGGTGAACCTGATGGGCAGTTACACTAGCAAATAGCTAAAGTGGAAACCTCAGAAAAAGACTAGAAGACCAAAATGACTAAAACACCACAGGTGTGAGTCAGAGTGATCAAGACATTTAGAAAAAATGAAAGAATTATATTCCTATTTGCTGTGTGATCTTGAGTAAATGACAACCTCTTAGTCTCGGTCTCCTTATCTAAAATATGGTGATAGAGACTTACAATGAGAAATAAGTGAGATAATATGAATTAAGCTTTTCACACAGTGCCTGCTCATATCACTCGCTCAATAAATACTGGCTCCTACTACTTTTTTTTTTTTTTTTTTTTTTTTTTGAGACGGAGTCTCACTCTGCTGCCCAGGCTGGAGTACAGTGGCTGGATCTCAGCTCACTGCAAGCTCCGTCTCCCGGGTTTACGCCATTCTCCTGCCTCAGCCTACCAGGTAGCTGGGACTACAGGTGCCCGCCACCTCGCCCGGCTAGTTTTTTTTTGTATTTTTAGTAGAGACGGGGTTTCACCGTGTTAGCCAGGATGGTCTCAATCTCCTAACCTCGTGATCCGCCCGTCTGGGCCTCCCAAAGTGCTGGGATTACAGGCTTGAGCCACCGCGCCCGGCCTGGCTCCTACTACTTTTATCCCAGAAGCACCAAGAGGAGAAGGGCCCTTGGTATGGGCATTTTGACCACATGACCTGTTCAGCCTGGTGTCAGAAATGGGACTGTAGGGAGAAGCAGGGTTGCCATGCCAGGAGGCCATGCCCATGGATGTCACCCAAGTCCTAATATTGCCAATAGAAACCGTATCTAGGCCGGACGTGGTGGCTCACACCTGTAATCCCAGCATTTTGGAAGGCCGAGGCAGGTGGATCACCTAAAGTCAAGAGTTTGAGACCAGCCTGCCCAACAGGGCAAAACCCTGTCTCTACTAGAAGTACAAAAATTAGCCGGGTATGCTGGCAGGTTCCTGTAATCCCAGCTACTCAGAAGGTTGAGGCAGGAGAATCACTTGAACCTGGGAGGTAGAGGTTGCAGTGAGCCGAGATCACACCACTGCACCCCGGCCTGGGTGACAAGAGCGAGACTCCATTTCAAAAAAAAAAAAACCAACCATACCTAACCTACCTTTATTTTTTTTCTTTCATCTCAATAATTCTAATCATAATCCTCATTTGCACCCCTTATTTTGGCTAGAAGGTAATTTCCATATTTCCATTTAACCTTTCCATTTTACTGATAAGAGCGGTTTTCTTCTTTTTTTGTTTTTGAGAAGGGGTCTTGCACCATCACCCGGGCTGGAGCGCAGTGGCATGATCTGGGCTTACTGCAATCTCCGCCTCCCGGGTTCAAGCAATTCTCCTGCCTCAGCCTCCCAAGTAGTGGAGATTACAGGCACCAGCCACCATGTCTAGCTAATTTTTTTGCATTTTTAGTAGAGACAGGGTTTCACTATATTGACCAGGCTGGTCTCAAACTCTTGACCTCCTAATCCGCCCACCCCAAAGTACTGGGATTACAAGCATGAGCCACCATGCCCTGCCAAGAGTGGTTTTCATCTTGGCCAATGTTCTAGAATTAGCACAAATAGAAACTCCAAGCCTCCCCACTCACTTCCCATGTTTTTCTGTTATTTGTTTTGAAGGAAGGGGGAAATCAATTTGCTTTTTGTTTTTGTCAGTAGCAAGTAGTGTCATGTGCCATGGACAAAGATCTGAACAACACATGTTCTAATCTTGGAGTTCCTTGCAACTGGCTTTGGGGTTGCTCACTAAAGTCCCTAGTTAGGTGCCTCATTAAGTGTGACATCTAAATGACTCACCTAGAATTCTGAGATGTACACAAAAGGAAGGAAGGAAAAAGAAAAGTTCCAAGGACGTGGATCCCCTTTGGTTCACATTCTAGCCTCAATGAATGGTCCACTTATGTTTCAAGATCTTAAATCTTGATCCTGAATGTACAATACAGGCAATGAAAGCCATAAATATGTTAAGTCAAGAAGATTCCCAAATCCCAGGATCTTGAAAACTTTACCTCCTGTGCTTCATCATACCATTAGCCCACACCCACACTCATTTCTCCATCTACCCTCACCATGCATGATCTTGAAGAACCTTCTCCACGGCCAAGGACAGAGAGTTCTATAAACAAAGTGGTAAGTGAGAGCAAATATCCACATGCCCCAAACTGGGCCCCTCCCCACAGTTGAGAGACCATTAAATGAAATGGCCTTACTGTGTAAAAACCAGGGAGGGATAGGAGATAATGGAGAAATAGCAGACCAACTGTAATTTATGCTCATCTAAGATGATCAGACCAGTAACATAAACAGAAGAGGAATGATTCTATGAGTCCCAACTCCAGGCCCTCATGCCCTTTTTCTCCATAGGCCTTAGAGCACAAATGAGCTACACATAGCATGTTCTCTGTTTTCAGACAGGCCAACCAAGAGATGGCCTCTCTCAGCTGGCTGAGCTTTGGTACCTTGGAGCTAAAAACATTCACTATCTCGCTGCAGTCTAAATTGGAGCAATTCCTTTTAGTCAATGTACTAGAAGGCAAAGGTCAGGCAGCCAATTCTAGGTATCCTCTATAAGCATTTGGCAGAGATCTCTGAGCATGGACCTGAGCCTAAGTGTTCAAATATAAAGGAAAGGGGGAAAACTAGTCCCAGGCAACAGGCCTTTGCATTCTCCAGCACTCTTCTGCTCTTCCAGTGGCTCTGAAGTTAGTGGGAGCATTGTGTTGTATCCTGACCTTCCAGTCTACTAGAAATCATATTAGATGGTTCTATGGCCTACTTTGTAGCCTGATGAAACAGCAAAACCTACCAGGTGTGTACCACCTTATATATTTCCCTGCCTCTATTCCCCTGTGGATGAAACCGGACTTACCTGAACTAAACAGATTATATTATAAAAACTTCTGGGAAATCTCAAAGAGTATTATCATGTTCACTTAAATGATCTTATAGTTACTATAGACTTTGCTTTTTGAATGCAGACTATGCATTGATTTTTTTCATATCCAAAGCTCTAGGGGTCTCTTTATTAGCATACTTTAACTATTGTGTACTCTAGTTAAATGTGAATCTAGCCTTAATCTAACTGATTCCCTTGATATTACCCCAATCAGAGATCACCAAAAATAGTTATAGCTCCCATGTATTGAGTATCTACTATGTGCAAGTCAGAAAATGTGTCAGGGACTTTACATATGTTATTTTGGTCCACCTTCACAACAGATTTGTAGAATTAGCTTCAGTTTACAGCTGCTGAATCTTAAATGCAAAAAGCATAAGTTACACAAGAGCTCAGGTGCAAGTGGTAGAACTCAAATGCACACTCAGCTATGTCTGGCTCCAAATCCAGTGACATGACATCCTTCTTTAAGTAGGAACAGTCATAAAAACATTGGAAGGAATTCATGGAGCCTTCTTTCAATAAAAGGCTCATGGTGTCCACAAGGTGATCCCACACTACTCCACCCCAGTGACACCTTGTGAACACTTGTAAAAGTGTTTGTGTTGTGAACACTTGTAAAAGTCACATTTTTTTTTTTTTTTTTTTTTGACGGAGTCTTTCTCCATCACCCAGGCTGGAGGATAGTGGTGTGATCTCGGCTCACTGCAACCTCTGCTTCCTGGGTTCAAACAATTCTCATGTCTCAGCATCCCTAGTAGCTGGGGTTACAGGTGCCTGCCACCACGCCTGGCTAATTTTTTAAATTTTTAGTGGAGACAAGGGTTTCCCCATGTTGGCCAGCCTGTTCTTAAACTCCTGACCTCAAGTGATTCACCCGCCTCGGCTTCCCAAAGTGCTGGGATTACAGGCATAAGCCATCATGCCCAGCCAAGGCCACAATTTAATAGGAATACTGGCAAAGGAAGTTGACAAGACAAAGTGGGTCTGAAAATGCAAGGTACTGTTGAAGAGTAATTAGTTTGTTGGAAAAAAAAAAAAAGATGGAGAATAGGAGAAACAACCTAACAACTTTCTCAATATTTGAAAAGCTGTAATGCAGAAAAAAATGCATTTTATTCATTCACTCATTCATGCATTTCTCACACATTTCTCAGACACCAAACATGGGCCAGATACTTGCTAGCCATTGGAGAGCAGCTAGAAAGAAGTCAAATGTGCCTGCACAGCATAGCAAGAAAACCAGATGTGAAAAAGCATTGCAAGTGTGAGGATTTCTGCAACACATAAAAGGGAGGCAAGAAGTCGTCTTTGGTCTTAATCCCTAAGGTTCAGTAACACAGAATGACTACTCCTATTTATTTATTTATTTATTTATTTATTTTATTTTATTTTTTTTTGAGAGTTTCGCTCTTGTCGCCCAGGTGGGAGTGCAGTGGCGCAATCTTGGCTCACTGCAACCTCTGCCTCCTGGGTTCAAGCAATTCTCCTGCTTCAGACACCTGAGTAGCTGGGACTACAGGCGCACACCACCACAACTGGCTAATTTTTGTATTTTTAGTAGAGACGGGGTTTCATCATGTTGGCCGGGCTGGTCTCAAACTCCTGACCTCAGGTGATCTGCCCACCTCAGCCTCCCAAAGTGCTGGGATTACAGGCGTGAGCCACCACGCCCGGCCTAACACAGAATGACTCTTACTGGGTAGAAATATCAACAGGTAAAAATGAAAGGGAGGCAGATTTCAGGGCAGAGTAAGAAAAGCTGTCCTGAGTCCCCAACAATGAGGCAGGTGTCAGGAAGAAGTGAGTCCCTGTCAGTGGGAGGGTTCCATTGGTGGCTGACTGACCCCCTCCCTGACGCATTCCACAAGGGATTCCCTCATAGGAGAGGAGGTTAACACAAGCACTGTCTACCAGCACAGATGCTGAAGTCCTACAGTCTTGGACTTCATCTTCGACAGAGTGAACAAAAGTTCTCTGAAAGAAGGGCATTTTTCAATAATGCTGTTTGGCTCCTCCAGTGTGCTACCTGTCCAACAATTCCATAGAACTGTCCAGTCTGCAGAAAAGGCTGCAAGGGGCAACTTAATCCCAACTAAGTAACATCCACTTACCTTTAGCAGATAAGTGAAACCTCCCCAACCCATTATTAATAAAAACTTGGGTGAGGGAGAACTTACTGGGTAAAAACTCAAGCATCCAGAACTTAGAGTTAGCTGTGCCATCTGGCAACAGTTTTTGGACAGAGAAATGTTTTTAGGAATCCACTCTATCATTGCTCTCCACCATAAATTCCGGAGAGCACCCTTTCTTATCTCCTCAGTCTTGCCTCTTAAGAATGGTTGACTGCTCATCAATGATTCATTCTGGTAGAATAAGGAAGAATGCTCTTGTTTTCTATGACAAAGCCTCCATTTTCTATTTTCATGCTGAGGCAAGTAGCTGCAAGCCTGAGAGATTTATTATTTTATGACTTCATGCCAATTTTGGAAGCCTGCAACTTTGAATCAAACTAGGAATGTGAAAAAAAGGAAAAAACATTGTACAAACCTAGCAAGCCAGTGTGGAAAACTCAGGAGATAACAAACGTATCTCCTTTGACCAAATTATTCAAGTTGGCAACATCCCACCTCATGGATCAATTGCTCATTTAATCATAATGCCTTATAGCCACGTGGCACTTCAGGACAGCTCACAAAGCATGTTCTTGTTTATTATCTCCTAGCCCTCCCAGCAGTCCTCTGCAGTGGGTATGGCTGGTGCTATAACAGAGCAGGTGTTGGACTATGAACCAGAAGAATCAGGCTCTATCTCCAGCCACCTCTTTAATTGATGTCTTTGGACAATTTCACTTAAGCTCTTAACCTCGATTTCTTCTTTTGGCCAAAGGAACTGAAACACCCAGAGACAGATGAAGCTCACAAAGCTTCAGCTTTAGGGCCTGCCACTTGCACAGGTTGTGAACCTAATTCTGAATTCACAGTTTGGTGTTCTTGTCCTTAAAAAGGGCTCCCCAAATTATAATTTCAGGCCACACAAAACCCAGATCAACCTCTTAATAACAGAACACCTCCTCAACCTAATTCTAGGAAGCCAAAATACAACAGGTGTCTCTATGACCTCAGCTCTGCCCAGTGGCCTGTGTCAGTCACTATGGCACCTCATGTCACAAGTGAACTCTGTTGGTGCCTCTCCTGGATGGTTGCAAAGGGCTCACAGCTGGCTTCTTCTCCAGAGAAGTGCCTTCAGCTGCACAAGAGCCCCTCATCCTGGAGTGTACACCACCACTCCCATCCAGGATAGCCAACCAATTCCTGATTGACGGGGAGTGATCCCCTATACACAAGACTGCACCCCTGCCTGAAGGTGGGAGCAACTCTGTGGTGCAAGTCACGTCCTTAGGGGCCAGACTGAAGCTAGAATCCATCTGGGATCACATTCTTGCTTGGTTCCTTTCCATGTCTCATCCTGTTTCACTCACCCCTTTCTCCTACAGCGCTGCCCCACTAAGGTGTGCACCTGAACCCTCACCTGGGGATCAGCTTCTAGGGCACCCAACCTGAGACACAGAATGATAAGAAGAGTGCCATTTATTTCCTATGTTAAAGACTGTCTAGTTCACTTTCAAACATAGTCAAAGAGCCATAAGCCTCCAAAACCCCTTGCAGCTCAGTCTATGGTGGAGATGGGTGTATAAATATATATATGTTTCTCAACCAGCAACCTGGTCTGAGACCCATCCCGTGCCCCAAACAAAGTCCACAGATTAAGAGTTATAAGTACCTTCGGAATAAGTACATTTGGGAGGGTGAAGGTGGAAGAGTTGACTATTTTGTAATACCCCACACTGTGACCAACAACCCTAGTGTCCTCTCAGAACCTTTTGCTTTGGGTGTTAGGAAGGACACCAAAAGATGAGAAAAGAATGAACAGTAGCATCGTGTCCCTTTCAATCATTCTCTTGGCACCTTCTACCTGGGGAGATTTATACCCAGTTCTTTGTCCTGGCTAAATAGAAGAGGAAATCAAAGAGCTCTCCAATGTTGCCTGTCAGTTTAGGGAGAGGCAGAGTTTAGGAGTAAAGGGATTTAGAGCCTGCTGTCTCACCTTGTACTCAGTTTGTGACTTTAAAATTAATTAATCATTCATTGCCCTTTAGCACTCCCATGTATGGCATGGAGGTTTACTTCCACATCTCACAAAGACCAAAGATCCTGAAAAGGATCATCATAATAGCAAGACTGCCATCCATAAGAGAGATACCATTTTTAAAAATTAAAAAAGGCTGGGTGTGGTGGCTTATGCCTGTAATCCCACCACTTTGGGAGGCCGAGCCGGGCAGATCACGAGGTCAGGAATTCAACACCAGTCTGAGCAACATGGTGAAACCCCATCTCTACTAAAAATACAAAAATTAGCTGGGCATGGTGGTGCTTGCCGGTAATCCCAGCTACTCAGGAGGCCAAGGCAGGAGAATTGCTTGAACCCAGGAGGTGGACGCTGCAGTGAGCAGAGATCATGCCACTGCACTCCAGCCTGGTTGACACAGTAAGACTTCATCTCAACAACAACAACAACAAAAAAGGTAAAGACAGAGTATTGCTATGTTGGCCAGGCTATTTTCAAACTCCTGGCCTCAACCCATCCTCCTGGCTCAGCCTCCCAAAGCACTGGGATTACAGGTATGAGGCACTGCCCCTGGCCAAGACATAATTTTTAATCATCAGAAAGGATACACAAGAAATTCCTCATGAAAGGGAATAAAATGTGAGGCAGGAAGGAAATATTCATTACCCAGACAGGTGTTTGCTCCCCTAGACTCTTACCCTGAGGGATCTGGAGATAACTAGTCCTCTATCTCCTTCCATTAAAGAGATAGGTATGGGCTTTGCAGGCGAACTGTGAGGATCTAGGTCAAATCCAGGGTCATTATTCAAGGGAGGGAGCATTCAAGAGTGGGCTGATGAACTGCAGATTTCAGAATCAGGCTACAAGAAGTTGGGAAAGACTGATTCAGAGACTGGGGCCCATGGCAGTCACCCAGATGAGGCTCCCGATGCCTGATGCGAACCTTAGCAGAACCACGGATATCTCTTTATGCAAAACCATTGGTTTTCTAAGCCAGCAGCTTCCAGTAGACTCTTGGAACTGATCTTAGGATGTGGGAGCCTTGAACTTGAGCGGGGAGCAAAATAACTGTATGTGACTTTGGTTAAATTGCTTGCTGTCCATTCCCTCATGTCTCCTTTACTCATCTTTCAAGGCTGGTGTCAGATTCAGATTGAGGCACTATGCATGAAACTGCTCTGATGTAAACTATAAAGTAACAAATGTAAATGTAAGACAATGGTAACTGCGGAATAGATACCAAAGAGGGTGAAGAGGAAAGCTCTTTAGAATTGGAAGAAAGGAAGGCCAACATCTGCATCTCATTCTGCCTGGTCCTTGAGCCCATGCAAGGCCAGGCTCACAATGCATATAGAGCCTTCCCTACTGTATTAGTCTGTTCTCACACCGCTATAAAGAAATACTGGAGACTAGATAATTTATAAAGGAAAAGTTTTAATTGACTCACAGTTCTGCATGGCTGGGGAGGCCTCAGGAAACTTACAATCATGCAGAAGGCACCTCTTCACAGGGCAGCAGTAGAATGAGTGCCCAGCAAAGGGGAGAAGCCCCTTATAAAACCATCAGATCTTGTGAGAACTAACTCACTATCACGAGAACACAATGGGGAAACCTGCCCCCATGATTCAGTTATCTCCACCTGGTTTCGCTCACACACATGGGGATTATGGGAACTACAATTCAAGATGAGATTGGTTGGGAACACAACAAAACCATATCACCTACTGTTGAGGGGGAGATGAAAAGAGTCCTATGCCCAGTGTTCCTGGCAAGAATGAATCTGTGTCTATAGGAGTGTGCACCTGCAGTCTCCCTATCACAAGCAACTGCACATGGCCCATCTGTATTACTGTTCTCTGCCGTGACCTCTGTTCCAATTACCTTTCCAGTTCCCTGTCCTTCCATGAACCCTGGTAGCACTGGCTGGGGCCCTGTTTGTCTAGTCTCTTCCCCAGGACAGATAGATGCTTGAATAAACATGTTGGATACAAATAGGGCACCCAAACTCTCCTTAGAAATTCCATTTTGTGCCCTGCATGTTCAGCCCAGACAGAATCCCCACAGACGTGACCAGCTGGATCAGACTCAGTTCTATCCTAGCTTAGTGATTTGGACCACAGGTTCCCCTCCTGCAGCCATTCTCCCCAGCTCTCTCCCCTCCACTCCAAGTCAACATTTGTTCCAGTTAGCTCCCTCCTCCTCATTAGGAGCCCATAGTACTGATAATGACCATTTTTAATATCTTTTTCTAAAAATATCACCGAAAACAAGAAAGGCACAAGATAAAAGGCTCAAAGGAAATATGAAACATGTAGTTTTAAATTTTTCATCCTTCAAAGTAAGAATCAAAGATAATTAAAATATTAGTGAAGGAAATACAGGTAGATAAAAATAAGTATTTACATATATGCTGCCCCTTTGGGGGAACCTTCAATTTTTAAAACTTAGCTGATAAAAACAATAAAGCTTGCAAAACCCAGGATACCTGGGAAATAAACATACCTTGTATGTGCTGCACAAATTATTGATGTCTTTTTTTTTTTCTATTTTTTTGAGATGGATTCTGGCTCTTGTCACCCAGGCTGGAGTGCAGTAGCCTGATCTCACTGCAACCTCCGCCTCCCAGGTTCAAGCAATTCTCCTGCCTCAGCCTCCTGAGTAGCTAGGATGACAGGCGCCTGCCCCATGCTGGGCTAAACTGTGTACTTTTAGTAGAGACGGGGTTTCGCTATGTTGGTCAGGCTGGTCTTGAAATCCTGACCTCAGGTGATCCACCCGCCTTGGCCTCCCAAAGGGCTGAGATTACAGGCGTGAGCCACCGCACCCGGCTATTGATGATTTTATAGTGTATAAATATTGTTGATGTACTGGGTGTGATGGTTAATTTCATGTCAACCTGACTGGGCCACAGGGTACCCAGATATTGGTCAAAAATTATTTTGGATGTGAGAGTTTTTTTGGATAAGATTAACATTTAACTTGATAAACTGAGTGATATGGTTTGGATCTGTGTCCCTACCCAAATCTCGTGTTGAATTGTAATCCCCAGTGTTGGAGGTGGGGCCTGGTGGGGAGTGATGGGATCAATGGGCAGATTTTCCCCTTTGGTGCTGTTCTCATGATAGAGTTCTCAGGAAAACTGGTTGTTTAAAACTGTGTGGCACCTCCTCCCTCTCTCTTGCTCTGGCCAGGTAAGATGTGCCTGCTTTCCCTTCATCTTCCACCATGATTTTAAGTTTCCTGAGGCCTCCCTAGAAGCTGCTATGCCTTCTGTACAGCCTGCAGAATGGTGAGCCAATTCAACCTCTTTTCTTTATAAATTACACAGTCTTGGGTGTTTCTTTATAGCAGTGCAAGAATGGATTAATACACTGAGTAAAGAAGATTCCCCTGTCTGATGTTCAATCAGTTGAAAGACTGGGAGTACAAAAGTTTGACCCTCCCCTAAGTAAAAGACAATTCCTCCTGCCTGACTGCCTTTGAACTGGGACATTCGTTTTTCCTGACTTCAGACTCAAACTGAAACATCAGTTCTTCTTGGGTCTCAAGCCTTCAGACTGGAACTACACTATCAGCTCTTCTGGGTCTTAGGCCTTTGCACTTGAACTGGAACTACATCATTGGCTCGCCTAGGTCTCTAGTTTGCTGAATCACCCTGCAGATCTTGAGACTTGCCAGCCTCTAAAACTGAGTGAGTCAGTTTCTTTACACACACACACACACTCCTTACTGGTGCTGTTCCTCTGGAGAACCCTGACTACCACACTGGGTCATCCTCAAATAAAGCAGATATTAAGCTGTTGGGCCAGAGTAAGATTGTTTTTGCTCTTCATCTAAGAGTTTGCAAATAGGTGGTGCCATAATTGTTTCCAAGCCACATCAGGCAGGAGTGGACTGGGAGTGGCTAAGAGTGGAGTGCTCCTTGACCTCAAATCATTGTGCCAGGAGCCAAGGGGAGTAATCTCAGTCACCCAATGCCAAATGAGGCTGGTTGCAAACAAAATGGCAGTTGATGAGAAGCAGCTTCAAGAGCTTGGAATGGAAATTCAGGAAGCCAAGCAGAAAGACAGAGGTGGGAACAGAGATGGGAAACTGTCAATTAGGAGAGGGGCTGGAGTAGGTTTCTTCTTTTTTTTTTGAGACAGAGTCTTGCTCTGTTGCCCAGGCTGGAGTGCAATGGCATGATCTTGGCCCAGGTTCACTCCATTCTCCCACCTCAGCCTCCCGAGTAGCTGGGACTACAGGCGCCCGCCACCACTCCTGGCTAATTTTGTTTTTGTGTTTTTAGTAGAGACAGAGTTTCACCATGTTAGCCAGGATGGTCTCTATCTGCTGACCTCGTGATCCGCCCACCTTGGCCTCCCAAAGTGCTGGGATTACAGGCGTGAGCCAGTGCACCCGGCCTGGAATAGCTTTCAATAAGGCCCCTGTGGCCTTGCATGGCCAGGAAGGAAGCCATGTAGGCATCAAGTGGATCTGCATATCTCTCTTCCTCCAGGAGCCCATGCAGGAAGTCTCAGAGGTGAAGGAAGACTTGAGAGCATTCCTGTTTGTAATGCCAGTTTATCTGCTAGTCAGAAAGCAGACAAGGACTTTCTCCTGCAGTCATAACTCAATCTACTGATCTCTAAAAGTCATCATTCTTGTAGCACCAAGAATGACTACAGCCCAAAACTTAGACTATCTAAGCATCTGGAACCGAGATTCATACTTTGTTTAGTGGGAAGTCCTGACTTCTTTTATCTTGACTATTGTATAAGTCCAGTCTCACATTGGTATAAAGAACTACGTGAGACTGGGTAATTTATAAACAAAAGAGGTTTAATCGACTCACAGTTCTGCATGGCTGGAGAAGCCTCAGGAAACTTACAATCATGGCAGAAGGTGAAGGGGAGAAGCAAAGCATGTGTTCTCATGGCTGGAAAGGAGAAAGGGAGACAGAGCGAACTGTGAAGTGCTACGCACTTTTAAACAATAAGATCTAAACAACCAGATCTCATGGAAACTCACTATCACGAGAGCAGGAAGGGGCAAATCCACCCCCACAATCCAATCATCTCCTACCAGGTCTCTCCCCCAACATTGCAAATTACAATTCAACAAGATTCAGGTGAGGACACAGAGCCAAACCATATCAACTATTAAGAAATATGATTAACGATTTAGGTCAAGTCTGGCAAATAAAACAGGTCATCGAGTGGGTAATATGTTTTGGGATCCAAAATCATACAGTGTGTATAGTGGGAGGATGCAGGGCCTCTGACTAAAATGGCCACCAGGGGTTTTGCTAGAGCTGGCTTGTTATGAACATGGAGAGCAGAAGGTATATCCTGTCAGAGGGCAAGAGTGACAAGAGAGAGAAGAGGAGGAGGGACCTTCATGTGGGCAAAAAGCTGGAATTGCCACAGTTACTCTTGTGCTTAAAATTCTTCTTTGGTTTCCCCTTGTCAATGGGGAAATTTCAATTTCCACTGCCCATTAATGTGACACACAGGGTTTGGCCCAGCTTCATCTCGTTTTGTAAAATTTTTTAATTTTCTTTTTTTTTTTTTTTTGAGATAAGATTTCACTCTGTCATCCAGGCTGTAGCATAGTGGCACAATCATGGCTGGCTCACTGCAACCTCTACCTCCCAGGCTCAAGGAATCCTCCCTCCTCAGCCTCCCAAGTAGCTGAGACTACAGGTACTCACCCGCTTGCCTGGCTAATTTTTTAATTTTTTGTAGGGATGGATGGGGATCTCACTATATTACCCAGGTTAGTCTCAAATGCCTGGGCTCAAGCGATCCTCCCATCTCAGCCTCCCACAGTGCTGGAATTAAAGGTGTGTGCCATAGTGCCTGACCTAGCCCTGTCTCTTCACATGATCTCCAGACTCTCACCTTCAGGCATCCAGACTATTGGCAGCTTGGTTGATCCAGCGGTGTCACACATCAGCTTTCCTCCTTCCGTAATAATCCCACCTTCCATACGCCCATATGCCTTGGAATTGCCCGCTCATCCTCAAGAATCAGCTGCTCCCTCCCCAGTAACCCATCTCCCAGTTGACCATTCCCTCTTGGGCCACTGTAGTAGCCTCAGCACCTGTTTAACAACTCTGTAAATCCCTCCAGCTGGAGATGACCATGTCTTATCAGCCACTCTATTTCCAAAGCCCAGCAACCTGTGTGCCACATAAATAGATACTTAACTGATGTTTGTTGAATCAAATCGGATTTAAATTGTCTGTGATCCTAAGGTAACAAGCCATTTTCTTTTTCTTGGTTGATGCATAAAAAGTGTGAAAAGAAAAATAAAGTTATAAGTGTATATCATCCCCAGACAAATTAAAAGACAATTTCCATGTGAATTTTGGATATGGATATTCTGAGCTGGGTGCGGTGGCTAATGCCTATAATCCCAACAGTTTGGGAGGTCAAGGTCGGCAGATCACTTGAGGCCAGAAGTTCAAGACCAGCCTGGCCAACATGGTAAAACCCCATCTCTACTAAAAATACAAAAATTAGCTGGGCGTGGTGGCACGCACCTGTAGTCCCAGCTACTCGGAAGGTTGAGGCATGAGAATCGCTTGAACCTGGGAGGCAGAGGTTGCAGTGGGCCAAGATCACACCACTGCACACCATCCAGCCTGGATGACAGAGTGAGACTCTGTCTCAATAAATAAATAAATAAATAAATAAAGGAAAGGGAAAAGAAAAAGAGGCCGGGCAAGGTGGCTCACTTCTGTAATCCCAGTGCTTTGGGAGGCTGAGGTGGGCGGATGTCCTGAGGTCAGGAGATTGAGACCAGCCTGGCCAACATGGTGAAACCCTGTTTCTACTAAAAATACAAAAATTAGCCAGGCATGATGGCGGATGCCTGTAATCCCAGCTACTCAGGAGGCTAAGGTGGGAGAATCTCTTGAATCTGAGAGGTGGAGGCTGCAGTGAGCTGAGATGGTGCCATTGCACTCTAGCCTGGGCAACAGAGCGAGACTCCATCTCAAAAAAAAAAAAGACAAAAGAAAAAGAAAATTCCGTCAGGATGTAGATGGAGGTAAAACCAAATTTGTCTCCTTAGTTTATTGTGACACTTTAGACCCAGGATTACACTCAGTTGACTTTATCTATTATTGATTGTAAGAGAAATGGGTGTTCTGGTTAATCAAATAAAGAACCATATAAAAGAAAACAGAAGGCTTGGGTTCTTGTCCTGATTTTCCACTTACTACCACCTATGGACTTTGGGCAGTTTCCTTCATCTCAATTCCTTCAGTTTTAAAATACAGTTTATTAAATGTTCTTGTTGAAAATGCGGGCCAAGCTGGAAATAAATCTGCCAGTGTAAGGTATTATTAGGCATAGATGGCCAATTTCCCAAGAATGAACTTCGAATACATTTAACACCATAAAATATTAAACAAATATTGCAGCTTTCTTGCATGATTCAGAAGGCACTTAAGTGAGTGCTCCAGGCTCTTCATGATAAGTATCATTTACCATTACAACATAAATTTGTGCAAATACCAGTTCATAGACAGTTTCATTTGATAGAATGGTATATAAGCCACTTTTAAATAATACTGTATCATTTTGGTATTGGCACCCTGTAGAAAAATCTAATGAGATGATCACCAAGCCAGCTTTAAGGTTTCCAGAGTTAAATGAATACTTACAGATGAAAAGGTTTGTTTCAGCTCTGTCAGCATAATCACTGTTTATTGGTCCGCAGTGGGTTTGGAAGGACAGTGGTAAGCATTACGACGTGTTGTCAGTGATTGACACCCAAATCATTGTTTTCAGACCAGTGCATCAAATATTTGGCCTTGTAAGCTTCTTAGTTATAGGGGGGTTGAACAGCCTTGGGGATTAGTTTCATCCAAAGAGAATTTGAAAGGCTGTCCTTGACTGCAAGCTTGAAAATTCTTGTTTACCATGGTGACACAGAAACTGCATTTGAGGGAAAACATCAGTGCTCCTTCAGACTTTCTAGAAACTATACATTGTGGTGGAGGTTACTTCATAAAGAAGTGGCCTGGGAGATGAAAAAAGCTAAACACTGAGTCTACTATAATTTATTTATTAATTTTTTTTTTTTTTTTTTTGAGACAAAGTCTTACTCTGTCACCCAGAGTGACAGACTTACTCAGGCTGGAGTTCAGTGGCACCGACTGGGCTCACTGCAAGCTCTGCCTCCTGGGTTCACGCCAGTCTCCTGTCTCAGCCTCCCGAGTAACTGGGACTACAGGTGCCTGTCATAACGCCTGGCTAATTTTTTTATTTTTAGTAGAGACGGGGTTTCACTGTGTTAGCCAGGATGTTCTCGAACTCCTGACCTTGTGATCTACCCGCCTCGGCCTCCCAAAGTGCTGGGATTACAGGCGTGAGCCACTGCATCTGGCATCTACTCTAATTTCAACCACCATTAAGAGATGCTAATTTTGTTCCTGGGTGGGACCGAAAAGAAAAGGTGGAAACTATTCTTGGTGCAGACTGTGCATTAAAATCTCTAGATTAGCCAGGCATGATGGAGCACACACCTGTAGTCCCAGCTACTCGGGAGGCTGAGGTGGGAGGATTCCTTGAGCTCAGGAGTTCAAGACCAGACTGGGCAACATAGCAAGATCCCCTCATCTCCAAAAACAAAAACTCTCTAGAGAAATAAAACTAGTTTGGATAGAGAGAGGAGGACAGAGAATTGAATGAATGAGTGGTTCAAACTAAAAAAGGGGTGGAAATGAGATCAAGAAGCAAAAAAATCATGGTAGAGGGGAAAAAGAAGCTGCTGGAGAGATTTTGGAAAAGAAGATTTCCCCTATGCAATGTTGAGGGAAGCTTTGTAAAGCTTTCGCATTTTTGACATCATGTACAAAAAAAAAAAAAAAAAAGCACTGGCAGTGATCCAGGCGGTAACAGTGGTCTGGGAGGTGCTAGAGAGAACCAGAAGTCAAGAGTAGCAGTAGTGACGGACAGTGCCATTGCACTACTGCTTTGAAGGTACAGTCTCTGCCAGGCCTTACTCCTCCAGTGAGGTCCCTGGAGCAGCAGTCTCACTGGGAGCTGGTTTGACCTGAAGAATCCCAGCCCCTGCAGGCCTATTGAATCCGAATCTGCAGTTCAACAGGATCCCCAGGAAACTGGATGCACTTTAGATTGAGCCTTCACCTTTTTTAGGGCTCTTGCAACCCTATCTCCTTCTTCTATTTTTTTAAAAATTAAGACAAGGTCTCACTGTCTTGCCCAGGCTGGTCTCAAACTCCTGAGCTCAAGCATTCCTCCCACCAGGGCCTCCCAAAGTGCTGGGGTTACAGGCATGAAGCACAGCGCCCACCCTCCTTCTTCTATTTTTTTTTTTTTTTTTTTTTTTTTTTTTTTTTTTTTTTTGCAGAAGACAGAGTTTCGCTCTGTTGCCCAGGCTGGGGTGCAATGGCGCCATCTTGTCTCACTGCAACCTCTGCCTGCTGGGTTCAAGCGACTCTCCTGCCTCAGCTTCCTAAGTAGCTGGGATTACAGGTGCCCGCCACCACGTCGAGCTAATTTTTGTATTTTTAATGGAGATGGGGTTTCACCATGTTGGTCAGGCTGGTCTCAAACTCCTGACGTCAAGTGATTCACCCACCTCAGCCTCCCAAAGTGCTGGGATTACAGGCGTGAGCCACCGCACCCGGCCACTAGTTTTTCTTTTTTCCCCCTTCCCTTTTCATTATCTTCTTCCTCAAATTCCAAAAAAGGGTCATGTGTGACAATCAATATGTTGGGTATTTACATCTCTTCTTGGTCCTAATTCAAAGCACAAGCTAGCCCCAATTCATAAACACGTGAACAAAACAGTTGCATTGGGCCCCAGAAAGCCGTCAGGCAAGATGAGCCCTCCCCCATAACATCTATATTTGTGCCATTTATTTATACAGAGGCTTAAGTATACACAGTGCTTTGTAGGGGAACATGCCAAGAAAAGAATACAATACCTGCTCTTTACAAAATATTTTTCTTTTTCTCTCATAACCCTAGGGAATAGCCAGGGTGGGGATGGAATTATGAAATCTTTGGACCAAAATATATAAAATGAATAGAAGGAAGCTGTAGGTATTTTTTAGAGCTTCCAGACCTCTCTAAGAAAACAAGACTTTCCCAAACGATATGCATGAGCAGATTTTTGCTTCATGTGAAAACAAGCTCTCAGTTATCTGAAGGAAACTCAAACATACACACACACCAGAAAAGATATTTTAAAGGCATTTTGTCAAAGATATTTATAAAAGTACATTTTAAAAGGCTGGAGTGAAGTGGTGCGATCTCGGCTCACTGCAACCTCTGCCTTCTGGGTTCAAGCGATTCTCCTGCCTCAGCCTCCAGAGTAGCTGGGATTACAGGCATGTGCCATCATGCCCCACTAATTTTTGTATTTTTAGTAGAGATGAGGTTTTGCCATGTTGCCCAGGCTGGTCTCAAACTCCTGACCTCAAGCGATCTGCATGCCTCGGCCTCCCAAAGTGCTGGGATTACAGGACATGTAATCACGTCCTGCCTGGAATAATTTTAAATTTATAAAAAAGTTGCAGAGATAGCTCAATGAGCTCCCGTATAGTTGCCCCCCAGCCTCTCCTAATGTTAACATCTTATTCAACCATGGTACATTTGTCTAAACTAAGAAATCAATGTTGTTAGCTGGGGACAGTGGCTCACACCTGTAATCCCAGCACTTTGGGAGGCTGAGATGGGTGGATCACCTGAGGTCAGGAGTTCGAGACCAGCCAGGCCAATGTGTTGAAACCCCGTCTCTACTAAAAATACAAAAATGAGCTGGATGTGGTGGTGGGCACCTGTAATTCCGGCTATTCAGGAGGCTGAGGCAGTAGAATCACTAGGACCCAGCAGGCAGAGGTTGCAGTGAGCCAAGATCACACCATTGCACCCCAGCCTGTTAACTACAGACTTTTATTCGGACGGCACCAGTTTTTCCACTAATGTTCTTTAGTCCAGGATCCCACGTTGCATTGAATATTAACACATTTTAATAAAATAATACAGTGAAGTCACAGGATAATACATGATAATTGATTATCAGATGCAGATGGTGAATAGAGCTTTGCCTCGGGTCAGAGTGGCCTAACACGCATCTCAGCAGGGAAGGGACCCCAGTCACACCCACAGGGGTGTGAGGTGGTTTCATACAGCGTTGGGGCAGGCATTCCAGCTCTCAGTAAGAACTAATATGGTTCAATGTACGCTAACTCCCCAAGGAATTTGCAGTTCACATTAGACAAAGGATATAAAGCTCTAATTATGAACTCTGGCGTCAGAGTGGACCACGATGTTGAACATTTCCACAAAGAAGAGGAGAAGCTTACTTTCCCATGCTCTGAAGTCACACTTCCTGCCCCGTACTCTAGGACCGTTGCGAAGCCTCAGGACTCAAGCTTATTTCTGAAGCAACGTCTCGAGTAAAAAAAAGAAAAAGATGATGAGGCGATGGGTGCAGCACACCAACATGGCACATGTATACATATGTAACAAACCTGCACGTTGTACACATGTACCCTAGAACATAAAGTATAATTTAAAAAAAAGAAAAAGAAAAAAACATTTAGACTTGTCCCTTCTGAGGAGTCACTGTTCTGTGCCTCTCTAGGGGCCACCTTCGCTCAGAGGCTCCATTAGGCTGGTGAAGCAGGGGCTACAGTGGGAGGGAGAAAGGCTGAACATTCCTCAGGGCAGCGTCGGCGTCCATGGGGGGCTCTCAGCGATGGCCTTCTCTGCTTGCAAGGTCATTGGTCTTTGAGCCAGACTCGCTGCTTCAGGCAAGCTAAGACTGGCATATTAGCATTCCATCTATATTTAACTTGGAATAAATTCTAGATTTAGTCCTGCAGCTAGGATGGAATTTTCCCCCTTCCCCTGCCCTCCCTCTTCCTGCCTTAGAGCTGGGTCCTAGGGTGAGGCAAATGAGGGGACGACAGCCTAACATACAGGGAGGCTCTTGTACCACCGTGAGAGTGAGCGCATATCTCCTACAATTTTTCCACTCTAGGTCCTTTGCTTGTCTCACACAGCGTGGTTACCTCTTCCTCATCTGCAGCTTCAGCCCCAATGTGTTGTCATAATGATTTAGCACCTACAAAATGAAAAGAGAGCCAAAAAAAAAAAAAAAACCCAAAACATCTAGCTTCCCCCTCAGTTAAGTGTTCAAAGTGTCCTAACTTCCAGCTTTGAAATCGGATTGAAGATGAACCATGCTCCTGGCAACCCCTGGTGAGAGCCCAAGTTCAGCAGATTGCGGCCATGGGGGACTGAAAATCGAACCCTGGACAAAGACACTTGCTTGGTGACCCAAGGCAAGGTGCACTTTGGCACATCTATTGAATGAGTATATTAAGAGTTTGGGGTTTTAGGTTGGGGGCGGTGGCTCACACCTGTAATCCCAGCACTTTGGGAGGCCAAGGCGGGCAGATTGCCTGAGGTCAGGAGTTCAAGACCAGCCTGGCCAGCATGGTGAGACCCCCATCTCTACTAAAAATACAAAAATTAGCCAGGCATGGTGGCAGGTGCCTGTAATCCCAGCTACTCAGGAGGCTGAGGCAGGAGAATCACTTGAACCTGGGAGGCGGAGGTTGCAGTGAGCTGAGATTGTTCCATTGCACTCCAGCTGGGGCAACAGAATGAGACTCCATCTCAAAAAAAAAAAAAAGAAAAGAAAAAGGATTTGCGGTTTTGGAAAGAAGAGAGATTCTAGAACCTTAGAGATTTCCTTTTTTTTTTTTTTGGAGACAGAGTCTCGTTCTGTCACCTAGGTTGGAGTGCAACAGCATAATATCAGCTCACTGTAGCCTCTGCCTGCCAGGTTCAAGCAATTCTCCTGCCTCAGCCTCCTGAGTAGCTGGGACTACAGGTGCCCACCACCACACCCAGCTAATTTTTGTATTGTAGTACAGATGGGGTTTCACCATGTTGGCCAGGCTGGTCTTGAACTCCTGGCCTATAGAAATCTGCCTGCCTCAGCCTCCCAAAGTGCTAGGATTACAGGCGTGAGCCACTGCGTCCGGCTGGCCCTCTCAGATTTCTGACTTAGAAATGTAAGCAGTGGGGGCCAGGCGAGGTGGCTCACGCCTGTAATCCCAGCACTTTGGGAGACCGAGGTGGGCAGATCACCTAAGGTTAGGAGTTCGAGACCAGCCTGGCCAACATGGTGAAACCCCCTCTCTACTAAAAACACAAAAATTAGTTGGGTGCGGTGGCACGAACTTGTAATCCCAGCTACTTGGGAGACTGAGGCAGGAGAATTGTTTGAACCCGGGAGGTGGAGGTTGTGGTGAGCCTAGATCGCACCATGGCACTCCAGCCTGGGGGACAAGAGTGAGACTTCGTCTCAAAAAAAAAAAAAAAAGAAATGTAAGCAGTGGAAAGAAGGTGACAAAGCAGGCAAGTAGTCTCCAGGGAAATCTAATTGGCAGATGAGAACAGAACTTTATGGGTTATTGTTCTGTCTCCAGATTCCCTGGACATCCAAGCAGGGCTAGCAGCTCAGAATTGCCCCCAAGCACCTCAGTCTTAATTTTCTCATATGAAAAATAAAGGAATTTTGGTTAATGAATGGTTATCAACCATGTCTATTCATTAGCATCACAAGGAGGCTTTGCAAACACCAGTGCCTAATCCCCACCTCTAGAGATGCTAGTGAATTAGTCAGGCTTAGCCACCAGTCCTTTTCAAACTCCCCAGGTGGTTCTACTCTACTGCCAGGCTTGAGAACCTCTGTGATGGGTGAGGTCTCAGATTCCCTCTTTGACACTCTGTGATCCTGACAGATAATAGGTAACTGCTTTTTGACTTGACAGAACCCAATTCAAGCACTCCCATTAAAATAGCCAAAAGTGTAAAGAAAGGTTAAAGGTCTTTAATTAAGTCTCTGGGCCCCTAGAAGAAGGAAGCTGGGGAAAAGACAGCCATAAGGGCAAGGTTAATGGTACATTTTTAAGTAAAGACTGCTCCAGAGACTCACAGCTGCAGTGGCAGCTGAAAAGTCAAAATTAAGTTTCTCTATGAGCTCGGAGGCCAGCAAGCCCAGCCCAGGGGCATGGCCTTGTAGCCCTGATCATTATGCAGTGATCCAGCTGCCCTCCCAGGCGGGTGCAGGCCCTTGGGTAATCAGCCGACAATCTCAAGTTGACCTCCTTGGAGGCCACGAAAGCCAATTAAACTAAAGGTCACCCGGGTTCGGCAAGGATGATGGCCAACCTGGGCTTCACTGAGCGGCAAGTGAACAGGAGGCTGCAGTGAGTACAGTAGGTGTTAGAGCCTCAGCAAGCTGATCACATGCTGAGCACAGTAAAAGCCTGAAAGGCCCATGGAAGATTGGGCAACAGTGGATTGCAGGACCAAAGTCCCAGGGCAGAAGCACATCTAGTACCTCACAGTAGATATTCCTAATCCAGCTGCCCAGTGCGTTACAATAGGGCAGGCTCTTTGCCAGGGCATAAAGGTATTTTTTCTGTTGTTGTTGTTTTTTTTTTGTTTTTAATTCCCCTCCTGTTTTCTTTTGTTTCTGTTTTTTATTTCTGTCTAGATTTTCCATGTATACTATGAATGCCAAGTGCTGTGAACACCAACCCATGCTTTCAAAGAGCCTGCTGCCTCAGAGCATGTGATGTGGAACTTTCTGGTGGCTTGGGTGTAGAGGTTCTCAACCTCAGCTGCACACTGGGTTTAGTTGATCTGGAGTGAGATCTAGGCATCAGTATATTTGTTAAGCTCCCCATGTGATTCTAATATGCAGCCAAGAATAAAAATCACTGGGCGAGGCCATTCCTGGCCGAGGTGAGGAGGTGGTGAGATGGATTAGAAGGGGACCATGGCAAGGATTCTTAGGGGAGTCAAGGAGGAGATGAAAGGAGGACTCAGACATGGGGATCTGGCAAGTTTTCAGAAATCACCTGCTGATGCCTTTTAAAGCTGATGCCTTTATTGAGTCTTATTCATCCATTCATCCACTACTCACCAGTGTCTAATATTGCTGTGTTTTAGAAATATAAAGATGAATTAAGACCCAGCCCCTGCCCTTAGGGGGCACACAGTAGGAGAGACAGACTTGTGAACACATGGTGGTGTAATCAAAGTTAGTCATGGACTGTATATGTACTCAATTCTGGGGCCCACAGGGCACCCCATTCTGTGGGTGAGGAGCAAGCTCACCCCAATGTCAGGCATACTGGGAACAGGCTAAAGCTAAAATATCCAATGAGAGCCTGCAAGGAGGGCCTTGGACAGGGGAAAGGCAAGAACTTCTTGGGCTTTCTGGGCTTCCTCTCCAGAGCATGTGTCCTGAGAAGTCTGTGTAGTAGGTACACTCAAGGATACTCTACTGGACAACTCCAGGGGCTGTCATCCATTTGTATTTTATGAAAACACTGCCCACTAGAGTTGTACACCTAGGTGGCATTGCGAGTGTGGTAAGAGAAGCTGACTCGGAACAGAGAGCTCCGGGAGGTGCCTCTGCCATTTGATAAGGAAGCTCCTATGAGAAACACGGGAGCAGATCTATGCCTGTGGGCTCTGAGAACAGCCACATCCAGAAGCCAGGCAGAAGATTCTCTATTTTTCTTTCCTGTTTTCCCAGAGCCTTCAGTGAAATAGAATTAAGAACAGGTGCTGGGCGCGGTGGCTCAAGCCTGTAATCCCAGCACTTTGGGAGGCCGAGACCGGTGGATCTCGAGGTCAGGAGATCATCCTGGCCAACACAGTGAAACCCCGTCTCTACTAAAAAATACAAAAAATTAGCCGAGCATGGTGGTGGGCACCTGTAATCCCAGCTACTTGGGAGGCTGAGGCAGGAGAATGGCGTAAACCTGGGAGGTGGAGGTTGCAGTGAGCTGAGATAGTGCCACTGCACTCCAGCCTGGGTGACAGAGTGAGATTCTGTCTCAAAAAAAAAAAAAAAGAACAGGCCTGTGGCCACCCTTTGGGCTGGCATGGTTCCAGACACTGGCATCCTCTAGGGCCAGGGTAGTTGTGGCATCCCCAGAACTGCAGAGAGACTCACCACAGCATGGGCAGGGCTATGGTTTGCATGTGCCTCCCAAAAGTTCATGTGTTAAAGACTTAATCCCCAATGCTACAGTGTTGGGAGGTGGGACCTAGTAAGAGGTGATTGGGTCTTGAGAGCAAAGCCCTCATGAATGGATTAACATCATTATTAAAAGAGTGGGTTGTTACAAAGCAAGTCTGGCTCCTGGTGCCTGTTGGTCTTTGGTGCTCACTTCTGCTTTCACTCTTCCACCATGGGATGACCCTCACCAAATGTCAGTGGCATGCTCTTGGATTGCCCAGCCTCCAGAACTATAAACTGAATAAATCTCTTTTCTTTTAAGTTATACTGTCTGTAGTATTCTGCTGAAGCAGCAGCACAATGAACTAAGACAGGCAGTGACCCAGAGGGACGAGGTCCCATGACTGAGACCTTACCCAAGCACCCACTGAAATATACTAGATGAAAGGGAGGCTAGAAAGGGGAGTTGAGGTCCTGCCACCATGCTGGTGGGGATGTGTAGCCCATGGGCTTGGGTTTAATTTTTTTTTTTTTTTTTTTTGAGATGGATTCTCACTCTGTCACCTAGGCTGGAGTGCAGTGGAATGATCTCGGCTCACTGCAACCTCTGCCTCCCAGGTTCAACTGATTCTCCTGCCTCAGCCTCCTGAGTAGCTGGAATTACAGGCATCCACCACCACGCCTGACTAATTTTTTTATTTTTAGTAGAGACGGTGTTTCCCCATGTTGGCCAGGCTGGTCTGGAACTCCTGACCTCAGGTGATCTGCCCACCTCAGCCTCCCAAAGTGCTGGGATTATAGGTGTGAGCCATCATGCCTGGCCACTGTTGCCAATTCTTGATGAGATCAAGAATTTTTTCTTGCTACCTGTGCCACATCCTGCTTTTAGAAGAAAAGAGGAGAGTGGTGGGCTTCTGTTGAATCACTCACCACCCACATTTCCCCATAGCTGACAGGGAAGGAGTTGGCCATGGCCTCTATTGCATTATCCATTGCACATTCCCACAAACACAAAGGGATATCTTTCAATATCTAGGAAATGCAAAAACCTTGCCTTCCAAATAAGGTCTAACCTCTCTGATTCAACTTATCAAATAGCTAGCTCTACAGTCAAGGGTAAAACAAAGAGACCTCAGCTTTGGGCTGCAGGATTTCGCTTCCCAGAAGGGAAGTGAGAGCTTGCTGGGCAAGTTCCTCCTCCACCTCCCACTAGTTCACTTTGACCTTCCTTTAGTGGTCAAACCCATTTCTCCCAACCCCCAGCATGATTCTGATCACTGTTTGGGTCAACCTGCTGCCTCCTTCTCTACTTGGTTCTCTGCAAGAAAACAGTGTGAAGTCCCTAGGCTTGTTGATTCAGTAATCATCTTTATACTATACTTACTTAGGAAAAAAATGTCTTTGAGAGAAAAGACAGACACCAGACACCATGCCTGATACAGCGTCAGAAAGAAGCACTGTTTATTCAACTGCCTTGATTAGTGAGTGCCAGACAGCTGTTAGGACAAAAATCATGCTTTGGGGCAACAAAATCACGCTTTGGGTCTATTTGTGTCATGGCAAGCCTGCACAGAGTGCCCAAATAATGCTTCTTATCGTCACCCACATTAGCCAAATGTTTGGATAAATAAAGATGTTGTATGAAATTCCCTATCTGTTGCTTTAACATAAATTGACATGGAGTGGGAACACTGGTGAGTCGTGTTCCATTTCATGTCTGTTTGGTTTCCATGGCCAAAAAAACGAGAAGAGAGCTTCCTTGGGCTGGGAATCTGTGTAAGAATGTGTTTGCTTAATCTGCTGCCCTCCTCTTTGCCTCCTCTGTGCACATAAACCAGGTCCACCCCCGAGCCTGTGGTTCATTGCATATTGGGTGACCTAATCCTAGACTGGTTGCTGGAATTGTCCACCTGGGACCAGTGTTTACTCTAAACAGACCCACACACACAGGTCAGAGGCCAATACAAGTGAGTCTTGGGCATGCCCATCCCACTGACAACTGCTTTCTTAGATCATCCACCTTTGTTTCCACTGGACTCTGACTCCTTGCTCCATTTTGGTGTCTAGCTGGCTTGAAATCCTTTGGGCTTTGTGTCTTGTTCCCAGGCCCTGGTTGAGTATGATCTAATTCTCTGTTCTTGCATTTGACTGTCAGCAGTGGGCTGGTACCAGCCCTGAAGCTCCCTTGTAACCACACCCAGGCCTATCAGCATCAGTGAGGCCCCTCCAACTCTTCTACTGCACGAGTTCTGGTTTCCCTCATGGACGAGGGTTGAAAAAAATGAAAGATAAGTCAGTTGTTATGACTAGAAAAAGTGAATACCAGGCCCTCCCTAGAATCCCACCTCATTCAGAGATATCCAAGTACAACACAGAGAACCAGAAGCAGCCAATTCATTTTGCCAGTCAGGCTACATAGACTTATGAGTCACCTAAGGTAGACACACCTTTTGAAAAACAGCTGCAAACACCTGGCACAAACACTTGCTTTTGCTGAGAGCAAATAAAAAGATTACATTAGATGGATCTAGAAACATTTCTTCTTCTTTTTTTTTTTGAGACGGAGTCTCGCTCTGTCTCCCAGACTGGAGTGCAGTGGCATGATCTCCACGCACTGCAAGCTCCGCCTCCGCGGTTCGCGCCATTCTCCTTCCCCCAGCCTCCCGAGTAGCTGGGACTACAGACGCCCACCACCACGCCCGGCTAATTTTTTGTATTTTTAGTAGAGACGGGTTTCACCATGTTAGCCAGGATGAACTCGATCTCCTGACCTCGTGATTCGCCCGCCTCGGCCTCCCAAAGTGCTGGGATTACAGGCGTGAGCCGCCACGCCCGGCCTATAAACTTTTCTTTTATTTTTTTGAGATGGAGTCTCACTTTGTCACCTAGGATGGAGTACAGTGGCATGATCTCAGCTCACTGCAACCTCCACCTCCCAGGTTCAAGTGATTCTCCCACTTCAGACTTCCAAGTAGCTGGGATCACAGGTGCCCACCACCACACCCAGGTAATTTTTGTACTTTTTTAGTAGAGATAGGGTTACGCCATGTTGGCTAGGCTGGTCTCGAACTCCTGACCTCAGTTGATTCGCCCACCTCAGCCTCCCAAAGTGCTGGGATTACAGACTGAGTCATCACTGGCAATACTAGGAACATTTCTAAGATTCAAGGAAGAATCAGATAATCCAGTTCTTAAAAAGGCTTGGATGCAGCTGAACCCCACAAACAGCTAAAACCAGGAGCTACATCTCTGCTAGTCTCAGCTTCTTCCTACAGGAGGTCGAGTTCCTACTCATCTCTTAAAGTCCAGTTTTCTCTTCACGGTTGAAAACCTGGCCACCAACAGCTCTTGCCTATTTCTTTTTTTTCTTTTCTTTTCTTTTTTTTTTGAGATGGAGTCTCGCTCTGCTGCCCAGGCTGGAGTGCAGTGGCACGATCTTGGCTCACTGCAACCTCTACCTCCCGCGTTCAAGCGATTCTCCTGTGTTAGCCTCTTGAGTAGCTGGGACTACAGGCACCTGCCACCACGCCCAGCTAATTTTTGTATTTTTAGTAGAGACAGGGTTTCACCATGTTGGCCAGGCTAGTCTCAATCTCCTGACCTTGTGATCCACCCACCTCGGTTTCCCAAAGTGCTGGGATTACAGGCATGAGCCACCACACCCAGCCTAGCTCCTGGCTATTTCATCCTGCAGCTTCATCCACAGGAGAGAGGCCCTCCACCCCCGCTCTCCTCCAGTCAGCCATCCGAAATCCTCAGAAGGAGCCATGGGTCCACCTTGTAATACGGCTGCTTCTACTGCAGTCCCTTGATGGGGGTGAAGGTGCAGCATGACATGACAGTCCCAAAAGAAGGGAACTGCTGCAAAGGGCCAGAATAAGTGAGATTTATCACCTCATCTTGGTTCTCAGTTCCACCAATCCCAGCCCCATCTAGCAAAGCAAGAATTCCCCTGTTGTGTCCCAGCTATGCCCCAAGATGAAGGCTACAGTCTGTTTTCCACAAGCCACTTTTGGAATCCTTACCAAGTATTGGCTTGCAATACAAAGGATCCCTTTTCTATTACTATGTAACTAAAAAAAAAAAATTGAACTGCCCAATCTGAAGAGTCCCTGTGTCTTAGAAAAAGGCTTTGTTCTGTATTCTGGATGAGGCCAATCCTCAGCAAAAGCCAATTTAACAGAGAAGTTAACTTCACAGGTTCTGGAGTTAATTTAGGGATGAGTTCAAATCCCTGCTCCAACAATTATAGGTGTATGACACACAGCCTCGGCTTTACTCTCTATAAATGAAGATAACTGATAGTCACTTCCTGATGTTGGTGTGAGGATAATTTGGGGCAATGCATGAATAGCACTTAACATGGTACCTGGGACACAAGAGGCCTTTAATGACACTGGATAGACTTGGTCTTCAGTGATGTCCTCTGTTTTTTTCTGCCGACTTCCCCCTCCTGCTATTCCCCAGGGAATCCAAGGCTCTGCCTCCAGGAACAGATGTTTCCCACCTGTTCCTCTTCCATATGGCTTCGCAAGGGATCTTCATGAAACATACACTCCCGCCCCAATCTAAGACCCTTCACGTCTCGTTAAAACAGTGAAGAAAAAGTTAAACTCCCCTAGAGTGGTCCCCAGGGCTATTTTCTTTTCTTTTCTTTTTTTTTTTTTTAAGACGGAGTTTTGCTCTGTCGCCCAGGCTGGAGTGCAGTGGCCGGATCTCGGCTCACTGCAAGCTCCACCTCCCGGATTCACGCCATTCTCCTGCCTCAGCCTCCCGAGTAGCTGGGACTACAGGTGCCCGCCACCTCGCCCGGCTAGTTTTTTTGTTTGTTTGTTTGTTTGTTTGTTTTGTATTTTTTAGTAGAGACGGGGTTTCACCGTGTTAGCTAGGATGGTCTCGATCTCCTGACCTCGTGATCCGCCCGTCTCGGCCTCCCAAAGTGCTAAAATTACAGGCTTGAGCCACGGCGCCCAGCCCCCAGGGCTACTTTCAATTTAGACCCTGCCTGCCTCTCCTACCTTGCATTGTCTCCTTAAAAAAATCTCACCATGTTAGATCACTTGCTATTTCCCAGATACGTCATGCTCTTTTACTACAGTGCATGACTGCAAACACTGTCCCCTCTTCCTGGAAAGCCCCTCCTCTGGCTAACTCCAACTAGCCTAACTAGTTTTCATGATGTTTCTGATCAGCGGATTCCCAGAAGCTTCTGCTGACCCCAACCCCTGTTTCAAGTTAGACAAGCTTCCCCTGGCTCCATTCATGCCCACGTTTCCCTCTATCAGAGTCCTTATTACACTGTATTTGCTTGTATGTCTTTGTTATTAAATTCTGCTCTTCTTGAGAACAAGACTGCATTTCCAGCATGAAGCACAGAGCCTGGCATAATGGTAATGTTCAATAAGGTGTGATTGCCTGAAACACCAGTGAGTATATTTAGGGAGCCATGTGTGCTGGTTAAGGATGAAGATGAAATGTACAGTCCTTTTCCTCTTGTAGCTAAGTGAGCCACTGGGTACAATACCCATGACCTTGCCCACAACACTCCAACTGGCACTTTCAGCTGCTTCATGGGAAACAGAATTCAGCACTGCATAGAAAATACTGGATTTTAAATCCGGAAGCCTACCTGCAAAGTCCCTCTTTCTTGTGATCTTGGTCAAAATGCTTAACCTTGTTTGCCTTGCCTATGAACAATTTTTTTAAAATAGTTTGCTATAGAAAATAAATACAATTATGCCCACAAAATTAAAAAGTATCTTTGATGTTTTTTTCCTACATGGCATTGTCATGGCTGCTATTGAAAAGATGACAATTATCCCAATCTCTAAGCCAAAGTTAGTCCTTGTTCCTGAATACCATCAAGTCATTGTCTGTTACAAGGTAACACTAGACATATTTTGTGCTTTTCCGGCGTTTGAATCTCACATCTCAAGTGGAGGCCTGGGTCTTTTGGATACGTCTTGTACCTCTCATGACTTTTTATAGCATTCACTACAGCCTGGCCCAGAGCTGTCCTTAGAAGCCATGCTGTAGGACCAGGGCCACAAGCAAAACTGTAATGAGCTCTTCCTGGCATGGCCAGAAAAAACAACTCTTGGATAAGGTCAGCGAATCTGTCCTTACACAGATCTCTATGTTTTCACAGGTCAGCCTCTAGTGAGGTAGGTAATAAAAAGGAAAATCTGAAATTAACTGCAAGAACAAGGGTTGCATTATTCATCTGTAAGGATTACATATTGGGTTTTAAGGATACATATATTAAACATTGGTAAGCTTCTTCCTGTCTATAATTATTAACACGTTGCTGAGGGACTCATGGTAATTATCATCTGGGAATCCCACCCAGATGCTGCGCAACTCTAAAAAGGGGGACTAATTCCTAAGGTAAGGCAGTGTTAAGCAGGAATGTCAAAGTGTGCAGCATATAAAATAATAAGGTAACCATGAGCAATAAAGCCATAAATACATCTAAGAGGTTTGAATGACCCAGCCCAGGAGGGAGGAACGATGGCTTTGTTAAGATTTGCACATTTCTAAACTTTATTCTGTTACGAATGGAGCAATCTATGTTAGCGTCCCCTAGATAACCAACATATGGAAGCCAGAATGTAACTGAGACAGAAGTCAGCAAGCCTTTGTTCATTGCACAAACATTGAGGAAGCACTCACTGAGTGCCTGGCACAGCCGCAGGTCTATTAAGATAAGTTCTTGGCCCCAAGGGGGAGGTAGACGTGTAAACCAGTGAAGTGATAAGGGCAGTGTTCCATGTGTGCACAGAGTACCAGGACAGCCCCAAGAAAGGAGTGGCTAATTCTTCCTGGGAACATTGAAAAGATTATCTTTGAGGACGTGGCTTTTAAACTAAGTCTTGAGAAGCTCCTTTGGCTGAGAAGTGAGGAAAGGGCGTTTCAGATGAAAGAGAAAAGCAAGAGCTGTTGAATTCCTGCTCACCAGGAGCCAGAATGGGGCCCTCCAAAGCAAGCTGGCCAAGAGCCTTAAAGCCAGGCTGAACAGAAGTCAAGAGAGCCAGAGAGGAGTGCCAGTCAAGCCCTTTCGAGAGCTGGGAGGTCAACTAGACAAATCCAGGTCAGATGGCAACAGAGTCAAAGGATCGGAAGCAGGTAGAGCAGGAACAAAGAGGTGGCCTGGAGGAGACGGAGGCTCCTGTTTATTGGTGGCAGCCACTTGGTGGGTGGGTCTGGTTTAAAAGCGCAGGGCCAGAATAGACAAGTTTCTAGGCACAGAGCTGGGTGTTTGGGGAACCGTGAGCATTCAGCAGAACAGGAGCAAGCGTTCTTCAGGAAGCAGGGAGGCAGGAGGAGAGCCCAAAAATTGGGGCGGGAGCCCATCGTGGAAGGTCTTTGCGGTTAGCTGAGGAAGTGGGGAATGATTATGATACCTTAAGCTGGGGAGTGATGCAGAGTTACATTGAGAAAGATCACTCTGAAAGACAAACCACAGTAGTCTTTCCCAGAGGCTAGTAAACACCTGCCTGTATCAGAATACCCTGGATGCTTATTTTAAATGAATAAGCATCATTTGAGCTCCCCTCTAGGCCTACTGAATTTGAAATCAATGGGAATACCCAGAAATCTGGTTTTTTTTTGGGGGGGGGGGCGTTTGTTTTTGGTTTTGGTTTTGTTTTGAGACGGAGTCTCACTCTGTGGCCAGGCTGGAGTGCAATGGCACAGTCTCAGCTCACTGCAACCTCTGCCTCCCGGGTTCAAGTGATTCTCCTGCCTCAGCCTCCCGAGTAGCTGGGATTACAGGCGTACTTCACCACATCCAGCTAATTTTTTTTTATTTTTTGTATTTTTAGTAGAGACGGAGTTTCACAGTGTTTGCCAGGATGGTCTCGATCTCCTGACCTTGTGATCCGCCCGCCTCAGCCTCCCAAAGTGCTGGGATTACAGCATGAGCCACTGCGCCAGGGCTTATGTCACTCATTCTTCACTACCAGTGGTGGCTCCGAGGGATGACTGGAAGGGCTTCAGCTCCTCTTCCATAACCTCTGTGACAGTCTGTGGGGTGTTTGAGGGATTGAGGCTGATTTAAAGAGAAGATATGCCCACTGGAGGCAGTAACATAGCAGCTTTGTTGAGCAGCTCTTAAACAGGCTTGCATGAGAGGGGGAAGTCCCTTACAACATGAGACTGTCCAGAGGTTTATGGAGGAGGGCAGGAACTCCCAGGAGAGAGGGCCATCCGATGGGGTGCTTACTTGTCTAGGTGATGTCACTCAGCTGCAGGCAGCAGGGAATCTCTGGGTCAGAGAGCTCCAAAGGGCTTTAGCACCTTGGGGTCTACAACCACTAGGCTCTACCTTATCAATTGCCAGCACATACTAGGTGAGGTTTCACAGGGTAGACAAAGCAGGCAGGCCCTGAATGACAAAAACAAGCAAGCAAACAACAAAAATCTGCTTATTTGGGCTATTTATTAAATAATTGGACATGTAAAAACTTGAGTTTGGCCCCAGTGAGCTTTTGTGCCAACAGGTCTCAGGCTGCAGGAAAGAAATACG
Organism: Papio anubis; assembly: GCF_008728515.1. NCBI lineage: Eukaryota > Metazoa > Chordata > Mammalia > Primates > Cercopithecidae > Papio > Papio anubis. The sequence continues at coordinate 38,588,012 of NC_044989.1, forward strand.
CCATCCAGGGACAGCTACATAGAGGCCATCACTGGCCCATTGGTGGAACACTGTTCTGGCCTGAACCACCTCAGCTCCATTCCTCCTCCTGTCCCTGCTCTACTCTGTAGGGCAAGAAGCCTCCCTCAGGGCTGCTCCCAACCACAGCAGAGTTTGGCCAATGGGAAGCACTGGCATAAGATTGAAAGGCAGGAGAAAGGGAGAATCTGGAGTATTTTTCACTCTCTTCTCTGCCTTGAGCTGCATTTATAGCAGTGGCCAGCTTTGTATTTGAGATGCCTACTGACCCTGGGCTCTGCAAACTCGCTTCCTCCCTTCGATTGTCCCTCCAGGCTAAGCATCTTAGTGACATCCAGATATGGCTCATCTCCCAGCTGTCTCCTTGCCCTTGGGTTGGTTTCTGAGTTCCATCCATCATCTGTGTAACCAGTTCCCTCTATTAAATTCCCTTTCTGATTAGCCAGTTGGATCCTGACTGACACCATCTTTTTGTTTGCCCCAGGCCTCCAAATCATCATAATAATACAGTCTTTAACACAGACAATTGATGTTTTTACAATCTTGTGTAAAATGTGCATAAAGACATCTGCAAAAAGAAAAACAGTTTACCTATCTAAAGAATATAATCTAAGAAATGTGATATTTTCAGCCTCAAGATAAGGGCCTCAGCCTGCCTACCCTTCCCTCCATCCCTAAGTCCTTCTGTGTTGAGATCCTGAGGTCTCCCTTTCAAAGCAGTGTTCTTCACTTTGTAGGGCAGTTCATGATCACACATCAGCGCTGCAGGGAGATGGCTGAGGCCATCTCCAATCTAGCGAGGGTAAAGTCAGGATCCGAGTGGGAGTCTAGCTCTTCCAGACTATAGTATAGTTATGAATTTGACTCTCCCCAGAGAATTCCCTGACTCCTAAAGCTGGCCAGCCTTAGCCAACCAAGATCCACTTTTATATTTTCTTCATCAGACAAAGAAAAATAGTAAAGTCACCTGTGGTCCCATTGTCCAGAGATACCTACTATTAACACTTTGGCATATCTCCATATCAGTTTTTCCCTGTAAGAACATAATAGTTCTTATAGGATTTTACTGTACATATTGCTTTAGAATCTTTTTTTTTTTCACTTTGTATGTTGTGAACATTTCCCCAAATCTATTAAAAAATCTTCTGCATCATTATTTTTATTTTTACTTAATTATTTTATTTTATTTTATTTATTTATTTTTTTTTTTTTGAGACAGAGTCTCGCTCTGTCGCCCAGGCTGGAGTGCAGTGGCGCCATCTTGGCTCACTGTAACGTCCACCTCCCAGATTCAAGTGATCCTCCTGCCTCAGCCTCCCAAGTAGGTGGGATTACAAGCGTGTACTACCACGCCTAGCTAATTTTTTTATTTTTAGTAGAGACGGTGTTTCATCGTGTTGGCTAGGCTGGTCTCAAACTGCTGACCTCAAGTGATCCACCTGCCTCAGCCTCCCAAAGTGTTAGGATTACAGGCGTGAGCCAGTACGCCCGGCCTGCATCATTATTTTTAAAGATGCATCATGTTCTAGAAGATGTAGATGTCTCACCATTTTATTAGTTTCCAACATCTTCCTGAAAAAAAAACAACAAACAAACAATGTTCTTTTTTTTTTTTTTTTTTTTTTTGAAAACAGTCTCTTGTCACCCAGGTTGGAGTACAGTGGTGCAATCTTAGCTCACTGCAACCTCTGCCTCCCAGGTTCAAGCAATTCTCCTATTTCAGCCTCCCAAGTAGCTGGGACTACAGGCGCACACCACCACACCTGGCTAATTTTTGTATTTTTGGTAGAGACGGGATTTCACCATGTTGGTCAAGCTGGTCTCAAACTCCTGACCTCAAATGATCCACCTGCCTCACCCTCCCAAAGTGCTGGGATTACAGGTGTGAGCCACTGCGCCCAGCCCCAGTGTTCTGATGAACATACTCATTGTGCTAAATGTTTCCGTATAAATTGCTAGAGTGAAATTTCTTCAACAAACACTGTGCACATTTTAATACCCATGGCAATTTTGCCAAATAGAGAGACATCTTGGTTTTTGTTTTGTTTTGCTTTTTAAGATTTTTATTTTTTCAGTGAACAAACACCAATGTCAGAAAGTATTTTTGACAAGTATCTAAATTATAATTTCTGGAAGGCAAGGATTTGGGTATGTTTATCTTTTTTTTTTTTTTTTTTTTTTTGAGATGGAGTCTCACTTTGTCACCCAGGCTGGAATGCGATAGCAGTGGATCTCAGCCCTCTGCAACTTCTGCCTCAGCCTCCTAAGTAGCTCTGATTACAGGCGTGCACCACTGTGCCTGGCTAATTTTTGTGTTATTAGTAGAGACGGGGTTTTCCCATGTTGGCCAGGCTGGTCTCAAACTCCTGACCTCGAGCGATCCGCCCACCTCAGCCTCCAAAAGTGCTGGAATTACAGGCATGACCCACTTCGCCTGGTCTGGTATGTTTATCTTGCTATCTGGCATGTTTCTACCCACGACAGTGCAATAAATGCTAAATTTGGAAGAAAAAAAAAAAGAGAGATTCACAAGAGCATATTCAACTTCTGTGAATGATTTTTGTAAAATAAGGGCAGACTATCCTCTATAATGCTGAGTCCAGTGGTTTTCAACCCTGACTGCATATTAGAATCACCTAGTGAGCTTTTCAAGATTATAATAAGGGTCGGGAGTGGTGGCTCACGCTTGTAATCCCAGTACTTTGGGAGGCCAAGGCAGGTGAATCACCTGAGGTCAGGAGTTTGAGACCAGCCTGGCCAACATGGTGAAACCCCATCTCTACTAAAAATACAACAGTTAGCCAGGTGTGGTGGCGTGTGCCTATAATCCCAGCTACTCGGGAGGCCAAGACAGGAGAATTACTTGAACCTGGGAGGTGGAGGTTGCAGTGAACAGATCTTGCCACAGCCCTCCAGGATGGACAAGAGAGTGAGACTCCATCTCAAAAAGAATAAAAAAAAAAAAAAGATTATAATGAGGCTGTCAGGTGGGAAGGGCTCCCTGGTACAACTCCTACCAACCTGTGCACTGGGAGAACAGGGTGGAGCCTTGGGAAGTTCATGCCATTTGCAGGAGGGAAGAACCAGGCGTCTTCTGTTCTCGGGTTCCTTTTTGCCTAATAAATTCCATTTTTCTCATCCATCAAAGTGTCTGTAAGCCTATTTCATGGCCGTGTTACAAGGACCCATCTCTTAGCTGAACTAAGGAAAAGTCCTACAACAATAGGAACCTGGACCCCATCCTAGACCAATTACATCAGAATCTTTGAAGGAAGGGATGGTCCTAGCATCCATGTATTTCCAAAACTCCTCCAAGAATTCTAATGTACAACTGGGGTTAGGAACTGATAATCAAAAATGGCAGAGAAAGGAAAGGGAGTTTTGTTACTTTTCCCTAATCAGCATGGGAATACAACACAGTAGAAATGAGAGAAGTCAGCAAATTGGAGACTATAAAGATTCAAGGCTGGATTTCATGGCATTAATCTGAGAGAGCCAGTTTAACATCTTTTAAAAGAATGTGTGTTTTCTTCTGCTCCCAAAGTGCCAAGCTTTCAAGAAATGCATATCTTTTCATTATCCCTGTTTGGAAACCAGGACAACAGATGGCAGGATAATGGATTGTGTCTGCTCAAGTTAGAGTTGCTTTAATTTGTGAGATATCAAATTCATATTGACTGTGGGGACAGGCTGACATGATTTATTTCAAATGGAAATGGAGCCTTCATGGGCTCTGTCTTTTTGCCCATTACCATAAGACAAAGTCTCACCTATGACCAGGACATATTGGATTGCCATTGATAGAAACTCTTTGCAGGGGCTGCAAGAGATGGCTCTGGTTCTCAGTGACTAAGTGTTGGAGAATCTCCAGATGCCCAACCAGGAAGCCTGAACTTCACAGCAATGAGGGCTCCCACCCAGCACCCCGCTCCTCCAGATCAGTCAGCAAAGTACAAGGGAAGCCTTGTTTATATTTATTTTTCTTTGCACTTAACACTTTATATATTCCCACATGTGCTCTCAAAAATGCAGCATGACGTTTTGCAAAGAAAACACAATAGGTGCAACCCATTCGTTCCTGAAAGAAATTATTTTCAGGGACAAGAAACAGACCCTGCTTGCGCCTCTTGGCAATCCCTCTTCAGCATAGCAGTGTGAAATCCTGCTTGCTGCCGGAAGTGCTCCTACCTCCTGGAGGGTGGCTTAGAGAAAATCCCCAACCTCAGTGGGAAAGATAGGGCAAAAGGAGAAGGAGCCAAGGGAAGAAGAGGAAAGGCTAAAAGACAAGCAGTGATTGTCCCCTACCTGGAAAGAGGTAAAGAGCAGAGCCAAGCCTCAATGCCCAGGCATCTGCTATCTCACTCTGACCTAGCAATGCTTAATGACATTTGGAGAAGTGTCAATGATGTGAAATGGGCCTGATATGGTTTGGCTGTCCCCACCCAAATGTCATCTTGAGTTGTAGTTTCCATAATCCCCACGTGTCATGGGAGAGACCCAGTGGGAGGTAATTTAATCACGGGGCAGTTACCTTCATGCTGTTCTCCTAATAGTGAGTGAGTTCTCACAAGGTCTGATGATTTTATAAGCGGTTTTTTACAAGTGCTCTTTCGCTCGGCACTTCTCCTTGCTGCCACCATGTGAAGAAAGACGTGTTTGCCTCCCCTTGCACCATGATTGTAAGTTTCCTGAGGCCTCCCTAGCCCTGTGGAACTATGAGTCAATTAAACCTCTTTCCTTTATAAATTACTCAGTCTCAGGTGTGTCTTTATTGGCAGCATGAGGATGAACTAATACAGGGCCTTAGCAATCTTCTGGTTCAGAACTCCCAATTTACAGATGAGAAAATGAGGCCAGAGGATAACTGACTTGCCTAAGACAGTGAAATAAATCCGGAGCAGTGTTCAGAATAAATCAGGTCTTCTGATTCTCAGATCCTTTCACTTTGTAACCCCAATAGTTTTCAACCTTGGCTTCACATTATAAATTCCTAGAGAGCTTTCATAAAAACAAAACGAACAAACAAAAATACTCAGCCCCAATATTGGTGGTCTGGGGTATTTTATAGCTCCCCAGGTGATAGTCACTGAGAACCCCTGTACGCTGGCCTCGCCTGACTCAGTAGTCTGTTCCATTTCGCTCCGTAATGAGCCAAGCCTTTGCTAAGGACTGGAGCTGTGAAAATGAATCAGCTTGCTTCTGAAGCTGCTCAGCATGCGGCAGAGGAGCATACTGTGAAGAGCCCATTCCGGCAGCGGAGTGATGAGTAACAATATCAACATAAATAAGTAATAGCAGTGATTAAGTCTGTATGGGAAGGTTGAGGGAGGTGGCATCTGAGTCCACATTTAAAGGATGAATAGAAGTTTGTTGCGAGGACGCAATGCAGAAGCGTTTTCCAGAGACAGGCAAAAGCATGGACAAAGGCCTGAAGGCATGAACAAAGCAGCGCGTTTGTAGTTTGGTTTATCTAAAGCAGGGTGCAAGGTAGGAGCAGTGGAAGCAGAGCTATGGAGGTAGATAAGGGCTGGGTCACAGAGGACCTTATGGTAGAAGCCATTCTAGGGGTTGGGGATTATCCTGAAATGATGGTAACCACTGAGATATGCTATGCAGAAAAATGATAAAGTAAAACTTGTAACGGAAAAGAACCCTAATGGTGGTGGAGAAATGAACTGGAAGGGGAAGAAGCCAGAAACAGGAGGAGCAGTTGAGAGGGGAGGTGAAGAGATGATGAGGGTCTGAATGAGCTGGCAATGTGGACTGACAGCAGAGGACAAACGAGCTTTGTCCCTGAGCCATTGCATTTATTTATTTATTTGTTTGTTTGTTTATTTATTTATTTTAACTTTTTGAGATGGAGTGTCATTCTGTCACCCAGGTTGGAGTACAGTGACGTGATCTCGGCTCACTGCAACCTCCGCCTCCCAGGTTCAAGTGATTCTCCTGTCTCAGCCTCCTGAGTAGCTAAGATTACAGGCACCTGCCACCATGCCCAGCTAATTTTTGTATTTTTAGTAGAGATGGGGTTTCACCATGTTGGCCAGGCTGGTCTCAAACTCCTGACCTCAGGTGATTTGCCTGCCTTGACCTCCCAAAGTACTGGGATTACAGGCATGAGCCACTGTGCCCAGCCAGCCATTGCATTTAGAGAGTAGAATTGATAGGAAAGAGATGGTGGATTAGCCAATGGGTAAAAGGTCTAACTCCAACCTAACTTCTCCCTATTCTCCTTCATATACTCGGGACTGAACAACTCACTCTCCACTTCCTTCAAAAATCTAGTTGTTGTTGCTTTTTTTTTTTTTTCTAGAGACAAGGTTTCATTCTATCACCCACGCTGGCGTGCAATGGCATAATCATGGCTTACTGCAACCTCAAACTCCTGGGCTCAAGCGATCCTCCCACCTCAGCCTCCTGAGTAGCTAGAACTACAGGTGTGTGCCACCATACCCGGCTAATTTTTTTATTTTTTTGTAGAGATAGGGTCTTGCTACGTTATCCAGGCTCAACTCAGCCTCCCAAAGTGCTGGGATTACAGGCACAAGCCACTGCACCAGGCAAAAATCTAGTTTATAATGAAGGAAGGAGTAAAGTTCAGCAAGTCCGTGCTCCATGTCCTGAAGAGTAAGAGGCATGTTGCCTCCTGAGAATAGTATCCTTTCTCATCTGCATGGTAAATTACCATTCCTCCAAAACTCTACTCAAAGTTGGCTGCTCTGAGAAGATGTCCTTGGCCCCTAGAGCCATGGGAAGGGTGCCCACAGCACCTCTATATTCCTATATGTGTTAAGAGAATTGTCCCATGTCATCAGTAGTTATGACTTTACACATGCACCCTGTCCCCCAACCCACTGCTGACACATAAACTCTTTTGAGACAGGGGCACGGTTTTTGTTTGTTTGTTTGTTTGTTTTTTATTGTCTCCTGTCCTAACACAATGCATAGAAAAAATAACTGATAAAACCTCATCGAATGAATGAATGCCAAAGGCTGAATTCATGAATTATAGGGAAGTGTTCTAGAATAGTAATGATGATGCTTATAGGACACTGCAATCCCTCCCCCATAAGTGGGCACCTCTGATTTAACTGTCCAGCATCATTTGGAGCACAGGGCGGAGGATTATACTGAGGAACCACATCCATGTCATTTGAATTGTCTGCAAGACCATTTGAGTGACTTTCCAGGAGCATCACAAGGCTGCGAACTGCATCTAAAGGGCTGCTTCTGGGGCATTCTTTCCAAGGAGCCTTTTAGCAGGGCAGGGAGTGAAAGGTGAGGACAAGCCTGTCATGCCTGGAAAAAGTGAGACTTGTCTTTGTCATCTGGGCAATTCTCCCTCAGACTAGCTCCTCTTCCTGACCTTCTCAGGTAACTGATGTCTTCCAGAAGCACTTCTTCCTCCAGGAATCTTGAATCTTAGCTGAGTGCTATGAAGATTGCTCTGATTAATTGATACTCTTAAGGTATGCACTAGTGGTTGCGATCCTAATCCTCCCAGGAGATTACCTTTTTAAAGCGCTGGAAGATTAACAAGAATTTCAGATGCGGTAGAAATTTGAAGGGAAAAAATTGCGGCCTCCACAGCGCCAGCTCCCCTGCCATGAGGGAGACATAGTTGAGAGTCCTTCAGCTCCCTAGGGGCTGTACATCCAGGCAAGAAAGTCCAGATCTTGCATCTGAGCTGGCAACTGAAGGAAGAGGCCTTGAATCAGCACAGCAGTCAGAATTCTGCTTGAGAGCAGCTTTGCTGAAACTAAAAGGAATAACTTTATCTGGAACAGTCTCTCTGCACATTCTCTTTGCCCTGTGGCAGTTGCGATGTTAGATTAAGTCTATGTATATGTGGGGCAGAAGCGAAGTGCAGGAGGGGGTGGAGAGAATGATGGGAAAGAAAAGACTCCCACTAAACACACATGTATGTCAGCTTTACCAGGTGCTCTGCTGAAACCAGCAGGATGAACACCTTCCAAACAGGCTGCGTTCTTCCCGAGGAAACTGAGGAGTGTAACCTCACAGTGAAGTTCCTCCCAAGGCTTTGGCTCTGCAGGAAGCTCGTGGCTGTTTTTCAGGAGATGCATTTGCTGCAGGAGGAGGTATGGAAGTTGGGCAAGGCAGGACTAGTAGGGCTGGCCCAGACTGTCTCTCTCAGACAAGTCTAGACCCAGGACTGTCATGCTACCTGGAAATGAGGTCTGGTAGGAATGTCCAGGCAGAAAAGCTACTCTTCTTGGGAAACTTGTCGGCTTTAAATCACCTAGAGAAATTCTGGGGTGGAGACTCAGCTTGGCACCCTTAAGGTAGTTGCAAATAAGGGGTGAAAGAAACGTTGAGGGCAAGCTAAAAAGAAGTTAGTCAAAATGAAAAACACACCATCTGCATCTAGAGTTTCTGTAGCACCTATTGATCAGATGGATCAATGTGTTATTTCAGGGTAATCCTTGGAAGCCTTTGCAGGCTCTTTCTCCATCAGGTTGCTTGACTTGATTCTATTATTATTATTTTATTTATTATTTATTTATTTATTTATTTATTTATTTATTTTGAGACGGAGTCTCGCGCTGTCACCCAGGCTGGAGTGCAGTGGCGTGATCTCGGCTTATTGCAACCTCTGCCTCTCAGGCTCAAGTGATTCTCCTGCCTCAGCCTCCCGACTAGCTGGGATTACAGGCATGCGCCACCACGTCTGGCTAATTTTGTATTTTCAGTAGAGATGAAGTTTCTCCATGTTGGTCAGGCTGGTCTCAAACTCCTGATCTCAGGTGATCCGCCCACCTCGGCCCTCCAAAGTGCTGGGATTACAAGTGTGAGCCACTGCACCTGGCCTGATTCTATGTTTTAAGGCTAGATTCTTACTGCGCTAGACCTTAGGTCTGACTGCCAGCATTACTAGACTGGGGCCTCACTACTGACCATTTGAGTTTTCAGGAAAAACAACTCTGTATCTCCAGATTATATTTTTTCTACTCTGATTTCAGAAGCCTCCGTCTCTCTAGATTTAGCTGTAGAACTTTCCTACCTCAACATGAAGTTCTTCCAGACTCTAACCCCAGAACCTTCAGTGTCATCTAAAGCCTCCAAAAGAGACTATCCCCAAAGTACGGTTCTGGGTGGATCCAAGGTCTTATTTGGCAGCTCCTCTTTTTTCCAGGGCACCACCTACCAAGCAGAAAGGCCATTTTTCCAAATGGCCTTGAAGTTTTCCCTAAGCGTCTCCTTCTGGACTGATTTGGCAAACATTATCTAAGTATCCATTATGTGCCAGCCACTTTGTAGACATTGGGAATACGAAGACAGTAAGACTAGAGAGAGGAAACAGCAAGCCCGAAGGTTCTTTTCTCTGCTAGGAGGACTGACCATAAAGTCTGACAGCTCTTAGAGACAGCTTTAACTGAAGGGTCTTAGACGGTTTTACATCCTCAGATTTTTCTAGGGCTCACTTGCTACCGTCACGGCAATTAGTCTTCTGAGTGTTGCCCCAATGACAACTAAGCCAAGCTCTACTGCAATTTTTCTCCTGGCACAAATGCATATCTTTGATCCTGGGGGAAAGGTGTGAAAGACAAGGAACAGGTGGTGGGGAAGGCCAAGCCACCCCACACATTCTGCCTGTAATTTGGCAGTGCCGCCATCTGTTGTTTTTTTCATATGTCCAAAGCCTGCAACTGCAGTCTTCAGGTCCTTCCCTTTCCCTGCAGAAATGGGTCAGGAATATACAACTATGCTAAAACCAGTCTGAGAGTCTTGACCCACTTTTGAGAGTTTCCAGACCAACGCAGCTGAAGCTGTCCTGCAGCTATGCCCTTAAGAGAATGATGCAGGCAGCTGAGTTCATCTTTCTCTGAGCTGCCGTGAGGAAGGTGTGGTCTTTGTTTCTGAACATTTTTCTTGTATTGCCAGAGTCTGAAGACTTGGAGGAGTTATTGCAAAACAGCTCACCTTCTTTCTTCCCCAGGGAACACAGGATGAAGGAAACATCAAAGTCTTAAAGAGCCATTACATTCAGAGCAAGAGTAATAAACAGGCATTTTTATCCTCTTCCTTTACAGTTGGTACCAGTCTTCAGTTCTCAGCCCGCAGGCCCCTGACATGGGGCACTATTCTGTACAGTTCCAGAAACCAACAACAGCCATTCAGCAGGAGTGTTGAAACTGCAGATTGTTCTCCACTGTTCTTGGTCGTGGCTGTGTTTGGAATAGTCAAGAGTTAGACCACCAAATACTAATCCTCAGAACTTGGTCTTGGACCTGGTTATAAATCTCATTCCTGCAACTCTGAACAGTGTGATCTTGGGAGAGTTACTTAATTTTTCTGAGTCTCAGTTTTTCTTATCTATAAAATGAAGTTAATAATAGTATGAACTTCATAGAATGTATGTGACGATTAAATTACAGAGCACATGTAATGTGCGTAGCACAATGCGTGGTACATAACTAGGGCTCAACAAATGGCCCAACAATGTGTTGTTGGTCTGGGGTGGGAGAGACTTTGACTCTCATTATCTTTTGGTTGGGAAGATTGGGAAGGCAACAGTGTTGCCTGTTTGCTGTACTTAGCTCTACTTCATTCTTTTTTTTTTTTTTTTTTTTTGAGACAGAGTCTCACTCTGTCACCCAGGCTGGAGTGCAATGGCACAATCTCGGCTCACTGCAACATCCAACTCCCAGATTCAAGCAATTCTCCTTATTTAGCATCCCAAGTTGCTGGGATTACAGGCATGTACCACCATGGCTAGCTAAGTTTTCGTATTTTTAATAGACACAGGGTTTCACCATGTTGGCCAAGCTGATCTCGAACTCCTGATCTCGGCCTCCCAAATTGCTGGGATTACAGGTGTGAGCCACTGTGCCTGGCCATCTACTAGATTCTTGCTTGGTTGTTTGCTTCCTGCTCTCACCAAATTGTAAAGCTCATTGAGGACATGAACTAAGATCCTGTGGCCAACAGAGTCTTTCTACATAGTAGATAGTCAATAAATATTTGTAGATGGAGGCATGGATATTTTTTCAACTGACTAGTTGAATATGACTTCTGATACATATGAATATCAGTACCCAGGAAATACATAATCCGAGGCTAGGGAGATATGAGCTTAATATTTACTAACATTTGCCCTTACCTGCCACCTGTTTCTCTTGGGACATTAAATCCAAAAGCTTTAGATCCTGCTGCTTTGCATGGCTGGGTTAGATAGCATATGAGAATTTTGCAAAGCAAAAAAGATACATCACACCAATTTGCCTCTCAATGTATGCTCCTCTCAAAAGGCTTTCAAGCCAAAAATCCCTCAGCAGTAATTATGTGCAAGGCAAAGAAATTAAGAACTCTGGGAAGACATTAAATGAGTCTCTGGAATGTTGTAAAAGACATATATGCAAAGCTCTATCCTCCCCCTGGATTTCTTTCTGGCTCCTTGCCACAGGATCTAAGGAGAACAAGTTCTCATACAGGAATTTCCCCTTGCATATTGGGAGAAGATACATTAAAATCTGGTTATGAATCACAGCTGGGTGCTTTCAATTCAGTTATGTCCCCATGCACAATGGTGTGTACAAGACATCGCTCCTGAAGACAACAAAAACCTATAAAATAGAGTTTCTAAGGCACAGAGTCCCTCAGTAATAAAAATCTGCAAGGGCCAAACAACCTAGGAGTTATCTCTATTCCCTGCCATCAGCAATCCAGAGAACGTCTTCTGGGCTCCCCCCTCCTGATCTCTTAGGAATCATTGTGAATGTGAGAGCTTGGGGAAGGCAGGTGGTTGATGAATATGAGTGGGTTATTATAGTCCAGGGTGGATATATTCAAAAGACGAGTCTGTTTGAGAAGGAAGCAAAGGCCCAGCCTGGCTTATAATGACCCTGAGGGAATCAGAATCCCAGAGAATCCAGAGTGGGCTTTGTTTGTGGGGGGTTTTTTTGTTCGTTTGTTTGCTTGCTTGTTTTGCTTGTGTGGTTTTTTTTTTTTTTTTTTTTTTGAGTTGGAGTCTGGCTCTGTCACCCTGGCTGGAGTACAGTGTCACAATCTCGGCTCACTGCAACCTCTGCCTCTGGGATTCAAGCGATTCTCCTACCTCAGCCTCCTGAGTAGCTGAGACTACAGGCACCCGCCCAAAAATTAGCACCGGCTAATTTTTGTATTTTTAGTAGAGACAGGGTTTCACCATGTTGGCCAGGCTGGTCTCAAACTCCTAACCTTAAGTGATCTGACCGCCTCGGCCTCCCAAAGTGCTGGGATCACAGGCATGAGCCACCATGCCCAGCCTTTTGTGGGGTTTTGTTTGTTTGTCTTGTTTTGTTTTTGAGACAGGGTCTTGCTTTGTCACCCAGGGTGGAGTGCAGTGGCATCATCATAGCTCACTGCAGCCTTAATATCCCAAGCTCAAGAGATTCTCCAGCCTCAGCCTCCCAAGTAGCTGGGACTACAGGTGTGCACCACCAGGCCTGGCTGATTTTCTTTTTCTTTTTCTTTTTCTTTTTTTAATGTAGAGACAAGGTCTCGCTATGTTTTCCAGGCTGATCTTGAACTCCTGAGCTCAAACAATTCTCCCATCTTGGCCTCCCAAACTACTGGGATTACACACACAAGCCAGCACACCGGCCTGTGTTTGTTTTAATAGAGTAATATGACTAGGAAGCATTTCTCAGTGCCGTCTGTAGATTTGCTGCTTGAAGGAAAAAGACTGATATAATGATGAGACTTCCTCTTTTTTTTTTTTTGAGAAGAAATCTTGCTTTGTTGCCCAGGCTGGAGTGCAGTGGCACCATCTCAGCTCACTGCAAACTCCACCTCCCAGGTGCAAGGGATTCTTCTGCCTCAGCCTCCCAAGTAGCTGTGATTACAGGCGCCTGCCACCACACCCGGCTAATTTTTTGTATTTTTACTAGAGACGGGGTTTCACCATGTTGGCCAGGCTGGTCTCAGACTCCTGACTTTGTGATCTACCCGCCTCAAAGTGCTGGGATTACAGGTATGAGCCACTGCGCCCAGTGAGACTTCCTCTTTCATCAGGGAGAGTGTCCGCCTTCAGGAAGGCCCCAAAGGCTATAACAAGGCTTCGCCAGCTTGGTGAGCATGGCTAGGTGGTGCCCTTCCCATCTTCGAAAGTTATTTCCTCTGGAAAGCCCTGTCCAGCTGACTCTATTCAGCTTGTTCGCCAGATCACCCCAGGAAGCTGTTAATCCTCACCCACTAGAACACGAGGCACCCACACGGCTGAGGGTTTCCCTCCAAAGATTTCACCATAATCCCACAAGTAGGCTTGTGTCTAACAGGTGTTCTCAGTGGGGAAGGCGGAGATTGGAAAGAGCGGCCATGGCACACATCTCTGTAATAATAACGGATCCCCTTTCCCAGGTCCTCACCTCCTCATACCCCCTCCCAGGGAGGCCTTCTCATATATGCTAATTGAAGTGGCCCTTTCCCCTCTCCAGGACTCCCTATCTCCTAACCTGACTTTACTTTTTCCCATAGGAATTTTCGCCTTTGACACAATTTATTTTTATTTATGTGCTTTCTGTCTTCTTTCACAAGACTGTAAGCTTTAAGAAGGCAGGGATTTTTGTCTATCTTGTTCTCTTATTCCAGCACCTAGAACAGTGTATGGCACATAGCAAGTACTCAATAAACATTCTTGGAATCATTGCCTGCTGAGGGGCAGGTACTTTGCATTGATCACAACCTCCGAGGTAGCCGTGCAAGTGAATGTTGGCCTCCCAGGGAAGCTGAGAGTCCTCCCCATGCAGGGCTTGGGTGTTCTAAAAGGATATGTTTTCATGGCTGTTGTGTTAGTGAGTGGAGTCTTTCCGCCTGGTTAAAAATCTCAGAATATATGGTATGTTTTCTTCTGTTTCTTAAACTCGAACTGTTAAAAGAACCAGACTCTGCCCTCTTCCTCCTTCTTTTCTCCCCATTGGCTTTGCTTCTGTCAAGAGGTCTGCAGAAAGAAGTCAGTCTTGGCCTGAAGTTTAATCTACCTAGAAAATGGCGGGTCACCCCCTTCCTTGTTCTCATTGGGAGAGGTGGTTCAAGGTGGAAAGGGCCAGATTGTCAGTCATAGTTCTTAGTTGGACAACAGAATCCCAACTGTCTAATTTAAGTAGAAAATATGTTTTTTTCGGCCGGGCGCGGTGGCTCAAGCCTGTAATCCCAGCACTTTGGGAGGCCGAGGCGGGCGGATCACAAGGTCAGGAGATCGAGACCATCCTGGCTAACACGGTGGAACCCCGTCTCTACTAAAAAATACAAAAAAACTAGCCGGGCGAGGTGGCGGGCGCCTGTAGTCCCAGCTACTCGGGAGGCTGAGGCAGGAGAATGGCGTAAACCCGGGAGGCGGAGCTTGCAGTGAGCCGAGATCCGGCCACTGCACTCCAGCCTGGGTGACAGAGTGAGACTCTGTCTCAAAAAAAAAGAAAAAGAAAAAGAAAATATGTTTCTTTTTTTTGTGGTAGGTAGTTCACAGAATTTCTGGGAAGGGCAGAGAAACAAACCTAGAGGCTGGGCAGCTGCAATAACGCCCCAAATCACTCCACAAAAGTGGTCCTGGGGAGTCAGCGTTCTTGCCACTCCTGGGCTCACTAGGGCTCACCGCATCAACACCCGGGCCTGGAGCACTGAATGCTACCACAGGAACCTCATCCACGCTGCCTGAGAAAGTAGATGTGGCTGATGCCACTCTCACTTCAATAGGTTCACACAGCGCCCACTCCTTATATGACTTGCCATGTTGAGCAGGTTTATGCTGACCTGCAGACCTATCTCCAAAGGCCAAGGGAGCTGAGAGGCGGAAGAGCCTGACAATTCAGTTTCTCAGAAGGAAGCATTTAATAGGGAACTTACGAACAGCAGCCATGTCTGGGGCTGTTGCTGCGAGACAGCGATCCCTTAGGAAACGTGGGCCTTCTCCCCACATATCCATGAGTTCCAGCAGCTGTTCTTCTCTGTCCTTACTTCTTGTATTAGTCCATATATTCACGCTGCTGTAAAGAATCCCTGAGACTGGGTAATTTAAAAAGGAAAGAGGTTTAATTGACTCACAGTTCTGCATGGCTGGGGAGGTCTCAGGAAACTTACAATCCTGGTGGAAGGCAAAGGGAAAGCAAGGCACCTCTTCTCATGGTGGCAGGAGAAAGAGGGAGCAAAGGGGGAACTGCTAAACACTCTTAAAGCATCAGATCTTGTGAGCACTCACTATCACTAGAACAACGTGCAGGAAATCCGCCCCCATGATCCAATCACTTCCCACCAGGCCTCTCCCCCAACATGAGGATTACAATTCCAGATGAGATTTGGGTAGGGACACAGAGCCAAACCATATCACTTCTCCAGCCTCTAGTGTGTCTCTCCTCTGGGATTCCATCACCCCTGATTCCCTGACCACCTTGGCACCTCAGACCAACTGATTCCCATGGTGACGTGAGCCACTATGCCAGGCCCCAAAGAACTATATACTTTAAAATGGTTACTTGTGGCCGGGTGCGGAGGCTTACGCCTGCAATCCCAACACTTTGGGAGGCCGAGGCAGGTGGATCACTTGAGGTCAGGAGTTTGAGACCAGCCTGGCCAACATGGGGAAATCCCATCTCTACTAAAAATACAAAAATTAGCCAGGCGTGGTGGCAGGTGCCTGTAATCCCAGCTACTCGGGAAGCTGAGGCAGGAGAATCACTTGAACCCGGGAGGCTGAGGTTGCAGTGGGCCAAGATCGTGCCACTACACTCCAGCCTGGGCAACAGAGCGAGACTCCACCTCAAAAAAATAATAAAATAAAATAAAATGGTTACTTGTTCCTGGAGAACTTCACGAATCTCCCTCTCTCCACAGCCGCCCCAGACAACCAAGGCCACATCTCACTGCTGACTCCTCCAATCCCTGGCAAGCAGTTCAGTGTCTCCATTCTGTTCGCCCCCTGTGGCCCTGCTCAAATCCTTGTCAGCTACCCATGCTGTAGGCAGTCCCTTCACTCTGCCCCAATGCCTAGACTCATGTGTGCCTCACTCTTGTCCCTTGTCTTAGGCTAATGTCTGATCTGGGGTCTCTCTCTGCCTCTCATTCTCTAGTCTTTGCTCCCACACTGAAGAGACGGCCATAGAAAACCACAGAACCTACCTCCATGCACATTCTTGCTGTGAATGATTACTTCGTTCTGCCCACAATGCTGTTTGCCTCTGCTGTTGGACTGGAGACTGCTGCCGAAGACAGTTCATCTCCTCCAGGTTTCCAGAGCCCCTTCCTCACCTTTTCCTGCCCTCCTATCCTCAGCCTCCCCTCCAACTTTGTCAGGAAAGTCAAAGCCATTAGGTACACTCCAGGTTTTCCCTCTGCCCTGCTTTCCTCTTCCACACATCACTCACCTTTCAAGCAATTCCCCTTTGCTTCTTGCTCCAAGGAGCAGAGTCTGCCCAGCGTCCAGGCCACATCGTTTTCCGAGACTCCTAATGCCTCAGCTCCTGCTCGCATCCCGGCTGGCGATCCTCAAGGGCTCTCCGGTGTCTCCAGCCTCTCAATTTTTCTTCATTCTCTCCCCTTTGCCCAGAAATACACACAGATGTCCACCATAAAAATTCTTCACTGGACCTTGCTGCTCGCATATTCTATTTACTTTTCACCTTGACAGAGAAACTTCTCAGAAAAGCACCTTCACTTTCTCAACCCACAGCCCCTCCTCAACCATCTACTATGTGGTTGCCACTCTTGGAATTCTATAAAAATGGCTTTTCCAGAGGCCTCCAGTGACTTTGTAATCGCCACACCCCAAGGCCTTTCCTTAGTTTTGGGAACCTCCTGTCCCATGTTTTCTTCTCTTAACATGTCTGCCCCTGCTCTGTCATGGCCCATCCGGCTTGTCTCTTGCCTTTCTGAGAGACCCAGCTTTGACTCTTACTTGCTCCCCATCCTTCTCTCTACAAACTTGCTCTTGGTGACCATCCCCTCTCAACACACACAGTTATTGTTAATACACACACAGTTTCCAAATCTATGTCTCCAGCTTCTGTGCGACCATGGGCAAATGATCTCACTGAGACTCAATTTCATCATTATAAGTCAACCACTTGACACCACCTGAGGTATTCAATGACCACCTCAGAATTATTACGTTTCACCCTGGATCATCCTTTCTTCCCCCAAACAACTCCTTGTCCTGTTGCTGTTGCTGTTGCTGTTTCTTCTCAAGGTACCTGTATTGGATAGTTAGGCTAAATTCATTTGCTGTGACAAAGAAGCCCCAAGTCTCAATGGTTTACAATAACAAAGGTTTATTTTCTTATTCTGTTACATATGCCATTTGATCAGCTCTTTTCATTCTGGAAGCCAGGCTAACAGAACAGCCCCAATCTGGGACATTGCTTATGTCAGAGGGATGAGAAACAAGGTGGTGGACCAGTGTGTGATTCTTCAAACTTCTACTCACATCCCATTGGTCAAAGCAATCTTGTGGTGAAGGCTGATTTCGTGAGGTGGGATATATTGCCTTCCTAAGGGACCCATAGAGAAGGGCAGCAGATTTTTGAAACAAATTGTGTAAACATATGTTGTTGTCTTTTGACGGAGGCTCACTCTGTCGCCCAGGCTGGAGTGCAGTGGCATGATCTTGGCTCACTGCAACCTCTGCCTCCTGAGTTCAAGCAATTCCCTTGTCTCAGCCTCCCGAGTAGCTGGGATATCAGGTATAAGCCACCATGCCCATCTAATTTTTGTATTTTTAGTAGACACAGTGTTTCACCATGTTGGCCAGGCTGGTCTCAAACTCCTGACCTCAGGTGATGCGCCCGTCTCAGCCTCCCAAAGTGCTGGGACTACACGGGTGAGCCACCACACTTGGCCTAAGCATGTTTTTTAAACAATGATGAAATCTTCTAGAGTTAGTCTCCCAATGACTGGGCTTCATACGCGTCTCTGACATCTACCTCTCCCTGATTCCACATCACTCACTTGCAAGGTATTATTATTATTGCTGTTGTTGTTATTGAGACAAGGATCTCTCTATGTGACCCAGGCTGGCCTCGAACTCCTGGGCTCAACAATCCTCCCTCCTCAGCCTCCCAAGTCACTGTGACTACAGGTGTGCACCACCACATGCAGGTGCCAGCTATTGTTAATTGTTTTCTCATAGTGTCTCTTGAATTCAATACTTAATACATGGTATAATTTTAATCATAGTTTTTATTTTATTTTATTTCATGTTATTTTATGTTTTGAAACAGGGTCTCATTCTCTCGCCCAGACTAGAGTGCAATGGCACGATCTCAGCTCACTGAAACCTCTGCCTCCCAAGTTCAAGCAATTCTCCTACCTCAGCCTCCCAAGTAGTTGGGATTACAAGTGCCTGCCACCACATCCAGCTAAGTTTTGTATTTTCAGTAGAGATGGTGTTTCACCATGTTGGCCAGGCTGGTCTCGAACTCCTGACTTCAAGTGATCCACCTGCCTCAGCCTCTGAAAATACTGGGATTACAGTCATAAGCCACTGTGCCCGGCCTATTTATTTATTTTTTTGAGACAGGGTCTCACTCTGTCATCCAGGCTGGAGTGCAGTGGCATGATTGCAGCTCACTGCAGCGTCGACCCCCGGGCTCAAGCGATCCTCCACCTCAGCCTCCATAGTAGCTGAAACTACAGGTGCATGCCACCACACCTGGCTAATGTTTGCTTTTTCTGTAAAGACAGGGTTTTGCCATGTTGCCCAGGCTTGTCTCAAACTGCCCGCCTTAGCCTCCCAAAGTATTGGGATTATAGGTGTGAGCCACTGTGACCAGCCTGATCAGTTATAATTTTTATAGCCGATTTCCCCAACTCCAGTCTCTGTCATATTAGTTACTGCTCAATATACTTGTGATTATGTTATTTTGCTACTCAAAAACTTTCTTTTTTTTTTTTTTTTTTTTTTTTTTGCTTTTTTTTGAGACAGAGTTTCACTCTTGTTGCCCAGCCTGGAGTACAATGGCGCCATCTCGGCTCACCGCAACCTCCACCTACCGGGTTCAAGTGATTCTCCTGCCTCAGCCTCCCAAGTAGCTGGGATTACAGGTATGCAGCACCACGCCTGGCTAATTTTTGTATTTTTAGTAGAGACAGGGTTTCTCCATGTTGATCAGGCTGGTCTCGAACTCCCGACCTCAGGTGATCTGCCCGCCTCAGCCTCTCAAAGTGCTGGGATTACAGGCGTGAGCCACTGCGCCCGGCCCAAAAACTTTCAATAGCTCTTCATTGCTTTGGGAGTAAAACATAAATGATCCTAGTGTTCAAAGTCTCTTCACGGTAGAGGTCCTAATCTATATATCCAGAATTATCTGTATGAACCCTCCGCTGTGGTCAACTTAATCTACTTGCCACTCCCCAAACACACCTCTGCCACTCTCTCTCCCTGGGATTCTTCCCACCTTGTCAAAATGCTACCCATCTTATAAAGCCTATGTCAAATATTTGTGTGTATTTTATTGTCTCTATTGGATTGTGTGTTCCTTGAAGACAACAGAGTATCTTTCACATTTGTGTGTTCCATGGGCACCTTGCCCATGGTAGGGGAAGGGGAAAAATTAGCATTTATTGAACACCTCCTGTGTGCCAGAGATAGTGGAAATTGCTTTACATGTGCTGTCTCATTAAACCCTAAGAGCAACTCTATTCAGTAGGGATTATTATTCTAATGCATTGATCATAAAATTGAGGTTCAATGGTGTGATTTTTCCAAGGTCGCAAAGCTAGTTATTGGTAGAGTCAAAATTTGAACCTAAGAGCTATCTAACAATAAATACATTTGAGGAAGGAAGAAGCAAATAATTATGCTCACAAAGGATAAATCATGAAAGAAATACAAATGACTAAAAACCACATTGAAAAATTCAGCCTCACTCATCAACTTTCAAATAGTAATGTTTTTTACTAATCAAAAGTTATTAAATATACTGGCCGGGCATGGTGTCTCACGCCTGTAATAGCAGTTCAAGACCAGCTTGGCCAACATGGTGAGACCCTGTCTCGATTAAAAATACAAAAATTAGCCAGGTATGGTGGCGTACACCTGTAATCCCAGCTACTTGGGAGGCTGATGTAGGAGAATCGCTTGAACTGGTAGGCAGAGGTTGCAGTGAGCTGAGATCAAGCTACTGCACTCTAGCCTAGGTGACAGAGTGAGAGTCCATCTCAGAAAAAAAAAAAAAAAAAAAGCTATTAATATGCAATACTATGTTAGCAAGTGTTGGGGAACAGGGACATTTTGCACTATTGGTAGAAGCAAAAATTGGATCATCTCTGGAAGGCAATCTGACCTTTAAAAATGTGCAGAGCCTTTGACCTAATTAACTCCACTTCTAGAAATGTATCCTGAGGAAGCAGCAAGAGATGCATAAAAGCATTTATAATTAATTTATAATTAAGGATGTTTATCATGGCGTGGAAAACCAGAAACAAGCTAAATGTCCAACAATCAGTGTTTATTAAATATACTGTGCTCACACTTATCATCGAACCCAGTATAACAATAAAGAAATTATAAAAAGATACTTCATGACATGGGAATGTGCTCATAATGTATTAAGTAAAAACATAAACCAGGTGGCAAAACAGCATTGCAATATGATGCAATATATTTAGAAAATTATGAATATAAAATGACTCAACGGATATATTCTAAAATGTTTAATAGTGTTTATTTCTAGAGATGGGTTTTATTTGCATTTTGCTTATTGGTATTTTCAAACTTTCCACACTGAGTGTATATTACTTTTTAAAAATTGGGGCCGGGCACAGTGGCTCATGCCTGTAATCCCAGCACTTTGGGAGGCCGACAATAATTAGCCAGGTGTTGTGGCGGGTGCCTGTCTACTCGGGAGGCTGAAGTAGGAGAATCGCTTGAACCCGGGAGGCAGAGGTTGCAGCGAGCCGAGATCGTGACACTGTACTCCAGCCTGGCGACAGAGCGAGACTCCGTCTCAAAAAAAAATAAAATAAAAATAAAAATTGGAGCCAGGGCATGGCCAGGGGGAGGGGGAAGAATGTGTTGATATTAACTATGCTTCCTAGGATCAGAACAATCAAAACACATCAGATATGAGGCCTTCAGATGGGAGTGTCATCCACTGCCCAGCCCCTGCAATACCACACCCTTGGGCTGGGCAGGCTTCTGGAATAGTGGGAAGTGCGGGGGCGAGAGCGCCTCACCTCAATCTCCAATTCTGCTGCTTGTCAGAACAGCACCCAAGGGCCTGTTAGGAGGCATCGTGGTGGTGCCTAGCTGATGGCCAAGGCCCCAACAGAGGCTTCAGTGTAGGAAGCCACTGAAACTTAAAGCTGAGGAAGAAACACAGGTGCAGATTCCAGAGGAGGAGTTCACGTATTCACCTGGAATGCTATATGGTTTGTGGTCAACCTCACTGCCTGAGGAGCAGAGCAGGCTTGAGGCCAAGTGAGAACACAGCCTGGGAGTGAGTCATGGGAGATGGGAAAAAAGCATAGCAACCAACAGAGACTTAAGCTGAAACCAAGTGTAGGAGTTGACAGAAATGAGGGTGGATACAGACTTGCAAGGACTGACTTTGAAAAAGAACCTGTTTTTCCAACCAGGGACCTGGATGTTTTTAAGGGCAGGTTGCCTTTTTAATTTTTTAAAATTAAAAAGGTAGATCTAATTTTTGCTTTTACCAAAAGCAGGAACTTTTTAGGTCTTATGTAGCCCCTAGCTCACATGAAACCATTGGTTGTTGTTTTTTAAAAAATAAACAAATTTTGATTATAAAGAAAATGCTCAACTGAACAATATACATATGATTCAGCCCTCATGGAAACTTTTTAATACCTGTAAAGCCCCTGACTTGATTCTTTACATCTGTCTTTCAAGGTAGACTAGCAATGGCATGATCTCCAACTGGCAGATTAAAAAACAAAAACAAAAACAAAAAAACCTGAGAAATGAAAATCACATTTCCACAGCTTGACCATGTTGAAAGGTGATACCACAAGAGTCTACCTCACTGGTTGATTTGCTGCTCAAGAGCAGTTCTCAATCCCCAATTCCTTTTTTTTTTTTTTGAGATGGAGTCTGGCTCTGTCGCCCAGGCTAGAGTACAGTGGCGTGATCTCAGCTTACTGCAACCTCCGCCTCATGGATTCAAGCAATTCTCCGCCTCAGCCTCCCGAGTAGCTGGGATTACAGGTGCCCACCCCCATACCTGGCTAAATTTTGTATTTTTAGTAGAGATGGGGTTTCACCATGTTGGCCAGGCTGGTCTCGAACTCCTGACCTCAAGAGATTCACCTGCCTCAGCCTCCCAAGGTGCTGGGATTACAGGCATGAGTCACCATGCCCGGCCCCCAATTCTGTGAAATTCCATGTAACAATATTTTTTTCTGGGAAGCGCGAAGCTGTGATTTGGTAGAAGGAGTGCGGGACTTGGAGCTGGAAGAGCTGCCAACCACCTCACTCTCCAAACTATTATTGCAAACCACGAAAGTGTGAGTTCTAGCTCCACATTTGAGGGTTGATTAACCTCTTGAGCTGTGGTCTCCTTGTATGTAAAGTGCAGTTCACTCCTCCAACAAATATCTATTGAGCACCTACTGTATGTCAGATACTGTGCTAGGCACTAGCAACACAACTATAAGCCCTTCCTGACCCTCAGGGATTGGTAAACTAAGGCCAGGGACTGTCTTTGCACCCTACAAGTTAAAAATGTTTTTCACACTTTTGGATTTGTGAAAAAGATCAAAAAGAATGTTTTGTAATTTGTGAAGATGTATATACTATTCCAGTGTCAGAGTCCATAAATCATCTATTATTTGAATACAGTCACATTCATTAGTCTATACATTGTCAATGGCTGCTTCTAGACTGCAGTGGCAGAGCTGAGCAGTTGTAACAGACACCATATGGCCCCCAAGGCCAAAAGTACTTACTATCTGACTTTTTACAGAAAAAAAATTTTTTAAATTGACTGATCCTTGGACTAAAGGAAAAAAACAAGGTAATTGCAGATTCAGAAAAGTTCTATGACATTTTAAAGGTGGGGACTGGGTGCAGTGGCTTATGCCTGTAATCCCAGCACTTTGGGAGGCTGGGGTGGGCAGATCACGTAAGGCCAGGAGTTCGAGACCAGCCCGGACAACATGGTGAAACTCCCTCTCTACTAAAAATATAAAAATTAGCCCAGCGTGGTGGCACACACCTGTAGTCCCAGCTACTCAGGAGGCTGAGGCAGGTGAATCATTTGGACCCGGGAAGTAGAGGCTGCAATGAATTGAGATTGCACCACTGCACTTCAGCCGGGGCAACAGAGCCAGACTCTGTCTCAAGAGAAAAAAAAAAAAAAAGAAATTAAAAAGGTCGGAGGGGTGGAATTTTTCAAGGCTGTTATGAAGGTGGCAATTAAAGCGCTTGGAGAGGACACTCTGTTAACTTCCACAACTGGAGTATTTTCAGGTCCTACTGGCCCCACCTGGTGCCAACCAGCTGAAAATAACAGGTGTGTCCAGAGCATCACTGGTTCCTCCCCTCCGATCACACTCAAGTCCTGCGGATGCTGTGCGCTGCGCTCTTAGGCTGCCCTCTGGGGATACACCAGTGTGCGTGCCAAGAGTGCTGCTTCCACTACACCAGTGGTGTAGGTGCCAACATGGAGTTACACCTCTGCTGCCCTCACACTCACAGAGATGCTTTGCTGCACAGCGGGGTGAGGACAATGACCCTCTCCTCCACTCAGTATCCCTGAAGTAACTCTGGAACCTAAGCAGATAGCTGTGGCCTCTGTCTCCCTGACGCCCTGTGGAAATGGCTCCTTTAGTCCTTCCCTGCTGCCACCTGCCACTGGACTGGAAGACAAAGTCAGGGGTTGGCACTGCCTTTTTTCTATGCAAAATTCTTCCCCCATTTCCTTTCTCCCTATGTTGTCTTCCCTTTCTCTTTTTCCAATGCAAATGCCCAGTGCAAATGGATGCTCCTATGGACCAATGAACCAGTGTCCTCTGGCTGCATAATCTGCTGTATAATTCATATGATATGGCATTATCGGCATTTCCTAATCTCCCTCCCAGTCGGCCACCCAGCCCCTTGTCTTTATCCTACCCCAACTCCCTCACCCACAGATACACAGTCAGGTATTTGTCGATTTGAATTGATGGAACTTGGGGCCCGGCAGTTCAGGCAGTAGTCCCAGTTGCCTTTGGCTCCTTCGAGTCATCAGATGGGACCCAGGCAGGTCTGTGAGTGCATCAGTCCCGGACCAGTGCCCAGGGCCCAGCATGCTGGGGGAGATCTGGGTGTCTGGGGAGGGACCACACAATGGGATCAGAACCCTGAAGGAGGCGCCTGCCCCTGGTGGCCTGCAGGGCATGCTGGCCTGCCCTGAGCTGCTTCTTGTGGCCCCGATATCCTGCCACTTCTCGCCTGCCTCTCTGCATAGGCTCCGACAGGGGTATCATGCTGTGAAGAGTCCACCAGGCCCTGTGCCACCAACTAGGCCTTCTCACAACCATTACTTAAGCTTACCTGAACTTCACATGCCCCCAGGACCTTGCACCTGTGTGTCCAGGCTGGGTCAGCACCTTTCATTGTTCCCTCCTTACCCCTGCTTGAGCTTCCTACCCCTAACTTAAAAAAAAAAAAAAATCTTCAGCTACCTTCTTTAACCCAGAAACTCTCCTCAGCTTGCATGAGAGAGGGGTTAGGCACAGAATGACCCTGCTGTTCCGATGGGTTAACTTCAGTCTTTCCCAGGCCGGCTTCCTCCCCTCACTTTGAGGGGCCTGTGCCACCAAGATCCCAGCGTGGCTCAAGGCTCAAGCCCACTTAACCACCATGGCAGCTGGTATCACCAATTGGCTCCAAGTTCTACTGGAGCAGAACAAAAGGTGGGGAGACATGTGGAAGGGGCAACTATTAACACACATTGCACCATCTCTCGGTGGGCTCAGAAACTGGGGTGGGCCCAGACTAATGGGAAAAGGCATCCAGTGACCATTAGGTGGGAAGACAGAGGGTGGCAGTGAGAGGATGACAGGCCAGTCCTGTGCCCTTCAGCAGGGTGATGTCTACATTCTTCATTCCTGTACCATTTGTTCTTTTTCTTTTTTCTTTTTTTTTGAGACTATCTCACTCTGTTGCCCAGGCTGGAGTACAGTGGTGCCATCTCAGCTCACTGCAACCTCCACTTCCTGGGTTCAAGTGATTCTGCTGCTCAGCCTCCTGAGTAGCTGGGATTACAGGCGCCCACCACCACACCTGGCCAATTTTTGTATTTTTGGTAGAGACAGCATTTCACCATGTTGGTCAGGCTGATCTCAATCTCCTGACCTCATAATCCGCCCACCTCGGCCTCCCGAAGTGCTGGGATTACAGGTGTGAGCCACGGCGCCCGGCCATCTCTGTTCCTTTAAGGAGGCAAGAAAGTAATAACAAAGGGACAGAAGAAAATGTACACACAGGACTGCCAAGCAATCCTTCTCTGTTTCTCCTTCCAAGCATGTGATGTGTCCAACTCCCTTGTCTCTCTGTCCCTCCTAACCAGGATAGGATTATTTTAAGTAGGTGAAAAAAGTCTTTGACCACGTAAGGCCTCCTGTAACTCTAAAACCTGTTTTGTAAGAGTCTGTGCTCATTTTAATTTAATTAGCAAACTTGGAATTGCTCACACTGTTTTCTGATTCTC
Source organism: Papio anubis (assembly GCF_008728515.1). Classification (NCBI taxonomy): domain Eukaryota; kingdom Metazoa; phylum Chordata; class Mammalia; order Primates; family Cercopithecidae; genus Papio; species Papio anubis. The sequence goes on from NC_044989.1 coordinate 38,613,670, forward strand.
CAAGATTCATGAAAATGTATGCAAAATGTTAGGTGGAATTGGTAAAGTATGGTACTCTGTGTCCGTACAGCAATGCCCTTAAAAAGCAAGCTATCTGAGGCTGTGATCAGGCAAGCTTCAGAACAATTCTCCCACTGGGTGGGAAGTTGGATGGGTGGCTTCCAAGGATCCTTCTCACTCCAGGCTGTTACGACACTAAGGTTAATGGACGCTGAAATGCAGGCCAAGAAAAACCATCTCACGTGAGAGGTTAAAAAAAGACTTGACGATGTGTTTTACCCAGAACACGGTGAGCCCAAACATTTCCAACTAGAGCTGTCAACAAAGAATGTGTTTGCAAAACAGTCAGAATTTAAAGTAAACTTCAGCAGGCAAATGATAAGCCTTCCCTAAAAAGGTAATCACATGGTGAGTGACCAGATTTTGGATGTGGTCCAAAATGCTTTCACATTTTTGACTCCAAATGGGCTGGGGCACTTGCTTTGGGGGTCAAAAACATGAAGAGTTAGGATGATTGCTTTCTACTCAGCAGGCAGCCGTGGGAAAGCTGCGAGAAATAAAGTACACGGTGGTGACTCCAAAAAACCAGCCAACCCCTGAGGATTGTGGTGCAGGAAGAAAGGGACATAAAGTGGGCACGCTGTGGTCCCAGAGCCATAGGAACGGGAGGTCCTGGGGATACCGGGGCACCCCTCAGTCCAGTTGCTGATGCCCTGGCCAAGGGGTCGTGTGGGGTGGTTTGCCATCCTCCTTTCTCCCAGATGCTATTCCAAACCAGTACAGCACCACATTCAGAGAAGTCCTAATTCCTTTGAGGCTCAGACTCTTCAACCACATCAAACTCTACCTTTTATTGGGGTGTGAAGGAGCTTTGGTTTTGGCTATATATGCTTTACAAATTTTTTTTTCATTGTGAAATAGATCATATTACAATAGAATGTGCATAACGTGTATGTCCAGCTTAAAGAACAATAATAAAAACCAGATACCCATGTCCACACCACCCAGCTTAAGGAATTGAATATTGCCAATACCTTTGAAACTCACTCCATGCTCACCCTTCCCAATTGTCTTGCTCTCCCTTCCCAAACCCTGGGGCAAGCCACTGACCTGACACGGGTGTTACTCACTCCCTGGCTTTCCTTTATAGTTTTAATCCATTTGTTGTGGATCCCTAACCAATATACTGCTTAGTGGTGCCTTTTGTGAATTTCACGTGACAAAGCCATGCTCATTGTAACCTTCTTAACATGCTGTCTTTGCTCAACAGTATTTTTGGAATTTGTTCATGTCGATGGGTATAGCTGTAGTTTATTTGGTTTCTTTGCTTTATGGGATTCCATTATGCCAAAATTACTTGTTTATTCTATTACTTATGAATATCTGGGTTGTTTCCTTTTTTAGCTATTATAAACAAGGCTAATACACACATTCTTGTACATGTCTCCCATAGAGTATGTGCAAGAATTCCCCTCGGGCAGAGCTACTCGAAGTGTAGCTGGCAGACTCACTACTGGTGCCCAAACTTTTATTGCTTTACAACAAGGTCAGGAGCTTGAGCCAGGATATAAAGCAGCTACATCATTCAAGTCACGATTTAGTTCAACTGCTACTTTTTTCATAGCAGGACTTCCTTTCAAAAGAGCAATTGGGCTGCGCCCGGTAGCTCATGCCTAAAATCCCAGTACTTTGGGAGGCCGAGGCGGGCTGATCACTTGAGCTCAGGAGTTCAAGATCAGCCTGGACGACATGGTGAAACCCCATCTCTACTAAAAACACAAAAAGTAGCCAGACATGGTGGTACGTGCCTGTAATACCAACTACTCAGGAAGCTGAGGCAGGAAGATTGCTTGAGCCAGGAGCCAGAGGTTGGTCACCAGTGAGCGAAGATCGCACCACTGCACTCCAGCCTGGGCAACAGAGAAATACCCTGTCTCAAAAAAAAAAAAAAAAAGTGCAGCTGATTCATTCTGGAAGAAGCTCCTCAATTCCTCCTACTTCTGCTGCTTGGCAGGGCCCTTGGTGTCCTCTACCTTTTCTCTTCACCTTCATCTGCCGATCTCTGGGCACCTCTCCCTCATCAGTGAAGACTTTGGTCCCTCACTCAGCCTCTCAGTTTTGCTCAATAAAAATGTGCTGCATGAGTGAGCCGAGATCGTGCCACTGCACTCCAGCCTGGGCGACACAGTGAAACTCCATCAAAATAATAATAATAATAATAATGTGCCACATGAATGAATGAATGAATGGTGTGTTCTTCAAACCCACACATCCACCTCAGGAGCTGCTATGTTCTTCTACGAATTCCACCTCCCCAGTTGATTTTTCCAGGGGGTGGGTAAGAGTCAAAGTCCTCCCCAGACTTTTTCATCCTGGAATCAAGAAAGGGGGTCAGTGTATCTCCAGTGTAGAAGCTAAGATGTCATTCACCAGGGCTGGCAGCAACCCTACTCACCACCTTGGGAGGAAGCTGCCTGCAGTGACAGAGGACAGAGTTGAGGCACAGAGAAGACAGCAGCAACACGAGTCAGAGCAAACATCCGGCAGCACCTGGTCCCTGAGTCCTGGATCCCTGGGCCCGGCTGCATTGGTTCCTCAGCCCCATCTTGGCTTCTCTTTTTTGTCCAAGCTGGTTGAAATGGTTGTTTCATGTCTGGAAAGAAAATGAATAATACACCCAACTTTAGGCTTAGTGAGCTGCAGAAAGCTGGAATCAAGGCTGCCCTTTGGACTACAAAGCTGGTTATTATGAATATTTTTGAAGAATGTTGTTAATTCTTCAGATTGGTGTTACTGCAAACACCAAACTGAAACCAAAACCAAACCAAACAAAACCTAGCAAGCAAATAAGAGATCTGAGGTTGCCGTATTGTAGTAAGGGGCGTTCCCATCTTTCCTGCCGCAGCTCAGGTATCAGCCGGACAGTTCTGCTTGGCGTGCACCCCACAACCACACATGCCTCAACTCTGATCTCAGCTCGGGTCTTCCCAGGTCCTCTTTCCCAGGGGTTCCCACTGTGGTCTATCACTCCATGTCACTTGACACCACCGGGAAGGCTATTTCACTACATCCGCATAGAAGGACAGGAAAACAGCCGAACAGCACACAACTCCAGGAAGAATTGTTAACACCAGCAGGGACAGCTAGGGGTCTACCTCATGCAGGGAAGTGGGGAAAAGGAGTACATGAGAAGCTCTGAGACACAGCAGGACTCTCCCAAGGAATATTTAGTCCAGAAATAATTATTTAAAGCTGGGTGGAGCCTTAAAACCATTTGCCACAGAAATCAAAAGCCCTTTATAGGCATTTCATCTATGCCAGTCCCACCTAAAGTGGACACAAAGCACAGTTCCAGTCCCTCTCATCACGCCTACAGAGGACAGAACGGATCAGCCGTTCATCCTCTTCCCCATCCTCGATTCATCCTAGATGAAAACGGCAATGATTCTTGGGTCGCCTGATCACAGAGGGTACAGGAGAGGGGCACCTGGATATGTCATTCACTCCCATGTTTGAAGGTAGCTAAGGCTTAGAGAGGTTAAGTGAATTATCCAAAGTCACACAGCCACATAGTAACAGAACCCAGACGAGAAGTCAGAAACTCTTGTCTAGTGCTCTTTTCTCTCCACTGGGCTGCTTAGGAACACTTCTCAGGCAATGCCGAAGACATTTCAAAGAGTGTGCATTGGAACCGAAACCAATAAAGTAACCACGATGTCCTCAGATATCCACATGACAGCCCTGGGATGTCCTGGGCATTTTTTATCCCCATGCAAAGAGGTCCACGACGGGCAGACAGACTCCTGTGGAACTGTAGGGCTGTGCTTTTCAAACACTGGATCATGAAATCAACTTGTGGGTTGAATAGCCTTTCTGAGTAGAATATAAAATATCAACACTGTACCATACGATAAAGTTAAATATTATGTCACAAAATCTTTGATACCATGTGTATGTGGATGTGATGTAAAAAGTTTGCTATTTTTTTTTTTTTTTAATGGTGGGTCACTGTCAAAATGTTTTGAAAACTCTGCTTTAAGGAATAGCTTCTGGAGAAACTCCCAGCTGTTACAGTTCAAAGCTTTCACATTCTCTGCAGGTAGAAATTAATGCAAAAATGCTTTTATTTTTTAATGTAGTAAACAAGATTTGGAAGCTATTTTAGTAAAGATCCAATTAACCAGAACACTCAGGGAATTTAACGTCCTGGTTAATTGAATCTCTTCATTAACGAGGACAAATTGAAAAACCTTGTCAAGATACAGAGTCATAGAACATTATGGGTGGAAGAGACCTTGGAAATTGGTTTTCACCAACTCCCTCACTATCTTGCTGGCAAAAGCTGAGGCCCAGAAGGAGAACGTGGCTTGCCCTAGGCCCTAAGGTCAATTGAGGGTTCAAGCCAAGACCTCAGCCCATAAATCACCTGCCCAACTCTCTTGTGAGACTGGGCTGAATCTTAGTGAAATCATGTGTAATAATCCTTGGGCTTGCTTAAGACGAAAGCACAGCATTTAGCCTGTCTATTGCCATTTGCTTTTTCTCACAGCTCAGTGCAGTTGGTTTTACAGAATTTAGAACAAACACCAAAGATCTGCTGGTAGCATCAAAAGGTTGGTGTGGTGTGGTTGAGCATCTTTCTCTCTGTCTCTCTTTCTGTCTCTCCTCTTCTTTTTTATTTATTTATTTATTTATTTATTTATTTATTTTTGAGACAGAGTCTCGCATTGTCACCCACGCTGGAGTGCAGTGGCATGATCTTGGCTCACTGCAAGCTCCGCCTCCCAAGTTCACACCATTCTCCTGCCTCAGCCTCCCAAGTAGCTGGGACTATAGGTACCTGCCACCACGCCCAGCTAATATTATTTTGTGTGTGTGTGTGTGTGTGTGTGTGTGTGTGTGTGTGTATTTAGTAGAGACGGGGTTTCACCATGTTAGCCAGGATGGTCTCCATCTCCTGACCTCGTGATCCGCCCACCCCGGCCTCCCAAAGTGCTGGGACTACAGGCATGAGCCACCACGCCCGGCCCCTCTCCTTTTCTTTTTCTTTGTTTGCTCTGATCTTTTTTCTTCCCATACATTATTGGTTTTCCAAGACACAGGGTGACACCCTTTTTTTAAAATATATTTTTTATATTGCTTGAGGCTGAGAGAAGCTATTTTCATTCTTGGAACTCCCTAAACCATTCCTGTGACCCGTTTCTGCCTATAAGCCACTATTTAATGAGTTTTATCATATGGAGAATAAACCCTGGGAAACCGAAATGCATAGCCTTGTCCTTCGGTGGCATGCACTGTTCTCCGTGCACATTTGTTCATTAAGCACATACACATAATGTATCAGGCACTAAGAATGAAGCAGGGAACAAAACAGAAAAATCCCTGCCCTTAGGGAACTTACACTCTAATAGTAACAAATAAGCACACAGTGAACAAATAAGCAAATAAGCACATGGTAGGTCAGAAGGCAATAAAGTTGAAGGAATAGGGAAAGGCAAGCTAGAGGAAAATAGGGATTTCTGAGGGTGGGTGCTTACTATTTCATATGGAGTAGTCAAAGAAGGCCTTGTGAATCAAGAAGCAGAGGTCTAAAGAAAGTAAGGGCATGAGGCAGCTCACAGTCTGGGAGAAGAGAGCTCCTGGCAGGGGAAAAACAGCACTGTGTCAGGCTACAAATACCTTCCATTGAGTACCAATGATTTCTGACTCATCAACTCCACCTTGCCGATGACACTGTCCTAGAGGTTAGTTTTTTGTTTGTTTGTTTATTTGTTTGTTTTAATTTTGAGATGGAGTTTTACTATTGTTGCCCAAGCTGGAGTGCAATGACACGATCTCAGTTCACTGCAACCTCCACCTCCTGGGTTCAAGCAATTCTCCTGCCTCAACCTCCCGAGTAGCTGGGATTACAGGCACTTGCCACAATGCCCAGCTAAGTTTTTGTATTTTTAGTAGAGACAGGGCTTCACCATGTTGGCCAGGCTGGTCTCGAACTCCCGACCTCAGGTGATCCACCTGCCTCGGCCTCCCAAAGTATTGGGATTACAGGTGTGAGCCACCGCACCTGGGCCCTAGAGATTATTAGGTACCAATTTAGGGAGAAGACATTGCACTATTTCATTCAATGAGCCAGGATTCTGTGCTGAAATATGCAGATGATCCCTGCCCACCTGATATTAATGATGAATCAAAAAATGTCCACACAGGTCAGGTTACAATTGCAGTAAAAATGTTGCAAAGGAGGGAGGTACAACATGCAAGTCTTCCGGAATAGGAAGAAGGATAATTTCAGGCAGAGGAAACACCAGGCATGAAGGCACAGAGGTAGAGAGGATGGTGCATTCAGGGATCCTCTTTTGGTCTGGTTGGGAGGTGAGTGTCAAGAAATGAGGACAGAAGCAAGTAAAAAGTAGAAGAAGAAGGCTGGGCATGGTGGCTCATGCCCACAATCCAAGCATTTTGGGAGGCCGAGGCGGGCAGATCACTTGAGGCCAGGAGTTCAAGACCAGCCTGGTCGATATGGTAAAACCCTGTCTCTACTAAAAATATGAAAATTAGCTGGACGGGGTGGCACATGCCTGTAAACTCAGTTACTTGGGAGGCTGAGGCATGAGAATTATTTGAACCCAGGAGGTAGAGGTTGCAATGAGTCAAGATCGTGTCACTGCACTGCAGCCTGGGCAACAAAGTAAGACATTGGAAAGAAAGAAAGAAAAGAGAAAGAAAGAAAGAAAGAAAGAAAGAAAGAAAGAAAGAAAGAAAGAAAGAAAAGGAAGGAAAGGAAGGAAAGAAAAGAAAGGAGGACAGAACTGGGCAGAAATGTGGGTGTCACTGTACTCTCTGTACATTATTAAAATGCTCTCGGTAACACTATTAAAATCCTTCCTAGCTGAAATGAAAGAAGTGGGCTGGGGTGTGGTACTGTCATGGGAAGGCTCTAGAGAGGAAGACAGGAGCACACATAAAATCATAACTTTTCATTTACAGCAGAAAAATAAACTGATCAGACTCGCCTTTTATAAAGATTCCCTTGATACACAGAGGATGAAAAGAGGGAGAGCATGGAAGCAGGTGAATCAGTGAAGAGGCTGACAGATCCATGGTAATCCAGCTGAGAAATTCCCTGGGCCCGCCCAGAGGGACTGACAGAAGACAGGAAAGAGTGGGCTGAAACTGATGGCTATTGTGAAGACAAGATCGACACCAGCCGGAAGGGGGTTAGATATTGGGCACAAGAAACAAGAGTAGGGGAAAAGGGAGTTGTTCTCTCATAGAAGACAGATGTTGGCTTTAACACAGCAGTTGTAGAACTGGCCAATGAATTTGGGTTAGTAGATTCCAACTACAGAATATCTCAAAATATAAGATGAGATATGAAATGCCATTAATTCTTAAAAAAAAAAAAAAAAAAAACGGGATTTACATATCTCAATATCCCCTCCTTGGAGGCTATGCGTTTCCTCCTACAGTGATGTCGCTACTAAGAATTACACTGGGCTTCCAAACGGGACTTCCCTTTATAACCATATCCCAAGAACTGGAAAATTCTCATCCTTTTAGGAAAATTTTGATTTTTGGAAGAGATGCAATGTCATTTGCTGCAAGCAGATCTGTGGTTGCCTGGGACAGGGAGATGGGGTCATGGAGCAGGAGGGATGGAATACAGAAGGGTCACAAGAAAGCTTTGAAAGGTGTTGGACCTGTTTCTTATCTTGATTGTGGTGATGGCTGCATGAATGAATACATAAGTCAAAACTCATCAAACTGTACACTTACATATGTGTGGTTCATTGTAGGTCAATTCTACCTTGAGAAAGCTATTTTTAAAAAGTTATTTGCCGCAAAAAGTAAGGACTAAGGTCCATCACCAAGCTGAGGAATGCCCCCTCCTTTTTTTAAGTGAAAATGTAAGAGAATACTTTTCTTGTGTGCCTTCTAAATTGACTTGGAGCCAATTCTCAATTGTAGGTGGTTGTTTTTTTGTTAAAAAAAAAAAATTATAGAATCACTGAAACAAGTGATCTTTCTCCACTATAGGACAGTCCTCGTGTGGGCATGTAAGTTCTAGAACATATGTTTTTAAGCTTTACAGGCATGTTCTGCAATCTAAATTGGAATCCAGTGACTTGGTAGCTTTTGGTTCTTCTACTCAGGCTCCATGTTGGTCTCTACTCAGACCAACTCTGCAGGTCTCAGATTTCCTCATCTGGAAATGTATATTTTCCCTTGCTTAGCTCATTTGTATAAAGGTTTGGATGGGAAGTGTCATCGCTTCCACTAGCTAGGATTTGGGTTTCAGACATCCAGGGCCAGCCTCACAGAGCTGGAATCCCAGAAAGCTTTCTTTGCACATGCACACACATACACACATGCACACCCAATCCCCCGCCAAGAAAAAATTGTCTTCTGACCAGTTTGCCAATGTCCGGCATTAGAGCATTTCTTCCTCCTTCCTTTTAGGATAAACATTTCCTTCTCTCAGAATCCTGTTTGAAAATAGAATCCTGGAGGTCAGGCCTGGATGCTGTGCCTATGAGGAGAGCTAAAGGTATCCGGCGGCACCATGAGGACACTGGTGTCCAAAAGAAGAGGCCACCAGAGGGGGGCACGGAATGCAGAAGGGCAAAGTACCACTGGGGGCCTGAACTACAGCTACTTCACCATTGTCTTATTCATTCATTTATTTATTTATTCAAAAGGCATTTATGTTGCACCAACATACCCACCTTAATTCAACATCTGGGCTTAATACAGAGTACAGTTATACAAAACAGCAAGTGTAGCGAAGCTGATTAGCAACCTAAAACTGCACTCTGACACCTGTCAATAGCAAGAGAGTTGGCCGATGGCTCAGCAGTTTGTCCCACAATAACTCAGAGGGCAGACCACATGTTCATATCAACCTTTAACAGCAGTTTAGAATTAAATGAGGCAGAATATTGACAAATGGAAATTTCAGGGAAGTATTAAAATATGAATGCAAAACAGGTGGGGACAATATTAAAATCGTTCATCTAAAAATAGTCTAATTCCACGCAGTAGCCAAACCCTATTAGGTTTCAAGTTCATTTGGGTTCACGGTTTGTCTGCCACCTTCTTTGACTTTATCAGGCCAAGATAGGGAAGAAAGAGGGTCCCCTTCACTATCTTTTGTTTGTTTGTATTTCTTTGTGAGACGGGGTCTCTCTGTGTTGCCCAGGCTGGTCTCAAATTCCCGGGTTCAAGTGATCCAGCTCAGCCTCCCAAAAGGCTGGGATTACAGATGTGAGTCACCATGCCCAGCCCCCTTCGCCATCTTTATACTCAACCATGCACTGGCATCATCTGAGGCCAAGGTCAAGAACTTAGAGTTTCAGGAACCAGGAAGAAAATGTTAACAGGAGCTGCTGAAAGTTGGAAAGGACTTGGGAGTGATTTACAAGGAAAGTTCATCTCTTAAATCTCCCTTTTGATTTGTCTCCCTTCAGACAAACAAAAGTAGAACCGCAGTGGGGTCAGGCATAAAATTTCCAAACACTTGGCTGGGCATGGTGGCTCCCATCTATAATCCCAGCACTTTGGGAGGCCAAGGCAGGCAGATCACTTGAAGTCAGGAGTTCGAGACCAGCCTGGCCAACATGGCAAAACCCTATCTCTCCTAAAAATACAAAAATTAGCCCCGTGTGGTGGTGGGTACCTGTAACCCCAAGCTACTTGAGAGACTTAGGCAGGAGAATCGCTTGAACCCAGGAGGCGGAGGTTGCAGTGAGCCAACATCGTACAACTGCACCACAGCCAGGGTGACAGAGTGAGACTTCGTCTCAAAAAAAAAAAAAAAATCCTGAACACTTACTTGGCATCTCCTGTGTGCCAGGTGCTTGCTAGGCCCAAGGGACATATAGGAGAAGGAAGTAAGGCCCCAGATGTGCCAGCTCACATCTACTCAGCTGTAACCCGGGGCAACAGTCTTGAGAACCAACAGTCTTGAGAACCAAGCTTCCTCCTCAAAGCTCATCTGTGAGACTGGCAAAGACAGAGCTGCCCAGGAAGTTCCACTGTTGAAGGAGAGAGTGGGACTCAGGGCCCAGGCTGGGGATTGTGGGGAGTTTCATGGTGCCTTCCACCTGTCATCTTCCTACAGGAACTGCCCCCTGATAAAGGGCTGAACCCAGGATCCCAGGATGTATGCCATGTGACCCTGCGCTCTTGCCATCCCCTCCTTCTCCACACTGACTGGAGGAGGGTTGGGAGGGGCCATCTGCCAAGCTGGTGACCGAGGCCCTCAGGCCCTATGTGGACACGGGCTAGGGTCACTTGGCTTCTCTCTCATGGCGATGAGAGCAGCCTCACTCCACTGGGTATGGCCGGAGACAGTATTGTTTTACATCTATTGCTGTTTGCACGCTGCTCTGTTGAATATGACTTTCTCCTGGTGATGTGGAGTAAGCCAGATAGGGCATGAATAGCCAAAGGCAAGAGGGAGTCAGGGAAGAAGCTGGTGGCAGGATGGGAAGGAGTGGGCCCTGAGCTTGCCAAGGCACCTGAAGGGGCCTGGGATGAAGGTGGCCAATGCCACTGCAGGGTCTTCAAAGCAAACCAGACAGGCTCCAGAGCCACCTGCTGTCCTCCCCGCCGCATGGCCCCTGGAAGGCTTGACCCCATCTGGCTCCTGTCTTAGATATCTGTTAGATATCTGTGGATATCTGTGGGATGCTCCACAGCACTCCACTTGATGCAACATCAAACTCACTGCCCCAAGCGCCCCTTACTTGAGTGTGCTTGAGAAAGTTTCTGTTCTGGCAAACAAATGAGCCAAATGGCAGTTGTGCCAGAAACTTCCCGCCCCTGTTGAGTGCAAAGGGTGGAAACCAGGATGTGGTCCCAAGGAGACCAGAGTGGTCTTTCCTACAGCTGTTTGCCCATTTTGGAACAAAGAGGGTGAGCCCACAGCTCTGTTTCCCCGCTAGGTGCTTAATATGTTTTTTGGTTTTTTGGTTGTTTTTTTTTTTCTTTTTTTTTTTTTTAAATTTATTTATTTATTATTATTATTATACTTTAAGTTCTAGGGTACATGTGCATAACGTGCAGGTTTGTTACATATGTATACTTGTGCCATGTTGGTGTGCTGCACCCATCAACTCGTCAGCACCCATCAACTCGTCATTTACATCAGGTATAACTCCCAGTGCAATCCCTCCCCCCTCCCCCCTCTCCATGATAGGCCCCATTTACAAATCAGTTTGGCAAAGTTTAGAGTCAGCAATGTGGTGCAGCAGAAATTAAACTAGAGCAGGGTCACACACCTGTGGCTCCCTTAATTAGCTGTGCGAGACTGGCCAAGTAATTTAAGTCTATGTCCTAGTTCTCTCATCAGAAATACAGGACAAATAATACTTGCATTGAAGGTTTCATATGAAGATCACATGGGAAAACAGGCATAAGAAGCCTTGGAAATGCATGAGTAAGAGCAACACTGTTTCATGAAGTGGGAATGAAAATGGGAGGTATGAGGGTGGTACCACTCATGTCAACCAGCCAAGAAGTCCCTACCATCCCCCTCCACCAAGCTCAATAGCCTCAACTAAAGAAGCCAAAAGATCAATCTCTGAATCCCTCCCAAACAACCCAAAGGCAGTGGCTACCTGTCTACACCAAAGCTGCTCATTCCACAAGGAACGTTAGCAGAATTGGAGTTTGTTCCCCTCCTCCACTCCCTCCATCTCCATCCTCAGATACAGATATAGATATATAGATTAGATATAGATATAGATAGGTATAGGTATATACATAGATACAGATATAAACAGGTCTAGATATAGATATAGTTAGAAACAGAAATAGATAGATATAGATAAGTATAAAGATCAGCATAGATGAAACTGCCTTTGCAAAAATTATAACTAAGGAAATCATGAGAGTGAAAGAAATCAGACCTAACCAACTCCATCTTGCTTCTAACCTATAAGCTGTCCTTGTTCATTCCTGGGCATAGGCTGAACTAACTTTGGGAAGGAATGCAGTTCATGGCTTGACTCAGAAACAAAATTGATAACAGCCCTTTCCCAAAAAGACCGCCTTCTTGCCTGGGGGCCAGTCTGCTTTTGCAGGACTAACAAATTAGCTACAAGATTACAAATTACAGTTTAGGGCCAGGCGCGGTGGCTCACACCTGTAATCTCAGAACTTTGGGAGGCAGAGGCGGGCGGATCACTTGAGGCCAGGAGTTCAAGACCAGCCGGGCCAACATAATGAAACTCCATCTCTACTAAAAATACAAATATTAGCTGGGAATGGTGGTACATGCCTGTAATCCTAGCTGCTCTGGAGGCTGAGGCAGGAGAATCACTTGAACCCGGGAGGAGGAGGTTGCAATAAGCTGATATGATACCACTGCACTCCAGACTGGGCAATAGAGGTGAGACTCCGTCTCAAAAGAAACAACAAGAAAAAGAAATGTACAGATTAGGGGTCATGCAGCCTCTTGCTCCAAGACTCTGAACCTCCCCAAATTGCTCCTGAGGATAATATCACTATTGTGAAACCTAAGATCAGTGCTTGAGATATTTTACAGACCCTGCACTTGATGGATCAGCTGACACCACCCAGACCATAATCTGGCTCAACCAGTTCTGCGATCCCACCCAGGAACAGAAGACAGCAAGAAACACTCACTTCGACCCCCTATGATTCCATTTCCAACTGACCAATCAGCATTTCCCACTTCCCAAGCCACTACCCACCAAACTATCTTTAAAAACTCTGATCCCTGAATGCTCGGGGAGACTGATTTGAGTAATAGTAAAACTTCAGTCTCCCACACAGCCAGCTCTACATGAATTACTCTTTCTCCATTGCAATTCCCGTCTTGATAAATCAGTTCTGTCTAGGCAGCAGGCAAGGTGAACCCATTGGGTGGATATATAGGTATAGATAGTTAGAGGTATAGGTATAGGTATAGGTAGAGATAGAGAGATAGAGACAAAAAGATATGGACATCGCTTCCAGCTGCAGGTAGCAACACAACCCAGTTGAAAGTGGCTTTAACAGGGCCGGGCATGGTGGCTTTCTCCTGTAATCCTAGCACTGTGCGAGGCTGAGGCAGGTGGATCACAAGCTCAGGAGATCGAGATCCTGGCTAACATGGTGAAACCCCGTCTCTACTAAAAATACAAAAACATTAGCTGGGCATGGTGGTGGGCACCTGTAGTCCCAGCTACTCAGGAGGCTGAAGCAGGAGAATGGTGTGAACCCGGAGGCGGAGCTTGCAGTGAGCCGAGATTGTGCCACTGCACTCCAGCCTGGGTGGCAGAGCAAGATTCCATCTCAAAAAAAAAAAAAAAAAAAAAAAAGAAAGTAAGTGGCTTAAACAATAGAAAATTCTCATAACTAGTTCCAGTTCCAAGATGTGTTAATTTAGTGGCACCTCAGTGCCATAAAGGACTCAGAACTTCTCATTTCCTTCCTGTCATCTCTCCTATATTAGCTGATGTCCTCAGGGCCTATTGCCACAGGGTGTCACAAAGGCTGCTTTAGTGCCACATAGTACATTCTCCCCCAGCCACATCCAAAAGCAGGAGGGGAGATTTTTCTCCAATGTCTCTTTTTATTAGGGCAGAAAATATTCAGGAATGTTCTCCTTCTCACACACACCCACTCTGTATAGACACAGCCTCTCTGGAGGGAGTGGGCCCTGACAGCAAGGAAGAAGGACAGGGTGAGGGGGTGGTGTGGAGCAGACAGCTGAAGGGATGGAGAGAGGGTTCAAGTGCACAGAATGGCTCAGGTGCAAGAATTCAGTTCATTCTTGCTGAGCAAAGCAAGAGGAATTCGTTTCTGAGTCTTAACTGGCCCACAAAATTGCTGTGGAGGCTGAAGAGATCCTAACGGTCACCCTGCAGACCTGGGCCACCAAGCGAGCTGCTGCTTGGTCTGTGCTCAGAAAGCCAAGGGCTCCATAACCAGACTCCCACGGCCAAACTCAGGAAGCCCCCAGACAGTGTTGCCATCTACACTGACTACACGGTGCCCACCATAGGGCACACCACCCAAAAGGTGACTCAGCCTCTTAACACCCGCAGGGCCAGAGACCACACACTGAGATGTCCACCCTGGCTACTGCAGAGAAACCAAACACTTCCCCAACCAAATTTTCTAATAGAATCTTGCCAACCCCCCAACCAACTTCAGTCATTTAAATGTCACAGGAGAGCATCCAATGGGCAGAATCAAGTCACAGCTGAAATTATAGCTGCAAGAGAGTCTGAAAAATGTGATTGTTAGCTCTCAATCCCCTGCAATTACAGGAAGGCACCACAGAAGAAGGGTGGAAGACGCTGAGCTCCAATCCCCCAAAATCTACCACAGCAGTTAGCTGTGTCTGCCACCCCTTCTCTCCACAGTTTCTAACTTTGATTTGGGTCAGTCCATATGTTGAAGGGGAGAAGGGAGGAGCTCTGTCCCAGAATCCAGGGTTACAATGCATGACAATTAACATAGTTCATTCTCCTGGTCACGGTAATTGGCTGAGGCAGTCACATGACTGTGGGCTGCTGAAGCTGATCAAACCTCAGGACTTTTGCTCAAGCTCCTGGAAAATGGGTTTTCTATTTCCAGCTGAACATGAAAAAATCTGGAGCTGCTACATCCACCTTCCACTGTGAGAGAAGAGCCTGTCTGAAAAATGGAGCAACTGAGATGAGGCAAAGCCAATGTAATATTTTAAACCCTTGGATTCAGCCCCTCCTGAAGCCACCTAGGCTTTTTAGGTACATAAACCAATATCTTTTCTTCTTGTTTAAGTCAATTCGAGTTGTTATCTACAAGAAAAACAGATAGATGAAGGTTATCAAAGACTCACTTTGATTATTTTCTTGAACATGCAGGCAGTGGTCACTGGCTTACTGAGATCAGTCCTCCAGCTCCTTAGAAGTTAACTACTCACACTGAAGTGACAAAGTCCAGAGAAGGTGGAGAACTGGGAGCAGTCAGAGCAAGGGCTGCAGGATGGTCAGCGGCAGCCTCTGCTTTCCTCCATTCCACAGACACTACTCCTGTCTCTAACTTGCCCATGGGCTGGAGCTGTGTTAATTTTGCTCTCAAATATTATAGATGTCTTAACATCTTCCTTGGGGATCCCACTGAAAAGTAATAACATCAGAACACATTATTGCACTCTCAGATATATCTTAAAATACATACTGTATCTAAAATTTTGCATTTTGGATGAATAAACATTCTTTCTCATTAATCAAATAAACCAATTAATAAGAACAAATGTATTTTTCTTTTTCTCTTTCTTTTTTTTTTTTTTGAGACGGAGTCTCACTCTGTTGCCCAGGCTAGAGTGCAGTGGCATGATCTCGACTCACTGCAACCTCTACCTCCCAAGTTCAAGCGATTCTCCTGCCTCAGCCTCCCAAGTAGCTGGGATTACAGGCACCCACCACCACGCCCAGCTAATTTTTGTATTTTTAGTACAGAAGGGGTTTTGCCATATTGGCCAGGCTGGTCTCGAATTCCTAGCCTCAAGTGATCTGCCCGCCTCGGCCTCCAAAGTGCTGGGATTACAGGCATGAGCCACTGTGCCTGGCCTACCCCATTTTACATAATGTGATTATTATGCATTGCATGTCTGTATCAAGACATCTCCTGTACCCCACAAATACCTACAACATACCCACAAAAATTAAAATAGAAAAAATGTTTTTAAGTATAAGGAATATTAAAAATATCCACAGAGGAAACACAAATCAATAAAAATTCATAAAATTTTTAAAAACTAATATATTTTTCTTCGTTTCTAATATCAAACATGTTGCATGTATGAACTACTCAACACATTTAAGCTGATTCTGTTTTTTTAAACCACAGCCTGGATGAGGTGAGACAGAGGTCCAGGGAGCCTGACTGTCCTGATCCTTGAGTGAACAGCAGGGCAGGGAGAACCCTGGTGAGTCAGTGCCCAGTGGACCCTGTGATGTGCGGCTCAGATCCCCCTTTGGGAAAGGAAAGCTGATTGCTCCAGATGCTGGAGGGGTTGTCAGCTGGAGAGGTCTCAGCTGTCAACTCTCTTGGGGGATTATCATGGCTGAAGATGACTGCCTCCCCCAAGATCATGCCTCTTTTCAAGGGCAGCCGGTATCCCCGATGCATGGAGGAAGGTCAGGCTCCCTCGCCTCAACTGGGACAAGTGAAGGGCCCGCCCAGCTCCAGAGCTCCCTGGTGCCTGGCTGAGGCCTTCATGGGGCCTGAATTGTAGTCCAGTTTCCTTCCCTTCCTTTCCCCTCCCTTCCTCAGGCGCTGATCCTAAAGGCACTCCCTTGTAAACATCCTGCTCTCTAATCTCCATCGGAGTCGGCTTCCCAGGAAACCGCCTGCGCCATTGTAATACAGGCAGGAGTTCCTGGACTCCAGGATTTAACCAGGTAGAACAGAAAAGAATTCTAAACCAATTTACAGCATCTATTCCTGCTGCCCCCCTCCCCACTCCATCTTCTTGTGGAAATAAAATTACCCTTCATGGTCTGGCTGCATGGCCCACCTTCTCTCCAAAACTCCCCTGAACCCCGAAGTAGCGGCATCCCCCCCCCGTCCTAAATTCCCATAGCATTTTGTGTGTCCCCTTTTCAGGAAGCATCATCTGCTGGTATTTCCTCATTTCTGCATTTTCGGTGTCAGCCACTGAGCTCTTGAGTCCATAAGACACCTTCTCAGAGCCAGCTTTCTGACCTATAAAATGGGAGCAATGATACTCCGGGGGCTTTAATGAGCAACCAGATAATCTCCTACCCCAGTGCCTGCCCCACAGGAAAAGCTCACTAGGCTAATTCTCTCTCTCCTTCTTCCTGAAGGGACCACTCTCCTCAGCCACAATGGGGGTTTTTCCCTCTTTCTGCTCTTTGGGGAGAAGGGGGGCAGCAGGAACCTCCCTGAGGCCATTTCTGCCTCGTGGGTGTCTGCCTTCTCCACAAGCTGCCCTCCACGGGGGACTGGCTACTTGCAAAGAAAAGTGGCATCATTTGGGCTTTGAAGAGACAAAGGACTCACACAGGTACTCCTAAGTGGTCAAACTGCAGTTAGCTTGTCCTAGAACATCTAAAACTCCATCTATTTTTAGGACCAGAGTTAATTTTCTGGCTTGGTGTGAGCTGCCAGGATGGGGGAGGTAGTTGAAAGGAGATGGTGTTTCACTCCTAGGTCTTTACCCAAAGGAACTGAAAACAGGGACTAGGGCAGGTGCTTGTACACCCATGTTCATTGCAGCACTATTCACAATAGCCAAGAGGTAGAAGCAACCCCAATGTATCAACAGATGAATGGATGAAATGTGCCACACACATACAACGAAATATGCTTCAGCCTTAAAAAGAAATAAAGTTCTGGCTGGGCATGGTGGCTCACACCTGTAATCCCAGCACTTGAGGGGGGCCTGTAATCCCAGCACTTGGGGGGAAGAGGTGGGCAAATCACATGAGGCCAGGAGTTTGAGACCAGCCTGGCCAACATGGCGAAACCCCATCTCTACTGAAAATACAAAAATTAGCCAGGTATGGTGGTGGGCACCTGTAATCCCAGCTACTCAGGAGGCTGAGGCACAAGAATTGCTTGAACCCGGGAGGCGGAGGTTGCAGTGAACCAAGATCGTGCCACTGCACTCCAGCCCGGGCGACAGAGCAAGACTCCATCTCAAAAAAAAAAAAAAAGAAAAAGGAAATGAAGTTCTGACACATGCTACAATGTGGATGAACCTTGAAAACATTATGTTCAGTGACATAAACTGAGACACAAAAGGACAACTATTAAATGATTCTACTCATGTGAAATATCTAGAATAGTGAAAGTCATAGAGATAGAAAGTAGACTGGCAGCTACTAGGGCTTGGGAGGGGAGTGAGAATAAGGGGTTATTGCTCAATGTGTGCAGAGTTTCTGTTGGGGGCTATGTCAGCTAGACAGGGTGGAATTAGACAGTGGAGATGGCTGCATACTAAATGTGAATGTATTTCATGCCACTGAATTGTGCACTTAATAGCTAAAATAGCAAACTTTATGTTATATACATATTTTAGCACAATATTAAAAAGTACTGTAATATCTCGGAAACCATTACACTATAAGTGGGTGAATTGTATGATATGTGAATGATATCTCAATAAAATAGTTTATCAAAATAGATTACTATTCTGGGTCAAATTCAAAGAGCTGTGTAAATTTGAAGACCAAAAAAAAAAAAAAAAAAGAAGAAGAAGAAAAAGAAACAAAACCCCCATAACTGGACAAGCAGAGTGACATTATTTTCAGCCACAGTCTCCCTCCAGACTTCCTTCTTCCTGGCACCCAGAGCCATTTTAGGGCCACACAGTCTCCAGCAGAGTTTCTTGGAATTTGTTGCAGGCAAATGCAATCTCCCAGGACCTCAGTCATTTCATCTGGCAGCTAAAGACCCCCCAGGGTAGGGCAGGCCTTGAACGGATGCTAATGGTGTTCCTTCATTTCTGTGTACCTTTGGAGCTGGTCCCGGGTATGGGGTAGTGGGAGTAGGGAGCTCAAGAAGTAAAGAAGCACTGTCTTCCGTCAGGACTCACAGCTGACCAGGCTGGCCGCAGAGCACTAAGATGCAAGAGGCCACATGTTTTATGCATCCATATTTCCTCCCTCGACTCCCCACTGTGGTCCCTAGTCCCTACCACCACCACACACATAGCCTTGGACCCCAGGCCCTGGGACACAAGTGTGCATGGAGTGTGGTCAATCTAACATGATAATTAATTAGGCAACTCACTTTGCATCATAGAGGAGTCAAGGACTCAGAGGCCTACAAGGGGCAGATCTGAAACCCGGGTGAATGAAGCCAGTCCCAGCAGGCCAGGCAGAGAAGACAGCAAATGGGGTTAGCTGTTGCCACGAAGCTCCAGCCATTTGCTGCCATGTGGGAAAGTGGCCTTGTGTTGCCAGTGCTCCTGGATTTTTAAAGAGGAGCTGAAACAAGGTTTTTTAGATGAAATCTCTTAGTGTTCATTTCATTGCTGGCAACTATTTCAATTTTTTTTTAAAAAGGAAATAAAAGCCAGTTTCTAGGCCTAACAACATATTATTGGTAATATATCTGCAAACCCGATATGACTTGTGACCTGCTGGTTTTTAACATCTGTTTAAACATAATCAGGCTGGGTGCAGTGGCTCACGCCTGTAACCCCAGTACCTCGGGAGGCCAAGGCAGGTGAATCACATGAGGCCAGGAGTTTGAGACCAGCCTGGCCGACATGGTGAAATCCCGTCTCTACTGAAAATACAAAAATTAGTGAAGGGTGGTGGCAGGTGCCTGTAATCACAGCTACTCAGGAGGCTGAGGTGGGAGAATTGTTTAAACTTGGGAGGCAAAGTTGTAGTGAGCTGAGATCGCGCCACTGCACCACTCCAGCCTGGGCAACAGAGTGAGACTCTGCCTCAAAAAATAAACAAACAAACAAACGTAAACATAATCATTGTGATCAAGAACTGGTGCTGAGCTGATAGCGAGGAAGCTGATCCTGTCCTTGAACATGGGCCAAAGGAGAGCCTGGCACTCTCAGAGGCTGCCTGCTTTACTTTGCTACAGACGGATAAAAATTGTGCTGCAATTTATTTTAATTTCATGGGATTTTTAAACAATCTTATTTCCATTTGATGTTGATCATCCTAACGATGATTATGATGAGGATAGTCAAAGAACCCACTGGTTTGGGTTGAAGCGCACATGGGGTTCTCGGGGGAGCAGCAAGTACCGGGGCAGAGCGTGTGCTCCTTTAGGAATCACACCCAGGACACGGGTCCTCTTGCCTATCCCCAGCACGTGTCTCAGGGCCAGGTCAGAGGCTTCAGTGTCAGATAGATATGGTCTGTGCCACAGTTTCCTCAGTTGCGACATGAGAACACTAATACCTCACAGTGTCCTTGGGAGTTAAATGAGACACCTACAGGCCGGATGCAGTGGCTCACGCCTGTAATCCCAGCACTTTGGGAGGCCGAGGCTGGTAGATCACTGAGATCAGGAGTTCGAGACCGGCCTGGCCAACATGGTGAAATCCTGTCTCTACTAAAAATACAAAAATTAGTCAGGCATGGCGGCAGGCACCTATAATCCCAGCTGCTTGGGGGGCTGAGGCATGAGAATACTTGAACCTGAGAGGCAGAGGTTGCAGTGAGCCGAGATCGCACCCCTGCACTCCAGCCTGGGCAACAGGGAGAAACTCCATCTCAAAAAAAAATTTTATATAAATGAGACACCTGCAGGTTCCAGGTCTGTAAAATATCAGGCCACTTCCCAACAAATGCTGAACCTGTCCCACCCCCTACACATCTTGAGCATACCTTGTCCTTGCTTACCAGGTCCAGTTTAAAAAAAATTACCTAGATCAGAGATAGACTTGTGGCCCATGCCAAACCTCAGCTCTTGCTCTCTCTCCCTTTCTCTCTCTCTCTCTCTCTCTCTCTCTATATATATATATATATATATATATATATTTTTTTTTTTTTTTTTTTTTTTTTTTTTCCCTGAGGCAGGGTCTCGCTCTATCACCCAGACTGGAGTGCAGTGGCCTGATCATGGCTCACTGCAGCCTCAACCTCCTGGGCTCAAGTGATTCTCCTGCCTCAGCCTCTCGAGTAGCGGGGCTACAGGCACACACCACCACGCTCAGCTAATTTTTTTAAAAAATTGTGTGGAGGCAGGGTCTCGCTATGTTTTCCAGGGTGTTCTTGAACTCCTGGGCTCAAGTGATCCTCCTGCCTCAGCCTCCCAAAATGCTGGGATTACAGGCACGAGCCACTGCGCCTGGCCAGCTCCATTTTTAATAGCTGACTCTCTTCTTCTTGACAGATTCTTTTTTTTAGGTAACTTTTATAAAGTTCCAAAATAATAACAGCTATTGGCATCCATCCTTTCTCTTTTAAAAAGGTGGGCAGGGGTGTAGGTCGGGGACCAACACAAACAGGTATGGACAGGTGGGCAGAGAGGGAGGGTTCAGCCAAGTCAGGTGAAGGCTGAGGGGGACGTCCAGCGCCCAAGGAGTGAAGCCAGCATCTTGGCCTTGAAACACTAGGTGGTCAGTTCTTTCCCCAGGGAGGCCCCTCTGGCTCTTGGGTACCTCTGTCTGCTGGGGGTAAGGAAAGGAAGAAAAGTGATGTGTATTGAGCACACTTGCTTCTCCTTTTCACTCTCCACATCATGTAATGGTCACAGAATCCTATTCATCCTCCTGAAGGACGCTTCTCATCAACCCCACATTCAGCACTCTACTGAGGACTTCATCACTATTTGCCTTCAAATCTCCAACTGCTCCCCACTCCTCCAGACCATCTTCTGGGGTCCTGGGGCTGGGGCCGGGGAGGCTCTACCTATCTTTCCCAAGCTGAGAGTGGGGATGTAAACACTCAGTGGCTCTCAAGGGAAAAATGATTCCTTAGCCCCAGTCCCTCTGCAGCCTCAGGGCCCACCCCCACCACGCACCCAGCACCAAAGCCACATTGCATTTATCATCATTTCCTGAATAGGCCAGGCCCAGGCACAACTCGGTGCCATTATTCACAGTATTGCCTTTGTGCCTGGCTTTTTTTGTTTTTTTCCCACCAGCCTTTAAGGTGTTATAACCGCATTTCTGCAAACAAGGTGCAATGAAAGTTGGGTCCCTGTTACCAGGGTTCAAGACAAATTTCATGATGACACAATGCATGTGTTAAGGAATATGCTTGACTAGGGGGAAGGGCAAACTTACCAAGCCAGGGCCTGCAAAATAAATGAAGGCAGAGGTCCCTGAACCCATCCATCTTCCCACAGCTGCTGGACCACATTGTGGGTCTATTTAGCAATGGAGGCCCCCACTGCACCTGTCATTCTTTTTTCACATCCTATAAGTAAAAACAAACTCAACAAGGCAGTCTGGTGCGAGGCAGTCTGGATTTGCCAGCTGTTTATAGAAGTGTTCTGAAAGTGCCAACTGCCTGACCCTTGGAGCCCACAGGACAGAAGAGACCTTCTTGTCAGGGAAAGAACCGCTAAGGCCATGGGCTAGGTTCAGATGCAGCTTCTCCAATAGAGAGGAGATAGGAATCTCCCATCCAGCCCAGGCAACCTAGGGAAAGCCCCTGGGGTCACTTTAGACAATTCTACTCCTTCCACCAAGTAAGCAAACTGAGGCTCGGAGCTTAAGGCAGGTGCGAAAGATCACATGCCCTGGAGGTGGTGGAGTCCAGATTGCAGATCAGGCTCTTCCTGCCATGCCGTATGTCACAATCACCCTCGTTATCCAATCCAGGGTCCTCTGCAGCTGTGTGCAGGCCTCATTCTCTCATGGAGTGGCCCCACAGAGTCAGCCCACCCATAGGCATCTCATGTTTATGGGAGGTGAGGGTCCTGCCCTCCTGGGTTCTCCAGGATGACTGGAACCAAGAAGAAGTCTTGAGGATACAACAATACAGGTTCAATTGTGCTGCCTTATCACCCAAGATTTCTAGATGGCAGGGTCACTTTTTCTAAGTTTGGTTGCCCAATGTTTAGTGCCTCCCCAAAAAAAACCTGTGCATGCTCAAGTAAGTGCAGATATTATTAACATCTCATGTCCCTTTCCCAACACAGCAGAAACAGGGGCTCAACACAGATAATAGTGAAGTCCTATAGTGGGGCATGTATGTGTGTGTGTATGTGTGTTTGTATGTATCCCTATGTGGGGCTCTGGGTTGAAAAGCCTGGCAGGAGAGTTTAATAAACTGTCCTTACCTTTGTGCAGTTTTGTGATAGCCAACCCATATGGGTCAAAGACTGCCATAAACTGTGGACCTCTAATAGATAGCAGATAGAATACATAGCAATTCATACCCTAGACTTGCTGTGATGTCAAAGTTTCAGATAATTTAATATAGAGGAATTCCAAAAGCAGTTTAAACACACACACACCATCATAAAATGGTGTTAAACCTGTCCTTCCCTGGCCCAGATCAGGACGTTTCAAGATGTATTTATATCCCTCACCTCTCCTCCTCCCCAGTCCTGGGCAGTCTTTTACTGCCCCATTTGGTCATGGTACTAGCCTTGACCCTGATCAGAATCATTTAAAACAATGCTCCTAGCCTTGCCCCTAAGGATTCACGTGTCCACTGATTGGCCTCCATATGGAAGACACTCCTTGGTTTCTGTTGTTTGCTGGAATTATTTTGCTGTGCCTGAGAAGTTGTTGAAGGGACAGCTTCATGCATCTACAGGCTCCATCTCCTCTGCACAGCTGTGGCAATGTCAGCCCTCAAGGTAAATGCAGTGAACACCGTGGGAGAACTCTCCGGTTGGAGACAAGATGCTGTGAGATGAGGATGACATTCCAAATAGTGCAGCAGGCATTTGGAGATCCAGCCCAAGAAATTCCAGAGGGCATGCAAATTGCTGCCAGCTACAGTAGATGCTGGGACATGTGGACGGACGGTCTGAGGGTGGATGATTCCGGAGTCATTTCGGGAATGCACAATGACCCTCTCAGAAAGCAGTTGGCCAGAGGAAGGCCCAATGAGGATCCAAGAGTGACCTTGTGGTCCTCAACCTTACTGCCTTAGTAATGGATGGAAAACAATCTAAATATAAAGGCATTTCTTTTTCTCCACTGTGGTTGTCCTGCTCAACTTGCAAGTCCAGGGACAAGGCCTAC
This sequence comes from Papio anubis, assembly GCF_008728515.1. Classification (NCBI taxonomy): domain Eukaryota; kingdom Metazoa; phylum Chordata; class Mammalia; order Primates; family Cercopithecidae; genus Papio; species Papio anubis. Next base: position 38,637,317 of record NC_044989.1, read on the forward strand.
TGTCTGGGATGTCAGAGAGCTAAGATTCCATTCTTTAATCATCCTTATTTTTAGTCATGGGGACAAGGGATTTGAATTACTATGGTATCATCTCCTTGGGCTAAAATGCATCTGCTACTAAGAATCTTCATGGAAACGTTAGATCTGATTTTTTTTTTCTTCCATAACCTCTATTGTTGGGGGCATAGGTATTCTCCAAAAACTACTGTTAAATAATCCAGATTTGCTAACCCATCTATAATCTTGTTCTGATTCCCTCTTTAGCTTCATCTTCTCTGTCATCATCATTACTCCCCAGATCACTTAAGTCCCCCTACTTGCACACCTACTACCTAGAGAATGCTGTTTTTAAAAGTCATCTTTCCCTTAATAGATAACTGCACAGAACAGCAAGGAGGCACTCAGGGAGGTGGGGCGTTATGCTCGTCATGGAATTTGGAGAGCAGGCTTGCGTTTGGGAATTCAGCAGTCAGCAAAGGTGCCGGTCCTTTTTTTGGAGACCTGTCAGTCCTCAGTTGAATATCAGAGTACACTCCTGACCTGCTGCAGTTTGCATTCAGTGATTTTGATCTTTCCAGCAGGGTGTGTTGCTATGGCGAGCTTCCCATTGGCTCAATGAGCCTCATTTGGAATCAGATGGGTAATTATGTCTTTTCTGGCTTCCCACCCTATTCTGATTGGTGTACTTTACCTAACCTGAGCCAGCAGCAACTGTCTCAAACTCTCTGCATCCCTTTCTACTTAATCTAAGAAGCTTGCTTGACTAGACAGTAAATATCAATGGCTAAAAGACTCAGAATTCCTCCTCCCCCTCTATGTCCTCTCCCATCTTTCTTCTTCCTTGTCAACTTATGTGATAACAGTACCTTGATTTTTTTTTTTTTTTTTTTTTTTTTGAGATGGAGTTTCTCTCTTGTTGCCCATGCTGGAGTGCAATGGCATGATCTTGGCTCACCACAACCTCCACCTCCCAGGTTCAAGTGATTCTCTTGCCTCAGCCTCCTGAGTAGCTGGGATTACAGGCATACGCCACCACGCCTGGTTAATTTTATATTTTTAATAGAGATGGAGTTTCTCCATGTTAGTCAGGCTGGTCTCGAACTCCTGACCTCAGGTGATCCACCCACCTCAGCCTCCCAAAAGTGCTGGGACTACAGGCGTGAATCACCATGCCTGCTAAGACCTTGATTTTTAATCTTCCTTTTTATCTTTCCAGTTAGTGTCACACCTTTGAGTTCATCTGGGATAGGAGGGGAGAGGGGGTAGGTTGGAGGGCTAGTCTGAGTGCCCTCAAGATGAGAGCATTTCCGAGGCAGGGTCACCTGCTTAGACGGTTGCCCTGACCCCTTTCCTATGTGGGAAGAGAGGACAGAGCCCAGGCAAATCTTCCTTGCAGTGGAAATGACCAAGGTCTGGCTCTCAGGATGAGTAGCTTTGATGAAGGTCACTTGGAAGCTATTTGGCAGGTATGAGCTCAAAACCTTGCTTGCTCTCATCCTACACATCCCCATGAGTTCAATGCTTCTCAGAAAGTTTTAGTCACAGAACCTTCACTTGAAACGAAATTCAAGCAGAATTGCACTGGAGCAGATAGCAGCTGAGTGGCTGAGAGCCAGGGATGTGGGGGTGCCGGGAGTAGGCGTCCCCTCAGTCACCCCTTTCCCCACCCTCTGTCCTTGCAGTACCCCCACCAAACATCCCAAGAACCACTGCCCCCCAGACCACACAGCCTCCTTTAGCCAAAGGGCATTGTAAGCTGAGCCTTCCCTATCCCCCATTCCTCCTTTCTCCAACCAGAGAGGACAGATGCTCCCAAGTAAATGAGCTGAAATTCAAGTCAGAGACATTCCTAGGGGCTGTTTACTTGGTGTTCCATGCCTAATGGGTTCGGATGTGCCCTCTGGCTGAATCACGCCTCTGACGGTCCAGCAGACGCTGCCAAGAAGCAGGGTTGGCGTTGGGCAGCAGGGTCACCATCACAGACGTGTGGCATCTGATACCTCCCCACCTGCTTGACCCTTCCAGCATCTCTCCCTTCGACAGACAGATTCCTGGCTCCGTTGTTCGGGGTTTCCTCATGCCTTCTCATGCTTTCTGTACTGCGTCTGCACTGAGTCTGAGATCAGGCAAGCATCTCAAATTACAGAGCAGGGATTTGGGAGAGAAGAGAAGATACTGAAATGGTAATACCCAAGAAAGTCCTGCTTTTTAAAAAAATATATTGGGTAGTACTCGGCGAGCATCCAGCAGAGCAGGTAGTAGACTCCACATCCCTTTGTCCTTAATCTAAGAGGCTTGTTTGAGTAGGCAATCTACATCTTGATATCTTCTGGGAGCAGTGGTAGTGTGCCGGACCTGGAGCCAGAAGCCTGATTCTGCTTCCAGCTCAGCAGTGAACAGTTCCAGTGACCCTCAGCAAATGTCTTGACCCTTTAAACTTGGCCTATATTGTTAATAAAATAAAATGTCATTTCCAAGGCCTCTTCTAAGCTCTATCTTTGTGTTTAACAGGCCACTGATAGTTACTGTCTGGCAGTAAGTCCTCAGCCCCCTTCAGAGCAAAGGGGTCCAGGAGGCTCTTTCAATGAAGTTGTTCTGGAAAATGTCCTGCATGTTGAATGAAATCAGCCTTGTAACCCTGCTCAGGCCAAACGCAACCATACACTGGACCAAGGGAAGCCAGCCACCAGTCAGGTGACCTGTAGCTACTCTATCCAAAGTGGGCCCTCCTTATTGATGGTGACCAGACCTGAGATTCTCCGATGCCAAGAGGAGGATTGAAGTTCTTATAGAGAACATGCTGGAGCAACCCAGGAAGACAGGGTAATCTGAACAAGCACTGTCATTGCTCCACTTCTTCAGAGCACCCCCATAGGCCAGTTCTGGGAGCACTGCGACCCAGCACTCAGTTTCCCATGTGGCCTTATGGTCAACACCCATCACCAGAGGAAGGTCAAGCCCATCTTGCCCTGGCAACCTAGTATCACCTAGAGGCGATGATTCCATTCTATTTTGCAGGGAGGTCATGATGTGTAAGAGGTAAGTCCTGGGTCTTAAATCAACTGGGATTGCAAATTGGGTGTTGGGCATTACTCCTTGTTTCTAATCTTACACATAAGATTAGCTCCACTTGGGTCAATGGAGCAAACATTTCTTCAAAATCACGAGCCTGAGTAGTTTATTACTAATAAGGTGACCTTGTAAAAGATGTGTGACCTTGTAAAAGATGCCTGACCTCTGTCTTAGTTTTCTCGTCATCTGATAGGGACAATGTTGTTCAATCTACCTACCTCCTCGGGCTGCTGTAGAAAGAAATCAAATGGAATCATGTACATGAACATACTCAGTCATACAATGGACTAGATAAATAATTTTCCTTAAAACCCAGACAGTGAGGGGCATGAGACAGGACAGCATGGAACTAACAGCACTGGCTCTGGAATCAGACTTGACTGGGTTCAGATTATGGCTCTGCCAATTCCTACAAGAGTGACCTTGGACAAATTACTTAGCCTTTGTAGGTCTCAGTTTTCTCATCTGTAAAATAGCAATAATATAGCACTTACTTTATAGGGCTGTTAATTAAGTTAATGTATGTCAAGAGAAGTGCCTAGCATATAGTAAATGCTCCCAAATGTCTATTATTATAAAGAATGCCACATACCTCTGGCCAGAAGCACATTTTCTGGGCTCCCACCGCCCTCCTGTGCCCATAGAAGGGAAGCGCTTGCTGTGGATCTTGGCATTCTTGAAGGGATGCCTGATGGGTCCTCCTCCTCCAACAGAGGTGGTTCCTGGCCTCCTATTCCAGCACAGTTGACTGTGAGAGCACGTGCAACTTCCGCCTTCCCAAGAGCTTCCATTTCCTGCCCTAGAAAAGAAAGGCATTCGCAATGACCTGTCCCACAAATGGTCACTTGGATTACCTCATTTGTGGTATCCTGGACAAAACCCCTACTCCATGATTTCCTGGATGTACACCCTACTGCAGGGGGGCGTATGAGCCCACACACGCCACCAAATCAGCAAGAGAAGTCGAGGAAACAGCCCTGGGCCTAAAGAGCTCCCTCAGGAAGGCATGGAGAATTATTTTTGCTTTAAATATCTCTAAAGAAGGTTTAGAAAAGAGACTCTCCAGCTTTTCCTTTGCCTTTACGTTTTCTGGTTGGAAACATAGAAATTTCCTATCTTGAGTCCAGGATGAAGTGGATATTTTTTAAGGGAGTTTTGTTTCCAGAACACAGTCTGTTCTTCTCAGCAAAGCCCTTAATTGGAAACAGTTGTCACTGACCCCATTGGCATGCCCCGGGGTGGGGAGGGCATGCACCCAGCCTGCAGTGACTTTGCTCTGCCATTTCCAAGGAGGCAGCCTGAAGAACTGAGCCCCATATGCCGGGGGCCTCGCTGGGCTGACCAGTCTGCTTGGTAAAGGGCCGGGACAGAGGGTGGTTTCAGCCGTGCACACTCAGTTTTCTGCAGTGGTTCTAATTTAGGCTGTCCAGAGACGATCACCTGGATGACTCCTAGAAAGGTCCCCTCTGGAGCAGGAGAACAGGAGAGGAAGAGGGTGGCCATTGCACTTAAAGTGACTCTTCTGTGTTGGGTTAGCTGCTGGCTGGATTTCTGCCCTTGGCTGCAGCCTCTTGTAGATGACACATTCATACCCAGCCAGAATGACAGCCTTGGCTGCAGGTTTGGATTTCCTAACACCCAGATGTGAGCCGTGAGTGACACACAGCAGTGACCCATTCCTAATATTTGCTCAGATGACACAAAAGTCTTTGTCCTTGAAGCCAATCGCAAGCCAAACCTTGGACTCTGTCACCCTGGCTTCCACAGATGCTTGCTTCATAAGTCCTAAGGTAAGAAATAGCACAGCTCCATCCTCCAGCCTCACCACGAACGGATGCCAATGTGCAAGCTCAGGAAGCTTCTGCATTAGGAAGAGGCTGCCGGAGCACTTGCAGTGAGTGACCCGGATCATGCAGGCCCTGTCAGATGACTTATGTCACTTTCCTCAAGGAGGAAATTACACACTTAATACTTGGCTGAGGGGAGGAGGCATTCTTTGGGGAGATTAAAAAAAAAAATGTTTTGCAGATTTTACCTTTTTTAACCTCAAAAATATTTTTAAATTTAAGATGTTTTCTGAGGTAGAGAGTTTTAAATTTAAGATGTGAGGTGTGACACTGTAATTGTGAATTCCACCATCCAGCTAAGCTAAGGCCTATGGCGCATAATTCACTCTTTCCTTCAGCGAATATTTGAACAGTGTAAAACTAAAACAGCCCGTTAAGCAATGTGCAAGGTTCTCCCGCTGAAACACAGCCTGGAGTCATAAGACTTGGTCGCTGGGCTGCAGCAGTCAGAGTCCGATTAAGACATTCAGAGACCATAAAGATAGGACCCATTATGGAACCTCACCCCAAATTAAAGACAACACCAAATTGCTTTTTTTTAAGCGTAAGGGAAGGAAATCAAGGATCTGATTTTTCCTAAGATGAATGTTTCAGTAGCAAATAATCTCCACCTCTCCCATCTTCTGCCCCCCCCATTCCCATCCCTCCTCCCCGTCTCCACCACAATGCTCATCTACCAGAGGAAAGTGGGGGTGCGGGAGGGGTTGCACTTGAGTGACAGGTGTGAGGTTATGGCTCGAAAGTGAGAGCTTAACCCCAGGGGAGAGAGAGACTTCCTTTCACAGCAAAGTGGTCTAAAGTAGGCCAAGGCAGCTGGTTGGGAGAGGAATGAGAATTCTCAAGAGGTGATGAAACTGATGCCGTAATGTCAGAGTGGGGAAGACATAGCAGACTTTAACTCGGGAAGTTTCTGTGAAAGAACTGAGGCTGTTGGAGCCTATGAGAGAGTAATACTGGAGTGAAATCAAAAGAGTTGACGTGAAGGCCATGCAGAAAATTATCTTGATTCTTCCAGGACACTAAGGACAAAAGCAACAATTCAGTTTCCACAGAGAAATGTGTGTTCTTGGGGAAGAGTGGGGGAAATCATTCAAGGAGAAACATTGGCTTTTAAAGTCACTAGACTCAAAGATAGGGTTGGGGTCATTCATGGAAGGGAACAGAAAACTAGAAAGGCTTGGAAATAACTTGGTGATATTTTTGGTTGATACAAGCTGAATTTTCTTTTTCTTTTTTTTGAGACCAAGTTTCATTCTGTTGCCCAGGCTAGAGTACAGTGGCACAACTTTGGCTCACTGCAACCTCCATCTCCCAGGTTCAATCAATTCTCCTGTCTCAGCCTCCCAAGTAGCTGGGACTACAGGCACGTACCACCAGGCCTGGCTAATTTTTTTTTTTTTTTTTGTATTTTTAGTAGAGAGAGGGTTTCACCATATTGGTCAGGCTGGTCTCGAACTCCTGACCTCAGGTGATCCATCCACCTCGGCCTCCCAAAGTGCTGGGATTATAGGCGTGAGCCACCCCACCCAGCCTATACAAGCTGAACGTTCTAAACTCTAAATCCCACAGTCTTTGGTGGACTGCATCCTAGATTCACCTTCCCTTAGCTGTGTACCAAGAGGTTGGATGCAGTAGGCACCATGGGGAAGGGGCACTATAGGAGCCACAAAGCGGAAAGGCTGTGAATCCTAGGGTACCCTTTGGAAAAGCCATTGGGAGAGGGTGACCTACTACACAAGGGACAATGTAAAGTATCTGGAGGCTTCTGCTTGTGACTGCTCTGAGGCCAGGTTTTCACATAGCAGCTTTTACGTCTATTTGTTTTATGTATTTCTCTCTAATTAAGTTTCTTCAGCTGTTTAAAAAAAAAAAAAGTTCTCAAAGCAAGGTCCCTGGACCAACAACATCAGCATCACTGGGGATCTTAGAACCTGAACCAATGATGTGCCTGGCCCCGACCTACAGAAGCGGAATCTGTAGGGGCAGGGCCAGCAATCTGTATTTTAATAAGCCCTTCTTGCGATCTTGTTTGAGAACCACTTGTTTAGCAAAACGGCAGACCCATTGCGCTATCAGAGTCTTAAATATTTCACCCTTGTGCTATTTATGGGTCTGCTTTTGGCTTTAGTATTTAAACTGCCTTTGCAGAAATGAACAAGGTTTCTGTGCCGTAGAACTCAATGTTTCCGGGATTATTACGCATATTACTGAATCCACAGTTTTAACCTTGGGGGTGAGGAGGAGGCACAGCAGGGCCAGCATGTAATTTGATCAACTCAATCTGCCTTCTTTTTCTAGGTTAAGGGGAGTGCAAAACAGTACACAGAGATGTGGGGAGGGGGGCTCCGGCTGCATTTGGCTCCTCATGAGCTGTCTGTCCGAGGCAACTGAGAAGTGTCCTTAAGACCTGCACCAGCTGGCTCTTGCCTTTGGAAACAAGTGCTCAGAGGCCGGCATGTGATCTGCCAGCAGCAGCTAGGTTGCGCACATGGTTTCCATCTCCTTTTCCTGTCCAAATTCAATCATCTTGCATTTCCCTGAGCCTCCACCCTAACCCCAGGAAAAATGGGATTTCAGAGCCCTGGAGACTCAGTTATGCAGTTATCCCTTAGCCTCCCGGCTCCTTCCAGCCACACATTCTGACTAGCACTCTCCCTGCCTGGATTCCAGACCTGCCAAGACATTCCAGGATAGAGGCGATTCCTTCTTGCTGGCTGCCTGGCTCAGGTTGTCAAGCCAGATATGTGAGGCCAAGCACAGGTATCTCTTAGAGAGGCCAAGAGACGCGTGATCCCTGCAGCCTCTGGTGCAGAGGAGCGGGCAACCGGGGCTTGTGCAAACCTTGGAGACAGTGAGCAGCAGAAGACTGCATGTTATGTAAGCGCAGCTTGTGGGTTGTGCGCTGCTATTCACCTGTTGCTAATTAGTGCGCTGCCTGTCAGGACTCAGGCTAGGAAAACATCTTCCTCCGACGCATGCTCACCTCACTGTCAGAGTGAAGACACAATGATCCAGTCTAGAAGGGTTCTGTCCAACAGGAAAATTTATTGAACGATGCGGTATGTTAGGTGCTGAGGATACAAGATGAATAAACCAGGGTCCCTGCTCATAAGGAACTTGTGATCAAGAAGATGGACACAAACGAGTCAACAGTTGTATACAATCCATGTGATACAGAAAGCAAAATCACCTTCGGTGTACAAAAATCCTGCAGTGCTTTGAAAGTTGAGTCAGGGCCGGGCGCGGTGGCTCAAGCCTGTAATCCCAGCACTTTGGGAGGCCGAGGCGGGTGGATCACGAGGTCAGGAGATCGAGACCATCCTGGCTAACATGGTGAAACCCCGTCTCTACTAAAAATACAAAAAACTAGCCGGGCGTGGTGGCGGGCGCCTGCAGTCCCAGCTACTCGGAGGCTGAGGCGGGAGAATGGCGTGAGCCCGGGAGGCGGAGCTTGCAGTGAGCGGAGATCGCGCCACTGCACTCCAGCCTGGGCGACAGAGCGAGACTCCGTCTCAAAAAAAAAATAAAAATAAAAAATAAAAATAAAAATAAAAAAAAAAAAAAAAAAAGAAAGTTGAGTCAGGCTAACTCAGAGGTCCCTTCTAGAAGTGTGTTCTAGGCAGGGAGAACAGTAAGTGCAAAAGCTGGGGAGTGGGGTTGGGGTTCTCAAATCCTGAAATGGCAAAATTAAGCTAAGGTTCCCATGCCAGGTACAGAGGCAGGAGGGCTGCTTCCTCTGGACGGGGCCAGCAACAAGACTCAAAATGTGAGTAGGAGAACCCAAGGAGAAAGTAGGTAGGAATAGGTCAGGACATGGACAGAGAAGGGTGGGGAGAAGCGGGGGGCAGGGAGATTGCTGGGATCATGAGCTAGCACTGAGGCTTGTCTTTGTGAGTCTCTGCAGAGGACGCTTGGGAGCAGGAGCCTAGCATAGAAGGCAGGGTCAGGGGCTGGGCACAGTAGCCCATGCCTGTAATCCCAGCACTTTGGGAGGCTGAGGCAGGTGGATCACAAGGTCGGGAGTTCGAGACCAGCCTGGTCAATATGGTGAAACCCCATCTCTACTAAAAGTACAGAAATTAGCCAGGAGTGGTGGCATGCACCTGTAATCCCAGCTACTCGGGAGGCTGAGGCAGGAGAATCACTTGAAGCTGGGAGGCAGAGGAGGTTGCAGTGAGCCGAGATCATGCCACCGCACTCCAGCTGGGCAATAGAGCAAGACTCTGTCTCAAGAAAAAAAAAAAGAAGAAGGCAGGGTCAGAAGAGAGGCAGCTGGAGCCCAGAAACAGTTTAAATCCCCCCTCCACGGTTTTCTGTATCCGGGAAGGCACTAGCAGGAATGAGAGGGAGAATCCAGGAGTGGAGAACTGAAATCTGCCCATTTGTACACAAGGTAAAGTTTTTAAAAAAAAACACCAGGGAGCAAAGAATATACAAGGGTCAAAAAGTTTACAAAGCAAAAAACAATCCCGTGGAGGTATGATTTGTTCTATTTCCCAACCTACAAAGAGATCTTCCCTCAAATGTCAGGCTCTGGCCCCAGCTCTCTTTTCCTCTCAATGTCACTCTCATGGCCCCACCACGAGGACTTCAGTGACCATGGACACTCTCAGTCTCCAGACCAGCCTCTGTCCCAGCAGACAAGTGTTTACTGGATACCTTCACCTTGAACCCCCATGAACACTGCAACCCCAACATGTCCAAAAGTGAATACGCCATCACCAGCCCTCCCTGCCATCCCCTTACCATTGGGCCCTAGCTCAGGGAATGGTACCTCAATTCATCTTAATGTCTGACCCAGAAATCCGAGGAGGCCTCTCTCTCACCTCCTCCTTCTAATCAAATTATTTCCTAAACCACTCTGGAACCTATTCACCTTGTATTAGTTTGCTATTGCTGCTGTAACAAACTGCCACAAACTTAGTGGATTAAAACAACACAAGTTTATTATCTTATAGTTCTGAAGGTCAAAACTCCTACAATCAAGAGGTTGGCAGGGCTGTGGTCCTTCTGGAGGCTTTAGAAAAGGGTCTGCTTCCTTGCCTTTCCTAGCTTCCAGAGGCCACCTGCATTCCTTGGTTTGTGGCCCCTTCCTCCAGCTTCAAAGAAAACAGCAGAGCATTGTTGGGGCTCAGAAAATAACATCCCAAAATGAAGGTCTCAGAAGCAGCCTCAGAAGAAAAGTCACAAGATTTGTAACCTCCTCAATTGCTCCTATAGATAACATCACTATTGTAAAACCTAAAAATTGGTGTTTGGGGGTATCTTTCAGACTTTTCATTTTGACGAACCAGCTGGTGCCATCCAGAACAGTTAACCCATTATCAAGAAACTGTCTCAATTGGTCTTGTGACCCCCTACCCAGGAACTGACTCAGCACAAGAAGACAGTTTCAACCCTCTGTGATTTCCTTCCCAACTCAACCAATCAGCATACCCATTCCCTAGCTCTCTCTCCACCAAACTACCCTTAAAAAACCCTAGCCTCTGAGTTCTCAGGGAGGTGGATTTGAGAATTACCTTCCATCCTTTTGCTTGACTGACCCTGTGATTAGTGAACTCTTTCTTTGCTGCAACACCTGCTGTTCTCAGTGAATTGGCTTTTCTGGGCAGAAGGCAAGAAGAACCCATCAGGCAATTACATTAGCATTAGATCATAATCTTTTTGTCCAATCATATTTCTACATGGCTGTCCATACTTTTCTGAACTTAAGCATAAACATGGACAATTTTCCCTGTATCTTTGGGTCTTCATTCTGAAGGCTCTTGTGTTGTACACAGAGCCTTAAAATAAATAAGCCTTAAACATGTTTATATGCCTTTTCTCCAAGTAATCTGCCATCTGTGAGTTGATTTTTCAGCAAACCTTCAGAGAGTAAAGGGGAAATTTTCCCTTGACCCCTACAGTTTCGACAAAGTTCTCTCTTCTTCCATCTTTTAAGGATTCTTATGATTACCTTGGGCCCACCCAGATAATCCAGGATAACTTCCTCATCTCAAGATCCTTAACTTAATCCAAGTACTTTTTGTCTTATAAAGTAACATTTTCACATGTTCCAGGGATTAGGAAATGAACCCCTTTAGGGGGGCCATTATTCTACCTACCACACATCACTTCCTACCCCAATAACACTGCCACCATCTCCTTCATTTGGAGTCACCAATACACTCCCAAATGCATAGAAGAATCACAAAGTATTTAATGAGGGGAAGAACAAAAGAGAGAGAAGAAGAAGGAGAAAATAAAGAGAAGGGGAGAGAGGAGAAGAAAGCCTCTTCCCATAGACTCCCTGAAGCAAAGGATGCCTTTCATTCCTAGTCTCTTACCTAGTTTCCTTGACCCCAGTATTTCCCCCTGCAAATCATTCTTGGCCTTGCTGTTTCCCTTTGCCCTTGTTATTTGCTCTGTCTATAATTTCAATCTCTATTTCCTAACAGTCACCCCCACTCTACCCCAACCCCTACACAGAGCACCCAGCTAAGTCCTGTTCCTTCAGGTCTCAGTTGAGATGTCCTTTCCCCAGGAAGCCTTCCCCAGCTCTCAGGTTTAGGTCTCCTGGGGTCTCCAGTGGGTGCCATTGTACCTTGCTCTTATCTGTCCTAGCGCTTATCTCATAAGTAATCTTATCTGTCCTAGCGCTTATCTCATAAGTAATCATAAGATTATCTCAAAAGTAATCATCCATTCTCTTGTCTACCTTCTGCTCTGAGCTTTCAACACTTTGAGAACAAAGTATGAATCTTTTTCCATGTTTCCCCCCAAGTACATTGTAGGGCTCAATAAATATTTTCTGAATAAGATTTTTAAAAATAAAATAACACTTCTTTTCATTGAACCTCTTTGGAAGCCAGATCTGATCTAGTTGCTTATGTTCAATGCTAGCCCCAGGTCTTGCTCTTTATTGATGCTTATTACCTATTGCTGGCCTGATCGGAGGGTATGGTGACAAAGTCAATAGATGCATTCCAGTGGGAAGGGAGGGGGCAGTAAACAGTTCAGGGCTTCTCAGTTGGTCCCAGATCAGGAAGGCAACTGAGGACAAGTCCCTGGCAGACAGGCCTGGAAGATTTTCCAAAACTGGGATCCAGAAGAGAGGTTTCCCCTCTCAGGTCACATAGGCAAGGCTGGACTTTGTTGTCTGTAATTTCATCACTGGCCAGAGCAGGATTTCTGAGATGTAATAAGAATTCCAGGACAGCACACATGAGGCAGCAGCTGGCCGGCAGCCTTATGCTAGATGAAGGCTGGGTAGCAAGGCAGTTCCCCAGCAGGGACACATGCTAGGGCGGCCCACATTCCTTTCTGCTCCACCCGCCATAACCCACCTCCCCTTCCCCCTTCTCATCTGTATTTCTGAATGCCAGGCCCACTCAGGCCAGACATTTAAGAGACCACCACCAAACTTCTAGCACCTTCAACAGTTGTCAAGACTGATGAGAGAAAAAAAAAAAGACAAGAAAACAAATTGTTAGCAAATGACTCTTCCTCATCTGTTTTGACACATGAAGGATTGACAAAACCATAGTTTGTCTCCTTCAGGAGTTAGTGTGGCCAATGCAAATCATATCAAAAGTACTGATTAATTTAGTTTCTGTAGACTAGAAGATAAACAAGTATCTCTTTCTCTTTCTTCCTCTCTTTTTACTTTAAAATAAATAAAATAAGTATTATAGGACTTTCACAGTCAAAGTCAACTTTTTACTTTCTTTTTAAAAATTTCCTGGAAATTTTTGTTCTGGTTTCTTTTCACAGTTATATGATATTTACTTATTTGTTTTTCTCTCAGTGAACATTTAGGTTGTTCTGGGTTTTTTCTTCTTTCAAATAATTCTACAATATATTCTTCTGCATATCTTATGCACACATGGGAGAATCTCTTAAGTGGAATGATGGTTAAGTACTTCTACATCTTTACTAGATAAGTAATTACTAAATTACTATCCAAAATGGTTGCATCAATTTATACTCCCACCCACAATGTACATGTTGCTCTGTATCTTCTTGAATACTTTGGCAAATGGTTGTTTTTACCAGTCTTATAAAATGGTACCTTGCTTTGCTTTAATTTACATTTCCCTGACTACTACTGAGATTGGCATCTTTTCATATATTTATTGGCCTTTTAGATTTCATCTTCTGTGAATTACCTGTTCATATCTTTTGCCTAATTTCCTATTGAGACATTTACCTTTTTCTTATCAATCTACAGTTTGGATTGCATATAAATTTGTCTATATGATTTGAATCCTATAGAATGCATTTGATTCTGAATCATATACATTCTGAATAATAGTCCTTTTTTTTTTTTTTTTTTTTTTTTTGGTAGAGATGAGGTGTTGCTATTTGGCCCAGGCTGATCTCAAACTCCTGGCCTTAAGCAATCCTCCCACTTCAGCCTCCCAAAGCTCTAGGATTATGGCGTGAGCCACCAGTCTAGTACCCACTAGTACCCAGCCTGGATACTAGTCTTTTGTTCTTTATAGGCTATGTTCATTCAAGTCTTCCAAGAAGCAGAAATCAAAACAAAATTGGAAGTGCAAGACAATAATGGGGGGGTAACACCTGTGCAGGATAATGGGGAAAAGGGCAGGCATGGTTGGAGAGGGTTTTCAGACACCAACGCAGGTCTTTTTTTTTTTTTTTTTTTGAGACGGAGTCTCGCTCTGTCGCCCAGGCTGGAGTGCAGTGGCCAGATCTCAGCTCACTGCAAGCTCCGCCTCCCGGGTTCCCGCCATTCTCCTGCCTCAGCCTCCCGAGTAGCTGGGACCACAGGCGCCGCCACCTCGCCCGGCTAATTTTTTGTGTTTTTAGTAGAGACGGGGTTTCGCCGTGTTAGCCAGGATGGTCTCGATCTCCTGACCTTGTGATCCGCCCGTCTCGGCCTCCCAAAGTGCTGGGATTACAGGCTTGAGCCACCGCACCCGGCCACCAACGCAGGTCTTTATGCCTGTGAAAGGGAAGAAGAGGAAAGAGAATTGGGTAGGAAAAGCCTCCATCTGCAGGGCACCTCTGAGAAATGGGGAGCCCAAGAAGAAAGTTTGCCTTTTAAAGAAGTCCCACATTGAGCAAGAATGAGCAAGTTCGAGACCAGCCTGGTCAACATGGTGAAACTCCGTCTCTACTAAAAATACAAAAATTAGCCGGGCATGGTGGTGGGTGCTTGTAGTCCCAGCTACTCAGGAGGCTGAGGCAGGAGAATGGCATGAACCTGGGAGGCGGAGCTTGCAGTGAGCCGAGATCGTGCCACTGCACTCCAGCCTGAGCAACAGAGGGCGACTCCATCTCAAAAAAAAAAAAAAGAAAAGAAATTTATGACACCGAACCTTCATATCATAAATACATCTATCTATCTATTAAAGAATACCTAGGCCAACCACGGTGGTTCACATCTGTAATCACAGCACTTTGGGAGGCCAAGGCAGGAGGATCACTTGAGGCCAAAAGTTTGGGACCAGCCTGGGCAACATAGTGAGATCCTATCTTTACCAAAAAAAAAAAAAAATTAGCCAGGTGTGGTGTCACCCACCTGTAGTCCCAGTTCCTCAGGAGCCTGAAGCAGGAGGATTGCTTGAGTCCAAGAGTTCAAGGCTGCAGTGAGCTATGATGGTGCCAACTGTACCCTAGCCTGGGTGACAGAGAGAGACCTTGTCTCTAAAAAACCCTAAGAACAAAAACAAAAACAAAAAGAATACCTAAACAAGTTTTATAATTTTCTTCATAAAGGTCATGTATATATTTCTGGTACCTTATAGCTTTTGTTTCTCTTACAGGTGGTAGCTTTAAATTTTTTTATTTTCTAACTGTGGTAGGTACCTTAAAATGCAAATTAATTTTTGTATAATGACTTCTATCTAGTAACTTTGATGTGTTCTCCTATAAATTTTATGAGGCTCTCTTTTACACATCTCTGGAAAGTTTGGATACTTATGTACCAGAGCAAAAGTCATCAGCAAGCACTTACCCTTGGTGACCAAAGCAGTCCAAGCAAAGGACTAACTTGTAAACTCCCTTGGCTAAACTGCTGCAGCTTGTTCCTAAAGCTTACTATCCTATTGACATATGCAACAGCAACGCCCCCTTCTGGAGACCTGCCAGCAAGACAGAACTCTCCAGGGAGAAAGCCCTCGTGCTTGTTTAGATCAAAGATCCAGACCAAGTGGCCTAGCTTGAGGTCAGCCTTGCTGTTACAAAACAGAATGATCCCCAGGCAAAGGGCTCAGAGCCAGTTGGGTTAGATGAGGGGCTGCCTGGGTGACCTGATTAGAGGATGGTGTTTCTTGATTGGCCACATCCACTCTGTCCTTCCACTCCTCCGACTTGAAAAGGCCTTAGGGACATCAGAAAGCAGGCCAGAAGGAGGAGGCAGTACTGCATGGAGAAAGAGTTACCGTGAAGCCCGCTGAACACCCCTATTCAGCCCGCAAGCTGTTCCCCAGCTAGGCTTCCACCCAAAGCTTCCATCTGGCTTGATTGCTGGGGGCAGTTGGCAGCTTCAAGAGACCTGTGAAGCCAGGAAGATGCATTCCATAGCTGTTGGCTTTGAGGTCATCCGATATGATGCTAGAGAAAGACAGAGAGAGGAGGATGAAGAGCTGATGCCCCTTTGTTGGGCACTGGCATCTCATTGGACCCCAGCTGTCTCCGTGCAATGGCCCAGAGGCAAGGTGACTTTTCTAGAGATCCCATTTCCCCTTAGAGAAAGGCCATTTCTCCATTGCCTACTTGGGTGTATAGGATAATGGCCTGATGTGAAGGGCTAGGTTTTATTTCCATGTCTATCAAAGCTGAAAGCCAGTGGGGCAGAGTAAAAAGTAAATGAACCTCAGACAGACCTGAGTTCAAATCCCTGTGTGAACTCAGGCAGGGTGTAATCACCTCTTCTGAACTTTTATTTCATCCTCTGTCTAAGGGAGAAGAAAATACCTTCTTTGTACGGTTGTTGAGATGATTAAATTGAAATTAAATCACGTACATCGCAGCAGAGTGGCTGCCTGATAAAGCCGTTTTTAATCCTTAGAAGGATAATCACTGAGTCACCTCTCTAATGGATGTGGGATACTTGCCAATCTCAGACTCTTCCCAGTGAACTAAGAAATGTGAGTTCTCCTGAAATGAGAGGCAGCCACTAAGCCCTGTGTTGTGTGCTCAGGATGGGGTTTATGTATATATGGTAACTCATGCTATTCTTATGATCACCCTGTGAGGTGGATAGAATGGATATTATAGCCATGCTGCAAATGAAGAGACTGAGGTTCAGAAAAGCACCGTCATGTCTTGAAGTCACGAGCAGGATATCGAGAGCAGAGATAATAAGCTGTGTGCGTCCTTTCCAGAAGCCTTTGCTGTGCTGCCCAGGTCATTACCCTTCTCCTGCCTTGACAATCTAGTCCTAGACCTCAGGTAATCCCATAGGTTTTTTGTGTGTGTTTTTTGTTTGTTTGTTTGTTTGTTTGAGATGGAGTCTTGCTCTGTTGCCCAGGCTGGAGTGCAGTGGTGCAATCTTGGCTCACCTCTGCCTGCAACCTCTGCCTCCCAGGTTCAAGCAATTCTCCTGCCTCAGCCTCCTGAGTAGCTGGGATTACAAGCACCCACCACCACACCCAGCTAATTTTTGTATTTTTAGTAGAGATGGGGTTTCACCATGTTGGCCAGGCTGGTCTCGAACTCCTGACCTCAAATGATCCACCTGCCTCAGGATTACAGGGCGGGTGGGATTACAGGAGTGAGTACTGGGATTACAGGAGTGAGCCACCACACCCGGCTTTTTGTTTTGTTTTATTCTGTTTTTAGAGAGAGTCTCACTCTCTGTCTGGAGAGACAGAGTACAGCGACACAGTCATGTCTCACTATGTTGCCCAGGCTGGTCTCTAACTCGCGGCCTCAAGCAATCCTCCTGCCTCAGCCTTCCAAAGCACAGAGATGACAGGCATCACTGTGCCCTGCCTTAACCCCCCAGTTTTTAACTTAGCTCTGGGGCAATCCTGATCTCTCTTTTTCAGAGGATAAATTAATTATTTCAATTGCCAGGAGCAACAGTTCATTGACCTACATGACCCTTCCCGGCTCTAGTGTTAACAAGAATTGACTGAAAAGCTATGGTTTTTTTCTATTCTCGCTTTTCCTAGGAACTGCCATTCTGTGTAATGTCCATGAGCTGGAAAGTACAATCAAATAACATTAAAGAGGCAAGAAAGGCTCATGGGAAGAAAAAAAGGGCAAAAGAAGCATTTTTATAGGAATCAGCAAATCAATATTTAAGCAAAAAATGATTGCTCTTATTATATACTGTCTTTACTACAATGATCTGTGCAGCTGCTGGTCCCTTCATTCATTTGTAAGGTTCTGGAGGGAAAAGGTCTGTGTCTGTGTTTAATCTTGTTGTTGTTGTTGTTGTTGTTGTTGTTTTGAGATGGAGTCTCAGTCTGTCTCCCAGGCTAGAGGTGCAATGGCATGATCTCGGCTTACTGCAAGCTCCGCCTCCCGGGTTCACGCCATTCTCTCACCTCAGCTTCCTGAGTAGCTGGGACTACAGGTGCCTGCCACCATGCCTGGCTAATTTTTTGTATTTTTAGTAGAGACAGGGTTTCACTGTGTTAACCAGGATGGTCTTGATCTCCTGACCTCGTGATCCAGTCGCCTCAGCCTCCCAAAGTGCTGGGATTACAGTCATGAGCCACCACGCCTGGTCCTGTGTTTAATCTTCTGCTACGCCCGGCCTGGTCTCTAGCATGTACACAGGTGACCCAAGTGACCCATAGAAGGAAGGAATCCGTGGCCCATCCTCCAGAAATGCCTTCAACTCTGGCTTTCAGTTATGTCTGATATTCTCACCATGAGAGTTTCCGTCTCTTGGAGGCTGTTCCCTTCCACCAGGTTAACCAGATCCCACACAGAGCAGAGCAGGACACCATGGGGAGAGGCCGTGGAAGAAGAAAGTCAAGGGAAAAGCTGACACGTGGGACATGGTCAGTCCTATGAGGGACCCAAATGAGAATACGTGCTAGGACATGGAGCATGGTTCCAGCTCCCATAGGAAGGAAGAAAAATCCCTGAGAAGGCAGACATTGCTCACACCATCATTCTGGCAGGACTAGCTTGGTTCCATGCTGCAACCTGGGCTGCAAGGTTGAGCAACTCCAGGTGGTTCCTGTGTGAATTGAGATGATGGCCTTGGTCTCATTCCTCTGGTCTCCATCAACATTGGGATGGACTACTACAGACCTCTGGGGAGCCCAGAGTACTCTTCAGAGCAGGAGATGCCCAGAGCCTCATTCCACCAAGGCAGGTCAAGAGGCTACTGATGTATTATTTCCCATTTGTTTCGCTTACTGTTTTGATCATTGACTTACTTAGTCATTCATTCATTAACATACTTATCCCTGTTTTGTTACAAAATGGATTTAAGGTGAAACTAATTTATCCAGAGCCTCCCAAAGTGCTGGCATTACGGGTGTGAGCCACTGCGCCTGGCCTAGAAGATATAATATTTTTTAAAGTTAACTCATTTCTATCCTCAATTGCATTCAATAATTTAATTCAACAAATAATTTTTAAATGCCTAACTCTATAAACAGTGAGACATCAGTGAAAAGACAAAGATGGACCCCACCTGAATGTACCTTATAGTCTAGCTATGGACAAGTAACAGACAATTTCAATATAATTGCACACCAGTTACTTCATAATTCTAGTTTTGTTTTTGTTTTTGTTTTTTTGAGTCAGAGTCTTGCTCTGTAGCCCAGGCTGGAGCGCAGTGGTATGATTTTGGCTTACTGCAGTCTTCACCTTACAGTCTGAAGCCATCCTCCCACTTCAGCCTCCCAAATAGCTGGGACTATAGGCACACATCACCACATCTGGCTAATTTTTAAAAAATATGTTGGTAGAGACAGGGCCTCACTAGGTTGTCCAGGGTGGCCTCAAACTCCTGGAATTAAGTGATCCTCCCATCTCAGCCTTCCAAAGTGCTAGGATTACGAGCATGAGCCACTGTGCCTGGCAAATCTTACTATCAGTCAGTCCCTAACTACTGCAACAATTAGTGTTCATAGCCATTTATATTTTATAGACTCTAATGACATCTCACTAATTGTCGTACCATTCCTCAACAACCAAAAGTTGTTCTCCAGAGCAAGGCTGGTGCAATGGCAGCCCTCTGGCCCCACCCCCAGCCTTTGCTGCCCAACAGCCTGCTGCTACCACCCAGGCAGTGGCCTTCAGTGAGCTCTCCCCTTAAAATGAAAGAACTTACATACAAACATAGAAGTGAGAATGGATGTTACAGCAATCAGTAGACAATTTTTAATGCAGCTTGCCAACTACAAGCGAGCATGGGGAAGTAGCTAAATTTGTGGAGACCCATTCTCAAACAAGGTCTAGTTATGTTTAGCTCAGCTCATCCAGCTTCCTTCAGAATTCAATTGAACAAACTGCGCCCAGGGACTGACTAGGATTCATGGGTTATCTGTGCCTCAGGACACCCACGGGAGCCAGGCTTTCTCTAGTCCAGGATCCTCTGTGCTGGCTCCGGGTGAGAGTCCCTTGTTTCACCTGCTTCCACCCCATGTGCAAGCCAGGGTTTCTTCTTGCTTGAGGAGATGCTGGTGACTCAGGTCCTTCCTGGGTTTACGCAGAAAGAGACCCTGGTTCTCCTGACCTTCTAAGCTATGTGAAAAAAATACTGAACTCAAGCCATCAGATGTTTTACAGTCCTATTTAGAGGACTATGGGAAATTCATTTGACTTCTAAGAGCCAGAGTTTTCTTCCTAGGGAAATAAAGATTCTGCTGGCAGCCCTGCTCTTCTCCCTGGCTGGCTGCAAGGCTCAGAGCCTTGTGAAGTGTACAGCCCTGCGTAGAGAGAGGGAGGGATTCATGCTCACACACTCATCTTCTGCTGGGATGCCTAGTTCCCCTGGCTGTGTGTTCACCTGCATCCTAGAGGCTCCACTGTGGTCAGGATCAGCTCTAAGTCAGGATACTTATAGTTATATGCGTTATAATTACATAAGTTTAAGCTGGTCTCGAACTCCTGACCTCAGGTGATCCACCCACCTCAGCCTCCCAAAGTGTGGGGATTACAGGCAGGAGCCACAGCACCCAGCCCTAGATGTTTTAAATGGAATATTTAGTGTCCCAAACCTAGATTACAATCGGAAGAAGAGTAGAAACAGACCTCTGTATAAACCAACATAAAACTGAAGCCAATCTCAGGTGCTGGGTCAGGGTTGAAATCTCGTGCTCTCCCAGCTGTGAGCGATGTTTGAGATAGTCCAGGTTAATCCCCGCCTTTTAGAGATGAAGAAAGGGAAGCCTGGCCACTGGCTCCACATCACCCCTAAAGGTAATTGTCAGGCCTCTGAGCCCAAGCCAAGCCATTGCATCCCCTGTGATTTGCACGTATAGGCCCAGATGCCCTGAAGTAACTGAAGAATCACAAAAGAAGTGCAAATGCCCTGCCTCACCTTAACCATTGACATTCCACCACAAAAGAAGTGAAAATGGCCGGTCCTTGCCTTCAGCGATGATATTATCTTGTGAAATTCCTTTTCCTGGCTCATCCTGGCTCAAAAAGCTCCCCCACTGAGCACCTTGTGACCCCCACTCCTGCCCGCCAGAGAACAACCCCCCTTTGACTGTAATTTTCCTTTACCTACCCAAATCCTATAAAACGGCCCCACCCTTATCTCCCTTCGCTGACTCTCTTTTCGGACTCAGCCCTCCTGCACCCAGGTGATATAAATAGCCATGGTGCCCACACAAAGCCTGTTTGGTGGTCTCTTCACACAGATACGAATGACAGTAATAATAAACCAGGGCGCAGGAACCACATTCCTCATCTCCCCAAGTCAGAAGCTGAGGGTAATGGCTGATATTTGGTTTTTTTTGTTTGTTTGTTTCTTGAGCTTTAAACTTTTTCTGAGTGTGTTTGGATTTTGTATATAAGTTATACTTATAAATATCCTGACGTAGATTCTTTCCTTCACAAAAACAGAGAACAGCTAAGATCACCCAGCGAGTAAAAGACAGAGGCTGAGTCGGTGCACAGTGTGAGGGTTATAGCAAGAATTGGGGGAAAAAAAAGATGGATTTTTTTTTTAACTTCCTTGAAAATAGTGGTAGGATACACAATATTGAAGGAGAAGAACAAAGTTAGAGGACCTACAGTATTTGACTTCAGTACTTACTATAAAGTTACAGCAACCAAGACAGTGTGGTATTGGCAAAACAATAAACAAAGAGCCGGGCACGGTGGCTCACGCCTATAATCCCAGCACTTTGGGAGGTCAAGACAGGCAGATCACTTGAGGCCAGGAGTTTGAGACCAGCCTGGCCAACATGGTAAAACCCCATCTCTACTAAAAATACAAAAATTAGCTGGGCGTGGTGACACACACCTGTAACCCCAGCTACTCAGGAGGCTGAGGCAGGAGAATTGCTTGAACCCAGGAGGCGGAGGTCACAGTGAGCCGAGATTGGGCCACTGCACTCCAGCCTGGGTGACAGAGCGAGACTCCATTTCAAAAAAAAAAGAATAAAGAGATCAATGAAACAGAATAGAGATCCCAGAAACAGACCCATATAAATATATAAATATAGTCAATTGATCTTTGACCAAAAAAACAAAGGTAATACAATGGGGAAAAGATAATCTTTTCAAAAAATGGTACTGGGACAACAGGACATCTACATTCAAACAAATGAATGAAGATATAGATCTTATACCCTTCACAAAAAATTAACTCTAAATAGATCACAGATCTAAATGTAAAACACAAAATGATAAGACTTAGAAGATAACATAGGAGAAAATCTAGATGACCTTGGCTTTAGTGGTGACTTTTTGTTTTGCTTTGGTTTATTTATTTATTTATTTGAGACAAGATCTCTGTGACCCAGGCTAGAGTGCAGTGGCACTACCACAGCTTACTGTATGTAGCCTTGACCTCCCAGGCTCAAGTGATCCTCCCACCTCAGCTTCCTGTGTAGCTGTTAACGACAGGCACATGCCACTATGCCTGGCTAATTTTTCTGAAATTATTTGTAGAGATAGAGTCTCTCTATGTTGCCAGGCTATCTTGAACTCCTGGGCTCAAGTGATCCTCCCATCTTGGCCTTCCAAAGTGCTGGGATTACAAGTGTGAGTCAGTGCACCCAGCCAGGTTATGACTTTTTTGACATGACACCAAAGGTGTGATCTATGAAAGAAAAAATTGATAAGCTAGACTTCATTAAAATTAGAAACTTCTGCTCTGTAAAAAATACTTATGATAATGTAAAGAGAAGCCACACACTGGGAGAAAACATTTGCCAAACATGTATTTGATATGGGACTATTATCCAAAAACGTAAATAAAACTCTTGAAACTCAACAGTAAGGAAACAAGCAACCAATTAAAAATGGGCCAAGACCTTAAGAGACACTTCACCACAAAAGATATACGGGTGACAAATAAGCATATTAAAGATGCCCCACAATGTATGTCATCAGGAAAATGCAAATTAAATCAACAATGAGATACCACCTACACACCTTTTAGAACAGTGAAAATCCAGAACACTGATGTAAGGTACCTTGATGTGCTTTGGTCAAGGAATAGGCCGAGGCGGGTATCCAGGCCTGTGTGAGTCAGCAAGTTTGGCACGCAGGCGCACACCTCCACTTGTTATATAACCTGTTTGTGTAAGTTCATACTTGACTTGGAGCCACAGTTGTCTGTAAAAGGTATAACTGCCCCGTTAACACTGTGCACCAGAGACATGGCTCTTGGACTCGGCACGCCTCAGCATGGCTTGACATGGTGGGCGCGCAGGTGCCCAGAGAAAGAAAGAGCGAGTCAGAGCTGTCCGTCTTTGCAGATGGACAGAAGGAGCCAGGACATAGCTCAGCTCACTCGTGCCCAGAGAGAGAAAGAGTTAAGCTGCTCACCCTGAAGGCAAGGGAGAGCCGGCTACGCAGCTGTGTGTGGGAGCCGCCAGACTAAGCAGCCGAGACAGGGCGGGCAGTGTGAGAGAAAGCTGTTGATGAGAGCTGCTGCTGAATAAAATCATCTTTCACCTGCCTACAGCCCCCCGAGTGCTCTTTCTGCTCATCCAGCCACTCCCTTCAGATTCAGCATAATATTTGGCGTAGTCGTGAACCTGACAACTGACAACATCACATGCTGGCAAGGATGTGGAGCAAAAGGAACCTTCATTCCTTGCTAATAGGAATGCAAAGTGGTATGGTCACTTTAAGGATAGATTGGCAATTTCTTACAAAACTAAACATATGGTTACCATACAATGTAGTAATCATACTCTTTGGTTTTAACCCAAAGAAGTCAAAAATTTATGTCCACACAAAAACCTGCACATGGATGTTTATAGCAGCTTTATTCAAAATTGCCAAAACTTAGAAGCAACCAAGATGTCCTTCAGTAGGAGAATGGATAAATAAACTGTGGTACTTTCAGACAATGGAATATAACTCAGCACTGAAAAGAAAGGACCTATCAAGCCATGAAAATACACGGAGGAAACTTAAATGCATATTACTCAGTGAAAGAAGCCAATTTGAAAAGGCTACATACTGTGTGATTCCAACTATATGGCAACATGGAAAAGGCAAAACGATGGAGATGGTAGAAAGAGCAGTAGTTGCTAGGGGTTAGGGTGGAGGGAGGGATGAATAGGCAGAGCGCAGAGGATTCTTAGGCCAGTGAAAATACTCTGTATGATGGTTTAATGGAAGATACATGCTGCTATAAATTTGTCCAAACTAACAGAATGTAAACCACCAAGAGTAAACCCTAACGTAAACTATGGACTTTGGGTGATAATGATGTGTCAATGTGGGTTATCAATTGTGACAAATGTACCACTCTGGTGGAAGCAACATTGATAAGAGGGTGGCTATGCATGTGTGGGGGCAGGGAGGATATGAGATATTTCTGTATCTTCTGGTTAACTTTTCTGTGGACTAAAACTACTTTTAAAAATAATGTCAGCTGGGCACGGTGGCTCACGTCTGTGATCCGAGCACTTTGGGAGGCCGAGGCAGGCGGATCACGAGGTCAGGAGATCAAGACCATCCTGGCTAACATGGTGAAAACCCATCTCTACTAAAAATACAAAATTTTTTAGGCATGGTGGCGGGCACCTGCAGTCCCAGCTACTTGTGAGTCTGAGGCAGGAGAACGGAGTGAACCCGGGAGGTAGAGCTTGCAGTGAGCCGAGATCACGCCACTGCACTCCAGTGTGGGCAACAGAGCAAGACTCTTTTTCAAATAATAATAATAATGTTTATTTTTTAAAGTTTCTTTAAAAATAAATATGCAAAAGACGAAGCAGGGACCCCTGAAATTTCATCACTTAGAGCAGTGGTCTCCAAACTACTGTGATCACACAGACCATTAGTAAAATAAGTTTGCACACCTGCCTTCAATACATTTATACTGTATTTATTTATAATTAAAAAAAATAATTATAGAATCATGGGCTACCTTTTTTTATACAGAGAGTACAGTTGCTAGACAGATAAGGACTGCTATATTTCTCTTATTCAAAGGGATGTTTTTTCTCTTCTCAAATAAAAACTGACATGAGTCGGGCTAGTTAAGCAATTTCATCTTTTCTCCGGTTACAGATCTGATTTCATAAGACACAGTGATCGCCTCTTCTCTGACAGGCATTGAAGAGAACACACTGAGAAGTCGGGCCACTCTGCAGAACACCACGGCCCACGTTTCACTTGCTTTTTGTTTCCATCTGGCCTTGTTTTGTGTTAAATGGCCCTCACACTTTTTCTGCCCACTTGCCGCAAGCATCCTAGATGTTTTAAATGGAATATTTCATGCCCCAAACCTAGATTATAATCCGAAGAGTAGAAACAGATCTCCATATGAACCAACATAAAAACGAACCCAGTCTCAGGTGCTGGGTCAGGGTTGAAATCTCGTGATCTCCCAGCTGTGAGCGATGTTTGAAACAGTCCAGGCTAATCCCCGCCTTTTAGAGATGAAGAAAGGGAAGCCTGGCCACTGCCCCTAAAGTTAATAACAAACCAGGACCCAGGAGCCACATTCCTCATCTCCCCAAGTCAGAAGCTGAGGGTAATGGCTAATATTTGTGCCTTGAGCTTTAAACTTTTTCTGAATGTGTTTGAATTTTATTTATTTATTTATTGAGACAGGGTCTTGCTCTGTTGCCCAGGCTAGAGTACAGTGTACACAATTGTATTTGTGCCACTGTAGCCTCAAATTCCTAGGCTCAGGAGATCCTCCTGCCTCAGTCTCCCCAGTAGCTAGGGCTACAGACGTGCAACCACCACACTAGGCTAATTTTTTTTGTAGAGATGGGGATCTTGCTATGTTGCCCAGGCTGGTCTCAAACTCCTGGCCTCAAGCAATCCTTCTGTCTTGGCCTTCCGAAGTGCTGATTACAGGTGTAAACCACCATGCTCAGCTTTTTTTTTTTTTTTAGTATTTTCTTTTTACCCTATGATCAGTTAACAGAGGATAAATGTGTTCTATTTTATTCTCTCATTTCATCTTCTCAAGATGTTGTATTTGGCAAATGAGGGGAAAATCAGGCCATATAGAGGGAAATGACTTCTCTGTAGATGTTCATGAAGTTTGCCTCTGGGTTGTAAGTGAAATCCTAGCACCTAAGTTTCCTAATACCTACTTCTTTTTTTTTATTTTTTAGACGGAGTTTTGCTCTGTTGCCCAGGCTGGAGTGCAATGGCATGATCTCGGCTCACCGCAATCTTGGCCTCCCGGGTTCAAGCAATTCTCCTGCCTCAGCCTCCAGAGTAGCTGGGATTACAGGCACCCGCCACCACAACCAGCTAATTTTTTGTATTTTTAGTAGAGACAGGGTTTCACCATGTTGGCCAGGCTGGTCTTGAACTCCTGACCTTGTGATCTACCCGCGGCTTCCCAAAGTGTTGGGATTACAGGCATGAGCCATGGCGCCTGGCCACCTAATACCTACTTCTAACAGTAAATAGAATATTACTATACATTGCAAGAGCAGAGTTCTATAATAATTAAGGAAGCTGGTGATTTATAAGGAATGCCTGGTATGTCAGTTATTGCAATTACATACATCTAAGCTTGACATGAAGAAAAGTCTCTGGTCTGGGTGAGGGCAAATCTACTCTTTAACACAACAGAATGATCTAGCACAGGAGATTTCTCAAAGTGTGGTATCTGGACCAGCAGCATCAGCATGATCAGGGGACTCACTAGAAATGCAAATTCCCCAGCCTCACCTCAGACCAACTAGATCAGAAACTCTAGGAGTGGGGCCCATAATCTGTGCTTGAACAAGCCTTTGAGTTTGACATCTGCTCTGGGGCAGTGTTTTCAAATTTTGGTCCTGGGATCCCCAGCCTCAGGATGTCCAGAGGGGGCTTCTGAGATGGGTTATGTGGAAGTGCAAGGAAATGAAAGGACCAATGGTTTATTCCTTCAAGTTCAGTGTTTCCCAAACTGGCCTAATTGTAAGGATTACTGGGGACCTCTGAAAAAGACCAACTTTCAGGTCGGATGCGGTGGCTCACACCTGTAATCCCAGCACATTGGGAGGCCGAAGCAGGAGGATCACTTGAGCTCAGGAGTTTGAGACCAGTCTGGGCAACATAATGAGACCCTATCTCTACAAAAAAGTTTTAAAACTTAGCCAGGGATGGTGGTGCATATCTGCAGTCCCAGCTCCTCAGGAAGCTGAAGTGGGAGAATTGCTTGAGCCTGGGAGATCGAGGCTGCAGTGAGCTATCATTGCACTGCTGTGCTCCAGCCTGGGTGACAGAGCAAGACCCTGTCTCAAAAAAAAAAAAAAAAAAAAAAAAAGACACAATTCCTGGACCGTACTCCAGAGGATTCAGAATCGAACCAGGAGAGAATAGCGGCAAAGGGCAGGGTCAGATTCTCATGCAGCCCCTTGGAAGATGTGGTCCACTCATCCTAACTCCCTAGGAAATTATTGCTCTGGGACTCCAAAACCACTGATTTAATTTATAAAATCCACCTCAGCCCAACACCATCAACATTTGAGAGGGACCCACCTGCTGGTCCTTCATTCAGTTAATAAGTATTATTCAGAATCGATTGTGTTTTAAACAAGGGAATAAAAATGTTTTTAAATAAAAATTTCTGTCTCTGATTATTTTTTAGGGTTATGATGGATGATCAGGCACACAGAAGCCCAAGGAGACCTCTGAAGACAAAGCATTCAGTCTAGATGGAGGAAAGACTGTCACTAAATAGAGGGAGAAGAGGGAGGTTACGCAGGAGAGAGTGGCAAGAAGATAAACGGGGAAGGGAAGGACCAAAGAAGCCGAGATTTCCTGGGAAACTAATGAAGGATGATTCTGGCTCCTTGGACCCATGGGAGGGAGACCAGCTTGATGGGTTAGTACCAAGGTGAAAGCTTTTGAGGCTGCTTTGTTTAAGCACCTGCTCTGTCCCTTTCCAACAGGCATTTGGCTCAACCTATTTGAGCCTCAGTCTCCCCATCTACGAATAGGCTGATAATAGGACTGCTCTCAAAGAGCCGTGACCAGCAAATGTAATGAGGTTGTTGGTGTTTCCCAGGCTCCGTCAGCTGGTGTGGCCACACAGCTATAGCTAGCCAGAAGCACGCAGTCCATGGGAACCATTATGATTCTAAACACCTTCTGGCAGTACTCAAACTTTTTCTATCTAAGTCATCACCTCTTAGTCAAGGGAAAGGCTGTCCCCTTATAGACCCTTCCAGTGACGATCAGTCCTGTTTCTGATGTACTTTATTTATTTATTTACTGAGACAGAGTCTTGCTCCGTCACCCAGACTGGAGTGCAGTGGTGCAATCTCAGCTCACTGCAACCTCTGCCTCCAGAGTTCGATTCTCCTGTCTCAGCTTCCCAAGTAGCTGAGTGCGCACCACCACGCCCTGCTAATTTTTGTACTTTTAGTAGAAACAGGGTTTCACTATGTTGGCCAGGCTGGGCAACATAATGAGACCCCATCTCTAGAAAAAAGTTTTAAAACTTAGCCAGGCATGATGGTGCATATCTGCAGTCCCAGCTCCTCAGGAAGCTGAAGTGGGAGGATTGCCTGAGCCTGGGAGATCGAGGCTGCAGTGAGCTGTCATTGAAGTCGAACTCCTGCCTTCAAGTGATCCATCCACATTGGCCTCCCAAAGTGCTGGGATTACAGGTGTGAACCACTGTTCCCAGCCCTTCTGATGTACTTCAAAGCCAGACTACACACCAATAAAAGAGTTTATAGGCTTTGTCTCATCCCATTGGTGAATGAGGAGAGGTGGAGCAGGAAAGGAGCCTGTTCCTGGGGTGGCGGGCCCAGCAGCTCTCATGGCTGCCTATGCCTCCCTCTGGCTCAGTTTAAACTCAGCGGGGCTTAATCCCAGGTGCACCGTCTGTTTGCAGCAGAGCCAAATGGGTTCCTTGCAAGGATTTTCTCTGCATCTCTTGCTCTTCCTCAATCTGGTTGCCTCTTTCCCACCATAACTTGCTACTCCAGGCAAAAACAAGACAAATTCATTGGAAAAGGAGCTGAGATTGACAAGAATTTAATTTTCCCTGAGAGATCCTTTAAAAAGGGGCAGGCCAGCACTCAGAGCTAAAGCGGGTTTATTGACTAGTAATTGGTTAATTATCTACACCAGTGGTTCTCAAACTTGAGCATGCATCACATCCACCTGGAGGGTTGATTCTTACACAGACTGCTGGGCCCCACGTCCAGGGTTTCTAATTCAGCAGGTCTGGGTGGGGCCTGAGACTTTGCCTTTCTACCAACCTCCCAGGTGATGCTTATGCTGTTGGTTCCAGGACCATACTTTGAAGACCACTTACTCTACATTTTGGAGAAAGAAACTATGAGTTATCAAAAGCTACAGATTATCATTAAAAAGGCAAATTGAAAGCTACTCTCCCTTAATGGCAAATTGTAATGGAGGCTAAAAGGAAGCAAAAAATATCACTAAATAGGCCGGGCGCGGCGGCTCAAGCCTGTAGTCCCAGCACTTTGGGAGGCCGAGACGGGCGGATCACGAGGTCAGGAGATCGAGACCATCCTGGCTAACACGGTGAAACCCCGTCTCTACTAAAAAGTACAAAAAATTAGCCAGGCATGGTGGCGGGCACCTGTAGTCCCAGCTACTCGGGAGGCTGAGGCAGGAGAATGGCGTGAATCCGGGAGGCGGAGCTTGCAGTGAGCTGAGATCCGGCCACTGCACTCCAGCCTGGGTGATGGAGCGAGACTCCGTCTCAAAAAAAAAAAAAAAAAAATCACTAAATAGGCATCAGATAATCTATGACATCATACTGGATTACAGTACTGGTTCTGATCACCAGTGCATGGTGTTCAGTTTATCGTTTGTGAGCATGGTGGTCGTCTTCTAATTTTGTTTTTAATTTATGGAGAACTTTGGCATCCAGTATAATATGAGGGCAATTGAATGACCCATTGTTCCAAAACCATCTCCTGTTTCGAGAGAAATTTCCAGCATCAGAGTCAGAAAGTTAATGACGACGTGTCTAGACCTACATAGAGAACTAAACAGGAAACCCAGAGTACCTTCTGGCCCTTCTCTCATTGAACTTGGAAGCATTAATTAAATTAGTTGTCAACACTTTGGTGCTGAGACAGTGAGAAGCAAAGCAACACAGGTAGAACCACGCCTAAAGTCAGCCTCAGAGGAAGAAAATGAGACGGAGAGGCAGCTTGAAGATTTTAGTCTAAGGGCTGGGTGCGGTGGCTCACGCCTGTAATCCCAGCACTCTGGGAGGCCGAGGTGGGCTGATCACCTGAGGTCAGGAGTTTGAGACCAGCCTGGCCAACATGGCGAAACCCTGTCTCTACGAAAAATACAAAAATTAGCTAGGTGTGGTGGCTTATGCCTGTAACCTTAGCTACTTGGGAGGCTAAGGCAGGAGAATCGCTTGAGCTTGGGAGGCAGAGGTTGCAGTGAACTGAGATCTGCACCACCACCAAAGTGAAACTCTGTCTCAAAAAAAAAAAAAAAAGAAAGAAAGATTTGGGTCTTAGGTGGCTGTCCAAGGACAAAACAGGGAGGGAGATACTGAAACAAGGTTACGGGCGGTATCAAGGCACCTGCTTTCAGGTACCACCATCTCGATTATCAAAGGGGTTACAGGATGCAAAAGTGACAGCAAAACAGGTCCTGACTGCTCCAAAGGGAAATCAGCAGAGTCATTAATGACTTGGCTCCTGACCAGCCCCGTGTGCCCTGTTTAATTCTCAAGAGCCTCTCCTCCCTTACGCACTGTCCCAGTTCTCTCCCCGTACCCAGGAAGGCATGCTTTCTGTGTAGGTCATTCCACAAGGAGGCTGGGTCACTTATTTCTGGGAGGATGTGGTGCAGGTCCATGGAGGGGAAGATCAGCAGCTCAAGCTCAGACAGAAATATGTACCCTGAAATTCGAGATGCCTTGTGCTAATTCCCATGGAGACTGGTGTCAGGTAACTGAGGACAAGACCGTAAACACAGTCGCATCTGTCCGACCCTGTTCTGCAGGCAGCATCTAGGGGATTCTCTCTCCCTAGGGCAGCCTCCTTGGGCCTAGCAGCCAGCTCTTGCTATAGAAACCTCGCCTGGAAAGGAATATTTCCATTGCGCAGGCTCAAAAGAGGCTTTACAGTGAGCTCAGGGCCTTTCTGGATAGTGGTGTACTCAAATTGGGGGGAATGATGAAAGTGTTAGGATGGGTAACGTTAGGGTGCACAAACCCAGAAGGCTGAGGGTTATGCCAAGAAAGGCTTTTGAACATATCAGATAAACTGGTTTTTGTAGCCTTCTGCTCATGAGCCAGGCACTTTGCCTGTGTTGTTTCATCCTTACTACAACCATGTGAAAGTGCAAAGATAGGCTCAGAACTAACTCACTTGCCCAAGGACATCCAGCAGGTAGTGACAGAGCCAGGATTCCATCAGACTCACTCAGAGCCCATGCTCTGTCCATCCCACCATGTACCCCCTAAAGGGGAACACCAGTAGGATCTCTAATTAAGGAGGAAAAGGTGATATTCAGGTGTTCTCTATTTCTGCAGCATGAGAGCTTTAGGTTAGACACAAGTGGGGATTGTTCAAAACAAAAATGGACTGTCTCAGGAAGTTAAAGAACTCCCTTTAGGGGATGATTTGGGAGCATGACCCTGCCCTGAAGTGGAAGAATGCAAAGTGAAGGAGGGCCCTCCGCAATCTAGGGGCAGTCCAGAGGAAAAGGCACGGATGTGGGGCCTGCACGTGGTTCTGGGGAATCACAGGAAAGGGAGAGTTGCTAAAGTCCCCCAACCCCACCAAACACACACACGCAATCCAAAAGACTAACTGAACATGTGGGGCCTTTTTTTAAACTTTACTACTCAAAGGAATGAAGCTGTAGTTTACACCAGGTGTCAGGTGGCTGTTTTTGGCTGTTAGACTTGCCCGCCCCTTCCCCGGGACACCCTTCCTTGCCTAGGATAAATGTTGTTGCTTATTCAGACTGTTCGGAGGAGGAGGAAGCAGAATATTTGTGCTCAGGAGACTTTTTTTTTTTTTTTTTTTTGATACAGAGTCTCGCTCTATTGCCCAGGCTGGAGTGCAGTGGTGCAATCTCGGCTCACTGCAACCTCCGCCTCCCTGGTTCAAGCAATTCTCCTGCCTCAGCCTCCAGAGTACTGGGACTACAGGCGCACACCACCACACCCGGCTAACTTTTGTATTTTTAGTAGAGACAGAGTTTCACTATGTTGGCCATGGCTGGTCTCAAACTCGTGACCCCGCATGACCCACCCGACTCGGCCTCCCAAGTGCTGGAATTAACAGATGTGAGCTGTCCCGCCCAGCCCAGACCTTCTCAGCAGAAGTCCATCCAACCCTAGGGGTTTGCACCCCGTGGGCCCTGCAACGAGGGAGGGAGGCAGCTGTACGTTCCCATCTGTGGAGGGCTGGTATGTCCTGCCACAGAGTCAGGGGTCCTCAGATCATGGGTGCCAGCCAAGAGTGGAATGATTAGGAGCAAAAGCAAATCTAAACCTTGATAGTCTAGTGGACTTCAGCATCCCCAGGTGTCCCCATCTGCAAGCAGTTCACCACCAGAAATGAGCTCCCTGGGGAGGGGCTCTGTGTGTAATTGGCTCCTCTGAGAGACTCCCTGCCCCCAGCAACTTCAGGCAACCTCACTTCCTAGGAGGAGCAGAGAGCTTTGCTCCCCAGTCTGGGTGAACAGTGTCAGTCGCTCAGGGTATCCTCTTTGACCACCTTGCCTACCCGGTGTCCCAGACACCCTCAGGTGTTCCCATTCACCTCTCCTACAACACTGTCTTTGCATTCAGGCATCTCTGTTTTCCCCACGAGTCTAAATCCTTTTCATCCTTCAAGGACTAACTGGAAGACACTTCCTCCCTGAAGCCTCCCAGGCTACCCAGCCCATGAAGATGTCTCCTGTGAATTTTTCACCAGTCTCTATTGCTCATTTGGCCTTCTCTGAGACCTCAATTCTCCTCACCATTAGTTGCCTTGACTTTTTTAGCTGTATCTCTGTACAGATGATTTCGCTTTTTAAACTATTTCCCGCAGCACAGAGTACACTCAGTCCAGTGAGCACAGCAGACATTTCGATTGCTAGACTGCCTGAGTATGAATTATGGACAAACTTCTGTAAAAAATTTTTTACTGGGTCTGCATTACATCCTCTCAGACACAAATGTCCCAGCCTTCACAGGGTATATCTGTTCATACAGAGGAAAATAATAAAACAGAAAATGGAAAGCATTCATAATGCCACCATCCAGAGTCAACCAGTGCGTGCTAGCATATATCCTTCTGCGTGCCTGTGTGTGTGTGTGTGTGTGTGTGTGTGTAAACAGCTTCATTGAGATTATCATTCACACGTGTCATACAATTTGATAGCCACGTGGAAAACATCAAATTAGATCCATTCCTTACATTAGGCACCAGGGTAAAAGCTTTTGGATTAAGCATCAAATGGATCAAAAGCTAAATGTAAAAATGAAACCATACAAATAATGCAAAAAACAGAGAGTGGAATACTTTATAATGTAGAAAAGACAAAAGCTTTTCTAATTGTAACTCATAAAATCCCTAACTCATAAAGGTAATAAACTATTAACAAATTTGGTTCTGTAGCATTATAAAAACATCCTAAGTAAAATATCCTAGTAAAATCAAAAGGCAAATGAAAACCTGGGAGAAGGAATTGCAAATTGTATCACAGACAGTCAAGGTTAGTTAACAATCAAGATTAATGAATTGTTAATATCCTTAACAATTAAAGAATTTCTCAGAAGAAAAAGCCTAATAACCTGATAGAAAAATGGGCAAAATATGAACAGACATTTCACAGAAAAAACGAAGCAAATGAAACTAGTGAAAATATGTTTACTATTGTTTTCCTAATAACAGAATTGCAAACTTAAAATATGTACACTATGGTACTATTTCTTATCTTTCATATAGGCAAAAGTCCAAAAGTTGGACAATATAGTCTATTGGTGAGGCTTTGGGGAAACATTCTCCCCTATTGCTGATGGGGATTCAAAATCACACAATCTCTTTGGAGAAGGATTTTGTAATGTCTAGCAAAATTACATGTGCCCTTGCCTTTTCACCCAGCAACCACAGTTCTAGGAGTCTACTGCAAACATAACTACCAGAAATGTGAAGTGGCATATGCTCCAGTTATTCATTGCAGCACTATTTGTAATAGCAAAAACTGAAAACAACCCAAATGTCCATCAGTAGGCCACTGGTTGAATTCATTAAGGAGTATGCACACAGTGAATTGCTGTGCAGCAATAAAAGGAAGGAGGATAGATGGCCTCCAGAGTATAGTGGTAAGTAAGAAATACAAGGTCAGAAGAGTAAATACGGTATGCTAGCTTTTTTTGTTGTTGTTAGAAAGGGAGGAGGGGCCCGGCACAGTGGCTCATGCCTGTAATCCCAGCACTTTGGGAAGCTGAGGCAGGCAGATTACCTGAGGTCAGGTGTTTGAGACCAGCCTAGCCAACATGGCGAAACCCCATCTCTACTACAAATACAAAAATTAGACAGGCATGGTGGCAGGCACCTGTAGACCCAGCTACTCAGGAGGCTGAGGCAAGAGAATCACTTGAACCCGGGAGGCAGAGGTTGCAGTGAGCTGAGATCGCACCACTGCACTCCAGCCTGGGCAACAGAGCAAGACTCTGTCTCAAAAAAAAAAAAAAAGGCCAGGTGTGGTGGCTCACGCCTGTAATCCCAGCACTTTGAGAGGCCAAGGCGGGCAGATCATGAGGTCAAGAATCCCAGACCACCCGGGCCAATATGGTGAAACCCCATCTCTACTAAAAATACAAAAATTAGCTGGGCATGGTGGCAGGCGCCTGCAGTCTCAGCTACTGGGAAGGCTGAGGCAGAAGAATGGCTTGAACCCGGAAGGCAGAGGTTGCAGTGAGCCAAGATTCCGCCACCACACTGCAGCCTGGGCAACAGAGCAAGACTCCATCTCAAAAAAAAAAAGTTAATTAGAAAATATTATCTCTAAGATGAGAAGAGAAAGAGAATGGCAGCTGTGACAGCTGAGTGGGGAAGGGGCAGACATGGAGGCTAAATTCTCTGCTTCTATCTCTCCTATAATTTTTACTTTCAGCATGTAAATATGTTAGAGTATTGAAAAACAAAATTATGCTTAGAAAAGGCAACCCCCTTCAATCAAAAACAAACTTAGCCAAATGATGGTTATAGTATAGCAAGTTGATTTTGTAATCACAGGGAGAAGAATTATTTTAAGTGACTTTAAAACGCAGTACTTTG
This sequence comes from Papio anubis, assembly GCF_008728515.1. Taxonomy (NCBI): domain Eukaryota; kingdom Metazoa; phylum Chordata; class Mammalia; order Primates; family Cercopithecidae; genus Papio; species Papio anubis. Next base: position 38,672,040 of record NC_044989.1, read on the forward strand.
ACCGAACATCTCTCTAGGGAAGATGCAGCCTAGGGGCAAAGAGAACCACAGAGAAATCTGAAACCATATTTGTCAGTCTTCCTAGTTATTCTTCCGGACAAATGGCCCAGTTTCTTCAACAAATAAAACGAACAAAAATTGAAAGGAAAACATTCTTTTATGGATTAGAAAAGACTTGAGACAGACCTGTGACCAAATGCAAGGGTGAAAAGAGAATTTTGAAATAAAGAAAATTGAACTGTGACATTAACTGATATTAAGGAAGTGTTAATTTTGAGCGTCATTTTATTTAATTTCATGATTTATTTTATTATAGTTCATTGTATTATTATGGTTCTGATTAATTTATATTACGGTTTATTTGAGTACTGTGATTATGGTTTTTTTTTTTTGTTTTTTTTTTTTTTTTTTTTGAGGCGGAGTCTCGCTCTGTCGCCCAGGCTGGAGTGCAGTGGCGCGATCTCGGCTCACTGCAAGCTCCGCCTCCCAGGTTCCCGCCATTCTCCTGCCTCAGCCTCCCGAGCAGCTGGGACTACAGGCGCCGCCACCACGCCCGGCTAATTTTTTGTATTTTTAGTAGAGACGGGGTTTCACTGTGTTAGCCAGGATGGTCTCGATCTCCTGACCTCATGATCCTCCCGTCTCGGCCTCCCAAAGTGCTGGGATTACAGGCTTGAGCCACCGCGCCCGGCCGATTATGGTTTTTTTGTTGTTTTTTTTTTCCTGTTAAGATATTTTTTCCCCTTTTGTCTATGGTATATTTATTTATTTCTAATTTTATTTTGAGTTGTTTGTTGTTGTTTTTTAAAAAGTGTGCCTTTAAGTGAGATTCCCAGGAATCAGCAACAGAAGCTCAGTGGTGACTAATGCCCTAGATGTCCCAGGGCTCTAAGTCCTACGTGGAATACCTAAGTCAACAGTGAATTTTTCAGAAGGGGCAAGTAAGAAATGACAGCCTTAGGACCACGGCAGCGACGGCCCAGCGGGCTCCGTGCGTGGGTCCGCGACGGCTTGGGGTCCGCCCGCGGACTGCGGTGCGAGCTGGCGGCCGGCTCCCCTCCTCCCCCGCCCGTAGCCGCCGCTGTGATTGGGCGGAAGATGGCGCTGGGCGGATGGAAATCCTAATGACAGTCTACAAATTCGCCTCCATCTGTACCATGGAGTGGTGAATCAGATCGGAAAGATGCTTCAAAAGCAGATTCTCTACTGCACGCTGAGGAACAGTACAAAAAATGGCTGAAATCAGGTGGACATAAAATCGACAGTATTCAGGAAATCATGTTGAAGGATGAACCATTGAAGACTCCATTTCCCAACTGAATGATTGTTCTTTCTCACAGTTTACATTTTAAGAAAGCATTGGTATTAAATGGACTACATTAAAATGATTTTCGAGGAAAAAAAAAAAGAAATGGCAGCTTTAAAGGCAACGACCCTATAACAAATATTCTGTTGAATTGAAATTGATTGAAGCAGAAAAACTTTCTCGGCATGAAAAAATCACACCGTCAGAGGCCAAGAGCGCAGGCTCCCGCGCTCCAATTCCAGCTTTCTCACTTCCTACTCTCTGGCCTCGGGCCCGTTACTTAGCCTCCCTGTGCCTCAGTTTCCCTGTCTACAAAAGGTAAACAGGTAGAAAGAAAACCTATTTCATAGAGCTGTTGTGGGGAATAACTAAGTTAAAGACATGTAAAGTGCTTAGAACAGTGACTGGCACATATGAAGCACATTATTATTAAACAATAAATCTGATTTTTTAGCATTTAATTTTTAGAAAAAATTGATCAGTCATGTATATTGCTCCTCTTAGTTTTTTGCACCTTTCTTTTACATTTTTCTTTTTTCTTTTCTTTTCTTTTTTTTTTGAGACGGAGTCTTGCTCTGTCGCCCGGGCTGGAGTGCAGTGGCCGGATCTCAGCTCACTGCGAGCTCCGCCTCCCGGGTTCACGCCATTCTCCTGCCTCAGCCTCCTGAGTAGCTGGGACCACAGGCGCCCGCCACCTCGCCCGGCTATTTTTTTGTATTTTTTAGTAGAGACGGGGTTTCACCGTGTTAGCCAGGATGGTCTCGATCCCCTGACCTCGTGATCCGCCCGTCTCGGCCTCCCAAAGTGCTGGGATTACAGGCTTGAGCCACCGCGCCCAGCCCATTTTTCTTTTTTAAAAGACAGAGTCTTGCTTCGTCGCCCAGGCTGGTGTGCAGTGGTGTGATCATGGCTCACCACAGCCTCAAACTCCTGGGTTCAAGGGATCCTCCCGCCTCCCAAGTAGCTAAGACTACTGGTGTGTACCATCACACCCAGCTAATTTTTTTGGCGGGGGGGGCTAAATATGGGGGTCTCACATGTTGCCCAGGCTGTTCTTGAACTCCTGGCCTCAAGCGATCCTCCTGCCTCGGCCTACTTTTGCACCTTTACCTAGTGAACATGCCAATGGGGGAAAGATGACACAATCTGCAGTGATGCTCCCTCTTCTAGCGACTCCGGGGGCGCAAACTGGGGCCCACGGAGTGGAGGAGCACAGGCCGCCCTGAGGGCTGACCAGGCTTGGTGCCAAATGACCTCAGAATGGCCTCCTCCGGGAAGCCTCACTCCTCCCTGGTCCAGAGCAGGAGCCCTTCTTTGCCTTTTTTCCACTGCGGGTAGCTACTCCTCCAGGGCACATTCATCACATTAGAGTAAATGAAATTCACACAGTTCTCCCCTCCCCTGCAGAGGGGCACATTTGAGGGTAGGGCTGTGTTTCATTCTCCCTGGTAATCCCCAGCACCGCACCCAGCTCTATAGCGCTTCAGATCCACTTGTCAAAGTGACCAGAACTGTGGTCCAGGGGACAGCCTGTATGTGACAGACCCGCTTAAAGGACCTAGTGCCTGCACAGAGAGGAACCGTCAGAGGAGATGGCAGGAGTGGAAAGGGAGCCACAGGCAAAATCCTAGTCTGCATTTCTTTCTTTCTTTTCTTTCTTTTTTTTTTTTTTTTTTTTTTTTGAGATGGAGTCTCGCTCTGTTGCCCAGGCTAGAGTGCGGTGGCACCATCTCAGCTCACTACAACCTCTGCCTCAAGGGTTCAAGTGATTCTCCTGCCTCAGCCTCTTGAGTAGCTGGGATTACAGGCACATGCCACCAGCCCAGCTAATTTTTGTATTTTTAGTAGAGATGGAGTTTTACCATGTTGGCCAGGCTGGTCTCGAACTCCTGAGCTCAACTATCAGCCCGCCTCAGCCTCCCAAAGTGCTGGGATTAAAGGCATGAGCCACCATGCCTGGCCTTTTGCTTTTGGGAGACAGGGTCTTGCTCTGTCCCCTAGGCTGGAGTGCAGTGGCTGGGACACGGCTCACTGCAACCTCAACCCCCCTGGCTCAAGCGATCCTCTCTCCTCAGAACCCTTGAGTAGCTGGGACTACAAGGCGCATGCCCCCATGCCCTGCTAATTTTTGTATTTTTTTGTAAAAATGGGGTTTTACTATGTTGTCCAGGCTGGTCTTGAACCTCTGGGCTCAAGTGATCCACCCGCCTCGGCCTCCCAAAATTCTGGAATTACAGGCATGACCCAACACACCCAGCCCTAGTCTGCATTTGTACTTGGGGTCCACCTTGTCCAGCAACTTGAGTTCTACCTCCTCAAAAAGATGCTTGCCTAATCATCTTCACTGTATGTTCCTTGCCTCATTCCACAAGCCTTTACTGAGAAGCCCCCTGAAATACAATCTCGCCCCAACAAACTTCAGAATGATAAGAGATGAGCCTCATCAAAGAACATAATCAACAGAGTGAAAAGACAACCTAAGGAATGGGAGAAAATATTCACAAATCATAAACCTGATCAGGGACTAATATCCAGAACATATAAAGAATTTCTACAACTCAACAACAACAAAGAAACACAAATAACTCAATGAAAAAATGGGCAAATGACTTGAACAGACATTTCTCCAAAGAAGATATACGAGTGGCCAACACGCACAGGAAAAGATGCTCAACATCACTAATCATTAGGGAAATGCAAATCAAAACCACAATGAGATATCACCTTATACCCACTAGGATGGCTATTATTAAAAAAGAAATAAAGAAACAGTAAATCACAAGTGTTGGTGAGAAAGTGGAGAAATAAGAAACCTTGTACACTCTTGGTGGGAATGTAAATGGTGCAACTACTATGGAAAACAGTGTGGAGGTTCCTCAAATAATTAAAAATAGAATTATCAATTCCACTTATAGGTATATACTCAAAAAAATTGAAAGCAGGATCTCAAAGAGATATTTGCACACCCATGTTTATAGGGCATTATTCACAACAGCCAAGAGGTAGAAGCAACCCCAGTGTCCATCAGCAGATGATTAGATAAACAAAATGTGGTGTACACATACAATGGAATATTATTCAGCCTTAAAAAAGAAAGAAATTCTGGCCAGGCACGGTGGCTCACATCTGTAATCCCAGCACTTTGGGAGGCCGAGGCAGATAGATCACTTGAGGCCAGGAGTTCAAAACCAGCCTGGCCAACATGGCGAAACCCCATGTCTACTAAAATTACAACAACAACAACAACAACAACAACAACAAAATTAGCCAGGTGTGGTGGCACATGCCTGTAATCCCAGCTACTCGGGAGGCTGAGACATGAGAATCACTTGAACTCAGGAAGCAGAGGTTGCAGCGAGCCAAGATCACACTACTGCACTCCAGCCTGGGCAACAGAGTGAGACTGTCTCAAAAAAAAAAAAAAGGGAGAAATGTTTAAGAGTGTAAATTTTATGTTATGTGTTTTTAGCACAATTTTTTTTTTTTTAAAGAGAAAATCTGGTGCAAAAATAATTCTAGCTGGGCACTGTGGCTCATGCCTGTAATTCCAGTGCTTTGGGAGGCCGAGGTGGGTGGATCATCTGAAGTCAGGAGTTCGAGACCAGCCTGGCCAACATGGTGAAACCTCATCTCTACTAAAAATACAAAAATTAGCCAGGCATGGTGGTGGGTGCCTATAATCCCAGCTACTCAGAAGGCTGAGGCAGGAGAATCACTTGAACCTGGGAGGCAGAGGTTGCAGTAAGCTAAGATCACGCCACTGCATTCTAGCCTGGGTGACAGAGCAAGACTCAGTCTTAAAAAAAAAAAAAAATTCTAAACAGTTGATTGAATAATCTCAACTACTTGGGGATAAAACTACTTGGGGATAAAACATGATTTTTCTCCTAGTATAATTGCCCCCAACTAATCCAGACTGACCCATCCTTTTTTTTTCCCCCTCAAATAGAGGGTTCCTTAATCACATCTTTTCCACCTCCCATAGCTTTCTAGCCACCTTTGCTTATTTCCGATTTAAGACTCAGTCCTTTGCATCCTGAAGCCTCAAGTCTCATCACCTCCCGGTCCACCCCCGCAGACTGGGTCTGTCTGCGACTCTAGTTTACGCTTGATCTCTTTACCCATCATCTCCTCCCCTCTCTAGAACCAGCCCTCCAGGGTGTGTTGGTGCAGGAAGAGAGAGAGGCAAAGGGCAAGTGTGTCCTCTCTCAGCACAGCGAGGTTGCATGGATCCATCCTGCACGCCCTCAGGAGCCGAGAACTCAAGGCAGCAGTTCTGGGCCCGCTCTGTCGGGCAGTATATCCCTTCCCCACTATCTCCCTCCCATCCTCTTCTCCACAGCCCAAGGGCAGATCGAGAAGCCCGATGGCCAAGTGAACTACCATCTGGGAGCAAAACTCCCCTTCTTGCAAACACCTCTGGTTTTCCTTATGATTCTCTTAGGTCCTCACCCTACTCCTTGGTTTCTAGAAAGAGAGTGAATAACCCTCTCCCCAAAACCAGTCCAGCTCACCCTCTGCTTTGTCAACCCTCAGAGCTTGAATTGGGAATCATGGAACCAGATCGGACTTCCCCTGTAAGGCGAGGGGAGCTTGGCAGACTCCAGCTTCTGGGGGCTTACAGGTGGCTCTCAGAATGGAGAGAACTTTGGTTCTCACCTTTAGACCCTCTATCAAACCAGTGGTGTCAGAGAGGGGAGAGATCACTTTCAACTTTCAGTGACAGGGAATCAGAAAAAACGTTTCTGGAGAGGGAACATTTGAACTGGGTCTCAAAGGCTAGGTCAGATTTGGCAAAGTGAAGATGAATGGTCAGGTGAGAGGGAGGGAAGGCAGAGGTGAAGGCTCAGACACAAGGAGCTTCATGGCACGCAGGCGTACCGGTTAGCTACGACAAACATGCGTGCAGGAGAGTGGAGAAAGGGAGTGACAGCATGCCCAGTGTTTCACATTGTCTTTGGCTTTGTCTGAGCTCAGTCTGTCCCGTGATGCTTTGAGGAGGATGTAGGCAGCTGTGCAGCCATTCTCAGGACCTGTATTTGCATTTGCACAGGCCAGTGAAGCTGAGAGTACCGAAGTTCACTGATGCTGGCCGGGAGCTGTTTGGAATGACTGCCAGTCTTGAAAGTAGAGTCCATGTATCTCAAGACATAAAATTAGCAAAATTCTTCTGCCGCCAATCCCATTTTCTTGCAGTCTTCATGCAGAAGCACCAGCTTCTCTGAGCATTTGAATCACTCCACACAGCTCCTTCTATGCTGAATGACACTGCCCAAAATACACCGGAAGCCTGTCCAGCACCCTGGAAAATCCATGACTATACCACATGAGGAAGCCGAGTCAGGGGAACTGGGGGCTTTAGGTTAGCTGTGGCCACTCACGTGCTGTGTGATTTTGGACAAGTCAGTCTCTGAACCTCAAATTCATCAGAAATGCAGGGGTGAGTACTAGCTGCCCTAGCACAGGATTAAATGAGGGAAATAACGTGCACAAATATGTTAAAAAGTGTCAGCCGGGCATGGTGGCTCATGCCTGTAATCACAGCACTTTAGGAGGCTGAAACCAGCAGATCACTTGAGACCAGGAATTTGAGACCAGCCTGGCCAACATGGTGAAACCCCATCTCTATTAAAAATACAAAAATTAAACAGGCATGGTGGTGCATGCCTGTAGTCCCAGCTACTTGGGACATTGAGGCAGAAGGATTGTTTGAGCCCAAGAGGCGAAGGCTGTAGTAAGCCAAGATCACACTACTGCACTCCTGCACTCCTGGGTGACAGAGCGAGACTGTCTCAACAACAGCAACAACAAAAAAAAAGTAGTGACGTTGATGTGTATCTTACATGATGAATGCAGAGTTTCCACTCCTCTCAAGACCCCAGAGTATAGTGCATAGGGAAGCAGAAAGCATTTGTACTCCCAGAGGGGAGGCTGGCTGTGCAGGGAGGACATGATCAATAATACTGTCAGCTTAAAATAAGAATCAGTGTCACCAAAACACTGCTTCCAAACCAACCCCTGATGTTCTAGGTCCACCATTTCTCTGCCCCACCTCCCTGCTTTACCTCTTTTTTTTGTTTGTTTTGTTTTGTTTTGTTTAGATGAATCTTTTTTTTCTCTCTCTCTCAAAGAGAGGGTTTGAGAAAAACCTAGGCTGTCGCCTAGGCTGAAGTGCAGTGGTGTGATCTCAGCTCACCGCAACCTCCGCCTCCCAGGTTCAAGCAATTCTCCTGCCTCAGCCTCCCGAGTAGCTAGGATTACAGGTGCCTGCCACCATGCCCGGCTAGGTTTTGCATTTTTAGTAGAGACAGGGTTTCACCAAGTTGGCCAGGCTGGTCTTGAACTGCTGGCCTCAACTGATCCACCTCCGCCTCCCAAAGTGCTGGGATTACAGGCTGAGCCACTGCGCCCAGCCTTTCCTCTGATTTCCATGGTACCTATCACCATGGTATGCAGGTACTCACATCAAATCTGTTTTTAAGTTCAAAACAGAGCCATATGTGGGAAGACACATTCCTCTTCTGAAGCCTTATCTCCGAAGCTGAGCTTGGAGTGAAGTGACAGGAGGAACTGACTCCTTGGAGGATGGAATCTTGAGATTTTATGTGGGAGCAGAAGAGAAGCAAGCACCAAATATCTATCAAATGTCCACAGAGGGAAACACTGTAGTAGCTGCCTAGAGATTCAGTCCTGCCCAAGTTTCCCTGCTCAGATTTCAGGTGCAATTTTGAGAACTGTTCTTCCCCAGTGGAGTGACCTAGTCAATGACCTCACCCTTTATGGGAAGGCGTGCCCATACGCACAATAACACAGTACTCATAAAGTCCACGAGAGGCCGGTCCAGGCCTTGGCCAGGGAAGCATCCATGGACTTGGGCGTTCGTCGCAGAATCTTCAGACGAATCTGGATGAGGAGTGAGGCCCTGCCTTGGAGGTGCTGCCCTCCCTCTGTGGCATGGAAGCCCTGCTGCCTGTGACAGGAGGCGACTGCACCTCACCTGCGGCCTGTATGCTGCAGGACCCAGTGAAGAGCTTCCTTAGCTTACCGCTGCGCAGGCACTAGGAAAGGGAGCACGTGACAGGGAGATTTGCCTTCTTGGTCTGGTAGCAAATGTAGGCCCACCTGGTACAGGTAGGAGGTTCCGCAGGCCTTCCAGATCTTCTTGGCAGGTTTATGGGCGAGAGAAAGCGGTTCCCAGCCCCCTGCCCTGATGCGGCTGCACCTTCTGGAGCACCGTGAACACTCTGCCTCCAGCCAGGCCCCCAAAATACTCTTCTGTCTCTACAGTTGTGCCACCTTTCCCCAGCACCAGGGAGCAGCTCGGCAGGACCAGGCTCTGGGGGCCAGCACACGCGCTCTTCACAAGCCTAAGAGGGCTGTCGTGAGGGGAAAAAAATGGCATTATATGACGTCATTCCAGCTTTAATACTCATTCTGGAAAGAAGGGAGGATATAAAGAAATAGACATAGATTGTGTACACACATACATGAAGGGTAAGTACTTGGAAATGTTAAAGAGTTCGTTTTAAAAGTCCTTAGGCAGCACCCCCTTCTCAAGTTAACTCCCACTTGGTCCAAGGTGGAGCTCCGGGCTCCGAGGAGGCGCGGTGAGGGTGGGAGGCCTGGGCTGCGCCGACCGCGAGCGAGCCTCCTCGGTCTCCCTCCTTAGCGGAGAAGATCCTCCAGGCTAAGGTCCAAGGCCCAACTCCCTTGGGGCTGTCGCCGCCCACCTCCTCCCCGCCACCCTGGGCTTTGGCTTTGTCCTCGACCGCGCTCCGGTAGTGCGCCGAGCGGTCGCGGTCCTGCTAGCCGGGGCCGCGTTCCCACCGCGAAGGCCCGGGCGCGCGCTGCTCGGGATCGGCTCCGGGACTCCAGCCACCAGGTGGCGCCACACGGCTACCTGCGCGCCGCTCGGAGGCGGTCGGGTCGCCGCGGTGCGGAGGAACCAAGACCGGGGGTAACCAGTCACCCGAGCCGACCCACCGCGCGCACTGCCGAGGCTCAGGCGCCCCAGTTCGGTGCCCAGAGGCCCGCCCCGGGACCAACCTGGACCGGCAGCTTCAGCAAAATTGCGGGATAGTTTAAAAAAAAAAAAGTTTTCACCCCACCCGCCACTCCCAAATCAATTCAAAAATAGAAATTAAACTGGGCTGGGCGCGGTGGCTCATGGTGAAACCCCGTCTCTACAAAAAATGCAAAAGTTAACCTGGCTTGGTGGTGTGCACCTGTAATCCCAGCTACTAGAGGGGCTGAGGTAGGAGAATTGCTTGACCTGGGAGCGGAGGTTGCAGTGAGCCGAGATCACACTACTCCACTCCAGCCTGGGCGACAGAGCCAGCCAGACCCCGTCTCAAAAAAAAAAAAAAAAAAAGTTAAACTATGATGGGGAAAGTTATTGGCGACAACGATGCAGACCCGCATGGATACAGGCAGCGGGGCACATGAGTTCTGGAGCCCAAATCGCTGAGTTCAAATCCTGCTTAATGACCTTGCGTGCGTTATTTAACCCCGTATAACCCCATTGCCTCATCTGCAAATGCAAATAATTTACTTAAAACTCACGTCATGAATTGTTGACAGGAATTAAATGAGTTGATACCCACATATATGTATACGTGTGTGTTTTAAATATGTATTTAATATAAGTGCGTATAAATGTATGTATGCATATAATCATATGCATGTAAAATATGTAAAATTATGTACATATATAACCTATGTTATATGCCTAGTACATAGTATATGCCTAGTACATAGTAAGCACTAGTGTTAGCTATATTTTATGCATTTATATATTTATTCGTTATGCAACTTATATGAATTATTAATTTTTAAAAACATTTTCACTCAAAAGAAAGACACTATTGGGGTTTAACCTTTTTTTTTTTTTTTTTTTTTGAGATGGAGTTTCGCTCTTGTTGCTGAGGCTGCAATTCAATGGTGCGATGTCGGCTCACTGCAACCTCCGTCTCCCGGGTTCAAGCGATTCTCCTGTCTCAGCCTCCCAAGTGGCTGAAATTACAGGTGCCTGCCACCATGCCGAGCTAATTTTTTGTATTTTTAGTAGAGACGGGGTTTCACTATGTTGGCCAGGCTGGCCTTGAACTCCAGACCTCCGATGATCCACCCGCCTCAGCCTCCCAAAGTGCTGGGATTACAGGCGTTAGCCACCGCACCCGGCCTGTTAACTTTTTATATGGAAATTTTCAAACATTTACAAAAGTTGAGAAAACAGTATAATGAACCCACATGGGCACATCACCCAGTTTCAATAATTAACACATTGTCAATTCCGTTTTATCTATACCCCAGGACCCCTCTGCCACTCAGCTAGGCTATGTTAAATCAAATCTGAGATTACATATCATTTCATTTGTAAATACTTGACAATTATAAAGTATTTTTTAAAGTTCAATGTTTGATACTTCCTCCATGCACATATTATATTCTTCAGTCCGTAGATTTCCCATGACACTGGAAATCTTTTCCAAACCAGCATTTGACACAGAAGTTGGAACTGAATATTGAATCAGTTATGAAAAATTTGGAGCAGTGATGTATTTGTCTGAAAAGCATTTCCCCTTCTCAAGAGATGTGTTCTCCCTGAGGAAGGGAATATTACGCTCAGCCGCTGGTTCTCTTCTTGTGAGAATCTACAGCGTGTTCTTTTATCTGCAGTGACACACCCCAGGTTGAATGATCACTCCAGGGAAGGAGATTTCTTGTAATTAGTCAGATTCTTGCACTCAGAGAAGGATCTAATCCATTTTCAGAAGGAAACCACTTCTCCAGACAGTTGAAGGCTGTAGGATATATAGCCAATACTGCAGGGTAAACCACTGTCTGCTCAAAGTGTCTTTACACCAGCGCCAAGTCCCATCCATACTAAAAATTTAAGCACATTTATTTCCTCCAGGAATGTTGTTAACGTGTTAAATTATTTACTTAAGATACTAATACACACACATCCCAGCCTAATAATACATTAAGAGCCCTTTGAGACAGGAGAAAGAAAGAAACCAGGGAAATAGTTGTTCTTATTCAACTGTATGCTTTTTGGGTTTTTTTTGTTGTTGTTGTTGTTTTTTTTTTTTTTTTTTTTGAGGCAGAGTCTCACTCTATTGCCCAGGCTGGAGTGCAGTGGCATGATCTCAGCTCACTGCAACCTCAGCCTCCCAGGTTCAAGCAATTCTCCTGCCTCAGCCTCCCAAGTAGCTAGGATTACAGACGTGCACCACCACACCAGGCTAATTTTTGTATTTTTTTAGTAGAGACAGGGTTTCACCATGTTGGCCAGGCTGATCTTGAACTCCTGACCTCTAGCAATCCACCCGTCTTGGCCTCCCAAAGTACTGGGATTACAGGCGTGAGCCACCGCACTGGCCCACCCTGCTCATCTTTAAGTTCCTCAGTGCCCAGCCTCATAGAAAGCTACTCAGGAGGCTGAGGCATGCGAGTCGCTTGAACCCAGGAGGCAGAGGTTGCAGTGAACCGAGATCACACCACTGCACTCCAGCCTGGGTGACAGAGCGAGACTCGGTCAAAAAAAAAAATGTAGGTGCCCGATAAATGTTGATTAATGATTCCAGTCACTAAGACAACTTGCTATTGCCCCAACTTGCCTCTCTTTTAACAATCTGCAGTTAACTTGAGGTAGGAGGCAGGATTTTACTCTGGACCAGATTGAAGACTGGCTGAAACAGGAAGGAGGCGAAAGCACCTCTCCGTAAGACACACCCACGAGTGCCATATCAGTCTACCACCTAGAAAGTTATAACCATAATGTGATCCAGCGTACAACCACAGACTGGTGAGGCTGAGAAAACAAAGGTTATGCTTTTTTTATTTTACAAAAGCACTCTTAAAAATTATAATACACAAACCAGATATGGTGGCTCATGCCTGTAGTCCCAACTACTCGGGAGACTGAGGCAGGAGGATTGCTTGAGCCCAGGAGTTCAAGGCTGCAGTGAGCCAAAATCACACGACTGCACTCCAGCCTGGGCAAAAAAAAATATATATATATATGTGTGTGTGTGTGTGTGTATATATATATATATAAAATACACACTCTTAACAATTTAAATAAACTTAATTATAGAAAGCCAATATATTATATATAATATATAAAAAATATATCTCATACATAGTATTGACACATATTTTGTAATATATTATCATATATAATATATATATAATGTATATGTTTTTTCTCCTTCCCTGTCCAATTATACTCTCTTGAAGTAACCAGTATTAGCATGCTGGTGTATATATCATTCCATATGTTTTCTATGCTTACACAAGCACAGAATTACCTGTTGAAGGTTTCATTTATGCTTTTAACAAAAACATGGTCATATTCTTCATTATCATTTGCCACTTGCTTATGTTTACTTAGTATGTCTTCTACACCTTCCCAAGTCAATACATATAAATGTGGTTCATTCTACTTGATGATTGCATAGTATTCCATAGAATAGATGTACTAGAATGTATTCAATCAACCCATCACTAATCATGGGTTTTGGTTATAGCTTATCAGCTTTGTTAATTGTTTCATCTGGGCTAGTCCTGTTTTAGTTGTAATCTCCTAAATAACAAAGACCATACCGTAAACACAAACTTACTTCTCAGAACTTCATCATTGCCTACATTTGTCACACATTTAACATGACGTGAATATCCCTTTAATTTTGGAAAGGCACATAATATCTTCTCATTTGTTAAAAGGAAGACAGTTCTTAAGGTGATAGGCTTATATTTGGCACGTTTACTGAGCAGGAGGAGATAATTTTTAAAATTTCCTAATCCCATATGGTCTGATTTTTCTCCATATGTCAACCTCCTTCCCAACAGGTGCGTCATACTTTCCCACGGCACTGCTCTCGTATCTCTACAGAAATCATTTAAACTTTACCTCCTTACCATAAAATGATTTAAGTTCCACAATGAGACTGCTTAATCTAACACACTCATTTTAAAGATGAACAAAGCTAAGCATTCATAACTTAGCTACCTAGTAGAGGAGCTGAGGCTAGGACTATCCAGGGCTGTCTCCACTACAGGACACAGCCGTTCCAGGGCTGGGGAGTGGCTGGGGCACAGCACATAGGTGACAGTACTTTTATTTGTATAAATTATAAAGTAGGTCGTTAATTTATAAAGTAGGTCGTTAATTTTTCTCAAAGACTGAACAGGTAGCTGATCTGTGCCACTTGCTAACCACCTGTTTGAAGAAGGAACTCTTGCTGCTGGACCTCAGGTCTACAGCTTGTTTTTCGCCAGAGGCTGCTCTTGCTCCAGCTTGCGGTTTTCTCTGCATCCAGCAGCCAATAGAGTTGTGAATGCCCCTCTTTACTTGCATTCCCACACCATACCTGGCATGCCAGTGTGCCCTGGCTTGGAGTTGAGGCTGCTGACTATCTAGTTATATAAAAGTAAAATCCTTCAGGCATAGCCAGAGGAAGCCCATCACGGGTGGACACAGATTTGTGGGGCCTAAATTTACAAAGTTTTTGAGATCATCTTTAATGGAAAACAATATAAAAATGTCTTATTTTTGCCATTTATGAAAAAACATATGCACACATTGCTAGGTCCTCTGCCTGGTGTCTTAGAAAGGTCTAGTCCCTGACAAGTGAAGGTGATGAAGCTTAATTTCCTTTATCTTCAGGGCACAATTTCCCCTGGGCCTTATACGGAGTCAGTAGGGACATACCTGGGCCACCCTTTGATCCTTCACATGTAGATGGACAGAGCTGCTCAGACCCCTCCATGAAGTTATGCACACAGTAGCCCAAAGTCCAAGAGTTCCAGGACAGTCCCTGTTTTCATATATGTAATTATGTGTCAAACGATGCATCTTGACTTTTCAAAAAATATAAGTGATAATGTTACAGAATAGAAGTACCAAAGAAAAACAAAAAAAAGCAAGCAAAACAAAACAAAACAAAACCAACACCCCAAAATTCATACAAATCAGGATGGAATTACCAATTGTTCCCTGTGGATTTTTCCATTCCCATCTCAGAATGGAAAGAGCAAGCCCAGGACGGACAGTAACAGCACCCAGCAGCTGCAGAGTGCAAAAGTTCCCACCTGCTAAGAAATCAGCAGGAATCTTTAGAAGGAAATTCTCTTCCCTTATTGGGTAGCAGTAATTATGCTGCCAAGAAAAATCTTGCCTTCATAGACTTATGTTGCATAAGAAATAAAGTTTAGCTGGAACAGACAAGTTGAGTTCAAAAAACTACTGAAGAATCTCCTTCTAGTCCCTGTCCTTAGCTTTCCATTCCATAGTAACTAGACCCGAGATTTCAGAGCACAGTATTGAAGCCGCTATGCTGCATAAGTATCCCACACCCAAAGACTCAGGCAACTATTCCACAGATTTCTTTATTTTTTTCTTTTTTCTTTTTTTTTTTTTTTTTTGTGACGGAGTCTTACTCTGTCGCCCAGGCTGGAGTGTAGTGGTGTGATCTTGACTCATTGCAACCTCCACCTCATAAGTTCAAGCAATTCCCCTGTCTCAGCCTCCCAAGTATCTGAGATTACAGGTGCCCACCACAACACCCGGCTAATTTTTGTATTTTTAGTAGAGACAGGGTTTCACCATGTTGGTCAGGCTGGTCTCGAACTCTTGACCTCAAGTTATTCGCCCACCTCTGCCTCTCAAAGTGCTAGGATTACATGCGTGAGCCACCACACCCAGCCAATTCCACAGACTTCTAAGGGGCTATCAGGGAACAAATGTGTAGCAAAATCTGTTCATCAAGCATTTATGAATCATCCAGGAAGGTGAGGATAGGTTTTTGGTTTGCTTTACAGGAGACATCCTGTATCTGAAAGGCAGAAGACACCTATCTCAAGTCCAGGGTTAGCACAATGTATTCACTGCCTGTTCGAGAATAGTAACAATGATCATAATAACAGTCATAACTATTGTTTGTTGAGACTATGTGCTTTAAATGCATTATCTCACTTAACCTTCATATCAACTTTGTCAATATTCATATTTCACCTACAACCAAATAGACTTAGTGATGTGAAGAGACAATGTCATACAGCACACAGTGCTAAAGTTGATACTCAAACCCAACTCTATCAAACTGCAAAGGCCATCATTTAACCACCGTGAAAGAAAATAAAATCTCAGGACCCCATTCATTTAACCACCGTGAAAGAAAATAAATCTCAGGGCCCCAGTTCATGACGCCAAAAGGAAAAAATTAAGCTGAAAGCTGGGTCATGCCAGAAATTGCCTTTCTCTTTGCAGCTACAGATAAAAGGCCGGATGTCTTCACAGTTAGCTACTCTACGTTCACCTTATCAGTGATCAGTGCTGATTTACTGAGTGGGAGACAACTACATAATTGTCTGTGCTCCTACTTGCTCCTTGTCTCTTTCAACATGTGGATTCAGTCATATGACCACATCCTCCCTCTTTCTCTTCCAGCCTGCTTTTTCCCTTTAAATACTGAAGCCTTCAAAATGATCTTTGGAGAAAGGCCCGGACCACAGGCTGTTTCTGTGACATCTGTGTTCCTTTCTTCCGGCCATGTCCTTAACCTTGGCAAAATAAACTGCTAAGTTGATTGAGATCTGTCTCCGATACTTTTTGATTTATACCACTATACTTTCCAGTCTTCTTTTTTTTTTTTTTTTTTTTTTTTTTTTTTTTTTTTTGAGACAGTTTCACTCTTGTTGCCCAGGCTGGAGTGCAATGGCGCGATAGCTCAGTGCAACCTCCGCCTCCCGGGTTCAAGCAATTCTCCTGCCTCAGCCTCCCAAGTAGCTGGGATTACAGGCATCCGCCACCATGCCCAGCTAATTTTATTTTATTTTTTTAGTAGAGACGGGGTTTCTGCATGTTGGTCAGGCTGGTCTCAAATTCCTGGTCTCAGGTGATCCGCCCCCCTCAGCCTCCCAAAGTGCTGGGATTACAGGCGTGAGCCACCGCACCCTGCCTCCAGTCTTCTTTAATAGGCAACAGATGGATTTCTAAGCAGTTACCTCAAGAAAAAAAAAAAGAAAAGGAAAAGTCCATGAAACAAATCCACAAGGATTAGCCAGTCTCTACTTAGTGATGATGCCTACAGAAACTGCTGTTGGCCAGGCTCCATTCCCTCACCAATCCCAGCAGCAGAATCACCTGAGTACTTGCAAAAAAGCCAGATTCTTGAACAAACCTGCACGTTATGCACATGTACCCTAGAACTTAAAGTATAATAATAAAAATAAATAAATAAATAAATAAATAAAAATAAATTTAAAAAAAAAAGCCAGATTCTCGGGCCCACCCCAGATCTATGGAATCAGAATCTCTAAGGATAGAGCCTGGGAATCCTCATTTAAAATGATCCCCCATACCCCCAACTCCCAAGCAATTCCCCTTCACAAAGAAGTTTGAGAAGAGCTGCTTGAAGGATGAGCATTCTTCCCAGCTTGCCTGAAAGACAAGTTTATAACTGTTATCCTGGCATATCAATAGTGCCTCACCTTATCCCCATTAAGTGTTCCAGTTTAGACAACCAACTTGCATGTATATATTTCTATATTTTTTGTACCAAAATGAAACCATACTGTACATGCTATTTTATAACCTGAAATGTTTATGCAATGATTTCTCCTTTTCCATATAAACTTTTATCTTTTCTCATACCAATCTATATTCAGATTTTCTCCGTCATCTTTAAAACATTCCCTACATCTGGTTTAATCAGTCTACGCATTGTGTTATAATAGTTTCTCTTCTAAGCTAGTAAGTTTCTCTATCTCTTCCTCCCCACCCCACATCCCCACCTCTCTCTCTCTCTCTCTGACACTGACTTGTTAATAGACTAGGCCAGATATATTATAGGCTGGGCCATGTTTTGGATTTTTCTGGACAGTTCTTTATGGTGTTAGTTTGGTCCCTTGTTTTCTGTATTTCTTATCAACTGAAAATTAGATTAAAATTTTTATTCTTATCAAGTTTGAGCCAAGTTTGGCCAAACGTCACAGGTAATGTTGTTTATTTCATCGTATGTCACATCAGGAACATGTACTGTCTTGTTGACCCACAATTAGTGACATTGAGATCAACCACCGAATGAGAGTGACTTTTTGATCCAATGACAGGACACAGTTACATTGTTTTCCTTGCAACTGGGTAAAAATCTGTATGGTATCACTTTGGCTCTATATAAATATTCAGTTTCCTATCAACCATACAGCTAACACTTTCAACAATTTGATACTTGTTGCCTGAGTTCAGGGTGTTGCAAAATGTCAGTTCACTAGTTCTATCAATCTTCTATGTGATTAGCAGACATTCTTCAGTAGAACAGAGATTTTTCTTCATTATCTGGGACCATTTAGTTACCATGAAAAGCAGTTCCTATTGGAAAGGCAAGTTAAATGTTTCTTTTCTTTTCTTTCTTTCTTTTTTTTTTTTTTTTTGTTGTTGGTGTTGTTGAGACAGAGTCTCACTCTGTCGCCAAGGCTGGAATGCAGTGTGCAATCTCAGCTCACTGCAACCTCAGCCTCTGGAGTAGCTGGGATTACAGGCGTGTGCCACCATGCCCGGCTAATGTTTGTATGTTTAGTAGAGATGGGGTTTCACCATTTTGGCCACGCTGGTCTTGAACTCCTGACCTCAAGTGATCCAACCACCTTGGCTTTCCAAAGTGCTGGGATTACAGGTGTGAGCCACCGCACCCAGCCTGAATGTTTATTTCTTACACTTGGATTATTATTTTCAAAATAAGGAACTAGTTTAATAGCCACTTGGGCCCAATTTCTGTGGTCCATTTGCAGTATCTCCATCAAGACAGCGAGCACCTTCCAGAAATGTCTAGTGGTTATAGAAGAACTAAACAATGCCAAAAAGTTTGGCCACACTACGCATAGATATGACTGGCAACTGGAAATACTCTACTGGAAATGGTAGCCCTGATGAGAAGCTGTGGCCTAAGCTAACTAGTTTTTCACATCTGATCCTCTAGTCACATCATATATTGCTTTTTTTTTGTTTTTTTTGTTTTTTTTTGCTCGGGAAGTTCTCGAAGAGTGCTTCGTTTATGATAGAACACTCTCTTGCCTCTCCGAAAAGAGTTTTCATTAAGCAGAAACAGAGCTGCTCTAGTGAATGGGCTCTCAACAAACAGGAGTACTGTACCATGCAATGGGACAGTGATTCTTTGTGTTCCCTGAATTTGACACGTGGTGTAGGACTTTTTAAAAGGGTATTTCTGGTTGGGCACTGTGGCTCACACCTGTAATCTGTGGTTTGTTTTCAAAGTTGTTTTGGCTATTCTAGGTCCTTTGCATTTCATATTAATTTTTACAATCAGCTTATAAATTTCTACCTTAAAAAAAAAAAAAAAAAAAAAGACCTGCTGGGATCTTAACAGAGATCGCATTAAATCTATAGGTCAATTCAGGGATAACTGACATTTTAACTGTATTGAATCTTTTGACTCATGAACAAGATATATCTCTCAATTTATTTAGGTCTTCTTTAATTTATCTAAGCAACATTTTATAGTTTTTCAGTATACACATCCTGCATATCTTTAACTTTTTTTTATTTCTTATTTTTTTTTGTTGTTGTTTTGAGATGCAGCCTCACTCTGTCACCGAGGCTGGAATGCACTGGCACAACCTCAGCTCACTGCAGCCTCCGCCTTCCAGGTTCAAGTGATTCTCCTGCCTCAGCCTCCTGAGTAGCTGTGATTACAGGCACCCACCACCACACCAGGCTAATTTTCGCATTTTTAGTAGAGACAGGTTTTCTCTATGTTGGCCAGGCTGGTCTCAAACTCCTGGCCTCAAGTGATCCGCCCACCTCGGCCTCCCAAAGTGCTGGGATTACAGGTGTGAGCCACCATGCCAGGCCTATTTCTAATTATTTGTTGCTTATATTCATTGACTTTTTAATTCTTTTAATTTTTATCGTTTACAGTTCTTTATGGTTTTCTGTCCTTTTTTATTTATTTATTTTTTTTGAGATGGAGTCTCACTCTGTCACCCAGGCTGGAGTGCAGTGGCGCAATCTTGGCTCACTGCAAGCTCTGCCTCCTGGGTTCACACCATTCTCCTGCCTCAGCCTCCCGAGTAGCTGGGACTACAGGCGCCCGCCACCACACCCAGCTAATTTTTTGTATTTTTAGTAGAGATGGGGTTTCACCGCGGTGGCCAGGATAGTCTCGATCTCCTGACTTCGTGATCTGCCCACCTTGGCCTCCCAAAGAGCTGAGATTACTGGCGTGAGCCACTGCGCCCAGCCTCTTTTTTATTGTTTAAAAGCATCCCATATTTATTTCAATCATGTAAAATCATCTCATCGAAGAAGGTAAACGTTTTTGCTTTTTAATTTTTTTCTGCTCCCTGCATAGTCTGTTTTCTCTAGCTTTCTGTCTTTCATGTTAAAGGATTAATTTTTAGCGGTCCATTCATAATTAAGAGGGACACACTAAGAAGCCAATTAGCAGCTCTGCATGCATGGGCAAGGAGGGTTCAGTAGTAGCTATCACTATAACTGCCCATTTAACAAGAAACCCTAAAAATGTCAGAATCCGTCGTATTTTTGCCTTTGGCTAGACAGCTTCTCCAGAGAAAAATCCTCCAATCTGCTTAATGAGCTATAAGCTGATGGCCAGAATTCTGGGAGCCTAGTTGGAAGAAGGAGGGAGCAAGAAGAATGAGGGTGGGCAGTCGCAGTCTTCCATATATAGATTCATTTTCATTTTCCGAACAGTGCCTCAGCGCTCATTCTGTCCGCCTTTGTTTCTGAATTTGATGCTTCTCTACTTGAATTTCTCAAGAAAATAAGCTTCCTTTCTTGTTCAGAGGTAAGGAAGAGGTAGCCATCTGGCAGGGTCGGATATGGAAAGGGATCTGTGGTTTTAACTCTTCCTTATGTTCTTTCAACAAGACTCTGTTATGAGCCCCTCTCACCTCCAGCTAGTTAACACAACTGAAAGGTTCCGATTCTTGAACCTTTCAGAGTAAACTTTGTAAACTGGCATGCCTACTGGCATTTTCTCTGCAGGCTACTTTCCATTTTTCATCAACCACATTTTTCAGTTGGTTGACAGCACTAATTTGCTGGTTTCTTCTATCTTAGGTGGATTTTAAAGCATGCTTATTTTTTGCACAAGTGTGCAATCCACAACATTTATCTAGAAGCCGAAATAGTTTTGAATTACCAAGTAATAACCCAAAGTAGCAGTCCTGACCCTTCGTGCCATCGAGTGTGGCTGCAGAGTTCTTACATCTAAGGAAGGAAGGGAGGCTGAAAGGTAGGGTCTGGTTCACTCAAATTAGTAATTTTAAAACATATTGTCATTTGTAAAGATATATAAGAAAGTATAGATGACTATTTTCTTTTTTAAGAGATAGTGTCTTGCTTTGTCACCCAGGCTGGAATGCAGTGGCATGATCACTGTAACCTCAACTGCCTGAGCTCAAGTGATCCTTCCACCTTAGCCTCCCAAGTAGCTGGGACTATAGGCACACACCATCATGCTAAAGTGAGAAGTGCTTGAAGCCAGGAGTTCAAGACCAGTCTGGACAGCAGAGGGAGATCTGATGATGTTTTTAAAATTTTTTTTGTAGAGATAGGCTCTCCCTGTGTTGTCCAGACTGGTCTTGAATTCCTGGCCTCAAGCGATTCTCACTTCAGCGTCCCAAAGTGCTGGGATTACAGGCGTGAGCCACCTCACTCAGCCAATTTCTATAATCCTCCTATGATGGCAAACCAATATAAAAGTAAAAATTAAAAATTGCAACATCAGACAGAATTGCACTTACATAAAAAGAATGAAAGAATAATTACAAATCAATAAAAAGATGAGCACCCAGTAGAAAAATAAAGATGGTTAAAATATGTGAAAATAACATTTTTCACCTATGAGGCTAACAAAATTTAATAGGCCATTTCTTGAATTGAGGGGTGCAATTTGCAATTCTCTCGAAATGTGAAATGTGATTACTGTTTTTGACTAAGAAATTCTAGTTCAGGAAGTATCATGAGCACATAAATGGGTGCTTGAAAAGCTGTATGATGGGTAAGCATAGACAGAGTAACAACAACAAAAAAAGAAAAATAAAGAAAAATAAAATGAAGAAAAGCTGTATGGCAAAAACCCATCAGCATGGGATTGATGAAATAAGTTACCATTCCATCTCACAGTGGGATACTCTGCAACAATGAAAAAATGAAGTGGGGAGGTGATTTTCCTTTTGTTTAAACCTTTTTGACTTAATCTTTTCTAATAAGTATGTTTTACTTTTATAATCAGAAAAATCAACATTGCCATTTTGTTTTATTCACTTAGAAGCGATTTTGAATAGTAGTTGAGAGTATGACCTTGGGAACAAAATTGCCTGGGTTCAAGTCTGAGCACCACCCCCTTTTAAACCTTCAGCAAGCTGCTTGATGTCTTTGCTCCTGTTTGCCTGTCGTTTAAAGGAATATAATAACAACCTCATGAGGTTGTCGTAATAATTAAATAAATATATAAGATATTAATACTTGGAACCTACCTGGCTCACAAAAGGCAGTTGATATGTATTAGCTATTGTTATTTCATTTTGGAAACACAAAGATTATTTAATGATTTGTGTTTAGGCTGTGTCAAAATGTCTCTGATGTCAAACAGCTGTTTTAAAATGCCAGTAGTCAATGGAGAAAGACAAGAACCAAGTGATAGGTTTAAATATTGGAAAGGAAGAAACAACATGTAATTATTTGCAGATGATGCAATTGCCTACCTAAGAAAATATGGGAGAATCAACTGAAAAATTATCAGGATGAGTAAGAAAATTCAGTAGAATAGAAGAATAAAAGAGACATATTCTGAATTCAATAGCCTTACACTAAACTAGCAATTAGAAAATAAAATGGAAAAAAAAAGATTCAATTGACAATAACAAAAAAATATAAAACATCTAGGAGAAAGTTTTACAGAAATGTATAAATGCACACAAAGAAAATCAAGGTGTTGGCTCCTTTCCGGAGGCTCTAGGGGAGAAGACATTTCCTTGTTCATTCAGTTTGTTGGCAGAATTCAGTTCCTGACAGTGACAGGACTGAATTTACCTGCTGGCTGTCAGCTGAGGACTGTTTCCAGTTTCTAGAAGCTGCCCACATTCCTTGGTTTGCAGCCCCCTTTTTCTACCTTCAAAGCCAGCAACAGCAGGTCAGTTCTCCTCATGCTTTGAATCTCTCCTTTCATCTCCTTTTCTCTCAAAGAAGATAGGAAAGTTTCTCACTTTTAAGGGTTCATATGATTAGATTGGGCCACCTAGATAACCCAGGAAACTTTCGCTATCTAAAGGTCGGTAACCCTTACGCACTTCTGCAATGTCCCTTCTGTCATGAAGGTAACATATTTACAGGAGCTGAGGATTAGGATGTGGATATCTTTGGTGGGACGTTATTTTGGGGGGCTGTTATTAGAAGAGTGTCTGCTTTGGAACCAAACCTCAGGGTTTAGAATCCGGGTTTCACCATCTAATGGCTGAGCAAGACTGAACAGGTTACTTTACATTTCCCCATCTTTATAATGGCTTCAGCCTCATCCATCATAAGAATTACATAACATGTATATTTAACAGGATGCCTAACATGCAAGTGCTCAATAAATGTCAGGTATAATTATTAATAGTCAACTTAAATGAACATTTTCTGATCCCAATTAGGTCTCACCTTGTTTCCAACCCAGGGCTGCAGCCTGTCGAGAAAGTTTTTAATCTTAATTCTGTGGTTTTCAGTATTGTAACTTCCTTCTAGATTTGTGTTATCTTCCCTTTGATAGCATGCTTGCTTCTTCATCTCAGTCACAAAGTCAGGCAGGGTCACCCTGTGGCTTTGGCACAGATGGAGACAGTTCTCATCTGTGAGAACAACTTTACATAGGAGACCCTGACTATATGGGCAAGGTGCTAAGAGGAAGCGGAAAGGAAATACAGAGTTCCCTGCCGTTACAGAGTTCAGAGACGAATGGCTGTTTTAACAAAACAACAGGAAAAAAATGGGGTCACTGCAGTGGCAACCAAGGCCTACTCTATGCCACTCAATTTGGGTTTAATGAACAAATAGATAAATAAGAGAGATATTATCACTATTCTATAGATTAACAAAAAACTGAGGCTCACACCATCGTTAGGACTTGTTCAGGCTCATATGGCTGATAAAGGGCAGCATAGGATGCAAATCCAGGATTTCTGACTTTGCTAAGTCCTATGCTTCCTCCCCTTGGCACCTTCTTTCTAAGGATATGGAAACCAAAATGGAAAATAGTTTCCTATGCTTATCTAAAACTGGAGTAGGGTCTGCCACTGGCACACAGTTCTGTTTGCCACATCTGAGAATCTCAAAAACTCGAGAAAGTGGACAACTAAATGATGGAAAAAATCCTGGGGCTTTGATAAAAGAGCTACTTAATCAGAAGAAACTAAAAAGGATAGAAAAAAAAAAAATTGAGACTCATCAACCTTGAAATGTTATAGTTAAGAAAAGAAACCTATCAAATCCAGACTGACAGAACTAAGATGGACAGGGACGGTTTATGATAATCTAGTTGGCACTTTTCAAACACATGTTAAAGTACTTCTTCACAGACCAGAAAACAAACTTATCAAACTCTGCATCTCCACAGAGTGCTGGCCAGAAATATTCAGGCAGGCAGTCATGCCTGCCTGATTCAGGCTAAGTTGATTCAACTAAGTTGAATCATTAGGAATTAAATTGTGTTTTCCCATATGAACAGAAATATGAAGAGTCCTGGCCAAGGGGGTATCACGTCAAATAAACCATACATATGGCCAACGTAATATTAAAACTCAATGTTGTCTCTGGAAAACTCTATATACATTAAAAGTAAAAGGGTCTTTATGTACCATATCTTGGTTATATGGTTAAAAAACATTTTTTTAACAGAGATCGTGTCTCACTACATTGCCCAGGCTGGTTTCAAACTCCTGGGCTCAAGCGATCCTCCCACTTCAGCCTCCCAAAGTGCTAGGATTACAGGAATATAATCCTAAAATGATATTAACTTTGCCTGTCTTTAGAATTTAGGAGGGTTCTTACTGATGTTATATGAATGAAGCAAGTATTTTTTGTGTGTGTTATGTGAGCCAGGGTCTTGACCTATTGTCTAGGCTGGAATGAAGTGGTGCCATCACAGCTCACTGCAGCCTCAACCTCCTGAGCTCAAGCAATTCTCCTACCTCAGCCTCCCAAGCAGCTTGGATTACAGGCACACACCACCATACCCAGCTAATTTTTTTTGCAGAGATGGGGACTCACTGTGTTACCCAGGCTGGTCTCAAACTCCTGGGCTCAAGTGATCCTCCCATCTAAGCCTTCCAAAGTATAGGCAAGGTGTGAGCCACTGTGGCCGTCCGGCAAATCTGTAAGAAAAAAACAAAAGCCAGGTGCAGTAGCACTGTGTCTGTGGTTCCAGCTACTCGGGAGGCTGAGGCAGAAGGATCACTTGAGCCCAGGAGTTCAAGGATGCGGCACGCTATGATTGTACCTATGAATAACCAGTGCACTCCAGCCTGGGCAACATAGGGAGACCCCATCTCTTAGAAAAAGCTGTCCAGGTAGGTTGGGATAATTTGAATTGCCAACTTGCTGTTATTTTCTAGTACCTGAGCTAGACTACTTTTTTATCTACAAAATCCATTTGTATTGCAGAAAAACCACGGATTCACAATGGCAATGATTGGATTGTGGCAGTTGGTATTTTCTATTGTGGTAGCACAGGGACTCTCTGGAACACCCTTATCTCTTCTAGAGATTTGTACTGAATGTCACCAAAAGTACTTTTCTACATAGTATTTCATTATGAGATCAGTTGGTCCTCAGGTATTATTGCTGTTCCCATTTTACATGAAAGGAATCTAAAGTTTAAAAGTCACCTTAAATGACTTGCTCCCAGTCACATAGCTCGTTAGTGGCAGAGCCAGGATAAGCAGCCAGGTCTTACAAAGTCCTAACCCAGTGCTCTACTACACAATACTATCTCAAAATTATTGGGAATTATTTTAGGCTCATCCAAAATGACCAGAATGTAATGAGTTGTTTCTGTCCCTTAACTCCACCACATTATCTTGGGCTACATATAAATTGTATCTTAAATGAAAAATACTACTCTTTCCCACAGGATAACCAGCAGCTGTCTGGTTATCTTGGTTGTATTTCTTCCAAGAATCTTTGGGAGCTGGCGAGATGTATACATAGCCAAGGCAGGATTTCTAGGTGATAACAGTATGACCATAATCCAGACAGTAGACTATAATCCAAGTCTTCCCAGCAAAGTCTTTCCTATTTAGCCAATCTGTTTTTTTTTTGTTTTGTTGGTTTTTTTTGTTTTGTTTTGTTTTTTTTTTTGGGATGGGGTCTTGCTCTGTTGCCCACGCGGGAGAGCAGTGGTACAATCTTGGCTCACTGCAGCCTCGACCTCCTGGTCTCAAGCAATCCTCCCACCTCAGCTTCCCCAGTAGCTGGGACTATGAGCGTGTGCCACCACACCTGGCTAACTTTTGTATTTCTTTTGTAGAGATAGGCTCTCACTATGTTGCCCAGACTGGTCTTGAACTCTTGGCTTTAAGTGATCTTCCCACTTTGGCCTCCAAAAGTGCTGGGATTACAAGCATTGTACCTGACCAATTGATTTTTTAAATGCCTATGATCACTCCCTCTCACCACCAGATGGCCAATGGCATAGTGAGACTTTCTTCTGACTACAAATGCTCTGTTCAGATTTTTCTCAAAGCCACGTGACTGCAGGGGGAGTAATTATTGAGTCTCTTCTTCCTAAGTCTTTAGGATCTGGTATACCCCAGATTTCTTCAAGCTCAGAAAGGCCAGTCTTTGAAGAACACAGCTTTCAAGATATCCAAATCCAATACCTAGGTGTGCAAACACCGATTTCACTCCCTGCATCATAGCAACCCAATCTATCTATAATCTACATCCTGCCCCCATCCACCTTGCCCATTACTTGACTAAGAGAAGGTAGTTGGTGTCAATTGGGAATCCTATGGGATGGAACCACTGCTGCTTAACAATCATTTCCTCAGCTATCTTCCCATAGGGTGGGATAGAAAGTTCCCAGTCTGACCTATCTCTCTGACCTATACCAGCTTTAAGGATCCTCACATGAGCATTTTTCATGATGCAGGGAATTGGCAGGCAGCCTGATCCTTTCCTTTATTCACTAAGATTGTTGCTACAATGCAGAGTTACTAGGGAACAAAAATATTATTAAATTAACTTGATCAATTTTAAAACCCTATATGGATAATCCAGGCAAGAATAAAACCTTTACTCAATAGCAGTTTTACCCATTTTATCCAAAGAACTTCAGCAGCCCCTTTCCACACGTGGTAACTGCTGAACCAGAAAAGAATCAGAAAAAATATGGAACAGAACTGCATTCTTAACAAACCATGCCATGTAGCCTAACTTCTACATTATATAGATGAGGAACTAGACCTAGGAACTGAGTTGCCCAAGACCAAATAGTGACAGAAATTACTAAAATCCAGGCCTCGCCCCTCAGTCTCTGCCCTTTCCCTTGTCACATTTTTTTTTTTGTCTTGAGACGGAGTCTCGCTCTGTCGCCCAGGCTGGAGTGCAGTGGCGAGATCTCGGCTCACTGCAAGCTCCGCCTCCTGGTTTACACCATTCTCCTGCTGGGACTACAGGCACCCGCCACCTCGCCCGGCTAGTTTTTTGTATTTTTTAGTAGAGACAGGGTTTCACCGTGTTAGCCAGGATGGTCTCAATCCCCTGACCTCGTCTTGGCCTCCCAAAGTGCTGGGATTACAGGCTTGAGCCACCGCGCCCGGCCTAACCTGTCACATATTCTTCGTTGGAAGAGCATCACAACCCATCACATGGCCCTGAGCTCCATCCCATGTGTCATACCTGGTGGCAAGTAGTTTGAGGATGGGACTCCAGAATGTATTCCCTGTGCACTTTCAGTGTCTTGCTCTACAGTTTATAAACCATGTGGCCTTCATTCACACATAATGGCAATAATTTGCCAGAGCAGTCTCACCTTCCTCAGAAACATAAATAAACTAACAAAAATAACAGGTTTTACTGATCCCGAGTCAAGTGTTTAAGAGGCAAAACTGCAGGGAGCAAAGGGTTATTACACAGCAGGAGAGGTACAACAGGTGTGGAGCTATTTTAGTCTTTTTGGTTAAGTGGTGGAAATTTTGGCTCAAATACTAGTGCCTTGCTGAGAAATACTGTGGGATAAGTGATCATACTGGGCCTTTGTGGGACAAGCTTGAATTTGTATTGGCAAGTCATATAAATATTACTTACCCTTGTAACAGTCTAGCAAGAAAACCTCTATCATGACTGAGGTGGCTGACACTGGCATCAGTCCTCTCAATTTTCTATTAGGCAGAAAAATCTCAGGTTTTATTATGACAGGTGCATAAAACAAAATGCATTAGCTATCTCATTTTAGATTTTTTTTTCAGAAGATTCCTAAAACCCTCTTAAGGATTTATAAATACACTGCACACATAATTTTTTTTATAAAACAAAACAAATATTTGTCTACATAAATCAGTCTCTTACTGAATTCCTCTTCAAGACTTTGAAGCAGCTATGTATATACATTAGCATATGTGCCAAAGTCTAAATGAAACTGGGTAAACTGGATAAAATAGTCTCTTAATTTTTTAAGAAAATGTGAGTACATTCATGAATAGGTCCTCTTGCAGGCTGAGACTCAGTGAGAGTAGCTCAAAATTAGTTAGGATAAAGTCTGTAAACTAAGCAACCAGAGCATTACTCAGGCTTCAGAACACAAAGAAATTCTATTTTCTATTCATGGAATCATCCCCTCCTCACCCTCAAATCCTCTTTCCTGTCACTGTGCACAAGACCTCAGTGGGCTCTCTTCCCTGGCTCTAATCTCTTGTCCCATAGTCCAAGGTGACCAGAAGCAGCCAGCCACCCTAGCAATACAACCATAAACCAAACTCAGGATCCCATCTCCTGCTGGTGTGGGAGTGAACTAACTCACACATTCTCCCTGCACACCTCCCCAAATGTATCTAACCGGCTACATTTAAGCCTTGCAGACCCATATTAGCCCTTATTTAAACTAAAGGATTGGTGGGCTAGACCTACTTTGTTACTGTAGTAAAATAAAATTACTATTTTAACCTTTTTAAAGTATACAATTCAGTGGTATTTAGTGCATTCACAAGGTGTACAACCATCAGAACATTCTGATCACCCAAAATATATCTTGTAGCCAGTAACAATCACACCTCCATTACCCCCAGCTGGCAACCAGAATTTTGCTTTCTAATCATTTACCAAAGCAGATAACGTTGCTTAGGCTACTACAGCTTATACTTCTACTCACTGAGAAAAGCCAATTACTTCAATGACTCAAAAGGGCTTTTGTGTAAGATTTTGAGCATTAACATCTGGATTCAAGTCATTATATCCCCGTTTATTTTGTTAAACTTGGGCAGATCACAAAAATCTGGGCCTCTCACCCCCAGTTTTTGAAATGGAATGATTATACAGCCTTCGCACCCCACCACAAGTGCTGATCATTACTTGACCTTATTTTTTCATCTTATAGTGGAATTCATAAAAGCTAAAAGATTTAGATTATATTACCCAAAGACTAAAGACTCATTAATCAGTTTTCCTCTTAAGGATTTAGGAAATAGTCTGCCTCGTATTTAGAAAGAAGGTTTAGCCATTTTTCCATTGCTTCCCTTCTAAGCTCAAATGAACCTACTGACTTTTTAAAGCTAACCATCTGCCTGAACTTGTATTGTCTGGCATACTAAGTGCACTTGATAGAAGCTGGAATAAATGCCTGAAATATCCATGAAGCCAAATGGTTGCAAGTGACACTAGTGAAATGGTTTTTGTAGAAACTGAAGGTTTTTTGGTTTAAAATTGTCATTATTTGAATTTTTAAGTTGCAACAAAAATATTATCTACTTTACATTCATGCTTTGTGACATCAAAAATCAGATATTTTAAATGGAAATCAATGAACAAAATTTGCTTTGAATATATACACACATAGTCCAAGTCAGTCAGATTCTGCAGATTATCTGGGATATCAGTATTTTTTAAAAGTTCCCCACATGATCCTTTTTGTTAGTCATGAAATCATCTCCGCACAAAATAAAATGTTCCTAACTGTTGAGAAGCACTGCTAAATATCACTGTGCAGCACAGGCATTATCTACCTTTTCTTCCCCTACTCTCCTAAGAAAAGGTTATTTCACATAAAGTCACATCCAAAAATCACCTTAATAACCTAAACTTCACAATCGTAAGTTGTAATCAAGTTTCACACTCCCAAGCTATCCCACCGGTACTGTTATTTAATACGCTATACTAAAATTATGGTAACAATCCAAATCTTTAAGGCCATTTACTGATTTTCCGGGCTCTCAATAAACTATGATTACTTCCCAGAAAAAAAAAAAATAACATTGCTTCTTAATTTCTTTTGGTATTACTGGGGAGAAAAAAAAAGGAAAAAATAAATGATGACTAGATTATAATTATCAACTCAACTCAAAGCAAACATTTCAAGGTTGCTCTGCAGCTTAGCCTGATTACTGTGTCACCCCACAAGGGAGGTGTGAAAGTTTTCAAATCAGAGATTGCCACTAATTCAGTGCTTTTACTTTATTAGCAGTTCTGTATCACTTAACGTATACAGTAGAGATTTCTAAGTTACATATAAATAAGCTTTCTGCTCTTAAAAATTAAATGACCCGAGTCTATTTTAAATGTTCTCACTACAAAAGTATGCGACATAGTGGATGTTAATTAACTTGACTGAGCCATTTCATAATGTATACATTATACCCATATATGTAATTTTTGTCCATTAAGTTTTAGAAACCCTTGAAAGAGCCATTAACAAATCTACACACAATACTTTCAGTAAGTGTCCATAAATATTACATCTATGTCTAAACTTTGTGGTACCTGACAGAGGAGTACAAGGTAGTCTCACGCGTGTAATTCCAACACTTTGGGAGGCTAAAGCGGAGGATCATTTGAGGCCAGGAGTTAAAGACCAGCCTGGGCAACATAGTGAGACCCCCACCTCTACAAAACAAAAAGTTTAGAGTTACCAAAAAATAAAGCCTATGGTTAGCAAAAAGACAAAGATGTATCATGTTTAAAATAGTGCCTTTTGTCAAACAATTGTCAGTGCTTTCATTTTATTGTGTTGTTTGTAGATTAAACTGCTAAACATGAGATTTAGGCAAATGGAGACCCTTAAAATACATAGGTTGTGTTTTCAAACTCAAAAGAGAACTCTGAAGATGGGTGTATTGTGCACAAAATACCCAATGAGCCTATGCTCAAGGTGGTTTCCACTGTGTATTCAATTTTTCTCTACTAGCTAGTTTCCCTCAAGACAGCAAAATGGCTCTAACAGTCCCAGGCCTAACCTTACACAAGCAGACCACACTCCTTAGCGAGAGCACTTCCTCATCCATTCGTCAACAAATCCTAGGTGTCATTCTCTTTGGATCAGCCTAGGTTACCTGTTCAACACAGAATCAGACTATTACCTTGTTTACAACAGTGGTTCCCCACCCAATCTGATATCCTTTTACTATGCTGAAATAAAATTCCTAGATAATACCTACCTACACACAGACACACACAGCTTAAAGAAAAACCAAATAAAACTCTAATTGTTAAGGGAGAAATAAAATTTATGATAAAATATATGTTGTAATACATAAATGCTCAGGCATGGCTACAATAGAATACAGAGATGAATGTGACAAATGAAAACTGACCCTTGTGTATTATAATGGCAATCCCAATAATACGTTGATGATTTAATTTTCCAAAATGGCAAACAACTCTCGAAAGCATTCTAAACATTATTTCCTTGGTTTATAAGGTAGTTGTGTTGCTAAAAATTCAGTGTACTGCATATTAAAACCACACAAAAATATTTTGCATTAATATATTAAAAAGTCAGACTCTAGGATCAGGTCATTATAAACAGGTTTTTTACCTATTTGAATATCTGATAAGAAATCGGAAAGTCATGTAGGACAAGGGATAATTCTTCCTGGTCCTACCCATCGAATTGTTTGCAGCGTCCCCTAAACACTGAAAAAACACCCCTACAAACTGTCAAAATACCCCTCTAGGAAGACCTGCCACCCTTATTAAGAGGTACTGAGTTAGAGTGATGAGGCTAAGTCAATAACGCTCACTCAAACTTTGATTACTGCTAAAAAATAGGGGAGGGTGGAATGGAGGATAGAGAAAACAATATCCAACATTACTAGCTTCCTCATTTGTAAATTAAAACTCAGAGAATTTCAAGTGTTCCCGCGAATGAAGGACTTTCTATGAAAGTAACTAGAGTAAAGCAAAGTCCATTTTATTTGTTCAAGTTCAAAAAACATTAGAACTAAGATCCCTAGAAGATGGTATTTTGCTAAATAAAATATATTAGGTTTTAATTAACACTTGAATCCATTTGATGAAAATGTTAGGTTTTAGGCAAAAGCAACGATATTATGGATTAAATATCCACTACTTAAAATCCAAAATATCCGCGATTTAATATCCCAAATAATTTATTTGGTTTAAATAGTATTCATGCCTGCACATTCACTTACTTTTTGGTTGACATTGAAAATCATCATGAGCAGAGCTGCAGTACTGTGAAGACAAAGGCCTGCTACTCTTCACACGAACCCTCAGTGAACTAAAAGTCTCTTAGACCAAACCACCACATGGAGATAGGAAGTTCATCGCTGTTATCTCACAAGCACTTTCGTTACCTTTAAGATAAGCAAAGCTCCTTGTGCTTCAGATTCCTAAGTATGGGAGAATGTTCTCCACTCAAAATTTCTGTATTCCAGAAAGAGTATCACTGACAGCTACTTTGCAGTTCCCTAGCAGCCTATCTGTAAAGAAAACATAAAACAACTGACCCCATTTAGTCATTTTTTCCCCTCTTCTCAATTCTGTTCAAGACATAGTTGAGACAACCAAATCACTAGGATGTTTGCAAAGTCTCATGTTGGCTACAGTTGCAAATATTTTTATTTGGTGAAGCAACACCTTTAGCAGAACAGGGATTTTTAAAAGGCAGCTCATATTCCATAACTCAGTTTGGCAGATTTATTATCAAATACGTAGTAGGATTTGGATACAGAGATGGGATTTCAATATTTTTTTAAAGAAACTCAAAGCTAGTATTATTTCTTTATAGCTCTTAAATCTGATTTTTCTTGTTCTTCTAAAAGCATAAAGATAGCTCAGAGAAGAATGTTGCCAAGGCTAAGGGAAGAGGGAGTATTCACAAAGCAAACTTCATTAACAGCAGTCATCCCTAAGTAAACTATCAAAAACATTAGTGACAGCAGCAGTATAGGGCTTACGCACCAGTGCATATATCTATCAGCAAGGCCCAACTTACCAACCAGTTTACTCCCAAAGAATACACTTATTTTGGTAGAGAGCCTTACAGATAAAAATCATTTCTACAAGTCAAAACTAATTAAAATCTAAATGCCCTGCCAATACCTACAGGTTTATTTCTTAATATCTTAGGCATTAAAAAGTCTGTAATTCTGTAACCCACATTAATTTTCAGAGGAGGAAAGAAAGTAGACAACTATTACATAAACCAAAATTAAGGCATTTCAATTTTTCAACAGAGGTAGAAAAGTATTTATGGGGGAAAAAAGCTTTGTTTATTGTAAAGTTAGATAAACTTAGGTATTAAATTGGCAACGAGTAAGAAACATACATAGCCCAGTATCGAACACAGTTCACACAGTTACCCTTGGCATAACTTACTGGGTTCTGTGATAGGGGTCTAAAATACTTCTAGGTTAAAATTTAATTTTTTCTTTATCTTTAGAGGAAATGCTGGTCCACTGCCATCAAAATGAGGGGAAATAAATGTTAATGTGTGTTTAGTTTCCATCTAAACTTTCTATTAAACAGCTCTAAAACTGTAAACACGTGCTTTATTTATAAAAGGACTTTTATATTAAAATTTAAAATAAAGTCTTTACAAAAGATCTAAATGGAACTTGCATTTACAAATTTGTTTAAAAGTGTCAGGATTACAAAACTGCTATTACCAACTATTGATATCAGTTATTCTAGGTGGATGACACATATTCTCCCTTCTTTTAAAGATGAAAACAAAATGGCCACATCAGTTTTTCTATTGTAAAAAAGCTGTGAACTTGATAACAGTCGTGCTATAGTCTCTTAATACCACGTTTGGTCCTTAAATCTTACTTGCCTAGGTATAAAATCTATTATTTTAAAAAGAAAAAAAAAAAAAAAGCAGATCCAGTGGGAGAAAGAATGTTTAATAAATGGTATTGAGACAAATAGCTATCTGTTTGGAATAAAAATAAAATTAGATCCTTAAATCTTGTACCATATAGAAAAATACATATTACTGATGGATTCAAGAGTAAAAAATAAAAATGTAAATATCCAAAATTCTACATACAATTTTAGGGGGTACACAGATTCTCTGAAGCCCACCCATAGATCCCAGATTATTATCTATAAGAGGAACTGTTAATTATAACCTCTATTAAAATCTCAATGCCAAATACTAGCTGTATTTAAGTCACATGCAACAAATGAAAATGAACACATTAACTCATTGTTATAAGTTTATAAAATCTCCAAACTGGACTAGAAACAGAGAGGCATGTCAATACAAATGGACACTGACTTAAAAAAAAATACACCAATTTAAATAAGTTTGAATGCATACTGTACAAGTGTATCCATGTCTGTTAGCCTTTCAGAAATATAAAATCAGTTAAATCTGTAGTACTTAAAATTCAACATATGTAATGTTATTCTCAAACTTGATTAAATAAATACAAAGTTATGTTTAATATGAGTAACTGCAACATACTTAAACATCTAAACATATAATAGGAATTCTATATTAAAATGCAATACTTTCACCTGCATTAATCTCTTACACAATGAAAAAATACTTGCAGATAATTAGCATTAAGAATGCAAATATATTTTTACTGTGGAAGAAAAATTACAGTAATAAGGTTAGAAATTATATATCTGTATAATCTACAATGAAGCTGTAGATAGTCTACATTATGATATTCTATCTTAAAATGAAAACAATTCAATATTTAAGTTTACAACAAATTTACTCAAGGCAAAATATGTTTATTACAGAACAGGATCTTAAAGTAAGCAAGGCAACATGAGATCAACCATTTTAGATTTTTTTAATGAAGTGTAGCTTTGAAATTGTAATAAAGGTGAACATAAATTCTAACATGCTCTTCTCTTCTTATAAATGGGATGATGTAGAAAAGCAAAGCTTCAATGTATAGGGATTGGAACCATCTGTAAAAAGTAAAAAACAGAGTTAATATTTCACTTCTTCAAACTTTCAATATCACTTTGAAGTACCAGAGTAAATTATTTCACCTTTTTATACTAAATATAAAGAATATGGTGAATATAAAGCAGGAATATAAAGAAGTAAAACTGACCAGACTTGGTGGCTCACCTGAAGTCAGGAGTTCGAGACTAGCCTGGCTAGTAAGGCGAAACCCCTCTCTACTAAAAATACAAAAGTTAGCTTGGTGTCGTGGTGTGCGACTGTAGTCCCAGCTACTCTGGAGGCTGAGGCAGAACTGCATGAACCTGGGTGGGAGGTGGAAGTTGCAGCGAGCCGAGATTGTACCACTGCACTCCAGCCTGGGTGACAGAGTGGGGTGACAGAGTGAGACTCCGTCTCAAAAAAAAAAAAAAAAAAAGTAAAATTTCTAAGTAAGGTAAGGGGAAGATTTTTATTCATATTTACTGAAAGGTAAGCTCATGAAGGCAGACTTTATTGACTGCTACATTTCTATTGTTCTCAACACGGTCCGGCACTCAATTTTTTTTAGTGAACTGATCATTAAAGAATAAACAGTATCGGCCGGGCGTGGTGGCTCATGCCTGGGAGGCCAAGACGGGTGGATCACGAGGTTGGGAGATCAAGACCATCCTGGCTAACATGGTGAAATCCCGTCTCTACAAAAAATACAAAAAAACTAGCCGGGCATGGTGGCGGGCGCCTGTAGTCCCAGCCACTCAGGAGGCTGAGGCAGGAGAATGGTGTGAACGGGAGAGGCGGAGCTTGCAGTGAGCTGATTATCAGGCCGCTGCACTCCAGCCTGCACTCTAGCCTGAGGGACCGAGCGAGACTCCGTCTCAAAAAAACAAAACAAAACAAAACAAAAGAATAAATAGTATCAGGATTAAGCAGCAAAGTTCACATTGCAAAAATACTGCCAGCAGTTAACTCTCTATAAAAGTCAATTCAGGCCAGGCGCAGTGGCTCACGCTTGTAATCCCGGCACTTTGGGAGGCCGAGGTGGGCAGATCACGAGGTCAGGAGATCGAGACCATCCTGGCTAACACGGTGAAACCCTATCTCTACTAAAAATACAAAAAATTGGCCAGTCGTGGTGGCAGGCGCCTGTGGTCCCAGCTACTCGGGAGGCTGAGGCAGAAGAATGGCGTGAACCCAGGAGGCGGAGCTTGCAGTGAGCGGAGAATGTACATGTACAAAGCTGGAATTTACATTTACATGTACAAAGTTGGAATTTACAAAGCTTTGTACATGTACAAAGCTGGAATGTACATGAAGACATCTGTGATCCCAAAAGTTTCCAGGAAATCTAGTATTAAATCTCTCTTCATCAATGGGGCATGTAAGTTTTGAAATTACTGGAAAAAAAAAAAATTGGGTATACTTCACAAAAATATTTCCACTTTGCAAATTTTTCTTTCCTTTAATTTTTCAGACCAGGCAGAAAATGGCTCTTCCTCAACTGTATATATAAGAAATCAAAGCAAAGAACCGGTTTTGCTATCTTAATGTATCACAATTTTAGTATTAAAAGCTGTAGTTCATTAAAGAAAAAAAATTCCTGTAAGGGGAAAAGCATATGCATCAACAAGTGTGTACAAGACACTGCGGAGGATAAAAACATACATAAGTGTCCCTATCTGCAAACAGTTTACAATTTATATACTATCTCTAATGTATTTCATATAACTTTAAAGCTTTTTAAAACTTTCTCTCAAAAATTAAGCCTGACTCACTACTTAATAACATTTCCCTTTTTTTTTTTTAAACTAAAAGTAAAATGAGAAGGAAGTCGACATTGTGGCTTGTGCCTATAATCCCAGCAACTTGGGAGGCTGAGGCCAGAGGATTGCTTGAGGCCAGGAGTTCAAGACCACCAGCCTAGGCAATACAGCAGGACCCCCCCATCTAAAACATTTTTAAAAATAAATATACATCAATAAGCTGGGCATAGTGTTGCATGCCTGTAGCCCCAGCTATTTGGGAGGCTGAGGTGGGAGGATCACTTGAGCTCAGGGAAGTTGAGGCTGCAGTAGGCTGTGATTGCACCACTGCATTCCAGGCTAGGACATGAACAAGACCCTGTCTCAAAAAAAAAATAAAGTGTTTCTTACTTTTTATTAAGGAATTTTCAAACATACACAAAAATATAGATAGGTTTAATGAATCCCCACATACCTATCACTCAGTTTCAGTAATTGTCAATATTTGGCTGTCTTACTTCATCTACCTACCCTTCACACATAGTTTTGAAAGCCAGAATATTTCAAAGCAAATTTCAGATGTTATTCCACCCATAAATCATTCAGTGGTTTTTTTTCTCTTTTTTAAACCATCATTCATCACCACACCCAATAAGGTTCCCCTATTATTTAAATACCCTTTAGATCCAGGATCAAAGTAAATTACACAGCACAAAGTTTCAAAAATTAAACTTGAGTCTTCTCATGCCTGTAATCCCAGCACTTCAGGAGGCCGAGGTGGGCGGATCATGAAGTCCAGGAGTTTGAGACGAGCCTGGCCAACACGGTGAAACCCCGTCTCTACCAAAAATACAAAAATTAGCTGGGTGTGGTGGCAGGTGCCTATAATCCCAGCTACTTGGAAAGCTGAGGCAGGAGAATTGCTTGAACCTGGGAGGCGGGGGTTGCAGTTAGCTGAGATTGTGCCACTGCACTACAGTCTGGGGGACAGAGTGAGACTCGTCTCAAAAAAAAAAAAGAGGCCATTGTTAGTATAATGGAGACAATAAACAAGCGGTAACAATTTCACTTGGCACAAATTAAAACAACAGAATACCATTTTTAATCTATCATACTGGTAAAAATTGAGTATCTGACAACACTCAGTGTTGCTAAGAGTGCTGAGCAATGAACATTTTCATATACCACAGGTGGTAATGTAAACTGGTGCAACCTTTATAAGGTACAATCTAGCAACATTTTACCTAACTATAAATCTTCATGTCCTACACTACTGAAAAACTGTCCTAAAAACACACATTAGAAAGTGCAACTATTGATCAGTCGTGGTTGCT
Organism: Papio anubis; assembly: GCF_008728515.1. Taxonomy (NCBI): domain Eukaryota; kingdom Metazoa; phylum Chordata; class Mammalia; order Primates; family Cercopithecidae; genus Papio; species Papio anubis. The sequence goes on from NC_044989.1 coordinate 38,709,814, forward strand.
CACGTCTGTAATCCTAGCACTTTAGGAGGCTGAGGCAGAGCTCAGGAGTTCAAGACCAGCCTGGGCAACACAGTGAGACCTTGTCTCTATTAAAAAAAAAAAAAAAAAAAAAAAAAATTAAAAACTAAAAAAAATTAAAAAATAAAAAAGTGCAACTATAAGGATGTTTATATTATATTACAATAACACATAAAAACAAACAGAAGCAACCAGAGTGTTCATCAGTGGCGAGATACGGTAAATAAGACAAAACTGTGATACATCTCAATTATAAATAGCTATCCTGAAAATGCTTTAAAAAAGCAGCTTTGAATGTGGCAATATAGAAATAGCTCCAAGATATATTAAGTGAAAACAGCAAGACATAGGCAAGTATGTACAGAAGAATCATTTTGTTTTTCTATTTTTTTTTTTGAGACGGAGTCTTGCTCTGTTGCCCAGGTTGGAGGGCAATGGCGTGATCTCGGCTCACTGCAACCTCACCTCCTGGGTTCAAGCAATTCTCCTGCCTCAGCCTCCCAAGTAGCTGAAACTACAAGTGTGTGCCACCACGCCGGGTTAATTTTTTTTTTTTTTTTTGTATTTTTAGTAGAGACAGGGTTTCGCCATGTTGGCCAAGCTGGTCTCAAACTCCTGACCTCAGACGATCCGCCTGCCTCAGTCTCCCCAAGTGCTGGAATTACAGGTGTGAGCCACAGGGCCCGGCCAAGTTTTAAAAATATATATAATTATATACACACACTAGGGAAGAAAAAAAGAATGAGACAAAAGGTTCGAGGTTGTAGAAAGCTTTAACTTTTCATTTTGTACCTTTATGTACTGTCTGAGTTTTCTAACCATATGCATGTATTGCTTTCCTCTAAAATGATCAATAGGGATTGTGGAAGTTATAGCTCGAAGGTGATTCCAACCTCCTGGTACTCCCACCCTGTATAGTCCCCTCCCACACTCACTGTACTATGTTTGGTCTCTGTGACCAAAAAAATTGTAACGTTAAGTGATGGTATGCCACTTCCAATGTTAGGTTATAAAAAACATTGTTGATTTATCTCTTGGATCACTCAGAGAGAAGTCAGCTACCATGAAAAGGCCAATGTGGCTTGACTGAGCCTGCACACAACAACATGAGTGCGCCTGGGGGTGGATCTTCTGGCTTCAGTCAAGCCCTGAGATTACTGCAGACTTAGATAACAGTTTGACTGCCAACTTCATGAGAGATCCTAAGCCTGAATCACCCAGCTGAAATGCACCCAAAATACTAACCCTCAGAAACAGTAAGATGATAAATGTTTGCTGTTTTAAGATGCTAAATTGTATGGCAATTTGTTATACAGCAATAGAGAACTAATACAGGAATTAATATGCCTTTTGTTTTCGTATTTATCTGTATTTTTTAAGAAGCCTATTAAGTGTTATTTTTATATTACCATGAATGTTTCTGTGAAGGTAACTCCCACTAAATAATTATGACACAAATACAGCATTTTACTTACTCGGGACTCTTATCTGATAGTGATTCAGCGCCGTCAGGGCTTCTACTGCATCAGTTTTGCACTCCCATTCTAATAGCCCAGAAAGTGTTTTGGCTGAAGCTAAAACAAAAAAACACAAACTCAGTTATTATTACTTGCTTATCACCAACTTAACCAGAAAACTTTAAAAGAGGGACTGTTCACTTACGTTTTGCATCAAACACTTTATATTTGATGAATGTAAGAACTTCATGGTCATTACACAACTGCCAAAGAAAGTAAAACTTCATTAAAAATATAGCCAAAATAATATCCCACTTTTTTACAGAAAGTAAACTTTATGGCAGAATTTAAGTTTCAATTCTGGAATGAATGGATTAAATCAAGTATGTTTTTACATACTTTCTCAAGTTGTATGAGAAAATCAATTAAAAACAGTAAAATTCTATAAATTATGTTAAGTAACTTAGTGCCGTACAATAAAATCACCAATTTGTTAACTAAAATACATATTCTCAGAGTTGACCAGGATTTATCTAGTACTTAAGGTAGGGAGTAGAGTTCCAGAAAATCATTTATCTGAAGCATTTCTTACAATTCTTACTTAGCATTTTCTAAGTTAGGGGAAACAATATGGATAAAATTTTGTTGTGGGTGAGATTTAAAGACATGAATGTCTTTAAATAACTTTCTGAATGCAGGAGTAAGACGACCTCATTCTAATTCCAACGCTCAAAAGGAGTGAACCACACATCAACAAAGACCAATGAGGAATGGAGGCCAGAAAAGTACAACGGTCAAAGAATAAATTATCCATACCAAGTAAATAAAATACTAATAATATCAAAAGCAAAAGAATGAGCAAGGCGACTTCCAAATGAAGCTAAAACAGATTTTAAATAGGAAATGGCAACATTCTATACACATTTGTATTTCAGTGCCTACCTTTGTGAAGGTCTCCTCTGTGACACACAATGGAACATTGTAATAATGCAAAACACAGGAGGGTGGCTGGATTATATTCTTAGATGCTTGGCCAGCACTTGTAAAGCGATTATTTTTGCTCATTGCAAAATCCTTGTAGCTACTCGTACCATCCTCCAGCTCAAATATTTGACTTGGAACAACTGAATGTTGTTTAGACACACTAAAGATTAGAAAGAAAAGACATACAAAAGTACTTTGTTAGATAAAAAGCAACAAGTAGTCTCAGAATGCTGATATATTTTGCTTGCATAAATCTTAACCAAAAAAGGCATACATAGAGCTATTTAAATAGAAGATTTAGTTTGGGTTATAATCAATCACTCTTGTAGTTTAGACATCAATTAGAAAGAAAATCTATTAAATATATTCTCATATTAGAAAACTTTAACATAAAAACTTGCCCATTTTAACGTTTTATCATCATAAAACTAAAAAACAGGTATAGCCAAGCAAAATCTGAGTGATATGACCCTAATCCTTATCTAAAATAACAATACTACAGCTGTTGTTTAAGATGTGCCCTCAGTTACATTAAAATATTCTCAAGTTGACATTAATGTCTCTAATAAAAAAGGATAAAGATTTAAAAATATTTTTAAAAATTTATCATTTAAGATAGATAATTACCAAACATTAAGTCTTTTCCCAAATAATTTGACATTATTAAGGTGTGTGACAGCTCTTTCTACAGCATACTCATCACCCATTTCTACCAGTGCTGTACCAGGAATGGTCTTCATAAATTTTACCTGTAAACACAAAATCCCAAAAAGGTGACCATTTAATTCCCTTTTACAGTAGCAGAATTTTTTAAAGACAATATGACCTAAGTGGTTTAAAATACAGAAGATCACCTGGATTTTAACTATATTCTGCCATGTTACGAGATACTCTTAACTCTTATCAAAATTCAGTAGTTAAAAAGGAACACTATACTACTATTGTATAGCCCACTGAAGAACAGCACATTAATACATAATGTTATATATTAATTATGTGATTTGAGGGCAATATACTTAACTTCTCTGAGCCACGGATTGTTGTTGAAAATGTAGATAATACCATCTGGCAGGACTCATTAATATTTATTCTTTCAACAAATATTTATTAAGTGTCTAATATGTTTTGATAAGCACTGTGGTAGGTACTGGGGATTTAATGGTGAATGTTAACAGACATTATCTTCCTGAACCTTATATTCTAGTAGTTAAGTCAGAAATGTAAAAGTAAACAAATAGTAATTACAAACTATGTAGAATTCTATTAATGCAACAAACAAGATGCTATAAAAGAAATAATACAAAATAGCCTTGAGATAGCATGGTCACAGGAAGGCCTGTACAACGTAGGGGAATACATGTTATTTCAGGACAGTTTGGGCAGAGGACAAAGTTACCCTCTTGTACTATTTCCAGTTTTAGAATATAATGCTGTAAGGGTTAGAAGGTGTAAAGTATGATATCATTCAGCATAGTGCTTAGCCTTGGGAAGTCCCTAAGTAGCTATTAAGTACAGTAGTTCCCCCTTATCTTTGAGGGATACATTCCAAGAACCCCAATGGATGCCTAAAACTGCAGACAATGTCTGGCGCAGTGGCTCACACCTGTAATCCCAGCACTTTGAGAGGCCAAGGTGGGATGCTTGGTTGAGCCTAGGAGCTTCAGACCAGCCTAGGCAACATAGTTGAGACCCCATCTCTACAAAAAGAAAAAAAATGCAAAAACCAGCTGGGCATGGTGGCACGCACCTGTAGTCCCAGCTACTCAGAGCGAGACTCCGTCTCGAAAAGAGAAGAGAAAAAAGAAAGGAGAAAAGAAAGGAGGGAGGAAAGGAAGAAAGGAAGGAAAGAAGGAAGGAAGGAGGGAGGGAGGGAGGGAAGGAAGGAAGGAAGGAGGGAAGAAAGGAAGAAAGGAAAAGAAAGGAAAAGAAGACAGATAGAGGTTAAGCATAGTATATACTATATATAAGCATAGCATATATATACTACACTTTTTCCTGTACATACATACCTATGATAAAGTTTAATTTATAAATTAGGCACAGTAATAGACTAACAAAATAATAAAATAGAAAAATTATAAATGATCTACTATAATAAAAATTATGTGAACATGCTCTCTCTCTCACAGAATCTTATTTTACTGTAGTCACCTATTGTTGGAGCAGTTAACAGTGAGTAACTGAAAGCAAAACTGTGGATAAGGGAGGCCTCCTGTATCAATGGCATAGATGACACCTTGAATGTATTTCCTTCTTATCTATTGACCTCTAAAGAATACTGAGAATATATTTACACAACAAATGCAACATGGCATCTATTTCCATCACTTCAACTACCCACTTTAATAGGATATACTACACCTGTACTTGAACAAAACTCAGTTGTAACAATTTTTCAGCTTTATTTGAAATCTCTTGTCTTCTCATGGGCAAAATTCTCTCCCTTGATTTAATCCAATGACTATCTACAAATCTAATAGTGACTAAATATACACATTAAATATGTGGTTCTTGTATTGGTAAATCTTCAAAAGAAAGAAAAAATTAACTATATATGGATCTTTAAAGGATTATGATAGTTTGAGTTCAATGTACCACAGCCTATCATTTAAAATGTTTTAAAAACTTGGGAGATGTAGAGTGAAAGACACTAGAATTAGTCAAATAACATACAGAAAATCTAAGTTTCATTAGAAAAAGTAATTTGAGTTTCTAAATCATATGAGACAGTTTATAACACAAAAGACAAAGATCTACTAAAAATGTTGATTAAATTGCCTGATTCTGATTGTCTGCATATGTGAATAGCACAAAAAGAAAATATAAAGGAAGTTAAAATATACATTAAAGCCCATTTAATTATCAAACATGCAGTTCCCTCCACTTAACACTTGGGTCTAAGATAAAGTGTCTGTGTGAAAATAATACTTCTCCCAATGCTACTAAACCTATCCCATGTATTCTTGGCCAGTTACGCAAGCGTAAGTATCCCATATGTTATCCCCCAGACCAAATATGGAGTTTTCTTTTTTTTTTTTCCTACTGTGATCAAATGGTTGACAAAATTCTTGTTTCAGAATTTTGAAGAGTTGCTTCCTTTGATCAAGGAGGCTTTAGAATTAATGAACTAAGAACTAAATGTACCAACTTTTCAAGCCATGTTCCCCTCCCACACAGTGACTCACATGCTGCAAGTACCTACTGTTGCAAAGAACACTAAAATCACTTAAAACAGGAAAAAAACACATTACTACAGTACTAAAACTCAAATTAGCAAGTGTATCAAACAACTGGTAACTTAAGACTACCATTCACTTTCCTAGTTAAATTTTCCATGATTCTTTGAAAAACTATTTATCTCACATTTGTGAGACATCAATAAATAAAATGTCGCAGATTTGGGGAAAACACAGTTATTTGATAATAAAGTTACAATTATTAAAGACCTCCAAAATATGTAAATTGCTAGACAGAAAGTTTTGGACACATTCTATCAAAGTGGGTCAGTTTCAAATACTGATTGAGCTAAATGCACATGGTTCCTCTGAAGATAATAGAACCCTGGCATTTAGGAGGCAAGTGCCTAAATTCTAGAACTCTTCTGAAATTCACAACTTCTGGCTAGGCTCTTAAGCTTGTTTTTACATATACCCTCCATGAAAGTAACTGTTCTTTCAACATGTTAAATGCTAGAATCTCTTTGAAATGAGATCACAAAAATATAGACTTCACGCCTCTCATACCATAAGGTTGATTACTACTACTTTAGACTTCTTTTTATAATGGTTATTTAAAAAATATTTGTAGTATCAACAACCTATACTTATTACTTACCAACAAAAAACATTTTCCAGAGTTCCTATATAATAGATTTTTAGCTTATGTGGGTCATTACTGAAAGAACTTGGATATTCCTGATACAAGGAGAAGACACGTATTTGCAGCCTTTTCAGAATTACTACTGAGTATCCTAGCAAAAGAAACTAATATAAAGAGAAACTTACCTTTTCAATATTTCCATATAAGCAGAATAGGTTGAAGACTCTTGAACAATTCATTTTTAGTTGATGTAATCCACTAACCATTACAACTGAACCAGAGGGATTTCCTCCATGCATGTAAGAGGAAGAAGCCTGTGGTAATGGATAAGCAACAAGCTCAGGTGTATCTCGAGAGCCCATTCTGTAACGACTTGGCAAAGGCAATAATGGACCATGGGATCCTATAAAAATGATCAAAATAAACAAATTAACTAACATATACATATAGTTCTGTTTGTAAATACTTTAGGAGATATACTGCACCACATAAAAAATAAACTCTTAATATTAGCTAGTTTGATGTACCAAGAAAATTTAAATGTATGGATATTTCAGTATAACCCAAGGAAAATTAATAAAATTTGTATTCATTTGCACCAGATACAATATATATTGACCTATACCTGCATACACCAGGCTATGAGTTTATATTTTTAAAATATGACAGTTTAACAAAAAAGGCAATAAGGTGGGGGTTAAGAAAATGAATGTAAAATTTGGGGCCACTGTATATAAATTATACTTCAAATTTTAAAAATATCACACACCAGGTCCTATGGGGGGGGCAGGGATAGCATTAGGAGATATAGCTAATGTAAATGACGAGTTAATGGGTACAGCACACCAGCATGGCACATGTATACATATGTAACAAACCTGCACATTGTGCACATGTACCCTAGAACTTAAAGTATAATAAAATAAATAAATAATAAACCTCCTGCCAATGTCTTTTGGAGGAGTAATAATATTACATGTACAGTGAAATCTAAGAAGCTATCTCTATACAGATATAATAAAAAGAACCTCTTCAGTCCCACTGAAAAGTTGTTTCCTTGAATATATTTTACTGTGTACTTTCAGGTTGGTATCTTATTCCTAATTCTAATTTAGGAAACTAAACCCTATATTTAGTTAATAACTCAACTACACACAGGTGTCTTATTACAACTTCCATTTTTTGAAACAATATCAAAAACCCAGAAGGAAATAATGCCTGAGTATCTAAAACTATTTCAGCAGAAACACACACACAAATCTGTGTTTCTTACATTGAGAATCCTCATTAAGAATCAACTTGCTAACTTTAGAGTAGCTTTAAACAACTTTATCTGTTTTTCCCATCCACAATAAAAGTAACAAAAAATAAAGCGAGAGTGTAGAATGAAAAGAAATGACGGTGGAGAAAACTGACACTCAAAGTAGGCATAGGGCACATTTTACAGCAATAAGAAGACAGAGAAACTCAAAAGCAGCAACTAAGATGGAGACATGCAGCTCAGAAACAGAAACCCTACACATCTTAGGTGCTCCTAAGTTAATTATAACAGAAGCATCGTCTGGGGTACATGCAAAGGTCCCCCGATGTGCAAAACCAATCCAAAAACCCAAGTCCTTTCTCCATTTCTCAAGAACTAAAGAGTATGCAATGTCACTGAGTTGCACTTTTTGTAAATAAGACTAAGGGACAACTGTCATCTATCTACTAAGTGAATTACTAAGAACTACTAAATTTTGGTATTCATAACATACTATTAGAGCTTATGGTGGACTCCAATTTTCGGTATTCTAATAACAGCTGCCATTCATAACAATACAGTAACACTACCACCAAGCACACGCAAACACGGTGTGAATTTCGGCAGTTTTAGGGAGGAATACTTTATCAATTTATCATCATCAGTGTCTCCTTAAATTGGTCATGGATTTCAACTACTCCTTTTATTGGCAACTGGTAGTTTAACAAAACAATCCAAATGAGCGACTGTTTAGTCATTACATATTTTAGCCTCTTAGACTGTTATACACACACCAAGATTCAAATATCAATTATTCTTATTCCTACTGCAAAAGTACATATACATAATATACTGCCTCCCCACCACCTACCATTTGCTTATACAGTAATGACACTTCACCATCATCACACTGAATTTTCTTTTTCATGGAAGTAAAAAGACACATGGTAGATAGGCAGTGGAAACTTTTACTCTATGTATAGTGGCTAAGGTCCAAAACCTCTGAGATCTACAGCCCTAACAACCAAAATCAGTCCAAAAGAATAACTGATGTTTATAATTATGACTTTGAACCATCATTATTAAATTACCTTATCTATACTACTTAAATTATTACCTATATTGTTTAAGATAAGAAAAATCAGAAGTCTTTTAAAAGTTTTCTTTTTTTTTTTTTTTTTTTTTTTTTTTTTGAGACGGAGTCTCGCTCTGCCGCCCAGGCTGGAGTGCAGTGGCCGGATCTCAGCTCACTGCAAGCTCCGCCTCCCGGGTTCACGCCATTCTCCTGCCTCAGCCTCCCGAGTAGCTGGGACTACAGGCGCCCGCCACTGCGCCCGGCTAGTTTTTTGTATTTTTTAGTAGAGACGGGGTTTCACCGTGTTAGCCAGGATGATCTCGATCTCCTGACCTTGTGATCCGCCCGTCTCGGCCTCCCAAAGTGCTGGGATTACAGGCTTGAGCCACCGCGCCCGGCCGATAAAAGTTTTCTATACTAAAATGATAATAGAAAGTCTGGGTGTTCAAAAAACTAATGCTTCAAATATTTAAAAAACTGATGTGGAAAAATAAATGGTATATTAACATCTTGAAGGCATTTTTCATCTTTTAAGCTTTAAAATCTTTGGTCTACAAACCATATCCAAAGATGCTACAAATTAATATACAAACTCTTCTTGAGCTTATAGCAAATAAATCTATATATCAATTTCTGCCACGGTTCAACTAAGAAAGCTTCTACCAGCTCATATCATTAAGTCTGGGCTTCCCAAATTAAAAGATGTAAAGAATTGTGATGATTCACATATATTTCATAATGCTATAATAAACCAATGAATAAACTTACTCTGATGGAATCTATGGGTCCTGAACCATAATTAACTCTTTCTATTCCCTTATAGGTCATCATATAGGAAAAGGAAAGGTAATCTATAAGGTGATTCCAAAATGCAAGTAAACCTGTTTTGCTGAACTGCTGATCTGAAGGGATACATTTGTGATTTGCAATATTTGTAAAAAGGCTCAATATCACTAGCACACATCCCCATCTTTGCTTTTTCCCCTATTACTCATCTTACTTCACTTCTCTGCCTCTTTATTCACTCTCTTTCCTCCTATATCCCATTTTGCTTACTTCCCTAGAAAAGTAGAACAAATTAACCTCAGAGTTAAATATCTTAATGGAGACAGGTCAGAATGGATATCCCCCTAATACAATCCCACCACAACTCTCAAAAAATTTCACAATAGGCTTTTTAAAAATAAAAAATTTTTGCAGGGTATATAACATATTTTGTTTATACTATTTTTCGGTAAAAATTTTATAAAGGAAGGCAGACTTATACTAAGAAAAAATCTGTTTCCACACTACTACAGTACAGTTCCTTGTCCTCCATTTATTCTTTCACAGATGTTTCTAATCCCCTTTGGCAAACTATTTAACCAGGTTTTAGCCTTCAGCTGACTGCCATGACTCTACAACTATACTACAAACTTGCAACGGCAAATTTTTTGTAATCCTCCATTATCAAAGTGCAAAAGACACCCAATGTTTCTTTATTGCAGGATCAGAACTACCCATACAACCATGTTTAATATTTACTCTGTTACAGGAATAACTAAGAAAAATAATCAAGGTACACATTCACTAAACCAACTGTAGTAAGATTTTCATTCTATACCACACTTACTGTTTTGACAAAACAGAGATGGTTTCAATCTTTTCTGCCATATAGACTATGGAACCTTAAAACACACACACACACACACACACACACACACACACACACACACACACTCTCTCTCTCTCTCTCTCTCTCTCTCTCTCTCTCTCTCTCTCTCTCTCTCCCCCCTAGAGTTCAAAAGAAAAACACTAGAAAATAAGCCAAAACTCACAGCTAAGAATGGTCATTAAAGTAAATATGTAAGCAACTTGAACCGTTTAGGACAATAGGCAATACCAGGTGCTTTTCAGTGACCAATCCCAAGACTACAACATAGCAATTTCTATTTTCTGCCACTTTTAATAGTATTGTGCTTCAACTTTAAAGCACAGAATAGGTAGAGTCAATAACTACCACTAAAAACTAAAGAATATTTTAAAACCATTTACAGCTAGTTAAAAGATCTACTTATAAGGACAATAGTTTGATACCTAATGTTACCCTAACTTTTTCCTGGGGCAGATTATTATTCTAGGTTCCATAACCTTGTCAATGTAGCAAACAGTAAAAGCTGAGAAGTTTTAAAAGCGGAATAAATATGAACAAATTTAACTGAAGCCAAAATACCAGCTATAGAACTAAAAGGTGAGTCTAACCAAAAGCATGGTTCCTTTTTGACAAATACCCTATTCTTTCTGCCTTTATTACTCAAAATTCCTCTTTGTTCCTAATTGCTGGAATGAAAGAAAATACACTTACTGAACAATAATTCTTCTTTCTGGTCCTCTTACAAGCCAGAACCCATTAAAAATCAAAACCAAACCAAAATATAATGGCAAAAAAGTATTCAATCCCCGACTAGTAGCTCTCACTTATCTCAATGTTTTTTTTTTATAATCAATATCCTAAGAAAACAAATTTTGGACAACTCCTGGGAGCACATTATAAGGGACTGATCCCATATAAACCGAGGCAGATGCGCAGGAAAAATACAGAGACAAGAAATGTGCCATACTTCATCAGAAATGCAGCAAGTCAAACAGTTCATCTATACTACCTTCTTTCTGCCTTGACAACTTACCATAGCCATCATGTCTAAACGAAGAAGGGTGTTCTCCCAAAATGGCTTGTCTCTGGCGACCCTTTCCTCTATCTGACACAAAAGTAGAAACATGATTTTAACAATTTTGACCCAAGTACTTAACAGAGTTCTCAGATGGGAAACACCCATTCAAAACATCCAATACAACAATTCATAAAAGAAATATGATTCCTGGTTAACTTTAAACATCCATTCATATCCAATTTAAATACAACACCAAGAGTGTAAAAAATTAATTCTATCTAACAAATTCCACTTAACTTGAATATATCTTTTTGGCAAATGCCAAATACAATCACACTTTCAAATTTAAGGAAGAATGGATACTTTTCAGAAAGTGAACGTACACAATGCTAGAGGTTTGACACTGTACAGAAGTTTTTACCAATACATGTCTTTAAAACAAGCTTTAAGTGCAGTACTTTTGAAAGACAGTACCTGAATCATACTATTAGCTTCAACAGCAACACATTTTCAAAGTGGGCTTCTTTCAAGAAGTTTCAGCATAAGCCAACAACAACCTGTATTACATGGTTTCACAATCAGTAAACACAGAGTATTTTACATGTATATGCACATATTTACAAACACCTGACTTGAGAGCTGAAAATGTTCACATCACTGGCTCATATTATATCATGAATAGGTCATTGTCTATTGACCTTAACACCAGGTAGGACTATGAGCAACCCCCAAACTTTAAAGATGCCAAGATAAAGCTAACCAAGGGGGCTACATTATTGGATGAGAATACTACAATACTCTAAAGGATAATTTTTATTCTAGCTACATTTTCAGAAAAAGCATGCCAATTTTCCCAAATCTAATTAGAGACATCAACAAAAAAATTACTTATAAGTGTCTAAAATAGCACCTCCCATGTTGGTTAGTAAATTTTAAAAATCATTGTACAATACTTTTAGAAAGTTTGCTGATAAAATTACAGTGCCCAATAAGATTTTTAAAAATATGAATCTTAAAACTCTGGTCATTCTAATCCTTGAATATTCAGAGAGGCTTTACCTATATCCTTAGTCACGTAAACAAATGAGGTTTATGGGAGATGAGAAATACTTTAATTTTCACTTCAGTCTAGAGAAGTAGAGTTTTAATCATGTATTCCAAGTTATTGTAGCATTGAAATGGACTGACACCATCTAGTTTAACTTTTATTCAATGTAAAAATTCTCTTTACATCATCTCTGTCAGTTGGGACCATTTAGCTTCTGCTTACCCAAAACCAATAAGAAGATTTCCAGATAGCCCTAAATTGTGAGAAAATTAATTTTTATATTGTATAGAAATTGATCCTCTACCCATATTCTACCCCATTTGGGGCCTTACATACTTAGTCATTGTCCAAAACCTCTTCTAAATGCTTGAGTAGTTATTATGACTGTCCCCCCGACCCCATTTCCCCCAAGTCATTTCTTCTTCAATCTTAACATTCACAGTTCCTTCTACTACAGGGCTTCTAACGTCTCTCATCATGCAAGTCTCACTCCTTTTGAGCCAATCTAGCCTACTAATCCATCCTGTTAATATTCCTCTGCTTAAGCATATGCCATCGAACACTAAATACAATTCCTTATCTGACCTAGGAATCTTAAAACCACAACCATAATGTCTTCATGACTCAGTTTTACTGATACAGTTAACAGTGTGCTATAAAGGAAAGAGAACTGGGTTGGGAATCAGATGATTCCAATTTAAACCACTAGTTTGCTGTATAGTCACAGAAACAATTTTCATTCATAAATGAAGGAGTCAGATTATCTTCCAAGGTATCTTTCAGCCAAACATTCTCATTAATAATTCACTTCATTTGAAGTATTCGCTACCTAATAGGTCACGTAAAACAGAAGTGAGCAGAAAGCTGAACACTAAATATAACAGTTTCTTTTTTTTTTCTTTTTTTTTTTTGAGACGGAGTCTCGCTCTGTCGCCCCGGCTGGAGTGCAGTGGCCAGATCTCAGCTCACTGCAAGCTCCGCCTCCCGGATTTACGCCATTCTCCTGCCTCAGCCTCCCGAGTAGCTGGGACTACAGGCGCCCGCCACCTCGCCCAGCTAGTTTTTTTGGTATTTTTTAGTAGAGACGGGGTTTCACTGTGTTAGCCAGGATGGTCTCGATCTCCTGACCTCGTGAACTGCCCGTCTCGGCCTCCCAAAGTGCTGGGATTACAGGCTTGAGCCACCGCGCCCGGCTAAATATAAGTTTCTAAACAGTGGTAAGCTTTCCTAGAGTCAATTGATCTGATGGAAGCTGTGGACCTTCTCCCCAAAAAGATGCACCTATCTACAGGTTTTAAGATTTCTGGAGGGGATCCCTGGCATCCTGGTTAGGGATTCTTTACACTAAAATATAACTCAAGCTGAAAAGGGCTTTGAAAAAAGTGAAGTTATGTTTTTAAAAGAGCTTTTTTTTTTTTTTTGGTAAAAAAAAGTTTATGAAGGTCTTTATTTAGGGATAGCAACCTAACAGTTTCAATAGCTATCAACTTGAGTGTAAGCTAAGAGCTCTACAGAAACAAAAACATAAACTGTTATGGTCTTGCAAGACAAATATCTGTAAGGAATTAGAAAACAAAAAAAATTCCTTGAAAGCATAAACTAAAACTCTTTTACTTGCTTTAATTATATTTCACTATTCACTTATCTACCTTACACATTTCCAAACTTATCTGACCGACTAGAATTATATGAAGAACTAACCTCAGCTGGCTTTGTGTAAACTTCAGACCTTTTAAAAGAATAAATGTGAACACTATTAAAACAAGCTTATCTATACCTGTTTAAAGAGACCCTGAGAAAACCACAACCAAAACTATTTCAAATGAGATTTTTTTGTTAAAAAACAAAACCGAGTGGTCAAAAACTGTAAATTGACAGAAGTGAGAGATTTCTCATCAACCACTTGTCCTGTTGTTTGAGTGCTAAGGATTTGCTTTCTAATACTGACATCAACTGCACCAACCCGAGGCCAAGCAGATTTCCCTAAGTAGTGAAAAACATGGGGTCTAGCCAAAGCTGCATTACAAAACAAATCTATTTGCAATTTCATGCATGAGGCAAGATCATTTCCTGGGAATTGAGAGTTAAAGGAGCCAATCATGTAAAAGTCCTAAATATGCAAACATGCAAAAGATCAATCATCCCATTGTCTTTTTCTTTTTGCTAGAGTACATGCACTATAGAGTACCCACTGCCCAAGATATTTTGTATGCCATAAAATTTTTTTCTAGTCACTGACTTTTACAGACATACTTATCTTGAGTTTTTCCAATCTGTGGTTCAAACACTGATATTGTAGTTAAGATGTAGCCAATACTGCAGCCCCCTTGTTTTTACAAGATCCACATTTTAATTTGTATATTCCAGAATTGCCACACACTTAGTTGAACAATTTTATCAGTCAAATTTATGCTCATGAAATCTAGCACTTATAGGTGAAGATGCATCTCAAATGAAATGCTCTTATTTTCAGATTTATCAAGTTTAAATATATTCTACCTTGAACAGACATGTTACTTTCACCTACATTTGAAATGTCAAAATTTCTAGTTACACAAATTGACATAGTGATAACCTTAAATTGTTACAAAAAGTGACAACTTATAAACAGCCACTTTACAAAAATCAAACCACACAGAACATCTTTCACATATAATGTACCTTTTCATTATGTCAGAATTTCTGTTTAGTGTCCACAATTGAGGAAAAAACAAAAAATTTTAAAAGTAAACAAGTGCAGCAAGTGTGCACCTTTCTAATCCTTTTATTTTTACTATCTGTGTGGATTGGTTGAGCGTTATCAATTCCCAAGACCTGTTAATAAACTGGTCCTCGTTATTTGCCAATTAACAATTTGAATCTAAGCTGCAAACAGTTACAGTAATGGGCATTAAGATTTACAACATTGCAGATGAAGTCTAGTTTCCGTTAGTGGAAAGTCTTAATTTCTACAACTGAAACCTTAAGGGAAATCAGACCAATATATACATACAACTTGAATAAATGGGCACAGTCTATCATGGTGTTCATCCCATGCAATTCTGAAGTACTGTTAAGTGTCCTCCTTTAAAAACTTGGGGTGATGGTGCATGCAGTATGCAGTCAAGGTGAATTGCGAGTCTGAGTTTTTCAGAGGGCTTTTTGCTGATGCCGATGTTGTGCATGATGAAGTGTAGAGTCAGCCTGCTGGAGTCCTCTATCCTTCTTAATGCCTCGTCCAGCTTGGGGGAAAGTCCTTTCCATAGAGAAGCAGTGTGCAAGTTTGCAGTTTGTAAGGAATATTCTGAATCAGTTTCCTCTCCTCCAAAGAGAGAGAGCTGCTTGGAGAAATGCAAGTCCTTGAACTGCGGGCGTGCCTGAATGTGTGGGCTCCTTGTTGAACTAAATATAAATAGCTCAGTACATACCAGTAGGGGGCACTAATGTTCAAGGTTATTTTCCAGCATTACATGGCCTTTTGCAACAAAAGCATTCAACAACAAGGTTTTCATTTGAACTAGCTCATCTCAGGAAAAAAAGAATCTAACTGCATGTAAATATTTGTCAGCAGATTAAGTACATTCTAAAATGCATGAAATACCTACCTCGTCTTCCCAAATATGGTTTAGTGTAGTCCCAACTGTCATTGTCATTCCTAATAACATTTAGACGAGTTGGCTGTTAAGATTGAAAATAATGTAAGTTCAAACTGTATATCCAAAGCATAAATATTTCTTTGGTAGGGTGTTGGAAAAAAATATTTACCCGTGCATATTCAATTTTTAGTGTGCAACATCCAGCATATATATCAGCTCCATTGAGTGCTGCTTTAGCTTTCTGGGCACAAAGGACTGATTCAAACATAAGCTCTATTAAGGAAATTTGGTTTAAGGTATCTGATACTTAATCATTATTCACTCCCAAAGGACAGGATTGAAAATAATCAGAAGTAGCTCTTTTATTTCTGGAAATGTTTTACCTATTTCAGGATGAACTTTAACAGAATTGTTTTGTTTTGTTTTTGAGACGGAGTCTTGCTCTGTCGCCAGGCTGGAATGCAGTGGTGCAATCTGGGCTCACTGCAACCTCCATCTCCCGGGTTCAAGCAATTCTCCTGCCTCAGCCTCCCGAGTAGCTGGGACTACAGGTGTGCGCCACCACACCCAGCTGATTTTTTATTTTTTTAGCAGAGACAAGGTTTCACCATGTTGGCCAGGATGGTCTCGATCTCTTGACTTCGTGATCCGCCCACCCTGGCCTCTCAAAGTGCTGGGATCACAGACGTGAGCCACCGCGCCTGGCCAGGAGAATTTATTTTTAAGATCAAGGGTGGCTGGGCACAGTGGCTCACATCTGTAATCCCAGCACTTTGGGAGGCTGAGGCAGCTCAGGAGTTCGAGACCAGCCTGGTCAACATGGTGAAGCCCCGTCTCTACTAAAAATACAAAAATTAGCCGGGTGTGGTGGTGGGTGCCTGTCATCCCAGCTACTCGGGAGGCTGAGACAGGAGAATCACTTGACCACAACTCTGTCTAAAAAAAAAAAAATAATCAAGGGTACCAAAGAAAACAATACAACCAAACTATCTACCTTAATTCTTTTAGGTCATCATTAGTACTTTATAAATTGGAAAGCAGAGGAGATAATGGAGCATGGTCCCATTCCCTAGCAAAGGACAACTTGCAACCTTGAAACAGAAAAGATTTTACTCTTTAAGAAGAATATTACAAAGAGTCAAAATAATACAAAACAAAATATATGATTTTTATATATTTCTGAGAAGGCAGAGTTTTATAATACTTTATCTAAAATTTTATCAGTGTTTTAAAAAAATTACTTAAATCCATAATTTTAAAAAAATAAAATCACAAAGGTATATAAGGTAAAAAAACAAAAAAACAAAAGTGCCTTGCCAGAAGTAAGCACTATTAAAGAGTTTGCTGTATATCCCTACCTATTTCTATGCATACACATGCACACGTAGGTTGGGGTTTTCTCTTTATTATTATTTTTCAAGATGGGTCCAGCTTGGGGGAAAGAGTATTATCTATACTATTTTGTAAAACTTGCTCTTTTTACTCAACGTATGACAAATTTAACATAAAGAAGTTCTTACATAAACCATTACCATTTTAAAGGTTCAATTAAAAAAAGGTAAGATTTTACTGACTCTAAAGTTTTGGTACTTCCAAACTATTTTAAAGAGGGAGTCAGAAAAGTTCACTTGGGATAAATTCCAAAATAGTACAAGTGTACATATCTTCAAATAGTGTTATTTAATAGCTTAAAGAGGAAGTACTAGATTGCTTTCTGGTAGCAAGTCATTCTTATAAATAGTAAAATTCCCTATGAGTACTGCAGTTTCATTTTTTAAATCTAAGTCATGTAGATTTTTGTGAGAGGAGAAAGTAAACACCACTTGTCTAGGAATGCTTAAGCCAGAAAAAATAAGATCCGCATTAATTACACATCAATAAAAATTTACAAATAAAGGATATTCAACCATTGCTTGTATCCCATTTCTTTTGAATATAACAATACGCTGCACTTTGCCAACAGGGTTGCAGACAGTATATAAAACATCCTATGAAGGAAAAGAACAAGATTTCTTCACACTTTACATTTGGAAAAACATTAATGCTATGCTTCGTTTTGTTTTACCTAAAAACCATCAACTGTCAAGATGTCATTTCTATTGATTATTAATAAAATTAGATTTTTAAATTATTACTTTTTTTTTTGAGACAGGGTCTCACACTGTTGCCCAGGCTAGAGCGCAGTGGCATGATCACAGCTCCCTACAGCCCTGACTTCCCAGGCTGAAACAATCCTCCCACCTCAGCCTCCCAAGTAGCTTGAGACTTCAAGGCATGCACCACCACACAAGGTTAATTTTTCATTTTCTGTAGAGACAAGAGTCTCACTATGTTGCCCAGGCTGCCTCAAACTCCTGAGCTCAAGGAATCCTACTATCTCAGTCTCCCAAAATACTAGGATTACAGGCATGAACCACCATACTGGCCTAAAATTATTACACTTTAATAAATCTTAAGTTATTTCTTCACCTAAACAATACACCCACATTAAAGTAGTTCCAATGGAACATTTGGAAAGCACTGTCACCTATTTTATCTCCTAAATGAATCCTCAATTGTTATTTTCTTAATAGGTGACTAAAATAACTTCTGATGATATAAAATAAACCAAAACTATAATCAATGAGTATTTTTTCCAAATGTGACTCTGAAATGTTTAATATCATAATCACTTGCATTATAGTAATAAATATGTATTAAGAGCTAATATTAGAACAACTCTGGTACTCATTTTTCAAGGGATAATGGCTATAAAGAAAAGTCCCAAGGAAGATCAAACAGTTAGATGTCACTAAACAAGACACCTGAGTCATCTAAGATTCTAAATACCTACTTAGGAGTAATTATTCAACTACCAAGAAATTTCTTGAGCACCTATAATTTACAGTTGCATTGTTACACACCAGAGATATAACAAAAAACAGAGTACCTATACTATATTACTTATATGTTTTCCCAACACCGAATATTATAAATATATTAATTCTATATATTTATAAGTCTATATTTAAGATACAAAATGTCTAATTAAATCTCAAGAATATCTTACGCTTTAAGTTTATGTCCCAATATCATATGCCCAGACTACATATGATACCAACTGAAGTTTCCCTTACTATGATGTTCTTCTATTCATTACAAAAATCAAGTGTCTGTGTTACTAGCTTATCACCAGTAACACTTTTCAAAAGAGTAAAGAAGCAGGGAATTTAAAGTAAATCAAAGACAGATTTTTAACAAGCTATTGCAAAATAGTTCAAAATGGTATGTGCATCTTACCATAACATGGGATTCTGTCATTACCTAGTAGATGCTCTTACACATATGCTGGCATATGCGTGACAGAGATTTTTTGAACCATTTCAAACAAGTCTCTCTAATTCTTTATTATCAAAACCAACACTGGTACTGATTATACATTAAAAATTTCAATGTGCCTATTTAATTATGACAACTGTGCTTATCTTTTTAACTACAGTGCTCAGCATTTTTTCTTTGTTCATTAAACTTGCTAGTCAAGATTAATTTTCAAAATTAAAAAAGCTATTTTCTAGTATCTAGATGGTAATGAAAAAACTACAGATCAGTCACTCTGGACACAAACTGCAAAATCACTTTTAATTTCATTTGTCACACTGAAACACATACCACTGTAATTGGATAAAGCGGATTCTGAATTGAGAGCAGAAGAACTTTGTTGCCTCCTGATGGATCATCAGTATTTCCTGGCCTAGTGATCCTTTTGCTTGTAGAATAGTTGAAAAAAGCCTGTTGACCAGCAATGTACACGGGTTCATCTGCAGCAAATGTCACACATTCTTTGGCACTATCTATGTTTTCAAATTCCACTAGAGCCTGTCGTTTAAATGGCATCATCATCACATAGCTGAAAAGGGAGATAAGGAGGAAACACAAAAACACAGGAAGTTCCGTTAACATTATTTGTCCTCAATTAGGTAAAAGCAGACTTTAATACAAATGTGTCAAATCCCACAGATTAGTACTCTTCACTACCTGTGTTCAATGTAAGTCAACTCTTTTTTGAGACAGAGTCTCTCTATATCACCCAGGCTGGAATGCAGTGGCGCAATCTGGGCTCACTGCAAGCTCCGCCTCCTGGGTTCACGCCATTCTATAGCCTCAGCCTCCTTAGTAGCTGGGACTACAGATGTCCACCACCATGCCCAGCTAATTTTTTATATTTTCAGTAGAGACAGGGTTTCACTGTGTTAGCCAGGATGGTCTCGATCTCCTGACCTCATGATCCGCCCACCTCAGCCTCCCAAAGTGCTGGGATTACAGGCATAAAATAAATCAACTCTTAAATCATCCAAAGAATTGTGGTACACCAGGTAGATGTACACATATGAAAGCTTATCTCCCAGTGATTAAGTTTATCTACCTCATGATCTCCTCAAAAACAATTACCTGTTATTAGTTACTAACAAGACAACCCAGTTTATTCTTTGGGGTGCTACTCCGAAGCAGTATTAGAAAATTTCAAAGACACAGAAACCAACGGAGACTAAACTCAACAGAAGGTTGGCAGACAGAATCCCTACTTAACAGCAGAAACTACTAACCTCTCTTGAATTTTCTTGAATAAACATCCACACTAACAGCTAAGAACTGACTTTACTTTTAAAACAGATATAAATGGAAGCAACCACAGACTGACCAAAGTTCCAAAGTTCATACAAATAATCTCCTCCGAAACATTTTTACTATTAACCATCCATGAAAAAAATTCATTAGAATATGGCAATCATGATTGTCTATGAGCAGGAAGGTAAGATGTTTACTTTTCATAGTATACTCTTTACTAGAGAGACAAACAAAGCAGCCAAAAAACCCCAAAATACAACACATTAAGTAGTTCTTTTTGGAGGAGATACATTTTAAAACAGAAAATGAAGAATAAAGAAGTAAAGGAAGGGTGGAAGACAGAAATCACAGCACATGGATCACAATGGGGGAAACACGTCCTCTATTCACAGGAACGAGAACCTTAAAAATGCTTTAAAATACAATTAAGTGGTTTTAGTAATAGCAGAAGGCCAAAGAAATGTCGGGTCCAGTACTCAGTGACATCACTGTTTCTCAATCAGGCATCCAGGACCTACTGCTACACTATGGAAACTGACAAATGGTACAGTATTAATAAGAAACAGATCACCTTACAGCCTGGCAAATTATTATTATAATAAATGTCAGCCTCCTCATTGATAAAACTTGGGAGAATTGTCAAGATTAGAGTTACTACATACAAACTGCTAAGCGGATTGCCTTGCACATTGTACACCCTCAATAAAAGGTAACTATGACTGTATTATTATTATTTTTAACATACCTTTCCTCATTCATCTTTATGTCCTCAGAAGCTAGAAACAGAGCCTGGCACATATTTGTTACTCTAGGGGGGCTTGTTAGTTTTCCCCACCCATATCATTCAAAATTAAAGAAGTACAAAAACAAGGTGTTGGATTTAAATATTTACCAACTAAAAGTGCAAGATATAAATCCCAGGAGACATTCATTTTAGAAACACAGACGCTTCACTGAAGTTCTAAAGTCTTGCACATGGAAAACAGAAAACCGTGGTATCAGGTCTATGCTAAAGAAATTCAAGGAGAAAAAATCTTCTTTCACAAAACAAAAAAGTTGGTTTAATATCTAAATGTATTACTAAGTTTATGTCATTATGCTAATGATGCCATTTGAAAACAGAAAATTATAAAGGTACTGATATGGTTTGGCTCTATGTCCCCATCCAAACCTCGTATTGAACTGTCATCACCAGTGTAGGAGACGGGGCCTAGTGGGAGATGATTGGCTCATGGGGGTGGTTTCTAATAGCTTAGCACTATCCCCCTAGTGCTGTCTCCTGACAGAGTTCTCACAAGATCTGGTGGTTTGACAGTGTGCGACACCTCCCCCTTTGCGTGCGCGCTCTCTCTCCCTCTCTCTTTTTTTCTCTCTCTCTCCTGCTGGCTATGTAAAGACATGCCTACTTCCCCTTCACCTTTTGCCATGATTCTAAGTTTTCTGAGGCCACTGCAGAAGCAGAAGACTGTATATCCTGCAGAACCATGAGCCGATTAAATGTCTTTTCTTTATAAATTACCCACTCTCAAGTACATCTTTATAGCAGTATAGCAATGTAACAACAGACTAATACAGATACAGAAGTAAATTATTTATTGGCCTGTTAGAGACTTAGTAAATTTGCTTTCAGTAACTAAAATAAGAATTGAGCTGGCCGGGTGCGGTGGCTCATGCCTGTAATCTCAGTACTTTGGGGAGGCCGAGGTGGGTGGATCACAAGGTCAGGAGTTCAAGGCCAGCCTGGCCAACACGGTGAAACCCTGTCTCTACTAAAAATACAAAAAATTAGCCAGGCATAGTGGTGGGTGCCTGTAGTCTCAGCTACCTGGGAGGCTGAGGCAGGAGAATGGTGTGAGTCCAGGAGGCAGAGCTTGCAGTGAGCCGAGATCGTGCCACTGCACTCTAGCCTGGGCGACAGTGAGACTCCGTCTCAAAAAAAAAAAAAAAAAATTAGCTGGGCGCGATGGCAGGTGCCTGTAATACCAGCCACTTGGGAGGCTGAGGCAGGAGAATTGCTTGAACTCAGAGGGCGGAGGTTGCAGTGAGCCGACATCGCGCCACTGCAGTGCAGCCTGGGTGACAGAGTGAAACTCTGTCTCAAAAAAAAAAAAAAGAAATGAGATAAAAGCACAACTTAAAAGTGAAGGTTACCCAGAAAAGTAGCATCAATGAAGAAAAAATTAAAATGTTTTATTTTCCTTTTTATTGCCAATATTCAATATAAAAAAAACTGAAATGTTATAGACATTTTACCATGTGCTTAAATTGTCTGGTGCACAGGTTTTTTTCAATCTTTAAAACGCACTCATATGAAACCAGGTATGGTGGCTTGTGCCTATAGTCCCAGCTACTTGGGAAGTTGAAGTGAGAAGACTGCTTGAGCCCAGGAGTTCAAAAAAATAAAGAAAAAAGGTATTAATATGAGAAAGAGTGGGAGATCAAAGAGAGAAAAGGCTAAAGAAACAAAAAAGCTAAGGGACATGGTGGGATCAATGCTTTTAACTCCATCAATTTAAACATCTTTACTAATTTCTAAAAAAAAACATAGGAGAAGACAACAGATTTAGTGCACAAACCGGGTCCCAAATGTTGTATTGTAAAACTAATCATTTCCTAATACCTCCTTTAATGGGAGAGAAGGGGAAAAAGAAATACAACATATACTTTAAATATTCTTTTCATTATAATTCATACAGTATAGAAAAATAACAAAAGTTAACAAATACAAGCAATTTTATCCTGACACAACACAACCATTCTTAATATCTTGTTATATTTTCTTCTGAGCTTCTTTCCTATGCATCTAGTTTTTAGATATAAGCATACTATATATTGAACTTGGTAATTCACCATTTTAATATAAACAGTTTCTATGCTGTTTATAATCCCACACCTTCCATTAAATAAAGGGAAAGGTTCCAAATTGTAACATTTTGAAGCAAAATTTCTACTGGAGTCTGTTCAAGGTTCTTTCAGCCTTAATAGCAGCCACCTCTTATGCAAGTTCATTTCATACAACTGAAACTCCTATTATACTTATTTATGCCAATTAAGCTCTTAATTACACACTAATTTGTTCCAATTATTTCACAGACTTTTCTAACCACATAACTACCAATCTTGAGAGCAAATGATGCAAATTAACTGAATGACATTCACATACGGAAGACTTTACCGGAGACTAAGGATCAAACAACCTAGAGTCTAAAAATGCAAAGGCCACCCAGGAGTAATTCAAATTACTAACTTAAAATAGTTCTTTCTTTAATCCCTAACCTTCAGGTCATGGTACTAATTAACATCAAAATAGTTAGTGCTTCCCAAAGTTTCCATTTGTATTTGCTCATCAACTTGTTTTCTGACATCTGCCTAAGAAAATAAATTTTAAAGCCCTAAATATACAAGAATAGAAGAAAAATAAACCACAGACATCCACCTCTTTATAATTCCACAGGACAACATGCCACTTACATAATCATTAGAAGGTCCTTATAGAGACTGGGGTTAGTCTACTGCCAACAGCAAGACTAAAGGTCTAAGGAGTCTGTCTACCTAATACGTAACTCTCCACACAGATTTAATTTCAATATCCACTCCAAATGACTGAGAATTGATATAATCAACTTAGTGATACACTTTCAACATACAAACTTTACTACGCCCACGTGGATTCTCAATTTGTACGTCCAAGGTTAATGTGTATTTGCCAAGTCATTTACTTCTCAATGAGGTCACCGAACAAAATAAAATTATACCATGATGGAAAGTATCACCTAATACTACTATTCCTTTGAAGAAATAATCCATTTCTGCTGGATACCCTCTGCTGGACATCTCTGATCACTACGTCACTATCTATGCATTATCCTCTCAATACTCAAAAACTTAACCATGAATTTTTATAAAATTGAAGTAGTATCTGAGAAAATACATTGAAATTTCTCTTCTATTTATATACTTGAACTTGATCTGTGTCTTCGGTAGCTATAATAAAAGCTCTAAACATATTCATCAAGAAAAAAATAATAAAATCAACTCTAGATTATACTAAGAAAAGAACAACAGCCGGGCATACTCCAAAAATAATTTAGAATTTTTAAGTGTCTATTTTTGGCAGCAGATTCACTTTTCTAATTACATTTTCACTTAAGTTAATATTATTAAGCATACACCAGCTGTGGGAAGAGACAGGGGGAACCTGTGTGAATACAACTCACAAAAGGAAGACAAACTAGGATAAAATATTGCTCATGATTTGCATTAAGAACTCAGAGAGCCTATAATCCCAGCACTTTTGGAGGCTGAGGTAGGAGGACAGCTTGAGCCCACGACAGCAGCTGGGGCAATGTCAAGAGACCCCCATCTCCACAAAAATTTTTTTTTAATTATCCAGGCATAGTGGCATGTGTTTGTAGCACTAGCCATTCGGGAGGATAAAATGGGAGGATAACTGGGCTCAGGAGGTGGAGGCTCCAGTGAGCCATCAATGTGCCACTACACTCCAGCTTGGGCAACAGAGTGAGACCCTGTCTCAAAAAATAAAAAGAACTCATAGTAGTATGCACATAAACAAAAGAACTTACACAAATATGCACCTAAACAAATAATGTCTACCCTTAATCTATTTACTTTTAGTTGCCAATTCCTAAATATTCCAAAATCAAGAAGAAAAAAATCAATATTTAAGCATCACTACTCGAAACTCTGAAGATGAAGTGTGTAATCAACTCACTGGTTTAAAGAGTGTTTGAACAGGACTCATGTACCCATTTGAAAATCAGATGAAAAGTGCACATAATTTCTTTATACAACTTTGCTGGGGAGTGAGAAGTGATCATAGCTCCACAAAAATACATCCATGCATCACCCAGGAAGGTTAAAAATAGCAGGCTTAAAACGTTCCAAAGAAATACAGTCATAGGCAAACAATAGATCCTACTTTGTTTATATATACAAACAGTATTTACTATGCTAAACATCAAGGCTTGTAACAAGCAAGCAAGGATTATTCTGCCACACTGTTTTCAATCTACATGAAGTCCCTATCGTCCTTACCATATTGTCCCAAATTTTTCCAGCGCTTCCACAAGGTCTGCTTCCACCACAGATTCACAGAGTCCTCGAACATGGACGACGGGTGAAACAGAAACTTTATGATGACTTCCACCTGCCTCCTAGCAAGAGAAAATAATTTCTAGTTAAAAATTTTTAAGTCTAAGGCTGAACGCGGTGACTCACGCCTGTAATCCCTGCACTTCGGGAGGTCGAGGTGGGCGGATCACTTGAAGTCAGAGGTTCAAGACCAGCCTGGCCAACATGGTGAAACCCCATCTCTACTAAAAATACAAAAGTTAGCCAGGAGTGGTGGCACATGCCTGTAGTCCCAGCTACCGTGGAGGCTGAGGCAGAAGAATGGCTTCAATCTGAGAGGTGGAGTTTGCAGTGAGCCGAGATTGTGCCACTGCACTCCAGCCTGGGTGACAAAGTGAGACTCCGTCTTAAAAAAAGAAAAAAAAAATTTAAGTCTAACTTGAATTGCATCTTTTAGTAAATTCAAATCTGCTTAAAAAGTAAACATTTTTCCCAGCACTCTGGGAGGCCGAGGCGGGCGGATCACGAGGTCAGGAGATCGAGACCATCCTGGCTAACACGGTGAAACTCCGTCTCTACTAAAAATGCAAAAAATTAGCCGGGCGTGGCAGCATGCGCCTGTAGTCCCAGCTACTTGGGAGGCTGAGGCAGGAGAATGGCGTGAACCCGGGAGGCGGAGGTTGCAGTGAGCCGAGATCATATCACTGCACTCCAGCCTGCGCGACTGAGCGAGACTCCACCTCTAAAAAAAGTAAACATTTTTAAAATCCCAAACCAAATCGCAATTCACAAGTTAGCAAAAGGATATGAGAATAAAATAATTGTTTGTTTTAAAATTTTTAATCTCTAAAAAGGGAGTATTCTATCTCAGTAAGAAGTACAAAGATATTATTTAATAACATTTCTACTTCAAGAAAATCTCAGAAAGAAAATTTAGCAGATACATAGGGCATGCTACAACTGGAAGCATATTTGATACTCATTTCAGTCTTACCTCCATAAAATCAAAATCTCAACTAGTCCAAATGAACAAAAAGTTCCAATTAAAAATTTTTCCTCAACATGAAGATAATATTCTTATCTTTCCTGTAATGTAAATTTGTATCATCTTTTGTTCTTGTTTAATTGGTTATCCAGTCCCACTATAACTTGAAGATACTCACTTAGCAGGATAAATTAATTAAACACATGACAACTTAAATTCATACAAGGGTACTATCTTTGCAAGGCAGGGGGATGAACAAGAACTACTCAAAAATGCAAGCTCTCCTGGGCATCTACGGAATATTGTGTATCTTCGAGTATGCAGGGCAGGATGTTTCAAAATGTAATATGGTCTTAAACTTTATTTTTAAACGTAGTTATCTGTAAAAATTACTTTGAAAATGCAAATAGCTTTCATTTACTTATTCAAGTACCATTAAGACAAAGATCTGTATTTACAAATGCCATCAGGCACTTCTCTTGCATCATAACTTCAGAAATGACTTCCACCATGTACATCCTTGTCTATACAAAAAAATTTTAAAGTTTTTTTCTCCATAACCAGACTAATCTGAAAGCACTATTTTGCCATTAAAATTTAACAATTGTTTTAAGAAAATTAAATCTCATTAAGGCTATTTTAAATGACTCACCGATTTTTCTTTATTATAAAGACTGTTAGGAAAATACAACAAATGGAGTGCCCTGCCAGTAAAAATTTATGTCACAGCTGAAAGAAAGGAACTGATTTAACTATATGAAGTAACCAGAGAACTACTCAGGCTACTGTCAAATCCAAAAAATAAACTCAGTTCTTTGCCAATACTAATTCAATCCTTGGAATTTATTTGAATTGCTGATGCCCCATCTTTCCTATGGTTAAACAGATATCCCTTACATGCCACTAAGTTAGAAATGAATCATTCTGACTATACCCTAAGTAAATCAACACTTTCTGGCTGGGCGCAGTGGCTGACACCTGTAATCCCAGCACTTTGGGAGGCCGAGGCGGGTAGATCACAAGGTCAGGAGATCGAGATCATCCTGCCTAACAAAGTGAAACCCGTCTCTACTAAAAATACAAAAAAATTAGCCGAGCGTGGTTGCAGGCGCCTGTAGTCCCAGCTACTCAGAAGGCTGAGGCAGGAGAATGGTGTGAACCTAGGAGGCGGAGCTTGCAGTAAGCCGAGATCACACCACTGACAGAGACTCTGTCTAAAAAAAAAAAAAAATCAACACTTTCTTAAGCAACATTAACAATGAACAATCAAATGTGCATATCATCATTACATTCTTAAATATAACTGGAAATGAATAAAGCAGGAAGAGCTCTAAATAATACCTACCTGCCAAACAGAGCATGTATTTAAAGAATAACAAGTTTTACTCTCAAAATAATTAGACAATAATAATCTGCAAGATATAATTAAGAGAATCATATCAGTCCATTCTTAGAAATCAGGTGACAAAGGTAAAATAAAAGGGCAACAGAAAACTGTATTGGCCTGGACTCTTCAAAAAGTTAGTATCAAAAAACAGTGGAGGGAAGATTCCATATGGAGACTAAGAGATACAGCAACCAAATGCTGGGCCAGGCATGGTGGCTCACACCTGTAATCCCAGCACTTTGGGAGGCTGAGGCGGGTGGACCACAAAGTCAGGAGTTCCAGACCAGCCTGGCCAAGATGGTGAAACCCCGTCTCTGGCATGGTGGAGGATGCCTGTAATTCCAGCTACTCGGGAGGCTGAGGCAGAGAACTGCTTGAACCCAGGAGGCGGAGGTTGCAGTGAGCCGAGATTGTGCCACTGCCCTCCAGCCTAGGCGACAGAGTGAGATTCCGTCTCAAAAAAAAGACCCAAATGATGACGAGGCGCGGTGGCTCGCGCCTGTAATCCCAGCACTATGGGAGGCTGAGCCGGATGGATCACAAGGTCAGGAGTTCGAGACCACCCTGGCTAACACGGTGAAACCCCATCTCTACTAAAAATACAAAAAAATTAGCAGGGTATGGTGGCAGGCGCCTGTAGTACCAGCTACTCGGGAGGCTGAGGCAGGAGAATGGCATGAACCCAGGGGGCGGAGCTTGCAGTGAGCCGAGACTGCGCCACTGCACTCCAGCCTGGGCAACAGAGTGAGGCTCCATCTCAAAAAAAACAAACGCTGTATGTGAGCCTTTATTATACAATAGTTAAAACTACTATCAAACACATACATATTAGGGACAACTAAAGAAATCTGAATACAGACTGGATATTAGGTTAACATAATAGAATTAATTATCACATAATAGAATTAATTATCACAGTCTTTAAGAAAATAGTAATGGTTATATAAAAGAACATCCTTATTCTTAAGAATGTTGTGATATTTAGGCATGAAATGTCATCATGTTTGAAATTTACTTTCAAAGAGTTTAGGGGAAAAAAGTATATATATAAATATAGATATGCAGATGTAGAGATAAAACCCCACACAGCAAAAAGTTAAAAACTGCTGAATCTAAGTGAAGGGTATACGTAAGTTGAACATTTTATGTAATAAAAAGTTGCAGAATTATTTTATAATATTTAAAGCCTACAAAAAGGTATGAAGAACTTTATTAAACATACCCATGGCCAGGCACAGTGGCTCACACCTGTAATCCCAGCACTTTGGGAGGTCCAACCCAGGCAGATCACCTGAGGTCAGGAGTTTGAGATTAGCCTGGCCAACATGGCGAAACCCCATCTCTACTAAAAATACAAAAATGAGCTGGGAGTGGTGGTGCACGTCTGTAGCTACTCGGGAAGCTGAGGCAGGAGAATTACCCAGGAGGCAAAGGTTGCAGTGAACCAAGATCACACCATTGCACTCCAGCCTGGGCAACAGAGCCTCTATCTCAAAAAAAAGAAATACCCATGAACCCACCATCCAATTTAATAAATAAAACATTATTGGCCAGGTGTGGTGGCTCACGCCTGCAATCCTAGCACTCTGGGAGGCAGAGGTGAGCTCAGGAGTTCGAGGCTCAGGAGTTCGAGACTAGCCTGGGCAACATGGCAAAACCCGGTCTCTAGCAAAAACACAAAAAATTAGCTGGGTGTGGTAGGGTACGCCTGTAGTCCCAGCTACTCAGGAGGCTGAGGTGGAAGGACTGCTTGAACCCAGGGGGTGGAGGTTGCAGTGAGCCAAGATTGTGCCACTCTAGCCTGGGTGACGAGCAAGACCCTGTCTTAAAAAAAAAAAAAAAACCCACAAATTGATCGCATCTGCTCTTACTATCCCCTTCCTTTCCCATTATAGGTAACCACTATCATGAGTATAGTGCTAAAAAATATAACTATTTTTCAAATTGCTCTTCTTACAAAGAAATGGATTATACAATCGATTTTTAGATCTCTCAAAAAAAAATCTCATTTTAATATATTATTATTAAATTATATTTCCTAAGTAGAATAAACTGAAACCACAGTCATCACTTAAAAGCTGGATGATGTGGGCTGGGCACAGTGGCTCACGCCTGTAATCCCAGCACTTCGGGAGGCCAAGGCAGGCAGAACACCTGAGGTCAGGAGTTTGAGACCAGCCTGGCCAACATGGTGAAACCCCATCTCTACTAAAAATATAAAAATTAGCCAGGCATGGTGGCAGGCACCTGTAGTCCCAGTGACTTGGGAGGGTGAGGCAGGAGAATGGCATGAACCCGGGAGGCAGAGCTTGCAGTGAGACCTTGCGCCAATGCACTCCAGCCTGGGCGACAGAGCGAGACTCCATCTCAAAAAAAAAAGCTGGACAATGTTAAATATACTCAGTATGGTAATTAGGGGAAGATATGATTGTCTCAACCTCAAGGCAGAAAACATACCCCTCACCCCCTTGTATTTCCCTTATTCCCACTCAATGAATCTGCCATTCATAAGTTTATCTACCTTGATACTTCTATTTTTAAATTAGGTCCCCTTTTCTTTAACACACAATTTTCTCATTCCTTCTGTAGTGTTTTATTAAAAACAAAACCAAAAAAAACCCATGGTTGTTTCCAAATATAAAACCAATATATCAAAGATATCTTTTCAAACTATCTGTCTATCATCCTCTCCTGAGCTTCGTTTTCCCCCTCTTTTTCCCCCAAAATACTCATACTCTTCTTAAATCACTTCTTTTCTTTACCTGTACTATATACTGGTGACAAGAAATCTGGTGTCATTTGTAGAGTCTTTTCTTTTTTTTTTTTTGAGACGGAATCTCACTCTGTGGCCCAGGCTGCAGTGCAGTGGCATAAGGTCTCACTGCAACCTCTGCCTCCCAGGTTCAAGCAGTTCTCCTGCCTCAGCCTCCCGACTAGCTGGGACCACAAGCATGCACCACCACACCCGGCTAGTTTTTGTGGTTTTAACAGAGACAGGGTTTCACCATTTTGGCCAGGCTAGTCTTGAACTCCTGGCCTCCAGTGATCCACCCACCTCAGCCTCCCAAAGTGTTGGGATTACAGCTGTGAGCCACGGCGTCCAGCCTGTAGAGATTATTTTACCTACTCTAAAATAACCTCTTTTAAGCATCATACTATGAAGCTGATTCCTAAACTAATGAACAAATCAGTCTTGTTTTTACTCCCCATCAATATATTAATATTGTGGTCACGTCTTCTCCAGCTTAAGGAGTCTTTTAATCCTTCCTCATACAGGAGCCCAAGCTATTTCCATTTCAGATGTTTAGTTACCTAGGCTCTCTCGTTTCTATATCTATTGCTTACCAGACCAGCTGCGTATCCAGAAAACGAAGGCACGCTTGCAACATACATTCACTTTACAAACTTGCATAATCTCTTCTTTAGGTCAATTGGGTTAACTATAATGGTGGCATTATTTGGTCTCTACTACAGGCTCTAGACCTGTCTACTTACAGACATTTCAAATTCTCACCCCTTCAAAGGCCATTTCAGGAACAAACTCTTAATAATACAATTTTTTTTTTCACTACTCCCTCTTCACAGAAATACTAACGTTAAATGCTAATTTTGACTACTGAAGATTAAGGACTAAACTCTACTGAAGAGAAGAAAAGCTCAGTACAGTATAAAAAAGGTTCAATAAACATTAGTTAGCACACCCTACCTCATCTACATTTCCTTCTTCTACATAATCTTTCAATTACCAATATTTGTAATGATTTATTAAGTCACACCTAAGTTTACTCTTCAGGCGAAATATCCTCCAGGTTCTTCTGTCACTCCTTTTATGATGCAACTTGTAGTGCCTTCTCCATTCCGGTAAGCTTTGTCTGGATACATTAAAATTTATCAGTGTAGTCCCAAGAATGGGTACAGTATTTCCAGACATAAAACCATCACCTATCTTACTCTGGACACTTCATATAGATCAAGGGACAAAGTTTTAATGGGCAGCTGTAAATATCATTTTAACCCACACAATGTTTAATCACATTTTTTCCTTACTAAATTAAATAATTACGTCTCCTGGTCTTTTCCTCTTTGTAAAGAAGCACATCTAAAATATGGGGAAACTAACTTTCCTATCCTAAGTTTTTCAGTACATTTGATCACATAACAGAGCAAAGATGTAAAATCATAGCCATATGAGTGAAGTAACTTTTTAAAAAATAAACTTTTTTTGTTGTTCATATAATAGGAATCATTTAGTTTTGCCTACCCAGAACTCCTTACCCCTTCTGCTTAAAAATAAAAACATGCAAAAAAAACCAATAAAAACAACTCCGTATTATTATCATACATGGGTATTTTCAATCACACGGTCATGCCTCCTCAACCTCAGAGGTGGCCTGGTGATTAATTAGATGGGGGAAGAGCGGAAGATCAAAAATGCTTGATAAGAAGGGATAAATACAGGCTGGGAAAGACAGGATGCTCTTTAGCTGCTAGCTATAAGAACGTCAGCCTAGCTTTACCACTACACAAGAGAAAAGGAGAATTGAAACATGGAAAGAGAATCAAGTCTCTATGACATCATCTAAATCCCCGGATCCAGCCATTCCTAAAACCAGTGTCACAATTTGGCTTTCCCAGTTACACAGGCCAATAAATCTTCTACCCCGCTCCCTTTTTGTTTTCCTTAAGCTTATCTAAGTTGTTGCTGTGACTGTAAGTCCTGAAAGTTGGATTCAATTTCATGGAGGCAAAAAATGCAACACATGATGTAGAACCACAGATTTTTAGATATCTAATATTTTTTCACTATCATAGCCCCATCACCTGATATATGGTAGAAGCTCAATTATCATGTTTTAAATGAGGTTAGAGATCACTGAGTTCCAGGAAGGTTAAGTGAAAAAGCTTGTTAACAGAGCCAATATACTCGCCTTGATTGTGCTACTGGCTCTATGAACAGCTCTTTTCACCGTAACGTACTAACATGAAGAAACAGTCTAAAACCAAAAGATGGTAAAACCTACTACTTTTCATTTCTTTCCCCAAACTAGGCCTAAAAATCCTCATTCTACTAGAACAGCTTATCTGGAGGAGACACAAGACACTACTGCTATGCAAGCTTCAGGCTCTGGCACTTACCTCTGGGGCACACAACCTTTAACTATTTTATTTCCAGGAAGTAGTTACTACAGTCTTCTAAACTTCTCCTGTGGGAGCTAAGTGACCTCATCCCATCTCCCAACCCATATGCATGTAATAATAGATCACAGTAATATTGCTATCATCTGTAATATACATTGTGCAAGTATAACAGAATAGTGTATCTTGAATTAAAACTGGATTTTCTATGTGCTGTATAATTCTTTGTTTCGAAATCCTAGGAGCTACAATTTTATCTTGGCATTTTGCCATCTTTCACATCTATTTATTAAAAGTTGAGAAACAAATTTTCACTTCATCAGCAAACCACCTAATATCTGATTTGCCTATTTATTTACTAGCAGAAAAAAGAAAAACTTTAAAATCTCCAAAATAAATTAGCACTCCATTCCAATTCCTCAAGTGGTTTTGCCAAGTGAAGCCTTAATATTTTCAAGTCAAGCTGCCTTCTTAAAAGTAAGAAGATACAGAAACTTACTATTAATACGATCTTGAAGGTCATGCCTATTAAATTTAAGAACACTACTCCACAAGAGAAAAATAACTGTACAATATGTGGCAGGAACCTCTATAATCAAGCTTTATTCAACAATGCAGCTCAGTGAATGTGAAAAACCCTAGGAGTTTTTTGCTCTATTAAAAAAGGTACCAGAAGACATAAATTTGAAGGGTGTTTTATTTCTCATATCTAAAGTACTAACTTTTCTCTCATTTCTCTTTATACCTTCAACATAATGATCACTCACAATTATCCATTAATTTTTAAGTTAAGAGCCTTTGTAGAACCACTATGTTTTTCTTAAATATTCATTTTCCTCTTTAAATCTAGTTAATATATTATCAAAGCACTCAAGGTTAATCATAAAAAAACCAAACAATGTAAATCTTCAAAGGCTTACTTTGCACTTTACAAACTTCCAACTAGAGTTGAAAAGAATGCCATCATTGTACCTAATCTGCATTTACTCTAACAGTCTGACCACAGAGGTATTTCTTCTCTCGGCTGAAGGACCACTGAAGTTGTGCAAAACCCTTTTCAGTTACAATGAATTACCAAATCTCCGAACGAAGAAGCATAAGACAGTAAACTTCTCTCCGGGGAATGCCTATCCTAATAATAGAATTTTATTATGTATAGGTTTCCATAGTTGCCACGATTTCAAAACAGTATCAAAAAATTACATGAAAAATATTTAAAAACAAGATAAACAAGGCTTCATTAGATTTCATAGTACAATAATGGTTTTACTGTTAAATGAAAACAAGTCACCCTTTCCTAAGAAACATATCAGTAGTAAGATAAACAAAACATTAAAAGTTATACCTCAATCTGCTTGTGTCAGTTCCCGCCTGGGTAACTTAAAAGCAGCATTAGCATTACCTTAATCACTTAACTACAGCTTCGGGTAAAAAAGGTATGTGTTTCAACCTTCATATTTTACAGACTAAGAGAACTCAGAGTAGTAAACTGACTTTCTCAGACTCACATTAATTGTATGCTAAGGCCAGGTGCTGTGGCTCAGGCTGTAATCCCAGCACTTTGGGAGGCCAAGTCAGGTGGATCTCTTGAGCCCAAGAGTTAAGAGACTAGCTTTGGCAACATGGTGAAACCCCTTCTCTACAAAATACAGGAAAAAAAAAAAAAAAAAAAAAAAAAATTGGCCCGGCGTGGCGATGCGGGCTTGCAGTCCCAGCAACCCGGGAGGCTGAGGTAGGAGGATTGCTTGAGCCAGGGAGATCAAGGCTGCAGTGAGCCGTGATCATGCGCCACTGCACTCCACTCCAGCTGCGGACCATGGAGAGAGAACCTCTCAAAAAAAAAAAAAAATGTATGCTAAGACTAGACTCTTGACCATCCCCAAACCCTACTCAGTGCCATTTCCACCGCTCCATACACTTCGCTTTGGATACATTAATTATGTTATTTTCTTCCCAATATCCAAAATAATACTACTGATTTAATGCTTTATCTGTTTTCAAAAACAAATTTTTTCTAAACTGATTTAAGTATTTTTCCAAAATGCTTGAAGACATTTCATGATGCTACACAAAAACTCAAGCAAGATTTCTAGCAACGCGGTACACTGAACAAATACATCTAAATATCAGTTATATTCCTGTTACCAATTTCCACAAGAGTTGGCTTTGAACTGAAACTTCCTAAGAAAAAATGCCATTTCCTTCATTCATACTTCCAAGTTACATTTTGAATATTTCAAATAGCTAGGCACAAAAATCTAAAGTAATAGCTAACACCGTAAGACTGAGAGAAAAAGTTCCTTTTTTAAATGTGTTGCAAAGTTCGCCCTCACTGTAACGCTGGGGACTACTGACCAGCCTTTTTTATTTTTATTTAAAAACTCAAACGGCTATAAAGGGCTTCTAATGAGCGTCTTGTTTTTAAAAGGTAAGGTAAAAATCCTTTTAACCTAATAGTAGGATATATGTGTACAATTTCATAATTCTGCTAAAGTTTGTAGAATTAATCACAATTCACATGTGTTAAATGTTTAAAAAACATCTAAGTCATTAAAACAGCTTAAGTGCACCAAAAAAGGGCAATAACGTTTGCTCCGCTTTGTTTCCTTAAAGTCTCCATCCAACTGAAGCTAACTACTTGCTGTGGACAAAATGATCACATTCCTTCTGTCTCCCGCTAACATTTCTGGTAAGAGAAAGACAACGCTCTGGGAATGTGCGTTTAATGCAGCCCTTAGCTCAGTTCATCCTTTCATGGGGCAAATCTGGAATAAATTACCAAAGAGAAACTTTAGTAATTTTAAGATTTGTCTTACTTGAAGGTAGGGGTGTACCAACAGCGGCCAACACTTCTGTTAAAGTGTTGTAACCGAAGAGGTAAAAAGTGCACTGAGCAATCATCACAAAACTGGGTAGAGCAAAGGATGCACGCCATGCTTATAAAGAGTTTAATTTTAAAATTTTTTAAATGAAACCTTCAAAGGAACTAGCATGTGAACGCCAAGGCATAATCTGTTATTTAATTACGGCTCTCCATAGATCCGAGTCGGAGAGCCCCCGGTGGAATCGACGCAACCATCCCGGGATGGTGACCAGCGCGCGGATGCTGCGGGCAGAGGGGCTGAAGGGAACCGGTGGTCCCGACGCTGGCCCAGAGCCCGAGGAGTTAAACTAACAAAGAGCTCTCCGAGCCGCGAAACCCTCCAGAGCGGAAGCGACGCCTCCCAGCCGCCGCCGCGCCGCGACCCTCCCCAAGTTCAGGGCCCGGCAGTGGACTCGCTGTGGGGCCTGCGGCCAAGACAGGGCCGGGTTCGCAGTCGGGATGCGGGAAACAGGTAGAGGCCAGAATACAAGCCCCAAAGAGAAGAGTGGGCGCTTCGCCAAACGGGCCGGCGCACCGGAAAAGGCTAATAAAGCGAGCGGGAGGCCCCGCACCGAGGCCCCGCCAACCGGCCCGGCTTCCCGGGGAGCAGCCAGGCACAGCGGACAGGGGGGCCGCGCTTTGTTACCGGTTGGGAGAAGCTCCGGCCACCGCCTCCGCCATCGCCCCCGCCCCGAGGAGTCGCTTCCCGACGGTTCTCGCCTTCCTCGGCCGAGTAGTCGATCTCCCCCTCCTCGGTCTTGAGACGTTTGGCCTGGCTCTCGTACTCCCGGTCCTCCTCGTACGTCTCCCTGGGGGAGGAAGAGGAGGAGGACATGGCGGCGGCCGGAGGGACCGGCGGGCAGGAGGGTGGGGGTGGCGGTGGGACGCGCGCCTCGGATGCCGCCGGCCAGTCCTCGCCGCCGGCAGCGCCTCTTCTGCGAGGGTCTCCGCGGCCCGGCCGTCCGCGGGGACTGCGCGGCCAGGAGACGGGCGGCTGAGAAGCGCGGACGGACTGAGGGGGGCGCCCCGGGAAGAGGCTCCGGAGCGGCCGCTCCCCTCAATTACCGAGCCAACATCCAGCCTCTCCCTCCTCCTCAGTCTCCGCTCCCTGCCCGGAGGAGCGAATCTAAGGATGGGGACGCGACCGTGGCTTCCGGTCTTCCCTCCTCCCCTAAGCCGCTCCCAGCTGCGCAGGCCGAGCCTCCGCCCCCGCCTTCGCGGCCGTCGCTCAGGATCGAATCCACCGCAGCCTGCGGGAAGCGCCCCCCCGGCCCGGGTCCTGCTCCCTATTGGCAGGGGCGGGAAAGTCGACCGGGTTTTCCATTGGCTGTGAGGGCCGTTCGTCAAAAGCCGCCCGCGGCTCGGCCTCGCCTCCCTCCCCGCGCCTTCTGAACTCGCTGCCGTCCTGCGAGGCCCGGCGCGCAACGTCCGCCGCGCGCCGCCTGGGAGCCGTTGCGACCCAGCGACCGTTGGCGCTGTGCGGCTCCTACCCGAGGCCAGGCGTGGAGCGAACACGGACGAGCGACGAGAAG
This sequence comes from Papio anubis, assembly GCF_008728515.1. NCBI lineage: Eukaryota > Metazoa > Chordata > Mammalia > Primates > Cercopithecidae > Papio > Papio anubis. The sequence continues at coordinate 38,747,280 of NC_044989.1, forward strand.
TGCAGGGAGGGCAGGGCTGCGGGTGTTAACCGCCCTACCGCTAATTTAAATGCTTTGTGTCACCTCTTCAAAAGAGAACGAGGAAGAAAACCTCTAAAATCCCAGCAGACATACCCCCCGAAGAGCCCCAAAATTGCAGGCGATGAAGGGAGAAAACGGCTTGGAGCCATGAAAGTGGTCTTTCCACTGTTTTGTGTTCAAAATCTGGTAGAAGTGGGCGGACTCTCCCGCCCCTAGCTGGGTGTTGGAGAACAGCTGTCAGCGTCGACTGAAGGCTGCGAGGCGCGCGTCGGCAGGAGGCGCTGCACGCGGGCGCGCGTAGGTCTGAACAGTTACAACTCGTTTGTAACCTGCGCCCTTTACTGACAATGTAAGGGACTTGCCTGTCCCGTAAGTCCCTGCTCCAGTTAAATATGTTTTAATCCTTGCATATAAAATCTCATCCTCCATCCCAATTCTTTCTCTTCCGGACAGTGTTGTATTTCACTTGATCATTTATTGTCGAAAGATACAAAAGCCTTTGGAAATTATGTGACCACAGCTTGCTTCCTCTGTGGCGTCCTGAGGGCTCTTCCAAGATTTTAGTTGCTGCTCTCTTTTTGTAACAGGGCCCCTTATAACTCCCTCTTAAGATGTTCTGTTTTTAAAACTCTGGGAGCGCCAGAAGACACGAACTGTGTGCAATTTTCATTTTCGCAAGCCCAGTTCCTGTGCAATCTCCAGCACAGTTTAGGTACTCAACAATGCTGAATGAGTAGTCCTTGGGAAATAAAGGTCCAGTGTATCTTTCAGGAGAGAAACTGGCAAATCAAGGTAACCTAACTGCCCCCTGTCAGGTGCCTCTTGGAGGATTAGCTGAGATCAAGAGCCTCTTGTGTTTCCGTTGTCCTTGTCCCTCAGATGCTTCCCCAGATGTGGCTGTTCCTTTCCTAGCAGTGTAGATTGCTTCCTCCTCCAGCCTAGTTCTCTCCAAAGTTATTTCCTCCTCCAAAAAAGCTATTTTTATTTATTGCTGAGAGTGCTTTAATGTAACACTTTTTGTACGTTGTAAATTACACCGCCTGTCATTTTGGAATCCAATTGCAAGATTTTCCATACTATGCAGCTATAATCAAATGTATGTGCGGCTGCAGGTATACATTGACAAAACAGAACTAAAAAAATTATAAATTTATTTTTTAAATTAAAATGGAAGTCGACAGAAGAAATAGCAAAAGGTAGCCGCAGAGCTGGCTGCAGATGAGAAAATGTCATTGGCAAAAAGCTCTGCAATGGTTTGGGAAAGTAAAATAGCAGCAAGGGAAACAATGATACAATTCTGCTTAAAATATGTCCTATGGATTCATATGTCCCCTAACATGTTCAGAATGCAGACACTACCTGGCCTTCAGAAAGCTGAAGATACCAAGGGTCAAAAAAAAGGTCTAACAAACCTACTTCGTGTGTTATCTTTAGCATCCATTGTCCTTTTTATAGCTGTCTCAGTATCAAAGATCAGGAAAGGATGAGCGGATTAATAAACTTGATACAAAGGAAACGTCTTTGATGAGGTGAGATGGGCCATTCCCAAGATATTTTTAATTTGCTCAAAGTAAAAGCGGCAGAAGAGCTGAGAGCTTAAAACAATTATTTTTTCGGAGAAAGAAAACAATAGAATATTATGTGAAATCAAGAGTGATGAGAAGCACTAAATATCTTTTAAGTATGAGCAACTACCTGTTAATTTTGTTTTGTGTACATTTTCGTATGCTAGGTGAATTTAGTTTGGTAAATTTTATTCACTCACAACTGGATTTACTAGGCCTTATACAAACTTTCCAAATATTTCATGTGAAGATGCAAATATTTTAAACTCTCAAAGCCCTGCATTCAACCTATGGATTATACCATGTTACAATGCAACTCTCACACCAATGGGTAAGGAAACCCAGCCTTGCCAAACCTAGGGCTGCTGTGCTCAGCGTTCACAAACAGCAGGTGGAAGCCAGTATGTACCAGTATTAAACTGTGTTCTTTTTGTGATAGCCCAGTTGAGTACAAAAAACAAAAAAAAAATTGAAGAAGTAAAACTCAGAAAGCATTTTTAAAGGACTTCAGTCAGTTCGTTGACCATGGGTGAAATGTGAGCTTGTTGCAGATGAGTTGTTCAAACAGTGATAGTAGGTCCTTTGATAAGGAAAATACTAGCTAACTCATCACCGTGCCATGAGAAGAGCTAAAGAGGGAGGACATAAATTATATTCTACATGATTTCACCTAGGTGAGACAAATTACATACTGCCCAGTAGCCAGAAATACCTAAGAAAAGCAGAAACAGCTCCTAAATGCCAGGACTGTCTGGAACCTCTGATGCATTATGGTCTCAGACCTTTGACTATTTTCTGAACGCTTGATTGAATTGGCTGCTGTCGAGTAGGCAGCAGCCGAGAGCTCCCATTGCCACAGCTCAAAGGGGACTCCAGTTATACTGGAGTAGGAGACAGGCTTGGGGCAGACCTAGGGAAATTGAGAGTCAAGGGCCTTTATAATCAATCTAGCCTCAAATTGCCCTTTAGTTTTAAATCTTGTTACTGACCTATTATATTTATAAGACACTGTGCTAGGTGATGAGAGGATTATGTGAGAGGGTTCCTGCCCTCTCAAAGCTTGCAATCAAGTTGTGGAAACAAGGCTTATACCCAAGAGATAGGCTACAAGCATCCATATGTAATAATATGCATATAATAATTAATAGCACATTTAAAGTGTCAGTCACTGTGCTAACCACTGAAAGGGTTTTGTCAATAAATTCTGACAGAAGCCTTCTACCAGAGGCATTATTATTACTCTTCCCATTATACAATTAAAGAAACAGTCTAGGAGAGATTAAGAAACCTGTTTTAGGACAGGCACAGAGGGAGGCAGAGGCAGGCAGATCACTTGAGCCCAGGAGTTTGAGACGAGCCTGGGCAATGTGGCAAGACCCCGTTTCTACAAAAATTTTAAAAATTAGCCTGGAGTGGTGGTGCGTGCCTGTAATCCCAGCTACTCAGGAGGATGAGGTGGGAGGATTGCCTGAGCCCAGGGAGGTCCAGGCTGCAGTGAGCCGTGATTGCACCACTACACTCTAGCCTGGGTGTTGGAGTGAAACCCTGTTGAAACAGAAAAGAAAAGAAAACAAGTAAACCTGCCCTAAAGCTGCAGTTAATAAATTGAAAAGCTAGAACCAGAACCCCAGCAATCGGGTTCCAGAGCCAGTACTCATCATCAGGAAACCAATGATTTAATTATTGTGTTATTTACTACCATGGACATACAGATCTAATTTATAGTCACTTATTATATAATGATGCTAATTCTTTCACTAATTTCTCCTTTTTATTTATTTCTTTATTTGAGACAGGATCTCACTCTGCTGCCCAGGCTGTGGAGTGCAGTAGCACAATCATAGCTAACTGCAGCATCTACCTCCTGGGCTCAAGCAATCCTCTCACCCCAGCCTCCCAAGTAGCTGGGACCACAGGCACATACCACTGCACCCAGCTATTTTTTTTTTTTTTTAATAAAGACGGGGGTCTCACGGCTGGTCTCAAACTCCTGGGCTCAAGAGATCCTCCTGCCTTAGCTTCCCAAAGCGTTGGGATCACAGGCATGAGCCACTGAACTCAGCTTCATTCACTAATTTATACCTGGGTTTATGTAGCTATAATCCTGGGAAAGGCTGAATATAGCTTTCATCATTTGCATCTGTATAAGGAAATTCAATTTACTTCCACAGGAAATTACAAATGTAATGCACTGTTTTGTGTTAATTTTTAAATTCTTTTTTCTTGTTTTTTTTTTTTTTTTTTTTTTTTTTTTTAGACAGGGTCTTGCTCTGTCACCCAGGCTGGAGTGCAGTGGCACAATCTAGGCTCACTACAAGCTCCGCCTCCTGATCCTTGTGCCTCAGCCTCCCGAGTAGCTGGGATTACAGGTGCGTGCCACCACGTCTGGCTAATGTTTGTACTTTTAGTAGAGATGGGGTTTCACCATGTCGGCCAGACTGGTTGTAAACTCCTGGCCTCATGCAATCCACCCACCTTGGCCTCCCAAAGTGATAGAATTACAGGCATAAGCCACTGCACCTAGCCTTAAACTTAATTTCTGTAGAAAACCCCAGAAATTATGTGAAAAGTGTCGCCATTTTCTGATGGATGCATTATTTGAATAACTAAAGATGCAAATTAGTTTCTCATACCCAAACTCAATTTCCAATATTGCTGCCATTTCATTGAATATGCAAAACTTTTGTTTCCTGCTTCAACTCCTGTAAAAGTCCAGTAAAATCTTCATGCACATCTTATTGTGAGTCACACTTCCAAAGGATTAGAGCCATAGAGGTGTGTTGTGATTAAGACAAACATACTTAACATGAAATCCAGCTATTCAGAGACAAATCAGTTAGTTTCTATGAAGTTTTGTTAAATCCAGAGTGCGCTATTTCTGACGATGACACTTGTTTGACAGAGATCACTGAGAAAGAGCACTGTGGCACTGTTGCTGAAACTAACCCCTTTAATTCAACCTATATTTGCTTAGTTATGGTCAAAAGAAGCCGCAGTTCCAGGAGGATGCTCTCTGCAGGAAATGCCTCAAGCACTATTAGCTCAAGATGTAGTCAAGTGTAACCACAGTGGTCTACTCTATCAGGAACCGTCATGCACAGCTGCTCTGTGAATCCAGCTGCCACAGTGTTTGACCTCTTTTAAAAAAACTATGATAAATCTGCAAAAATAAAAGATTAACCTTAGAAGTGCTCACTCATATACCAGATAATGAAAGGTAAAATTCAGGGTTTTTTTTTGAGATGGAGTCTTGCTCTGTTGCCCAGGCTGGAGTGCAGTGGCGCAAACTCAGCTCACTGCAAGCTCTGCCTCCCAGGTTCACGTCATTCTCCTGTCTCAGCCTCCCGAGTAGCTGGGACTACAGGCACCCGCCACCAAACTCGGCTAATTTTTTGTATTTTTAGAAGAGACGGGGTTTCACGGTGTTAGCCAGGATAGTCTCAATCTCCTGACCTTGTGATCTGCCTGCCTCGGCCTCCCAAAGTGCTGGGATTACAGGCGTGAGCCACCGCACCCAGCCAATTCAGGTTCTTGTTATTGGTTACAGCCATTTGACGTTAGTCTTAGAAATAATATTTAAATTATTTTCACTTTTCCCTCTGACTTGTGTGACTTGATATTGCTTTAGACATTTAAAAAATAATGTTAATACATTATAATTTAATAAAGAACAAAATGATAGCATTTCTGTCCACAGTTGAGAGTGAATAGAATTTGCCAAATGAAATTCACCTTGCATATGAAAATATGGATAAAATTAACAAATAATTGCTCATACTTAACGACAAAAAAGTGCTACTGATCATTCCCAATTACTTCACAGAATATTCTATTGTTTTGATTCTCCTAAAGAAAAATAATTCAATTTTAAGCTCCTAACTCTTCTTTTCTGTCTCTTTTAATTTGAACAAATTAAAAATATCTTCAGAATGGCCCATCTCACCCCATCAAAGAAGTTTCCCTTGTAAGCAAGTTTACTAATTCGCTCATCCTTCCCTGATCTTTGATACTGAGACCACTATAAAAAGGACAATGGATGCTAAAGATAACACATGAAGTAGGTTTGTTAGACCTCAGTTTTTTCACCCTCCCTACCTTCAGCTTTCTGAAGCGGGTAATATCTTTGCATTCTGAATATGTTAGGGAACATTTGAATCAATAGGACATATTTTAAACAGAATTGTATCATTGTTTCCCTTGTTGCCATTTACTTTCTGAAACTATTGCAGTACTTTCCTTACCTTCACCCCTAAATCCAGAAAATTAATAGGTCACTGTATTAGTCCATTTTCACACTGCTAATAAAGACCTACCCGAGACTGAGAAGAAAAGGAGGTTTAATTGGACTTACAGTTCCACGTGGCTGGTGAGGCCTCAGAATCATGGTGGGAGGTGAAAGGAACTTCTTACCTGGTGGTGGCAAACGAAAATGAGGAAGAAGCAAAAATGGAAACCCCTTATAAACCCATCAGATCTCGTGAGACTTATTCACCATCATAAGAATAGCACGCGGCCAGGTGTGGTACCTCCTGCCTGTAATCCCAGCATTTTGGGAGGCCGAGGCAGACAGATCACTTGAGGTTGGGAGTTCAAGACCAGCCTGGCTAACATGGTGAAACCCCGTCTCTACTAAAAATACAAAATTAGCTGGGCATGGTGGCCCGCACCTGTAATCCCAGCTACTCGGGAGGCCGAGGCAGGAGAATTGCTTGAACCTGGGAGCAAGAGGTTGCAGTAAGCCAGCATCACACCATTGCACTACAGCCTGGGTGACAAAGTGAGACTCCATCTCAAAAAAAAAAAAAAAAAAAATGAGGGAGAAAGACAATAGGGAAAACTGGCCCCTATGATTCAATTACCTCCCCCTGGGTCCCTCCCACAACACATAGGAATTCTGGGAGACACAATTCAAGTTGAGATTTGGGTGGGGACACAGCCCAAACTGTATCAGTCACCTTTATTTTAAACAGGAAAAAAAGTCTTTTTACCTATGCATCTTTTCTTCGGTAACCACAAGTCAGCTACTAGGTTTGGCCTAGACGTGTGTTGTCTAATATAGTAGACACTGATCACATGTGGCTATTTAAATTTAAATTTAAATAAATTAAAATTAAATAAAATGTAAAATTCAATGTCTCAGTCATGCTAGCCACACTTTAAGTGATCAATGGCCACATAAAAATGACTACCTTATTGCACAGGATTGGACTGGACTGATCTCATTCATCTTTGTGTCTTCAGCACCTAGAACATTGCCTGGCTAGATGTTTGTTGATCTAAACTAAGCTTCTCTTTCTCTGCCACAAGAAAAAGAAGCATATGAAACAAAGCATGTCAGCTTTGCAAATTATGTCTATGAAGATGTCTCAAAAGACTGATCTATAATATGATCTGCTCCTCACCCATACTTGAAATGAAATCATTTTTAAAATATAATTCCATTTTTCAAATAACTGCATAGATATGGTTCATTTTGTGCACTTGATGTACCAAAATGCATATCATTTACATTTATAAATCAGTCAATTGTAATAAATGTGAGAGATGCATTTTAACAAAAACTTTCCTAATGTGAATATTTTCAAAAGTGAAATTCCTTTACAAAGTGAGTAATTACTCTCTGATTTACCTGTAAGCACATCATTATATAAAACTCAGAATTTGGGCAGGAGAAGGGAGAGCATCAGGATAAATAGCTAATGTATGCGGTGCTTAATGCCTAGGTGATGGGTTGATGGGTGCAGCAAACCACCATGCCACATGTTTGCCGACGTAACAAACCTGCACATCCTGCACATGTATCCCAGAGCTTAAAATTAAAATAAAACTTTAAAAAATAAGAATTTGCCCTTAATTGAGGAATTAGACAAAAAATAGTTTTATGTGAATGTGCTATTATAACCATCTAATGTAAAAAACTTTATAGAATAAAGTTACTATTATTACTAACTACAAATAAATAACCAGCACTGTATAGCACTTTACTATGTACAAAGCAGTATCACATACATTGCTTAATTTGATTCTCACAGAAACTGTATAAGCTAACAGGGAAGGTCCTTACTGTCTCCATTTGGCAGGTGAAGTTCAAAAAGACTAATCTTTTGTCTCTAAATTCCCATCTTCTTTTCACTATACCAATAAGGACATATGAACTATCTATGGTAAGTACATTGGAATTGGAACTTTTAATTTTTCTGCCTTATTTAGATGGAAACACTTTCCTAGAAATATAACTTTTTTTTTTTTTTTTTTTAAAGACTGAGTCTTGCTCCATTGCCCAGGCTCCAGTGCAGTGGCACAATCTTGGCTCACTGCAAACTCCACCTCCTGGGTTCAAGTGATTTTCATGCCTCAGCCTACTGAGTAGCTGGGACTACAGGCACCCTCCACCACACCCAGCTAATATTTGTATTTTTAGTAGAGACAGAGTTTCACTATGGTGGCCAGGCTGGTCTTGAACTCCTGATCTCAAGTGATCTTCCCACCTCTGCCTCCCAAAGTGCTCAGATTACAGAAGTAAGCCACCATGCCTGGCCCTAGAAATATAATTTTTAAGCAACCTATAATTTGTGTAAACTAAAACTATTGTTTTATACCTCTGAAGAAAAATTTATCTCACCAACTATTTATAAGAAGGCCCTCAATCAATATTTGCTAAAAGATCAATGAATACATGAGTGATCCTGAAAACAAATAGAGCAGACTATTATCAGTCAAAGTTCAGTTGCAAAGAACAGAAGCCAGTCTGGTTAGTTTAAGCTAGAAGTATTAAAGCACTTAAAGAATTGAAACTACTAAAGGAGTGACTCACAAAACCATAACTCAGAACTGGGGAACCAGAAGAGCTGTGCTGTTGTTCATTGTGAAGCTGACTGCTCCAGCACTACGCCACCATACCACACTCTGGAAGCCATCACAATCAGGAAGCTGCCACTTCCATGGCCAGCTCCAGAATCACACCATACCAACTATAATCTGCACTGGCAAAGTAGATGCACCGCCCCATGTTTCCTGATATTCAGGAAACTAATAAGTGAACCCTGGAACCTCCAGAACCATTGTTACAGAAGAAAAAATAATGCGTCCAAAGCCAAACCTAGCAGCAGAAACAGCCTTCCAGATCTTACAGAGGCTCTGATTGTTGAAACTTAAGTAATAATAGGTGCAAGAGAGTCTAGAGATGCAATATTTGACTTACTAGTCTCTGTAGGAGTCTTGGCCAATTGGCCAACATGTGTGCTCTTTTTAGAATCTTTTGTTAGTAGCAAAAATTGAAAAAAAAAAAGATTCTTGCAACAAATTAAGAGAACTAAAGATAGCAATAATCAACTAACATATTACCAAATCAACTCTTGTTATAAGGATTTATTATAAGATTTCAGTGCAGGCCGGGCGCGGTGGCTCAAGCCTGTGTTTTTGTTTTTTTCTTTTTTTCTACCAAAAAAAAAAAAAAAAAAAAAAAAAGATTTCAGTGCAAAGAAGAAAGTACTAATACACCATTTTATCTCAGTCTGAAAGCAAAGTCTCTAAGATGGCTTCAGCTATTCTGCAACTGGCACCAAAATGACCACAGGAAGGGAGAAGAGAGAAAGCTAATCTGCTTAATTGTTTCCATAGTGCAATGTTTTTTTACAGAAAAATAAGTGAAATGTACAAAACATGATTCTTGGAAATGCTTCTGCATGAATACTAATGTGTATATCTGCAACTTAGACGTAATTTTTGGTGTTTTTTGTTTTTGTTTCTTTGAGACAGAGTCTCGCTCTGTCACCCAGGCTGGAGTGCAGTGGCCTGATCTCGGCTCACTGCAACCTCTGTCTCCCAGGTTCAAGCAATTCTCCTGCCTCAGCCTCCTGGTTGCCTCAGGCAATCCGCCGGCCTCAGCCTCCCAAAGTGCTGGGATTACAGGCATGAACCACCAATGAGCCTATAATTTTTGTTTTTGGTCCTGTAGACAGTAAGACAAAACTCAAGTCCTTTTAAACTAGGGAAGGCAAAATATTTCTACCTAGTCAGATTGAGTTATTTTCACAAGCAGCAGCATTTCCACCCCATCATCCAGCTAGTGGTGGGGCACTAGAGGGAAATAATTATTGGGTGAGAAAAGAAGAGAGAGTTCTGTAGCCACAGCCTTATGTGTTGAGGGATCCTATGTGCACTGTGGTGTGGCATTCTGAATGGCTGGGGCACCACAAGGGCCCTGTGTGGTGCGATGCCCTTCCCGGGGAAGGAAGACGCCAGAAGAAGAAAAATGAGTGAAGAAAGCTGAAATCACCAAAAAAAAAAAAAAAAAAAAGTCATCTACTTCACAACTTTAAAACATTACCTCTGCCCAGTCTTGTAGTGGAGAAGGATGATTGCCTAGGGACCTCCAGATTATCAGACCCTAATCTTTGAGATTCAAATATAAAAAAGAGAACAATGGGTCAAATAGACAAATGATCTAGAAATTAAACGGATTGGAGCATCAGGCCTCTATCTATTGCTATTTATTTACTTCCTGGCATTTGGGAGAGATCTCTTTGGAGGCAGCTGTGACATGCCAGGCATCACAGTTCAATACTGGGGCAGATTCAATGATTCATAATCCCAGTGACATCCTTGACACATTGTGAAAGAATTGTTTCTCTTTCTTAGACACCCACAACTACAAAATCAGTTCCCTCATGCCCCAACCCCCTACCCCACCAGCCTTCTTCTGCAGTAATAGAGTTTTCAGCTGGGCATTTGACCGCACAGAGGCTACATCTCCCAGCCTTCCTTGCATCTAGGTGTGGTCATGTGACAAAGTTCTTGCTAATGGAATAGGAACAAAAATGATAGGTACATCTTCTGCATCACTTGCTTCAAAAATGTTGTGTGCCCTCCACATCCTCTCTTTCTCCTTCCCACGTGCAGGAGTACAGAGGTGGCACTGAGTTAGTTTCCAACATGCACAACATATAAGGGATGGCAGAGAAGCAAGATGGAAGGCACAGGGTACCTGGAGGATTTTTACTGAGAAGAGCCACCCCAGCCTGGACCTCACATTTCCAGACTGTTATCTGAGAAAGACAAACTTCTATTATGCTTGTGTACCTTATTTTGGGATTTGCTGATATGGCCATCTTTAGCCAATACCTAACATATCTCTGGTAAGTCTGCAGATGGGGGAACTAGATGGATTGCTGGAAACTACAGCTTTGTTTTCTCTAGACTGTATTCTTTTACACTTTTCAAGTTTTGTGCTACATACATTTATTCTCTTTTTTTTCCCCCAAGTTTTGTGCTACATACACTTACTCTCTGTTTTTTGTTTGTTAGTTTTTTTGAAACAGAGTCTTGCTGTTACCCAGGCTGGAGTGCAATGGTGCGATCTCAGCTCACTGCAACCTCCACCTCCAGGGTTCAAGCAATTCTCCCGCCTTAGCCTCCCAAGTAGCTGGGATTACAGGCGCCTGCTGACATGCCCAGCTAATTTTTTGTATTTTTAGTAGAGACAGGATTTTGCTATGTTGGTCAGGCTGGTCTTGAACTCCCGACCTAAGGTGATCCACTTGCCTCAGCCTCCCAAAGTGCTGGGATTACAGGCGTGAACCACCGCGCCCGGCCTATTCTCTGGTTTTTAAAAATCCATCAATTCCTTAATTTGTTAATGTCTTTGTATCGCTGTTAAACAAAAAACAGGGCCGGGCTCGGTGGCTCATGCCTGTAATCCCAGCACTTTGGGAGGCTGAGGCCAGTGGAGGTCAGGCGATCAAGACCATCCTGGCTAACACGGTGAAACCCCGTCTCTTCTAAAAATACAAATTAAACAAAAAACAATGTTATATTCGTAGAGAATGTTTTTTTCATCCTGGCTGAGAAAAAGAGCCATGTATTTGTCCCCAGACTTTTTTTGTTTTGTTTTGTTTTTTGAGACAGAGTCTCGCTCTCTCACCTAGGCTGGAGTGCAGTGGCACTATCTTGGCTCACTGCAACCTCCACCTCCCAGATTCAAGTGATTCTCTTGCCTCAGCCTCCTGAGTAGCTGGGATTACAGGTGCCTAACACCATGCATGGCTAATTTTTGTATTTTAGTAGAGGCAGGGTTTCACTATGTTGGCCAGTCTGGTCTTGAACTCCTGACCTCAGGTGATCCATCCACCTCGGCCTCCCAAAGTGCTGGGATTACAGGCATAAGCCACCATGCCTGGCCCAGACTTTTGATATCTTGGCTTCCACCACCAATGTTAGCAAATATTTCTAGCAGAGTCTGGTAGCAAAAGCAACAGTCTTTAAATCACTAAGTATAATGATGACTAGAAGAACCAGTCGAAACACGACGACATTCATGTGTTCCTGAAACCATCCCCATAAACTTTATAAAATTAGTCAGGGAAGGAGGGAGGGGTAGAAACGAAAATAAACCAAGCTCACAGGGCATTCAGCGTTAATCATGAGGCCAGCTGCTCTCTGTCTGCTTCCTCATGGTTGCTTGGTGCCTGTTGCCTCAGAATCACATAGAACCTGTTACAAGATTTTAGTTCCCCTTAACTCCTCAATAGATAACAACTGGAACATTATAAAATGTTTAGCTTTATGTTTGAGATATTCTTTCTGGTCCCACATATCAACAACATTACTGACATCAGCTGGTCTGAAGGAACCCCCAGGATCTCACTCACCAAGGAATGCAGTTTTTACATCCTGATTATTTTATTCCCCTTACACTGACCAATCAAAAACTCCAGTCTTCCAGCCCCTCAGCCTCCATGATCATCTTAAAAGCCCCAGCCCAGAACTCCTGGGAAGAAAGGATTCGAAGTTCTCCTCCCATCTCCTCACTCGGCACCCTCTGCTGCAAACCTTGCTGTCTCAGTGTAACTGGTCTGTTACTGTGGATCAGGCATACAACCCTGTGGGTCCTACAACATTGCCACAAAACATAATAATTGTATGGGAACACACGGCTTCCTCTGCTGTCATCTGCCCCAGTAAAGACAGTTACATTCAGTTAGTCACTTCATGTGTTACTACTCCTACGTTCAACAAACATTTATGATAAACATTTCAACCTGACCCTGTTGTAGGCCCTAATAAAAGAATAAATGAGACACAGTCCCAACCCCCTCTGTGTCCATTCCAAGTACTCATATCTTAAAGACGGCTAAGGCAGATGGTTATATCTTTTTTCCTCCACAGACTTATGTGAGATTTCAAACACAGTGGATAACACAAATGAGGGTAAAGAGATATCCTCCCTGTAACATGAAATGATGTCATTACTCAAAAGCTAAAACCACGAGCTAGAATCCTCCCCCAGTGCCATTCTTCCCACTTACGAAACAATAGCATTAGAAGCTATAGTCAAAGGCAGACTTTAACTCTCTCTGATAAACTATTAATAACAAATGCATTTTACCAAAGTTAGCAAGATCCCCATACCAACTATAAGAGCCATAAAAATGATAATATCCTTTGTCAAAGTAATTTTACTCAGGAGAATTGAAGCTTAGTCCAAACCAATATAGAAGTCATATGTGGCGCTCGCGTCGGCAGCACATATACTAAAAGTGGAACGATACAGAGAAGATTAGTATGGCCCCTGCGCAAGGATGACACGCAAATTCGTGAAGCGTTCCGTATTTTTAATGAGATCACCTGGACACAGGAAGGGGAACATCACACACCAGGGCCTATTGTGGGGAGTGGGGAGCAGAGAGGGATAGCATTAGGAGATATACCTAATGTAAATGACGAGTTAATGGGTGCAGCACACCAACATGGCACATGTATCCATATGTAACAAACCTGCACGTTGTGCACATGTACCCTAGAACTTAAAGTATAATAATAAAAAAAAAGAAGTCATATGTGTAGAGACGTTCACAATATTATCTATGACATCTAAGAGTCAAGAAATCATTAGATAAATCATGATTGTCAACTAGATATACTGAGCGGTAATTATAAGACTCTTGTGACAATAAAAAACAATTTATTATTTAATGTAAAGTTTTGAAAAGTCTAATTTTTCTTTTTTTTTTTTTTTGAGATGGAGTTTTGCTCTTGTTGCCCAGGCTGGAGTGCAGTGGCACCACGATCTTGGCTCACTGCACCCTCCACCTCCTGGGTTCAAGTGATTCTCCTACCTCAGCCTCCCAAGTAGCTGGGATACAGGCATGCACCACCACGCTCAGCTAATTTTGCTTTTTTTAAAGTAGAGACAGGGTTTTACTATGTTGGTCAGGCTGGTCTCGAACTCCCAACCTCAAATGATCCACCCATCTCGGCCTCCCATAGTGCTGGGATTACAGGCGTGAGCCACCGTGCCTGGCCTGAAAAGTCTAATTTTTAAAAGTCTGACTGTGTGTACCAGGGCTTCCCAACCTTGGCACCATTGATGTTTTGGTCCAGATAATTCTTCGCTGAGAGGGAACTGTACATTGTAGAATGTTTAGCAGCATTCTTGGCCCCTACCCGCTGGATGCCACTAGCGCCACCCATCCTCAGTAGTGACAATCAAAAATGCCTCCAGACATTCCCAACTCCCCCCAAGGTGGCAAAATCACCCTGAGTTGAGAACCTTGTGTTATACTCTATGATCACAGCTATGTAAAAATGTATGCATATGTGGACAAAGCTGGGAGGAAATTTGGAAAAATTTAAAAGGCATTTTTAATAGGATTATGAAGTTACTGAAGTTTTTAAACATCCTCTTTAATACTTTTGCAATAAAAATACTAAAGGTTAAAATTGAATACTGTTATGAGTCACAAACTCTTCTAAGGAGTTTTAATCTTTAAAAGTTATTATACAGTTTCATTATTAGAGATAATTTTAATCTCCCATTATAATGACATCAAAGGAAACTTTATTTAGTGGATTGCAAAATCATTTTTTAAAAACCCATAAGGCCAGAACTGATATGTGATTCAGATGGAGAAGGACAGAATGACTCATTAGTACTAAGCATAATTCTTATTCCACAGAATGCTTCTTGGAGCTTGCTCAAATTCAGAAAGAATTTCTAAGGAAATTATGTATAAGAAAAAAATGAATTCAGAATGATTCCATCACTGCTACCCAACACTTGATTTGAGTAAGAACTTAATGTATGTTTGGCGTCAATGGGAAAGTCACTTAAAATATTTTGACAATTCTCAATTTTATTTTTTTAAATGTATTAAGGATTATAGCATCTAACATTCGCAGAATGTTCTACAGTGTTCATTCTCTCATTTAGTGAATTTGAGCCCAAGAAATAGAACTTCAGTTGTGAACATGTGCTGAGTAATATAAGTAGGTAATATAGAACAAAGAGTGTAGGCTACTCTGACACTGTAGGGTTGAGAAAGAATAAAATTGTCAATATTCAAATAGCCATTCTCTTCCTTGCTCCAGTAGAACAGGTGATTTTAAACTGTTTTAGAACAGTTTTAGAAAGTCTCAATGATATTATTCTACAAAGCAATATATCTGAGAGGTGGGTAACCCAATGCCTAAACCTTGCCAGAGAGGCAGGTGTAGATGGTTGACAATCACCCCCTCCTGTTCTGAGGCATATGTGTGATTCCATAAATAAACGCAGGGGTATCTGATGCTTGACTTAGACAGCTATGCCTGGAGGCTTGGGGAATTTGGAGGCTGAGGAAGAAAAGAAAAGGTAAAAGGCTAC
The DNA here is from genome assembly GCF_008728515.1 of Papio anubis. Lineage (NCBI taxonomy): Eukaryota > Metazoa > Chordata > Mammalia > Primates > Cercopithecidae > Papio > Papio anubis. The sequence continues at coordinate 38,762,508 of NC_044989.1, forward strand.
GAGCAAGAATCTCAAGAGACTGGAGAGAAAAACATGGCCTCTCACTCCTCCACATTTACTCTACCCCAACCCATTTGGTCCCGTGGACCCAATTAGGTCTTTATGAAGATCGGTGTTAGAAGATGAAGGAACTTTCTCATGCCATATTGTCAGATTCAGCATGTACAGCACTGTTTGAGACCCAGGTAATAAAGGACGAGTGGGCTGGGGGCATTGCCTTCATTTCTACACAGTGGGAGCAAAGCAGTCCAGTAAGTGCTGTGTAGGACAGGGCAACAGAAAATCAGAAATTACAGGAAGGGCCCCATCAGCAGGGCCAGCACCTCCATCCAACAGATTTGGTACAAGGGACTTCTGTCAGGAGACTGGACCTTCACAGGAACATAAGCAGACTTGTCCCTAAGGACATACAGGAAGCTCGCTCACAACTCCCAAATTAACTGGTGCAGATTTTATGAGGGGAAGTTATTGAAACCTTTCAGCTAGGCATTTAGTGTTATTATGAATTTTTTTGGTTTCCATGGGTTAACTAGGTACGGGAACATTCCGACTACATCTGATTTACAAAAAAAAATACCCCACCAATTCCTGATTTTACATTTCATAGGTGTCCCTCACTTTAAAAATAAGTATTTCATAAAAGTTCACTGTAAATAAGATATGAAGCAAATTCTATTTTCTCATAGGTAGCCATTTTAAAGTATAATTTACATAAGGAGTCGTCATTAAATTCTTTTTCAGTGAACAAAAATTCCAATAAGTGGATCAAAAACTTTTGATAATGAAGGACAGTGAGATGAAGGCTAGCTCAGAGTAGGCTAGGCACTGCAAGCCAATAGAGACACATCTCCAACTCTAAAAGTATTCCTCCACCATTAGCCACTGCCATGGTCACAGTTACCAGATTGTCAAGTTCATATTATGAAGCCTAAGAAGTAACAGTATAATAGCATCACTTCTGCAGGTACTATGATCATGACTCCGAATTAAAGTTCACTTAAAGCGACATAGAACAAATCAGTTCTGTGTCCATTCTGAAAGTTTAGAATGTTTTATATTGAATGAGGTGATCTGTGTTAGGGGCTATGCTAGCCGGCACACAAGGGCAAGATTCTAATCCATCAGTGGTAAGAGAACCTGTAACAGACAGCTCTCATTTTTAATAGCCAGTTTCCTCCTTATGATAGAACTCTCATTTCCTGTAAGGAACCCGATCCATGTGTCTCAAGTGGAACTGAACTCTCACTCGGGGCTACACAGCCATCATCACAAGAGTGGGCAAGTGACCCGACCAAGCCAACCAGAGTTCCCCATTTCCCTAGTCTGCTTGGTTATTCCAGAGAGATACATGTGACCAAGTAAAACATATCAGAATCAACCCTAGGAGCTTTTTGTCAGAGCTACTGGGAAAGACTGGCTCTTTTTACCAGATTTACTAAGCTAAGAACATAGGAGACTGGGATTGGAGAAGGTCAGAATGAAGCTGCAAGAGGTAAGCAGAGCTAAGAGATAGAAAAACAGCCCTAAAGACATCCTTTGAGCCCCTGGATCCCAGTTATGTCTAAAGCTGGTTCCACATTGACTCTTTTTTTTCTCATACCACCCATTCAGGTACAGTAGGCTTCATTGCTCCAATCCAGACAGTTTCCCAAGGTCATCAGGAGTAGAGATTCCCAGCATTTCCCAGTTCTGGGTTCCTGGGGTTTCTTCCAGGCAATGGTGCCAACAAAACAAGTGGTGGGACAACAAGAATACACAAGCACACGATTCACTGTCTTTGTTAACTTTGACCAAAGTCAGGGCAAGAGACAACAGTTGGAACTACCTACAGTCACTCCCAAGCCTGCAGAGTCTAACTAAACCTTTTTATGTAACATACACTATTTTCCTTCTGATATTATTTTATATTATTTTATTTTACTTTATTTTGAGATGGGGCACGATCTCGGCTCACTGCAGCCTCCACCTCCTGGGCGCAAGTGATCCTCCCACCTCAGCCCGCCAAATAGCTGGAACTACAGGTGCACACCACCTTGCCTGGCTAATTTTTTTGTGTTTTTTTGTAGAGACAGGGTTTCGTCATGTTGCCCAGGCTGGTCTCAAACTCCTGAGCTCATGCAATCCGCCCACCTCAGCCTTCCAAAGTGCTGGGATTATAGGCATGAGGCATGGTGCACCCAGCCAATATTATACTTTTATCAGTGGTACAAATCACTTTCAAAGCTCCACTCCAGATAGTCCCCCAAGGTTCAGTTAGCTAGACCACCTATAGTTTTGCCCCTAATTGTTTACTTTATTCAATGTGGTCTTTGTCATTATCATAAAGAGGTGTTCTATTGTCAGAACTGGAAGGGGAGCAAAGCAGCAACCACAATCATACCAGGTGAAATTCCCATGGATTCTTGGCTCCCTTTGCATTTGTTTTCACATAAACATTCTGCAATTTCTGCCAATTTGCGTCCTTGCTTTCTCTCCCTTTCTAAAACTTCTGGCTGACAGGTTCACTTTGCCCTGAATTTACTGATTTAACTCATTTTACTTCTACTAACTAACCTAAGGAGCTTTTCTTCCTCCTACATAATAGATTCACTCTCTGAATTTCTCCTTTAGATCAAAATTGTCCATTCAACTTGAGCCACCCACTTTAGTGAACCAATAAATTCCTCTTTTGGAATTCCTCTTTTGGAATCCTACCTGTTTGGGTAGGATTTCTTTCACCAATAAGTGATTTGAGCTCCTGCCACAATCTGCTGAACTATTCAGTTCTTCTCAGGGTTTTCATTCCTACAGCCAACTATTGGGATGCTACTATGGTTTGAATCTGTCTCCCAATATTCATGTGTTGGAAATTTAATTGCCATTGTAACAGTATTAAGAGGTGGAGTCTTTAAGGTATGATTAGGCCCTGAAAATAATGTTATCTTAGGAGTGGGCTCCTAACAAATAGATAAGTTTGGCCCCTGTCCTGTCTGTCCTGTGTGCTCTCTTGCCTTTCTCCATGGTGATGACACAGCAAGAAGGCCCTCCCAAGATGCAGACCCCTCAACATTGGACTTCTCAGCCTTCAGAACTGTAAGAAATAAATTCATTTTCTTTATAAATTACCTAGTCTGTGATATTCCATTATAGCAACATAAAATAGACTAGGACAAATGCTCATTACCATACATTCTGGGATTCAAAATAAAGTTAACTAGAAAAAGGAAGGAAAGCATGGTAGACTGACGACACTTCTGTGCCTCCTCCCAAACACCAGTGACACAATAGTAAAGGAATACACAGAAAAGAGGTTTTAGCCCCCAGCAACAAGTTGGAAAAGGAAACAAGAACAAAGAATGTTCAACAAGGCCGAGCACGGTGGCTCAAGCCTGTAATCCCAGCACTTTGGGAGGCCGAGACGGGCGGATCACGAGGTCAGGAGATCGAGACCATCCTAGCTAACACGGTGAAACCCCATCTCTACTAAAAAAAATACAAAAAAAAAAAAAAACTAGCCGGGCGAGGTGGCGGGCGCCTGTAGTCCCAGCTACTCGGGAGGCTGAGGCAGGAGAATGGCGTAAACCCAGGAGGCAGAGCTTGCAGTGAGCTGAGATCGGGCCACTGCACTCTAGCCTGGGCGACAGAGCGAGACTCCGTCTCAAAAAAAAAAAAAAAAAAAAAAAAGAATGTTCAACAAACTTAGGGAAGATAGAAAGTGAATGGAGAAGTAAAAATTACTTAATAGGACAGAGGAAGTGGAAATCTAAGCATCTTGGAGGGGAACTTCAATGAGTAATGAGCTATAAACAGTCTCAGTGCTTGCAGGCAGCAAGAACCACAGAAGGTAGAAGTGAAGCTGGGACTCCAAAATTAGTAAGATTGGAGGGCACATGTGGTTGGACTTCCAGTCTCCTGAACAACTCTCCAGCAGCCAGACCCCTGTCTGCTCACTACCCAAAAAGAGAACGGAGGTTCATACTCTGATTAACCCAACAGTCTCTGAACTTGAAGATTAAGCCACATGCAGAACAAAATGAGTTACAGAGCTGAAAAGACTGGAGTTTCATGTAAGAGACTATGTACTGAACTGTGAACATGTCAGGCATATCCCTTTCCTGCTCCCAAAATGCCAGCAACCAAGCATGTACCTACCCCCACCCCATGCCCCCCCACCACCAAACCTAATCAATCCTCTGGAGAAACTGGATAGTCCCAGAAAAAAGGCCTTCAGGCTCTGACATTACAGGGTTCTGCAATAATAAAGCTGGTTCACCATATAATCATCCTACAGAAAAGCCCTTTAGGCAACACACGTTGCCAATGCACCCAGAGTTTCCAAAGAGACTTTTTAGGAGGCACTCTTAAAAATAATAGCCAGCCAAGGATCCCAGACATTTCAAAAAAGTCTGCAACATGAAAGACAAATACCAAAACAAACAGAGAAAAATGGAATTCAGATGTTAGAAACCAGAGAGTTCTTGACCCTGAAAAGAGTAAAGTCAAGTTACAATCACTGTTTGTGAAGCTGTTTGATCAACAGAGTTAGTGCTGCTATGGCTACAGTCTCATATCGCCAAGGATAACATTCAACTACAAGTAATAGAAAACCAGACTTCAATGGCTTAAACAAACAGCCGTTTATTTTTGTGACATAACAAGAAGTTGGAGGTGGCAGCTGCAGGCATTCGTTCAATATCTCAATCATGGCAGAAATGGCACCTCTGTAATTTTCCACTCTTTTCTTCAGGGTCCAAGACAGCTGTTGCAGTTTCAGGAATCACATATATATTGTTCAAGGCCACAGACGGAAAAAAGGAGGTAAAGATAGTACCAACTATATCTGTCTTTATTGTATCATCTTATTGGTCAGAAGCATGTCATGTGGCCCCCGATTTGGCTGGGAAAGTTCATATCTATACCCAGAAATGCCATTGCTGCCCTAATAAAATTAGGATTATCTCAACAAGAAAGAAGAGGGAAATGGTCACTAAGCAGGTAACTAGCAGCGTCTATCACAGTCTTCAAAACAAATTGTAGTTCTCTGGAATTTATACTTTCATAAGATCATAAATGATTTTTAGGTGGTGACATAGAAGAAAGACCTGGAAAATGTTGATGAAACTAAAGGTAGAGATTCTGGTGTTTTATCTTTCAGATGACTAGAGTTTAGCCTTTTTGTAGCTGACATCACTTAAATGTCTTTCCTGTAACAAAGACCAGGAAGAAGCCACAGTTCCACAAAAATATGAGGTTATAAAGACATGGAATTCAACCTAGATGCCCATCAATGGTGGACTGGTTAAAGAAAATGTGGTAATACACACCCTGGAATACTATGCAGCCGTAAAAAGAATGAAATCATCTCTTTTACAGCAACATGGATGGAGCTGGAGACCATTATCCTAAGCAAATTAACTCAGGAACAGAAAACCAAATACTGAATGTTTTCACTTATAAGTGGGAGTTAAACATTAAGTATACATGGACTTGGCCGGGCACGGTGGCTCAAGCCTGTAATCCCAGCACTTCGGGAGGCCGAGACGGGCGCATCACAAGGTCAGGAGATCGAGACCAGCCTGGCTAACACGGTGAAATCCCGTCTCTACTAAAAAATACAAAAAACTAGCCGGGCGAGGTGGCGGGTGCCTGTAGTCCCAGCTACTCCGGAGGCTGAGGCAGGAGAATGGCATGAACCCGGGAGGCGGAGCTTACAGTGAGCTGAGATCCGGCCACTGCACTCCAGCCTGGGCGACAGAGCGAGACTCCGTCTCAAAAACAAACAAACAAAAAAAAGTATACATGAACTCAAATAAAGGAACAACAGACACTGGAGCCTACTCGAGGGTGAAGAGTGGGAGGAGGGTGAAGATCAAAAAACTATCTGTTGAGTACTATGCTTATTACTTGGGTGAGAAAATAATCTGTACACCAAACCCCTGTGACATGCAGTTTACCCATGTATAAAACCTGCACATGTACCCCCTAAAACTGGAATAAAAGTTGGGGGGGGAAGAAGGGACATATTTCAAAAGGGGAGAGAACTTAACTTTAGAAATTAACAAATGTTCACAAAATTGAAAAAATATATATATATGGCATTTCCATAACATTTTCCAGCCATATTTCCCACCTCTAATTTCAGTTTTGGGTTTCTACATACCTTCCTGTATATGGTAAATGTTGGCTCACCAATGGCATCAAGAACAGCACCACTACAATTGCTGTAAGAATTCTCACAGGTGAATATTTGCATTTAATATCGATGGTATGTTCCAAGATAGCTATAAGAAGTATACTGTAGACTCAAATGAGAACATTACACATCACTATGCGCCAACAGTTCCCATACTCATGTACAGTATAACCTTATTCCAGTTAGAATTCCAAATGTAGAGATCTTTGTTTTGCTTCTATTAACAGTGCCTGGAATATTGCTGGAATACAGTAGGGCTCAATGAGTATTTCTTTAATGAATGACTGAATCTCTTCGGTCATTTCCCTTTTCTCTTTACTTCCCTATTCCACCTCCCGCTTCTTTTGCAGAAGAAAACCACAACATGTCTGACATGTGAGGGCCTTGACCACAAAAGATAGAATTGTCCCCTACTTCTCATTATATGCTATAGTATTTTCACACTGTGCAGCCAGCAAAATGGTTATTACCGATCACCTACAGATAGTTGAAAGTCTAGAATTTTTAAATTACATCTAAAAGATTTGATGAAGAAAAATAATTTGCATAGGCTTTACCTCTGCTCCTACTATGTGTAAAAAGCATATTGTCATGGTTGTTTGTGGATTCTTCCTGACCTGTGCCACGGGCAAATGCTCCTGTGTTTTTTAGGGTATAGTTTTAAGGAGAGGGGAGTGAGGTGGTCAGGATAGGATGTGTTTGCAAGACCAAATACAACATAAGTTTGAAGCAGGACATTTTTAAGCAGACATTTTGATGTAGCCAGGTCAAAATGGCCCCGTATAAGTGTAAAATCACTGTTTTTTTAAAAAAGCACAAGTAATGGATGCAACAGACATTCTTGAACTTAGTTCACCTCCTATCAGCACTATCACTAAGGTACTACCTACAAATTTAATGAGTTTTTTTTTTTTTTAACTGAGAATAATGGAATCTGTTTGGGGGGGGGATGTGTATGTATATTTTTTCCCCCAACCAGAGTCTAATGTATATAATAAGATCAAGGATAACATAATCAGGAGGTCTACAGAAAGCAGACTGTCCATCCTGTAGCGTAGAACAGTTTAAAAACACCATTAAAAAATTTTTCTCTGGCACAGTGGCTTACGCCCATAATCCCAACACTTTTGGAAGCCGAGGCGGGTGGATTACCTGAGGTCAGGAGTTCAAGACCAGCCTGGCCAACATGGCAAAACCCTGTCTCTACTAAAAATACAAAAATTATCCAGGCATGGTGGTGAGCACCTGTAATCCCAGCTACTTGGGAGGCTGAGGCAGAGAAAATTGCTTAAAACCCAGGAGGCAGAGGTTGCAGTGAGCTGAGACTGCACCACTGCACTCCAGCCTGGAAAATAGAGCAAGACTCCATCTCAAAAAAAAAAAAAAAAAAAAAAATTCTCCTTTTTCAGTACAAAAACCCAAGATCCGATAGCAATTCATTTTCCTATCACCCAAAGAGATTTCATCAAGCTTTACATTCTTTAATAATTTTATTAATAATATTAATCATACTAAGTAATTATTATTTTACCATCAGAAAAAGTGGGCCACTAATTTCTCAGCCTGGAGGGATTCGAGAGAGGTCCTCAGCTCCACAGCTCCGGTCGCTTTGGTTCCTTCAGAGGCAGTTCATTGGTCATTTGGGTCAGCAGATTTGCATGAGGCCTGGTAAGCCAAGGAGGAGCCATCGTTGAATAGTCCATCAGGACTGGTTGCTATGGAGAAAAAGACAGAAACAAATAGATGTCTATCATTTAACTGCTGTGGCCTGTGAGCACCAGAAGACAATGTGTGCCTCGCTGAGGGGGAGTAAAAGTCAAGGTGGAAAAGTGAATCTGAGATGAGAACCGGGTTCTAGATTCCAACTATTTGAAAACTGACCAGCCAATCAAAAGTCTCATAGCCTTGGCTTTTAAACAGTCTTCTGGATGATTCAGTCATGGGGACAGATGTCCAGTGGCATCTTCAGGATGGTGGCTCAGTGATACTGGATTGCAGCATTCTGGGGCACTGAGGGGAGGGGCTTCAGATCCAGTTGGTATCCAGGATCTTTGCTGGTCTCTGCTGTGGAAGGACTAGTTTGGTCTTATTCCTGGATGATGACCCCTGAATGAAATGTTCGTTTCTCTCTGCCACTCATGGTATTCTGCTGCCCCCACTGATGGAGTTGATGGTTTTGTCCATTTGCATTTTCGTCCTGAAGTCTCTAAATACAAGGCTTTTTGTCCAAGCACATACCTCTATTCAGGGTGTGCTGGTAAATGTTTAACTGGCTATCTCCAAATTACTTCTTGTCCTCGGGCCCCTAACTGCTCGGGGCTGTCTCTAGCATGCCTCTTCTAGGACTGTCAGTTACTCTGGTTGTGCCCTCATGGACTCTACCTAATCTCCAAATACGCCACATGTCAAGCATTTTGTCAAACAGCTTACATATATGAACTCATGCAATCCTTACAGCAACCCTGGCAAGTAGATACCAGAGGGTAGAGCGTCTCAAAGATTGCACAATGTTTCTTCTCTGGTCTCTAGGTAAATAGAGATGAGAGCTTAGGGTGGCCAGCAGCAGACAGGGACTCCAGAGAGCGGCACTGAGAAAACTGATGGTAGTGTCCCACACTCCCTTTCCCTTCAGCCCTCTTCTCATGCAAGACTGTGTTACTAGCCAAACCAGAAAGGAACTGGGGAACAGCCAGCATTGCTGTCACCTCCTGGTCCCAGTCCTAGCCTCCACACCCCCATTCACTTTTTTTTTTTTTTTTTTTTTTTGAGATGGAGTCTCACTCTGTCGCCCAGGCTAGAGGGCAGTGGCGCGATCTCAGCTCACTGCAACCTCTGCCTCCCAGGTTCAAGCAATTCTCCTGCCTCAGCCTCCTGAGTAGTTGGGCTTACAGGCATATGCCACCACACTCAGTTAATTTTTTGTATTTCTAGTACAGATGGAGTTTCACCATCTTGGCCAGGTTGGTCTTGAACTCCTGACCTCAGATGATCCACCTGCCTTGGCCTCCCAAAGTGCTGGGATTACAGGCATGAGCCATGGTGCCCTGCCCCCATTCACTTTTTCAATAAATATTTATTAACTGTCTTTTATGGACAAGGTACACACTAGGTATTTCAGGGAATGCAACCGTGAGTAAACCATGATTCTCATTTGTCTTGTGAGAGATTATAATCTAGAACAGATGAGATGTGTACACAAATTATGATTTTTAAACTTTGCTACTTTATAAGTGTCAGAAGAGTTTTAGAGACAGTGAATCAAACCTCTTGTGTGACCCTATCCCCCAAATGCTCGGTGAGCATCTCTCATAGCTCAAGAGCAGCTTGCATTTAGATTGGTGATTTGTCCTTTAAAGAAATATGCCAAACACCATTAAAGATATATGGACTGAACACGGAAAAATGAAAATGGTTTATTTGTTAAAGTAGTGGAATTACGGGTGATTTTTTCCCCAGTGGTTTTGATTTACGTTATCATTATATAATGGTGCTTGAGCTTTGTCATGTTTAAAAGAAAAAGTTGAAATTATTGTCATCCACAACTCAGCTCCAGGGACTGATTCCCAAGTTAGCTTAGCTCACCTCTGAATTAATCTCCTGAGGATCTTAGAAAACTCTATAGAGTTCCACAGAACACTGCCAGCTTTACATAGTCACAGCAACATATTTTTAAACCATTTGTGGATGTTTTCTACATCATATGTAACATGAAATGGTTTTTAAATGGTGTTAAACCTTTGAAAAGTGATGTGCTTGTAGAACTGTCTTCTTAAGACCCACTGTGGGATTTTTCCCCTCCCCCGCCATCCTTTTGCTGTTAGTGATAACAGTCCCACAAGGGCACACTGTCAGTTAACTAGATAGGAAGTTTCATTAGGCAAACAGGTGTCAGCAGTGGCACAATCTACTCATTTATAAATGATTGTATTAGGGTTCCCTAGAGGGACAGAACTAATACACATATATAAAGGGGAGTTTATTAAGGAGTATTGACTCACACAATCACAAGGTGAGGTCCCACAATAGGCCATCTGCAAGCTGAGGGGCAAGGAAGCCAGTCTGAGTCCCAAAATCTCAAAAGTAGGGCAACCAACAGTGCAGCCTGCAGTCTGTGGTCGAAAGTCCAAGAGTCCCAAAGCTGAACAACTTGGAGTCTGATGTTTGAGGGCAGGAAGCATCCAGCACAGGAGAAAGACAGAGGCCAGAAGACTCAACTAGTCTAGTCTTTCCTCATTCTTCTGTCTGCTTTTTATTACGGACATGCTGCCAGCTGATTAGATTGTGCCCACGTAGGTTGAGGCTGGGTCTGTCTGGTTTTTTTTTTGTTTTTTTTTTTTTGAGACGGAGTCTCGCTCTGTCGCCCAGGCTGGAGTGCAGTGGCCGGATCTCAGCTCACTGCAAGCTCCGCCTCCCGGGTTCACGCCATTCTCCTGCCTCAGCCTCCCGAGTAGCTGGGACTACAGGCGCCTGCCACCTCGCTCAGCTAGTTTTTTGTATTTTTTTAGTAGAGACGGGGTTTCACCGTGTTAGCCAGGATGGTCTCGATCTCCTGACCTCGTGATCCGCCCGTCTCGGCCTCCCAAAGTGCTGGGATTATAGGCTTGAGCCACCGCGCCCGGCCTGAGGCTGGGTCTTTCTTTCTCAGCCCTCTGACTCAGATGTTAACCCCCTTTGGCAACACCCTCACAGATACACCCAGGAACAATATTTTGCATCCTTCAATCCAATCAAGTTGACACTCAATTTTAACCATCACAATGATCATTACCTGATTACTCGCATTTAACACCAATCTAAGCCAAGAGTCCTCTGATGAGAAACTGGGCTCTATAAATATGAGGAAAGATTTCTCTGAGCCCTTGGCAGCCGTTAAGCTACTCCCATTAACAGCCTCCCTCATACTCTGTATAGGATTTCCCACTCATAAAGAAGGGCATGGGGACTGCATCAGCCTTTAACAAGATATGATTCCTGAAACTGCAGTCACCATCTTGGACCATGAGGAAACAAAGGAGAAAATCACAAAGGTGCCATTTCTGCCATAATTGGGATATTGAACCAATGCTTGCAGCTGCTACCTCCAACTTCTTGTTTTGTGACAATAATAAATGGCTATTTGTTTAAGCCATTATAATCTGGTGGTGGGTTGCTTGCATCTAATCCTTAGTGATATGAGACTGTGGCCATGGCAGTGCTAACATTGCCGATCAAACAGCTTTACAAGCAGTGACTGTAACTCGACTTTACTCTTTCCAGGGTCAAGAACTCTCTGCCTTCTAACATCTGAATTCCATTTTTCTCTGTTTGTTTTCGTATGTGTCTTTCACGTTGCAGGTTTTCTTGAAATGTCGGAATCCTTGGCTGGTCATTAGTTTTTAAGAGTGCCTCCTAAAAAGACTCTTTGGAAGCTCTGGGTGCATTGGCAAGGTGTGTTGCCTCAAGGGCTTTTCTGTAGGACAATTAGATGGTGAACCAGCTTTATTTTTGGGGGGACCCTGTAATGTCAGCAGCAGCCCCTCCAGAGAGATCCTTCCACCATTTCTCCTCATCAACTCCCCCTCCACTCTTCCCAGCCCCAACTCCAGCCTCTCCAGTGATCTCAGACTTTCAGGAAATAACTTAGGGAAAATAGATCTTTATTTTAGAGGATGATATGGCCATATCTGAAGCTATGTGTCAAGTAATGTTATAGCAGTGCTCTATAATTCTTGGTGATATCACAGTATGCTGTACTCAGTGACAGCCTAACTGGAAAAAACATTAAGTAGTAATAATGATATTTGACATATTGAGAACACACCATGTGCCAAGCAGTTCGTTAAACACTTTATACATATTAACTCATTACCCAGCCAAGTATATGCTCAGTACTTCCCATTGTACCAATGAGGAAAGGGAGGCCAGGAGGTTATGTAACCTGCCTAGAGTTACACAGCTAGTGAATGGATCGTTGGAATCAGGTTTTTCGTTGTTGTTGTTGTTTTGTTTTTTGTTTTTTTGTTTGTTTTTGAGACGAAATCTCACTCTGTTGCCCAAGCTGGAGTGCAGTGGCGCAATCTCAGCTCACTGCAACTTCTACCTCCTGGGTTCAAGCTATTCTCCTGCCTCAGCCCCCTGAGTAGCTAGGACTACAGGCACCTGCCATCATGCCTGGCTAATTTTTGTATTTTTAGAAGAGACGGCGTTTCACTATGTTGACCAGGCTGCTCTTGAACTCCTGACCTCATGATCCACCTGCCTAGGCCTCCCAAAGTGCTGGAATTACAGGCATGAGCCACCATGCCCGGCCTGGAATCAGATTTTCTTACAGTGCAAGCAGGTATAAGCAAATTATGTTTGGCAGGACACACTTTAAAGTCAGACTTCAAAGAATTCTCACAACGTTCCAAGGAACATGACCTCACAATAAAAAATTATGTAACACACAAAGAAACAAGCCACAATATGTGAGAGTCATCAGAAACAACAGCAAAATCAGTTTGCAAAAACTTTTGATATTAGATGATCAATTATAGATTTATTTTATAAATATATAGAATGTATTTAACATTGAAAGTATAAACAGGAGAATATAAAAACTGACAAAGCAGATCTGAACAACTAGAATAACTAAAAATTAAAAATTTTAATTGAAATAAAAAATCAAAGGGACGGTTAGCATATTAAAAACATGAAAATTTAACAATAGGCTGTCATGACAAAAAAAAAAAAAAGAGAGAGCAAGAGAATCAGGCCAGGCACAGTGGCATATCCCTGTAATCCCAGCACTTTGGGAGGCCGAGGCAAGTGGATTGTTTGAGCCCAGGACTCCAAGACCAACCTGGCCAACATAGTGAGAACCCGTCTCTATCTTAAAAAGTAAAAAATATTTTAACTTAAAAAAAACATTAGTATACTAGAAGATAGAAGTCAAGAAGTTTCTCAGAATACAGTACAAAGAGAAAAAGAGTATCTTCAAAAACCCTCTAGCAGGTGGTACATTAAAATCATATCCATTAAAATCAGACATTTAAAAATGATGGCCACTATCATCACATCTATCAAATATTGTACTAGGGGTCTAAGCAGCCCAATAAGATAAGAAAGAAATAACTGGAAAAGTAGAAAGAAAACTGTGGTTATTTGAAAATGATAGAATCTGATGGAATAATCTCCAGATAAATTCTTAGAATAAGTAAGGTTCTTAGACACAAAAATCAGTTCACAAATATCAACAGCATTTCTATAAAGTACAAGATATAATAACATTAGTTTTTAAAATACCATTAAAATGGCAATGAAAACTATAAAGTGATTAGAAATAAATCCAGCAAGTTATTCTTGTAACAGCTATGTGTAGAACAATATTGCATTTGTGTCCTATTGCTGCTGTAACACATGACCACAAACTTCGCATCTTAAAACAACCCAAGTTTATTATCTTACTGTTCCGGAGGTCAGTAGTAGGAGAGAGTTTTATGGGCCAAAATCAAGTTGTCATAGCCACATTCTTCCTGGAGGCTCTAGGAGAGAACCTTTTCATTGCCTTTTCCATGTGATACCGGCTGCCTGCATTTCTTGGCTAGTGGCCCCTTTCTCGATCTTCAAATTCAAACCCTGCTTCAGTCCTCACATCTTCTCTCTGACTTTGACCCTCTTGTCTCCCTCTTATAAAACCCTTGTGATTACATTGGGCCCATCTAGATAACTCAGATGTAATGTAACATATCACAGGCTCTGGGCATTAGGACATGGACATCTTGGCAGGTGGCATTATTCTGTCTACCACAAATATAAATGGAAAGACATATCAGGTTTTTTGTTTTTTTGGGTTTTTTTTAGGTGAGGTCTCACTCTTAGCCCAGGCTGGAGTGCAGCAGTGCAACCATGCCTCACTGCTGCCTCAATCTTCTGGGCTAAAGCAATCCTCTTGCCTCAGCCTCCCAAGCAGCTGGGACTACAGGCATATGCCATCATGCCCAGCCAATTTTGTATTTTGTGTAGAGACACAGTCTCACCATCTTTCCCAGGCTGGTCTCGAACTTCTGGCCTCAAGTAATCCTCCTGCCTCGGCCTCCAAAAGTGCTGGGATTGTAGGTGTGAATCACCACACCTAGCTAAGACATACCTTTTTCATAAAGAGAACATCATAAAGATGTCTGTTCTCTCAAACTGATTTATAGATTCCATGCAATTCTGAATCATACGCCATTAGGTTTTTTTTTTTTAATTAAACTTTACAAGTTTTTTCTAGCATTTATATGAAAGAACTAAGTGCTGAGTATAGGCAAGACACTCCTGAAGAACAGATGCCCTACTGGATATTAAGACTTAGTATGAAGCTATAATATTTAAGACTTAGTGGTATTGATCAGAGACAAATCCACCAGGAGAACAGACTCACGTAGAGACCTGATATATGATAGAACTGTACTGCATCAGGTCATAGAAGCAAGCATACACTATAATTGCATTGATACAAAAGTTGAAAACAGGAAATATCAAGCAATATATTATTTAGGACACACACACACACACACACACACACACACACATATATGTATGGTAATACTACAAAGAAAAGCAAGGCATAAAATTTACCACTGGTAACCCCAAGACTGGGACGGTTGAGACTCGGGAGTCTTACATAATGCTTGCTCCAAAGTACTGCTAATGTTCTACTTCTTTTTTTTTTTTGAGACGGAGTCTTGCTTGTCACCCAGGCTGGAGTGGTGCGGCACAATCAATCTCGGCTCACTGCAAGTCTCCTGCCTCCCTGGGTTTATGCCATTCTCCCGGCCAGCCTCCTGGGCAGAAGGCTGGGACTACAGACTCTCAGCCACCTCGGCCTCGCTGTTTTGTATTTTAGAGACGGGGTTTTTCCACCGGGTTAGCTGTGATGGTCTCGGACATCTTTCTCTGACTTTGTGATTCACTGGCCTCGCCTCCCAAAGTGCTGGGATTACAGGCTTGAGCCACCGCTACCGCCTTTAATGTTCTACTTCTTAAGCTGAATGTGGGGTGTAGAGGTGTTAATTTTATTATTAGTCTTTTTTTTTTGAGACAGAGTCTCACCATCACCCAGGCTGGAGTACAGTGGTGCAATCTCAATCTCATCTTACTGCAACCTCTGCCTCCCAGGTTCAAGCGATTCTCATGCCTCAGCCTCCAGAGTAGCTGGGATTACAGGTGTGCACCGCCATGCTTAGCTAATTTTTGTATTTTCAATAGAGACAAGGGTCCACCATATTAGCCAGGCTGGTCTCAAACTCCTGACCTCAAGCAATCCTCCCACCTCAGCCTCCCAAAGTGCTGGGATTACAGGGGTGAGCCACTGAGCCCAGCTTATTATTAGTCTTTAAATTGTGCACTATGTTATAGATACCCTTTTGTTTGAATACTATCTTCATATTTTTAATTTAAAAGGTAATCTGAGTTCATTTAAAAATTTCCTTTAAAACAAGTTAAAATGCATAAAACAATGTAAAGTTAAAGTATCAGTGTTGTATCCAGTTCATATAAACTAATCAGATAAACATTAAGACTACGTTAGAAAATGACATAGAAGTCATTAATAAACAAATTCACACAAGAATAAATCTAAATGGCAATATATGGAATTTTATTTGTTTTTTTTTTTTTGTTTTTTTTTTTGAGACGGAGTCTCGCTCTGTTGCCCAGGCTGGAGTGCTGTGGCCGGATCTCAGTTCACTGCAAGCTCCGCCTCCCGGGTTCCCGCCATTCTCCTGTCTCAGCCTCCCGAGTAGCTGGGACTACAGGCGCCCGCCACCTCGCCCGGCTAGTTTTTTGTATTTTTTAGTAGAGACGGGGTTTCACCGTGTTAGCCAGGGTGGTCTCGATCTCCTGACCTCGTGATCCACCCGTCTCGGCCTCCCAAAGTGCTGGGATTACAGGCTTGAGCCACCGCGCCCGGCCAATATATGGAATTTTAAAAAGAAACTTCCATCAATCTAGCAGTTTAAAAATCAAATATTTAAATATTATCGCCTCTCTAATTCAAAGGGGGTTAAAAATATCATACTGGTTGTTGGTATGATACTGCTGATAGGCAAACACATCGACAAGAATTTGTGAAAAAACGATTTATCAATACCTGTCAAGGGTCCTAAAGTGTTTATGCCCTTTTGTTAAATAATACAATTTCCCGAAATATGTACTAGAGATAATTCTTATATATCAAGAAATATTTTTGTGACAAAAAAATAATATTAACTAAATGCTTATGCTGGTGCCAAGCATGGTGCTAAATCCACCCCACAAATTAGGAGACTTGGGTTACTGCCAACACTACTCAGCCTGGAGATACTAGGAGGGTCAGGATCGAAACCCAGCAGTGTGATTTCGGAGCCCATATTTTTAAGCACCACACCATACTGTAGCATTGCAACCTGGTTTCTACTTGTTGAGAGAGAAAGAAAAATTTTAATGATTAAATAACCAATATGAGACAATTATTCAAAATGAAAATGAAAGAAAAAAATCTAGAAATGACCTGAATGTTCAGTAACAGCCAAACAGCAAAATTAAGCATGGTATATTTATATGTAATAGGCAGGGGGAAACCACTCATTTCAAAAATTTTAATACGTGGAAAAAATACATCTTAAAATTGAATAAATGTGGTATTGTGATTCAGTACAAATGTATCACTGTTATAATTAAACTAAAAATTAAAGTCCTACTGATAATGGGTCGATAGTATCATCTTAATCATCTTAGCAAAGAACCACACATTGTTTTGTTTTGTTTTGTTTTTTTAAGACAGAGTCTCGCTGTGTCTCCCAGGCTGGAGTACAATGGCGCGATCTTGGCTCACTGCAACCTCCATCTCCTGGTTTCAAGCGATTCTCCTGCCTCAGCCTCCTGAGTAGCTGGGATTACAGGTGCCCACCATCATGCCCAGCTAATTTTTATAGAGATGGGGTTTCTCCATGTTGGCCAGGCAGGTCTTGAACTCCTGACCTCAGGTGATCCGCCCAACTCGGCCTCCCAAAGTGCTGGGATTACAGGCATGAGCCACTGCACCCAGCCCATACATTCTTTATTTCTATTTTAATTTAATGTGAATAGATAACGCATTCATTCATTCACATTGTCCAAGCAGCAAACAAGTATAAAAATATACACAATAGAAAGTCTCACCCCTACTCCGCTCCAGGGCCCACTGGTTTCCATTCTCAGCCTCAAATGGGTTGTCAATATTAGTATTTTCTTGTCTGGCCTTCCAGAAGGCTGTTCCTAGTCAAAGACAATATACATTCTTTGTCCTCTTCCTTTTTTATACAAATTATAAAAGACTATACACATTTCTCCAGTAAGTTACTTTTTGCATTTAATAGATCTTGAAGATCTGTCTAAATCAATACAAAAGCACTTACTCATTTTTTAATAGCTATATAGTATTCCACAGTGTAGCTATGCCATAAATAATTTAACAAGGCCTATACTGATTGACATTTATGTTGCTTCCAATTTTTTTTCTAAAAAACTTTTCTGAAGTGACCATTTCTTTTGCTATTACAAAAAAAAAGCAATGAATAATATTCATTCAATACTATCTCTAGAAATCATTATTAAAAGTATAATAGAATGCTGGGTCCAAATGTACATACACTTGTAATTTTTAAAAATAATTTCAACTTTTGGGCCAGGCACGGTGGCTCATGCCTGTAATCCCAGCACTTTGGGAGGCCGAGGCGGGCAGATGACGAGGTCAGGAGATCAAGACAATCCCGGCTAACATGGTGAAAACCCCATCTCTACTAAAAATACAAAAAATTAGCTGGACTTGGTGGCAGGTGCCTGTAGTCCCAGCTACTCAGGAGGCTGAGGCAGGAGAATGGCGTGAACCCAGAAGGCGGAGCTTGCAGTGAGCCGAGATTGTGTCACTGCACTCCAGCCTGGGAGACAGAGTGAGACACCATCTCAAAAAAATAATAACAACAATATAATAATAATAATAATAATAATTTTAAGTAGTCCCCAGTGTCTTTGTTGCCGCCTTTATGTCCATGGGTACCCAATGTTTAGCTCCTACTTATAAGTAAGAACATGCAGTATTTGGTTTTCTGTTCCTGCATTAATTTGCTTAGGATAATGGCCTCCAGCTGCAGCTATGTTGCTGCAAAGGATATGATTTTGGTTTTTTTTAAATACAATTGTTTTTAAAAACAATTGCAATTTTAATGGATACCGCTAATCTCTAATCGGCTAATATCTTGATGCTGTTAGGCTTCCTACCAAGAACATAGTCTCCCTTTCCATTTGTCCCAGGCTCTTTTTGTGAAGAGCAACACAATCTGGATCCACTACTTTTCAAAAAGCAGTGCGTATATGCAAAACTTTACCTACCAATGATTTCAGCGATGCACCCTAAAAAAAGTTAAAAGGAAATGGGTCACTATGTTAATACTAAATAATCTATCAGGGCAGGTGGGATTTGGGATTATATGGGTATTCTTCTTTATTCTTTCTTGCATTTTTCAATTTCTTGCTTTATTTTGTTTTATTACAAAAGTGATAAAACAAAATAAAGCAAGAAATTGTCACCCATACCCTGGGCGACAGAGCGAGACTCTGTCTCAAAAAAGAAAAAAAAAAAATTCTTTTTTCTTTAGTCACAGAATAGTCAGTAACTTTCAAAGTAATAAAATTTAGCATCATTCACCAGAGAAAAAGCAATATAAATCTATGAAAATTTGCCCCAAAGGATTAGGTACTTTGAGAAGAAATTTTAAACTGTCTAGATAAAGCACATTTCCCCTTTGACCTAACCATGTCCCTGTATCAGATGACAAACTCATGAAAGACCAGTAAAGAGGAAGCTGTACCCTTGCTCTGAGTTTGACCTTTCTCAAAGCAGAATGTGGTTTTACTAAAATAAGAAAATAATCTATCAAGGTCATGCAGTACTTGATTGTTATCTTACAAAATTTGGCAGAAGTTTTGCCCTAAACATATGAGCAATGCTGACAATTCCATTACAAAATTTATTTAAGCTGGTGCCACTGCTGCTGATGCATAATCTCATTTTAAGAAACTTCATTGTTTTTGGAAATCACAGTTTTAGAGATTCGTAATTTGATTTTTAAGTAGGATAATTTACATAAAGATTGCCTGAAAGGAAAAATTCTAATATAATTGAGACTCATTGGAGGAAAATTTTACTGAGAATTTCCTTTAGGGGACATTTCCTATGTAGTACAAATGACTTTTCCCTTTTAGTCAATTTTTATAATAATTCTTTTTTATGGCCCCAAACCTTTTGTTTGTTGTTGTCATTATGTTTTGTATATTTGAAATGGGGTCTTACTGTGTCACCCAGGCTGGAATGCAGTGGCACCAATCATAGCTCACTGCAGCTTCAAACTCCTGGGCTAGGTGTCCCTCCTGCCTCAACCTCCCAAGTAGCTAGGACTACAGGCACATGCCACCACACCTGACTTATTTTTTTAAATAATTTTTGTAGATACCAGGTCTTGGTATTTTACCCAGGCTGGTCTTGAACTTCTAGCCTCAAGTAATTATCCTGCCTTGGCCTGCCAAAGCACTGGGATTACAGGCATGAGCCACTATACCTCAAAACCTCTTGAACTTCTCATTCTGGGAAGAAGAAAAGATGGAAGAAAAGGAAAGCAGGTCTTAAAATCCTGGGGGAAGCAGAGGAAGGACCATCCTTAATTACATTAAGGGCTCATCCTAGGCAAAATTACAAGGAAGTTTCCTCTTCTTCTTCTATCATACCTCCTAGTATCCTTTCCAACTTACCTATTTTGTATTTCTTCAAACTCTTGCTCCTGGCCAGATGTCAAACATGGACAGCTATCTAATAAACAAATCCTCACCGAGATGGTTTCCCTTTCCAAAGAATATTCATATTTCTAAAGACCAAACAAACATAAGTCTGATAGTGGTATTTTAGAAAATATGAGAGAGCATTGGGTGCAGTGGCTCATGCCTGTAATCCCGGCACTTTGGGTGGCCAAGGCAGGTGGATAACTTGAGGTGAGGAGTTCGAGATCAGCCTGGGTAACATGGTGAAACCTCGTCTCTACCAAAAATACAAAAGTTAGCCAGGCGTGATGGTGCACACCTGTGGTCCCAGTTACTGGGGAGGCTGAGATGGGAGGATTGCTAGAGCCCAGGATGCAGAAGTTGTAGTGAGCCGAGATTGTACCACTGTACTCCATCCTGGGTGACACAGTGAAACCTTGTCTCAAAAAATAAAAAACAGAAAGAAAATATGAGAGGCTGGTGGAAAAACATAGGAGGCTTTTATCAGCATCCCTGACTCACAACACACAGGTTAGTCATATATGCCACCTGCTTAAGATTAGTGCCAGGTCCCCAAAATGCCCTAGAGAAAATATCTTGATTACTTCTGCCTTCAAATAAAGAAAGAGGGAAAAGATTTAAAGTGACAGCATATAGATTTTGTTTTTTGAAGCAAAAGAAAACCTCCAAATCATACATCATTAGGGTTTCATTTAACATACTCAAAATATATTTAAACTATTAGATACAGGAGATTCACAAAGTCTTCATAGAAAAATTAAAAATGAAGGTATATACCACATCCAATGTATATCTCAGTACAAGAAATAATTAATCCTCCCAATTATAGGAGGATTTTTTGTTACTTGGTAGGTCACTGAGTTTTTCCAGATTAGGGGCAATGAAAGCTCCCACCTACTATATATTTTTATTCTCCTGGCTGGGTGCAGTGGCTCATACCTGTAATCCCAGCACTTTGGGAGGTCAGGGCAGGTGGATCGCTTGAGGCCAGGAGTTCCAGCGAGACTCCATCTCAAAAAAAAAAAAAAGAAAGAAAGATAGTGAGTGAGTTTTCCTGAGATCTGGTTGGGTAGCACCTCCCCTTTCTTTATCCTGCTCTGCCATGATAAGGCCTGCTTGCTTCCCCTTCACCTTCTGCCATGATTGTAAATTTCCTGAGGCCACCCAGCCATGCTTCCTGTACAACCTGTGGAACTGTGAGTCAATTAAATCTCTTTCTTCATAAATTACCCAGTATCAGGTAGTTCTTTATCACACTGTGAGAACAGATTAATACAGTTACCAAGAGACTAAGACGCAGAATTGTAGCAGGGAGAAGTCAAGATATATCTAGGAGACAGCATCCCACTAGATCTGATGGCTAGAGGGGACTCACAGACCACTTCCTCAAGGCCTGGTGTCTGGGGATACAGCTGCCACCTGGCGTACCCCAATCCAGCAGGGAAAACTGGAAGTCCCAAGATTAAGAGCAAGTAGCAAGAACTCCATCAGAAAAGGAAGGGAGGGAGGGAGGGAGGAAGGAAGGAAGGAAGGAAGGAAGGAAGGAAGGAAGGAAGGAAGGAAGGAAGGAAGGAAGGAATGAACGAACGAACGAAGTAAGGAAGGAAGGGAGGCCGGCCGTGGTGGCTCACACGTGTAATCTCAGCACTTTGGGAGGCTGAGGTGGGCGGGTCACAAGGTCAAGAGATCAAGACCATCCTGGCTAACATGGTGAAACCCCGTCTCTACTAAAAATACAAAAATTAGCTGGGCGTGGTGGCACATGCCTGTAGTCCCAGCTACTCGGGAGGCTGAGTCAGGAGAATGGTGTGAGCCCGGCGGGAGGAGCTTGCAGTGAGCCGAGATCACACCACTGCACTCCAGCCTGGGCGACAGAGTGAGACAAAAGAAAGAAAGGGAGGGAGGGAGGGAGAGAGGCGGGCGGGCAGGCAGGCAGGCAGGCCGGGCGCGGTGGCTCATGCCTGTAATCCCAGCACTTTGGAAGGCCGAGGCGGGCGGATCACGAGGTCAGGAGATTGAGACCATTGTGGCTAACACGGTGAAACTCCGTCTCTACTAAAAATACAAAAATTAGCTGGGCGTGGTGGCACATACCTGTAGTCCCAGCTACTCGGGAGGCTGAGGCAGGAGAATGGTGTGAACCTGGGAGGTGGAGCTTATAGTGAGCCAAGGTCGCGCAACTCTCAATTCCATAAGGCAAGAAAACTTTATACTTTTCTGTATTTTTAATTTAAAATTTTTAAAAATGGAAGAGACTGAAGTAGAAGGGGGTGAATTCATAAAGGATTCCTGAAGAAGATGAGTTTTTTTTTTTGTTTTTTTTTTTGTTTGTTTGTTTGTTTTTTTTTTTTTGAGACGGAGTCTCGCTCTGTCGCCCAGGCTGGAGTGCAGTGGCCGGATCTCAGCTCACTGCAAGCTCCGCCTCCCGGGTTTACGCCATTCTCCTGCCTCAGCCTCCCGAGTAGCTGGGACTACAGGCGCCCGCCACCTCGCCCGGCTAGTTTTTCGTATTTTCAGTAGAGACGGGGTTTCGAAGATGAGTTTTGAGTGTGTATGTAATGTACCCCTAAATGTAAAAAATGGACCTTGGAGGAGTTTTCCTTTTGGATCCTGTGATAACACAGAAAGCACAATTAATAGTCCCTGTTTTTCATAAGATAGTTCGGGATATAAAAATTAGCTATGTGAAACACTCAGTGACCAATATATACTCAGAGTTTAAAGTTATCATTTATTACTAATAAAAGAGAAAGCAAAAAATTACTCAGAATGAATGATCCAGAATTTTTCATGACCCCATCTCAAATATATCATCTCCATTTCTTTCAACTTTCCCACCCACTGTCATCTACACCTATGTCATCATCACATCAATGATGCCTTTGGAATGGTCTTAAACTAAAAACAAAGGGAGGAAGAAAAGGAGGTAGGGACGGAAGGAGAAAGAGAAAGAATGGGGGGACAAAGGAGGGAGGGAAGGAGACAAAGAGGGAGAAAGAAGGAGGGATGGAGAGAGACAAGGAGGAAAGAGAGCAGAGAGCTCAATGTATATTGGTAACTCACTAATGGGCAGGATTATCATTCATTCTAGAAAAAAAGGAAAAAGCAGATAAACCCACAATATCACACTGGACAATAAGAAGTTTTCTTTTTTGAGGAACAAGAGCAAAAGTTGTCCTAAAAGGATACAAGTCTCCAACCCTGTGACTAAAATATGCCAGAATATTTTTGGCTCTTTTGGGTTGGCTATTTTTATGAGTATATTATTTCAACACAAATCCTCCTTCTTCATGTTTCTCAATCCTGTGTGTATCCACTGAAGTTCTTTTTTTTTTTTTTTTTTTTTGAGACGGAGTCTCACTCTCGTCCAGGCTGGAGTGCAGTGGCACTATCTCGGCTCACTGCAAGCTACGCCTCCCGGGTTCCTGCCATTCTCCTGCCTCAGCCTCCCGAGTAGCTGGGACTACAGGCGCCCACCACCACACCCAGCTCTCTTTTTTTTTTTTTGTATTTTTAGTGGAGACGGGTTTCACCGTTAGCCAGGATGGTCTCGATCTCCTGACTTTGTGATCCTCCCGCCTCAGCCTCCCAAAGTGCTGGGAATACAGGCGTGAGCCACCACGCCCGGCCTCCACTGAAGTTCTTGATGTCATTTTTTGTTAGGTCTTTTTCTTTTTAAGAATAATTCATAGCCGGCGCTGTGCAACCCTCCAAGTGTGAAGTGACAGCCTTGTGTGTGATCTCCCCAAGTTTGCGTTTTCGACATTAAAGTTTACTTTTTATTTAAAAAAAAAAAAAAAAAGAAAAGAATAATTCATGGCTAGGTGCAGTGGCTCACGCCTGTAATCTAAGCACTTTGGGAGGCTGAGGCAGGTGGATCACCTGAGGTCAGGAGTTCAAGACCAGCCTGGCAACATGGTGAAACCCCGTGTCTACTAAAAATGCAAAAATTAGCCAGGTGTGGTGGTGCATGCCTGTAATTCCAGCTACTCGGGAGGTTGAGGCAGGAGAATCACTTGAACCCGGGAGGCAAAGGTTGCAGTGAGCCAAGGTAGCACCATTGCACTCCAGCCTGGGCAAAAGAGCGAGACTCCGTCTCAGAAAAAAAAAAAAAAAAAGAATAATTCATTTCATTATCTCGCTATCTTTGAGTACCATGGTATCAATTAACAACATAAGCCACAGGACATCTGTCAACAGGAGATGTTGCCACAGCTGCAGAACTCACCTATGCCATAAAGCTGCATTTACATTTTGTCTTTTAGAGTTTGAATAAAATCTAATTTCATTACTATGCTATTGAGCACATTTATAGTGTGAGCATTCATAAACACCCCTCCATGATAAGATGACTCAATTGCCCTTTTTTCCTGAACTGCTGCAGCCTGAGATGCTACCTGTGAACAGCCTAAAATGTGAGGTCAGAGTC
Source organism: Papio anubis (assembly GCF_008728515.1). Lineage (NCBI taxonomy): Eukaryota > Metazoa > Chordata > Mammalia > Primates > Cercopithecidae > Papio > Papio anubis. The sequence goes on from NC_044989.1 coordinate 38,786,903, forward strand.
AGGCTAAAAGTATATAAAACAGTATGTCTTTCCCAGAGAAAAGTTTTAAAAAGAAATTCTGATGCAGATAAAATATTTAAATGAAGGGGGAAAGTAAAAACACGCAAGCCACTCTGAAACTAAATAATGGTAAATTATAACAGCTTTCAACAATACTTAGTTCTCATGAAAAGTATTTACCATGGCAACCATTGCATCCAACTGCTCTTAAACAAGGAATAAATTCAAGAGATCTATTGTACAGCATGGTGACTATAGTTAAAGACAATAATATTGTATTCTTGAGAAATGCTAAGAGAGTGGATGTTAAGTGTTCTCACTACAAAAATGATAACTATATGAGGTAATGTATTTGTTAATTAGCTAGCTTTAACCATTCCACAATGTAGATATACTTTAAAACATTACGTTGTATAAATTATTATAATTTCATATCAATTTTTTAAAAAAATAAATTTAGTTTGTTCAGCAGCAATAAAAAATAAATAATTTAAAATTTTAAATTTTTAAAATTACAGGTGGCTCACGCCTGTAATCCCAGCACTTTGGGAGGCCGAGGCTGGCAGATGACCTGAGGTCAGGAATTCGAGACCAGCCTGGCCAAACATGGTGAAACTCTATCTCTACTAAAATCACAAAAATTAGCCCAGTGTGGTGGTGGGCGCCTGTAATTCCAGCTACTCAGGAGGCTGAGGCAGGAGAATCGCTGGGACCTGAGAGGCAGAGGTTGCAGTGGGCTGAGATCACTCCATTGCACTCCAGCCTGGGAGACAGAGCAAGACTCCATCTCAAAAACAAATGGCTAGGCGCGGTGGCTTATGCCTGTAATCCCAGCATTTTGGGAGGCTGAGGTGGGCAGATCACCTGAGGTTAGGAGTTCAAGACCAGCCTGCTCAATATGGTGAAACCCTGTCTCTACTAAAAATACAAAAATTAGCCAGGCATGGTGGCGGGCACCTGTAGTCCTAGCTACTCGAGAGGCTGAGACAGGAGAATTGCTTGAACCTGGGAGGCAGAGGTTGCAGTGAGCTGAGATCATGCCACTGTACTCCAGCCTGGGCAATAGAGTGAGACTCTGTCTCAAAAAAAAAGTAAAAAATAAAAAATAAAAAATAAATTTGAAGAAAATTTTTCTTAAGCAGGTCCCAAACTATAACAAAAAAGGGAAGCAAGAAAAGGTTATCTCCTAGAATTATACACTTTCCCTACACATGCTTATCCATTTTTATGAACTCAAAAGCTCACCTTAAAAACAATAGCACCTTTTGACCCAGCATGTCACTTCTGCTCCTAAGTACAAATATTAGAGAAGCACTCACAAGATAATATGTACATAAACATACATAGCAACATTGGAATTACAAAAATTTGAAAATGAACTACATTTCCACCAATAAAAAGAGAGTTAAATGAATTATACATATAATTCATACTAAACTACACAGCACTTATGAAACTGAACAACTTGAACTACGTATAACAACAATAGTTAATCTCACAAATAAAAAGTTGAGCAAAAAAGCAGGTTGAGGAAGATTACAGTATGTAGCACTAAGCCAGATATGGTGGCTCAGGCTTGTAATCCCAGCTACTCAGGTGGATGAGGCAGAAGGATAACTTGAGACCAGCCTGGGAGACACAGCAAGACTCTGTCACTTAAAAATATATGTATATATTTTTTCATATTCATATGAAATATAAATATAAGTATTTATATATAAATATATATTATCTATACATATTTACTAAATATGTAGCACTACTAGAAGTATACCAAATAAACATTTTGGCATAAGGTCAATAAATTGAAATCAATATTTAGTTGAGGAGAAAATGAATATTAACATCAAAGAATTATTTCTGGGGTACAAGAACAAACCTGAAATCATGGCCAGGTGCAGTGGCTCACGCCTGTAATCCCAACACTTTGGGAGGCCAAGGCAGGTGAATAACCTGAGGTCAAGAGTTCAAGACCAGCCTGGCCAACATGGCAAAACTCCGTCTCCACTAAAAATACAAAAAATTAGCCAGGTATGGTGACAAGCACCTGTAATCCCAGCTACTTGAGAGGCTGAGGCAGGAGAATAACTTGAACCTGGGAGGCAGAGGCTACAGTGAGCTGAGATCACGCTCTAGTACTCCAACCTGGGCGACAGAATGAGACTCTGTCTCAAAAAAAAAAAAAAAAGAAACCTGAAATTATATGTAAAACATTGATAGCTATTGTATTATTAATTTTAGTAGTAATTGCATCATAGCACATGAACACTATTTCTTTAGCACTGTCAGATGCTGTGTTGCTCTCGTAGTCACCGATCTGCCCATGTGTGATAACAAAAAAAACACTCCCTTGCACCTGAGTTCAGTTGAGGAGCAAGATATTTGGGGGTCATCTAATTTTTCTCTAATACTTTTTTCTTTTCTTTATATATTTTATAATTTTATTAGGTTTGACTCAAAAACTGATTCGTTATAGATGTTGTACATGAATTTGGAGTTTTTCTTGGTGAAATTTTGAGATGACAAAATTAATATTCTACTGTAAATGTATCCTCATAAAGGCCAAGCGCCATGGCTCACGCCTGTAATCCCAGCACTTTGGGAAGCCGAGGCAGGCAGATCACTTGAGGTCAGGAGTTCAAGACCAGTCTGACCAACATAGTGAAACCCCATCTCTACTAAAAATACAAAAATTAGCAGGGCATGGTGGCAGCTGCCTGTGATGCCAGCAACTCGGGAGGCTGAGGATGAAGAAGTCCTTGAACTTGGGAGGCAGCGGTTGCAGTGAGCCAAGATTGGGTCACTGTGCTCCATGCTGGGCAACAGAGTGAAACTCGGTCTCAAAAAAAAAAAAATTATCCTCATAAAGAAAAAAGAGGCCATGCTTGCAATCCTAGCACTTGGGGTGGCTCATGCTTGCAATCCTAGCACTTGGGGATGAGGCAGGCAGATCACTTGGGGTCAAGAGTTTGAGACCAGCCTGGCCAACATGGTGAAACCCCATCTTTACTAAAAATACAAAAATTAGCCTGGCATGGTGGCGCAGGCCTATAGTCCCAGCTACTTGGGGGACTGAGGCAGGAGAATTGCTTGAGCCCAGGAGGCAGAGGTTGCAGAGAGCCAAGACTGTGCCATTACACTCCAGCCTGGGTAACAGAGCGAGACTCTGTCTCAAAAAAATAAATAAATAAATAAAATAAAAAAGAGAAAATAATTTCCAAATGACACTTTTTCTTGAACACTCATGATCTAAATGGAATTTAAAAGCTAAAAGTCAAATAGAGTTCTTAAAGATTATTTGTTTTGGATACTAGTATACAAGCAACTGTAAAATGATTGAAATTATAATATAATTCTATTATTCTAACTTGTATTATTTTTATAAGGAGCTATCAAGTCAATAAAAGTCTACCATTCTTCCTAAAATTGTCAACGAATACACTGTCAATATTTTAACTATTTATTTCCCTATTTAACTGTTAAAAAGTTCTTAATAATTTTGTATGTAAATTAACAGCTTTCAAAATCGTAATTATTACAGCATATTCCTCTTGCAATAATAAATATACATTTGTACTTCAACCTACTGAAAATCTCAACGTACACAGGAATACAAAGATATTTTCAGTACCAGTTACATCTAGAATATGCTTAACTATGTTTGGAAATGACTTTCCAGCTATTAACAATAAATTGAAATAACATGTCTTGTGTAACTGCTACCATGGCCTAAATAACTATGATCTGCCTACACAATCACATGACTGGGCCTCGACCGCTGAACCAAGTGCCAGAAACTACACTGAAACAGGCATTCCACTGTTTGGCTTTCCAAAACCCAAAGCTGAGGCAGGAATTGTAGTCCTTCCCTCATCTTGAAGTTTAAAATATGCAGAAACAACCTGATTTTATGTAGGGAGCATCATATGACTATTTATCACAATTATAAAGCTATGCCTGAGAATAGACATGAATTTGATTCTTTTTGGGGAGAAGGTGGGGAATGCAATGGGGAAAGATACACAAAAGGGCCAATTGTGTTTGTAGTGTTTTTTGTTTGTTTTAAGATGGAGTCTCACTCCCGTCACCCAGGCTGAAGTGCAGTGGCGTGATCTTGGTTCACTGCAACCTCTGCCTCCCAGGTTCAAGTGATTCTCTTGCCTCAGCCTCCTGAGTAGCTGGGATTACAGGGGTGTGCCACTACGCCTCACTAATTTTTGTATTTTTTGTAGAGATGGGGTTTCACCATGTTGGCCAGGCTGATCTTGAACTCCTGACCTCACGTGATCCCTCTGCCTCGGCCTCCCAAAGTACTGGGATTACAGGCAAGAGCCACTGCACCTGGCCTGTAGTATTTTATTTCTTAAGCAAAATTTGGAACTTGAGTGTTTCTTATTCTCTATCTCTTTTTTGCATGCCAAAATATTTTAATAGCAAAAGGGTAAGAAAAATAGCAGCTAAGCAAACCCTGTGATTATTAAGAAACCCATACATTCTAGAAACCAGAAATATTACTTTCTCATTTATGAACTTCGTAATTTGGAAAAAATATTTGAAAATAGGGACTTTTCTTCAGAGAAGACATTATTGGTTTTTTTTTTTTTTTTTGGAGACGGAGTCTTGCGCTGTCACCTAGGCTGCAGTGCAGTGGGATGATCTTGGCTCACTGCAAGCTCTGCCTCCCGGTTTCAAGCCATTTTCCATTCTCCTGCCTCAGCCTTCTGAGTAGCTGGGACCACAGGCGCCCACCACCACGCCCGGGTAATTTTTTGTATTTTTAGTAGAGACACAGTTTCACCGTGTTAGCCAGGATGGTCTCGATCTCCTGACCTTGTGATCTGCCTGCCTCAGCTTCCCAAAGTGCTGGGATTATGGGCATGAGCCACCGCACCCAGCCGACATTATTGGTTATTAAAGTGATGCCGACTACGTTCACTCTGCCAGAACCTAGTAGAGCAATCACTGTGACAATGGGTTTTGCAAGAGAAGATTTATTCCCAGGGCAGCCCAGCAAGGTGGTGGAATAGCAGCTCTCAAATCTGCCTCTCCAAAGATAAGGCTTAGGAATATTTATGGGTTAGAGAAGTGGGGTGGTCTAAGGAATGGGGAAAGATGACTGGCAGTGGGGAAAAAGAAGTAATCAGTGATCTGTACAAGCATAGTCCGGGTTCGTGGCTCTTCACAGGATGCATGTTCAGAAAATGGTGTTAGCATGATTTGAAGGTGGAGTTTTTGGCCCTCTGACATCAAAAGGCCACGTCTCATGCATCTGAATAGGTCCAGTTGAAGGGGAGGTGGTCTCAACCGGTTTGAACAGAACAGGAGCTGCTCTCAAGTTCCTGACAAACAACTTAAGCAACTGTTACCATGGTGACATATACATCAGAAACGTTATCAGTAAGGTAACCAGTGAAGGTTAAGTAATAGCATTTAGCAGCATGGCTTTTAGATATATGGGTAAAAAAATTAGCAAAAAGCAACCGACCAAAAGAAAGCCAGGCCAGATTAAATTTGGCAGACCGAGCCAGATTATCAGATTAGCCCTTCAGTTTCGAAAGCATCCACTTAATGAGTGATTTATGTAAATCTCAAAAAATAAAATAAAAATAAGAAAAAGCTAACTTTATAGTCAATCATTTTATTTATTTATTTATTTTTGAGACGGGGTCTCGCTCTGTCGCCCAGGCTGGAGTGCAGTGGCGCGATCTCGGCTCACTGCAAGCTCCGCCTCCCGGGTTCACGCCATTCTCCTGCCTCAGCCTCCCGAGTAGCTGTGACTACAGGTGCCCGCCACCATGCCCGGATAATTTTTTGTTTTTAGTAGGGATGGGGTATCATCGTATTAGCCAGGATGGTCTCGATCTCTTGACCTCATGATCCGCCCACCTTGGCCTCCCAAAGTGCTGGGATTACAGGTGTGAGCCACTGTGCCCCACCTTTATTTCATTATTTTATTTTATTTCTTGAGACAGGGTCTTGCTCTGTTGACCAGGCTGGAGTGGGATGGTGCCATATCCACTCACTGCAACCTCCACCTCCCAGGTTCGAGTAACTCTCCCAGCTCAGCCTCCTAAATAGCTGGGACTACAGGTGTGCGCCACCATGCCTGGCTAATTTTCGTATTTTTAGTAGAGATGGGGTTTTGCCGTGTTGGCCTGATTGGTCTCGAACTCCTGGTCTCAAGTGATCCACCAGCCTAGGCCTCCCAAAGTGCTAGAATTACAGGCGTGAGCCACCTCCTCCAGCCTACTGGGTCATTTTAAATAGCAAACTGATACAAAATGTCTTTCTGCTACAGCAATCATAATTAAAGGCAAAAGAAAACAAATAGGTCAAAAAAAAAGAAACTTGGTAGTCTGATCCTGATTGAAACCAAATGAACAAGATTCAAATCTGCAGTCGTGAGGGGCAAATAAGATGTCTACCTTAAGTGGTAGTAACCCAATATCAAAAGCCGACTCACTGGGATGTCCCCTCAATTCTGTTTGGGCACAGCTTTCTTTTCTACTATTATCTGTTACAAATCTGGTTTTCTCTACATCTCCTCAACCTCTGACCAGAAAGCCTTCGCCTTGGAACCTCTTGGTGATAGTTGTTTGCCCGTGCTAAACAACCTCATTTCCTGTTTTCTCTTTTATCTCAACACAACAGTACAGAGTGGAGGATGTAACAAGTTAGAGGGAATGTTGCAACAATAATGAAAGCAATTAGTCTTGAGTCTTAGGTTTCCTTGCTGGTTTTCATTTCAGTAGATTTATCTCTTGTGAATAACACTTAAAAGTGGACAGGGCCTGTAAAGATACCAGGGGAGAAGAAAAGGCACGTGCCTCCAGTGTCACTGTCAATGAACAGCTTGTCTGCTCGCTTCTGGCATTGGGTAAATTTTGTTTTTGTTTTTAATTAAAGCCTTACCTATCATCAGACCCTCAATTTCTTTCTTTTCTTTTTTTGAGATGGGAGTTTTGCTCTTATTGCCAAGGCTGGAGTGCAGTGGCATGATCTTGGCTCACTGTAACCTCCACCTCCCAGGTTCAAGTGATTCTCCTGCCTCAGCCTCCGGAATAGCTGGGATTACCCTGCCACCACGCCTGGCTAATTTTTGTGTTTTTAGTAGAGACCGAGTTTCACCGTATTGGTCAGGCTAGTCTCGAACCCTTGGCCTCAGGTGATCCGCCCTCCTAGGCCTCCTAAAGTGCTGGGATTACAGGCGTGAGCTACTGTGCCCGGCCCCAGACCTTGAGTTTCTTTTTGAGTTTTGTAATTTTATATCTACTTTATGTCTTTATAAATCTCACTTACCTTAAAGAAAGGCTGAACTATAAAACAGCCACGATTTAGAAAACAGCATGATTATTTAGGACAGTGCAATGAGGAAAGAAATAAAGTGCTTAGAAATTTTGCTTTCACTAAGTGCAGTATGAAATCAGTTCCTTCACAAAAAACTCTCCTACAGCAGATGAATTGCCTTTCATGATATATTTAAATTTAAGTATCTACCCTGCAGCTCATTTTTATAGTGTTTTCTACTGACTTTCTAGCAGAAAATCTGGCTCTTTTGAACATTTTTGCTCAAATAGAAATTAAATGAGTGGTTGCCTGGTGGTGGGGTTTGGGGTACAGGTAGGATTGACTCCTCTGGGGTGGGAGTTCCTTTCGGAAATAATGGAAATGTTCTAAACTTGGATTTTGGTGGTAGTTGCACAGTTCTGTGAATATGCTAAAACCATCGAATTGTACACTTTAAATGGGTGAATTTTATGGTATGTGAATTATATCTTGATAAAGATGGTTTTTAAAAATCTATTCTGGAGGAAGAATCTAAAAGAGGAAGACTGCCGTAAGAGAGAAGTTAGAGGTCTCTTAGATTTAGGTGATTTCTTTGCTAAAGTGGAGAGCCCAAGAAACCAATGACAGACTTTGTTGGTCAGCCTGGTCTCGAACTACCGACTTCAGGTGATCTGCCCGCCTCAGCCTCGCAGAGTGCTGGGATTACAGGCATGAGCCACCATGCCCAGCACTGACTTTTTTGTTAACGTACTGTTATTGCTGTTGAAACCAATATCCTGTTATTTGTGAGCAAAAGCACTCGAATAAAGGCCAGGAGTGGTGGCTTACACCTGTAATCCCAACATTTTGACAGGCAGATCGCTTGAGCTCAGGAGTTTGAGACCAGCCTGGGCAACATGGTGAAACTCCATCACTACAAAAAATACAAAAAATTACCTGGGCATGGTGGCAGGCATATGCCTGTAGTCCCAGCTACCCACGAGGCTGAGGTAGGAGAATGGCTTGAGTCCAGGAGGCAGGGGTTTCAGTGAGCCAAGATCTTGCCACTGCACTCCAGCCTGGGTGACAGAGGTGAGAGGTGACAGTGTGCTAGCAGCCCTCACTCTCAGCGCCTCCTCGGCCTCGGCGTCCACTATGGCGTCACTTCAGGAGCCCTGCAGCCCGCCAGGCACCGTGGAAGCCCCTCTCTGGGCTGGCTAAGGCCCGAGCCTCCTCCCACTGCTTGCGGTGCCCACTGCTTGCGGTGAGGTGTGGAGGGAGAGGCACGGGCGGGAACCCGGGCTGTGCTTGCGGGCCAGTGTGAGTTCCGGCGGGCGCGGACGCGGGCTCGGCGGGTCCCGCACACTGAGCCGCGAGCCGGCACCGCTGGTCCAGGGCAGTGAGGGGCTTAGCACCCCGGCCAGCAGCTTTGGAGGTTGCGATCCAGCAGTGCCGGCCCCACCGGCGCCACACTCAGATTCTCACTGGGCCTTAGCTGCCTCCCCGCGGGGCAGGGCTCGTGACCTGCGGCCCGCCATGTCTGAGCTCCTCCCCCTGTGGTGGGCTTCCGCAAGGCCTGAGCCTCCCCAACGGGCGCCGCCCTCTGCTCCGCAGCGCCCGGTCCCATCCACAGCCCAAGGGCTGAGGAGTGCAGGCGCGGCTCGGGACTGGCGGGCAGCTCTGCCTGCAGCCCCGGTGCAGGATCCACTCGGTGAAGCCAGCTGGGCTCCTGAACCAGATGGGGACTCGGATAACTTTTATATCTAACTGGAGGATTGTATGTGCACCAATCAGCACCCTGTGTCTGGCTCAGGGTTTGTAAATACACCAATCAGCACTCTCTGTCTAGCTCAGGGTTTGTAAATACACCAATCAGCTCTCTGTAAAATAGACCAATCAGCTCTCTGCAAAATGGACCAATCAGCAGGATGTGGGTGGGACCAGATAAGGGAATAAAAGCAGGCTGCGGGAGCCAGCCAGTGGCAGTTTTCTCAGGTCCCTTTCCACATTGTGGAAGGTTTGTTCTTTTGCTGTTTGCAATAAATCTTGCTGCTGCTCCTTCTTTGGGTCCGTGCTGCCTTTATGAGCTGCAACATTCCTGGCAAAGGTCTGCAACTTCATTTCTGAAGCTAGTGAGACCACAAACCCACAGGGAAGAATGAACAACTCCAGACGCACTGCCTTTAAGAGCTATAAGACTCACCAGGAAGGTCTGCAGCTTCTTTTCTGATAGCAAGACCACGAACCCACCAGAAGGAAGAAACTCCAGACACATCTGAATGTCTGAAGGAACAAACTCCAGACACACCATCTTTAAGAACTGTAACACTCACTGCGAGGGTCCACGGCTTCATTCTTGAAGTCAGTGAGGCCAAGAACCCACCAATTCCGGACACAGAGGGAGACCCTGTATCAAAAGAAAAGGAGAAAAAGAAAAATAAGCCAACTCTGAGATGTTCATAATTTATAATTATGTAAACATGTCAGTGTCTAAAGTGAGTTTGTTTTAATGACCAGAGGTGGCTTCTTGTGAACAGAGAAGAGCATTTGTTGTTAATTGGGTTTTTAATTACTATATAATTTATTGAAGAAACATTTTTCTTAAATTTTTAAGTTTAAAATAGTTCAGCTTACTTATAAATGTGATAAGTGACATACTAGAGATCTGTGCAAAGAGAAAGAAAAAGAAAAAAAAATTTCACAGAGAAGCGTTTGAGCTAGGGCTTAAATAATGAAAAAAAAAGAAAATTTAAGGCAGAAAAAATAGCACATGGGTTCCTAAGAGAGTGTATTATGTTAGATGTCCATGTGAGGCAGGAAAAATAGAGATAAGGCTGGAAAGTAAACGAAAGCCAAATTGTTTAAAGTCTTACTTATACCAGACTAAGCAGCTGAAAGTTTATCCTATTGAAAATTGAGGTTGGGCATGGTGGCTCATGCCTGTAATCCCAGCACTTTGGGAGGCTGAGGTGGGTGGATAACTTGAGGTCAGGAGTTCGAGACCAGCCTGGCCAACATGGTGAAACCCCATCTCTACTAAAACTACAAAAATTAGCAGGGCGTGGTCGTGGGTGCCTGTAATCCCAGCCGCTTGGGAGGCTGAGGCAGGAGAATCACTTGAGCATGGGAGGCAGAGGTTGCAGTGAGCCAAGATCGTGCCACTGCACACCAGCCTAGGCAACAGAGCAAGACTCTGTCTCAAAAACAAAAAAAAAGAAAAGAAAATTGGAAGCTCTTAAGAATTTTTTATGATCTTCTGGGTATTTTAGAAAGATGCTCTGCAGCCGGGCGCGGTGGCTCAAGCCTGTAATCCTAGCACTTTGGGAGGCCGAGACGGGCGGATCACGAGGTCAGGAGATCGAGACCATCCTGGCTAACACGGTGAAACCCCGTCTCTACTAAAAAAATACAAAAAACTAGCCGGGCGAGGTGGCTGGCGCCTGTAGTCCCAGCTACTCGGGAGGCTGAGGCAGGAGAATAGCATAAACCCGGGAGGCGGAGCTTGCAGTGAGCTGAGATCCGGCCACTGCACTCCAGTCTGGGCGACAGAGCGAGACTCCGTCTCAAAAAAAAAAAAAAAAAAAAAAAAAAAAAAAAGAAAGATGCTCTGCAGCTGTGAGGAAGAGACTGGAGGAGGCCATAGGTAGAGAGGCTATTTGGAGACAATTATAGTGTAACTAATGAGAGAGGACACGAATCTGAACCAAGAGAAGCCCCACTGCATAGGCTGCAGCAGGCCACTGCTACTACAACACCAGGGCTTCAGTCTAGGTCCTAGTGTTGGCCACACAGAAACCCAGTCACTGGAGCAGTGAGTATTACCAGGGAAGAAGGCTTTAATTGGGGGCTACAGCCAAGGAATTGAGAGATCAGTCTGAAATCTATCTCCCTGATCAACTAAAATTAGGGGTTTATATAGCAAGGAAGAAATGAAACTACATGCAGGAAAACAAGAATTAGGGAGGGGTGAGGAAGAGGAGTTGGTCAACAGGAAGCAGGTGGTGGGTTAGGCAATCATGATAGGTGAGGTGTCTGGTATCTCACTGTCCTGATGCAGCGATCTGGTAAGTTTCAGCTTTCTGATACTATGGGAGGCATGATGGTTGGTTTCCTAGAATGGAACTCAGAGAAGACAAATGGAACTTGCTCAAGTTTTAAGACTAAGAGGGTTAATTCATATGTTTATTCAGAAGAAACTATAAACATTAGTTGTATGCGACAATTGGGCAGATTTCACCACCAGGGCAGGCGACAAGTGGGGGACAAAGCAGACGCTCAGGGTTCACAGTCAGAGCCAAGGGCAAGTCACGTCTGTCATGGAAAGGGGGCCAGTGTTCCCAAGATGCATTGCCAAGGCTGTGCAGAACCACGGGACCAGTGCAGGACCTGCAGGACCTTCAGTTCAGGACCACATGCTAACTGCTACAGGCTGCAGCTTCAGAAGCCAGCAGAGCACACAGAAAATAGGTGGATGAAGGAGAGAGAAGGCAGGGGACCCAGCAGGGGCCCGTGGCTCTTCCTGCTGTGGTGAAGACTCATAAGCCATACTACTCTCTCTTCTCCATAGATCTGTTCACCACGTTAGGAGAAGAAGCAGGAAGACAGGGAGATTATTGAGATAATTCAACCAAGAGAAACTGAACATAGCTAAATGAATTGTGTCAATGATCAGCATTACCATGCTTTAAACCAGATAGCACATTTCGATCATCCTCACCACCAACGACAACAACTAACCAAGTGAGTGGTGGCTTAAGAGAAGACCAGAGCAGCTATAGACAAAATGATAGGAAAACCTATTTCATCTGCACAACAAAGTTGGAGCACAAGTTAAATTATGCAACTCTCTTGGGGAAGCCAAGCCGGGAAGATCATTTGAGGAATTTGAGACCAGCTTGGACAACATTGTGAAACCACATCTCTACTAAAAATACAAAAATTAGCTGGGCATGGTGGTACGCACCTGTAATCCCAGCTGCACGGGAGGCTGAAGCAGGAGAATCACTTGAACTCGGGGGGCGGAGTTTGTGGTGAGCTGAGATTATACCACTGCGCTCCAGCCTGGGAGACAGAGCGAGACTCCATCTCGAGAAAAAAGAAAAAAAAAATTATGCAACTTTGATACAGAAGCACAGAAAAAGAAGTGTTGAAGATACAAACATTGGCTGATAATATCCAGCACTTTCCAGGGAAGACACCGAATCTTGGGCGCATCAGTAGTTCGTCATCAGAGAGGAATTCTCCCTTGTGAAGCATGGACTTTCCTTGGGCATGTACGTTTCCTAGCCAGCTCTTTGCAGCAACTCAGGCTCATAAAATTGCCCTTGTTTTTTGTTTTGTTTTGTTTTGTTTTGAGATGGAATCTCGGTCTGTCACACAGTGGCATGATCTCTGCTCACTGCAACCTCCGCCTCCCGGGTTCAAGGGATTCTCCTGCCTCAGCCACCCAAGTAGCTGGGATTACAGGCGCCCACCACCATGCCCAGGTAATTTTTGTATTTTTATTAGAGTCGGGGTTTCACCGTGTTGGCCAGGCTGGTCTGGAACTCCTGACCTCAGGTGATCCACCCTTCCTCAGCCTCCCAAAGTGCTGGGATTACAGGACTGAGCCACCATGCCTGGCAGGCCCTTGATTGTTAATTCTTCTAATTCATCATCACCAGTTCTTCCATACTAGGAAAGGGAGATTAGAACATTCCAGGCCCTGGAAGAGGATAATTTCTTTTAAATAAATAGATAGGCTTTTATCTTATATACCAGTCCTTAAAAGTGTAGCTGGGGTTAGTCTCTAAGCAGGATGAATCCCAGGGCACTGACAGTACTGAGTTTCTTGCCTGAAAGACTGAGGACCAGACCCTGGACTAAAAGGTGAATTTGCACTTGGCTAGTTTCTCCCGACAACACCGCTAACTTCCTGTCCTGTCCCTTCCATTAGTGTCATGTCACACTGCCAACTCCACCTTGGATGAACAAACAAACTCATGGAAGTAAAGCACAGTTTGGCCAGGTGCACATATTTCCTCCAAGCTCCTATTCTTGCCCTGTGATGCACTCCAGGTGTGTTGGCCAAGCTGTGGCCTCATGGACTCATCCCTAAATCACCTCCCATCACCTATTCCACTCTATTCTGACCTACTGTCAAAGTTCTGGCTGCTGATTTTTATATTCCTTCTATTTATTTTCCCACTGTTCCTGTTGGATTTGGCTTTGGTTTACTCAGAAAGCCCTGAGTGACGCCTTTTCTATTTCAGCCCATCTTCCTTTACGCCAGCCCTGAACAGAAGGGCTGTTCTCCTACCCGGCCCTCCCTGGCCTTGCAGACAGGACTCAGGACCAGAGAGCCATCCAGGGGACATTCACCACATCAGAAGAAGGTCAAATTGGCAACAGCCAAGCTAGATTCAGCATTAGATGTGGAGGTTCCAACAATCTCCAGAACCTTTGGCCAGGCTGTACCTCCGGGATCTGAGATCAGCACACTCTATAGAGAGACAGGGACACATTCAGCAGGACTGCTGATTCCCCAGGGAGGCTTTGAGAAAGTAGCGCTTCAGGAAGCAGCATCTGGGAGCTGATCGTGCTCCTACTTGGCAGCACAGAGCTGTCCCGTCCCTCCCACTGTTCCAGACGCAGTGATGATGGAGCAAACAGCACTGCACTGTGGCTGCAGCAGCTCGAGCTCACAGCCAAGTCACACAAACTGAACATGTTCCCTGCCCATTGCGTACTATTTGGGGGTAGACATTGGAGCCAGGCAGGCCTGAGTTTGAATACCAGTGTGACTCTTTGGCCCCAGTCCCCTTTTAGCCTCAATTTTCTCAGCTATTAAATGACAGTGGTTATACCTCCCTCACGGATTAAACCACATAAAAATGCACAGCATGCACATCACTTGATACAGCAGACACTGACCAATGTGAATTCTGATTCCTTTTCCGGAGAGTCTGATTCCAACCTGCGGCAGAATCTCCAGGATCCTAAAGTAGATGTGCTCCACGGAGACATCCTCTGTACTCAGCCGTCCTTCTGCCTGGCCCTTCAGGAGCAGGGCCATAACCTGAGTCAGATGGGGCTCTTCCTTCAGAGCATGATTGAATAGGCTTCATGGGAAGGAGTGGTGCTGAGGGTGAGGGACTCAAAACAATGTATACCACTTTGTTTTCAAACTTCAGTGAGCGTGGGAATCATTTAGAGAGTTTATTAAAAATAGAGGCCAGGGCCAGGTGCAGTGGTTCACGCCTGTAATTCCAGCACTTTGGGAGGCCAAGGCGGGCGGATCACTTGAGGTCAGGAGGTCGAGACCAGCCTGGGCAACATGGTAAAACCCCATCTCTACCAAAAATACAAAAATTAGCCTGGCATGGTGGCAGCTACTAGGGAGTCCGAAGCACGAGAATCTCTTGAATCTGGGAGGCAGAGGTTGTAGTGAGCCAATATCACACCACTGCATTCCAGCCTGGGTGACGGAGCAAGACTCCGTCTCAGAAAAAAAAAAAAAAAAAAGTAGAGGCCAGGTCACTCCTTAGACTTACTGCTATTAAATAAAATTTAGAGGAGGCCATTGGTTTGGACTGAGCTCTAGGCCTGACAGACCAAACCAAAATAGTCACTCATGCTGAAGCTCTACCCCACCGAGTTGAAAATAAGTTGTTTATCTGACCTTCCCAGAAATTGAGAATGAAATAATAGCCCAGTCCCCAAGCTATTTGAGCTGGTCGGTTTGAGCTGGTATGATAAGAAAATCTTCTCTACTTCAACCTTTACATGGAAAGGAAATTTGAAACCACCAATCCACTTTTCATTCTCTGTTTCTGCTTCTCTCCCCTCTTCTCTGTTTCTAAATCCAACCTCCTCTGCTCAGCTTATCGGAACACTCATCGTTCTTTATGGAATGAAGTATTGCTCAATTCTAGAATTGTAAATAAAAGCCAAGTAAGATCTTTAAACTGGCCAGGTATAGTGGCTCACACCTGCAGCCCCAGCACTTTGGGAGGCTGAAGCAGGAAGATCATTTGAGCCCAGGAGTTCAAGACCAGCCTGGGCAAAACAGTGAGACTCCAACTCTATAAACAACTATTTTTTTTTGTTTTCTTTTTTTGAGACAGGCTTTCCCTCTATTACTCAGGCTGGAGTGCAGTGGTGCAATCACAGCTCACAGTAGCCTGGATCTCCCAGGATCAAGTGAGCCTCCTGTCTCAGTCTCCAGAGTAGCCAGGACTATAGGCATGCACCACTATGTCTGGCTATTTTTTTTTTTTTTTTTTAGTAGAGACAAGAACTTATTGTGTTGCTCAGGCTGGTCTCAAACTCCTGAGTTTAAGCGATCCTCCCACCTTGGCCTCCCAAAGTACTGGGTTTACAAGCATAAGCCACCATGCCTGGCCTACAAAATTTTTTTAAAGAATTAGCTGAGGCGGGGCGTGGTGGCTCATGCCTGTAATCCCAGCACTTTGGGAGCCCGAGGTGGGCGGATCATGAGGTCAGGAGATCGAGACCATCTTGGCTAACACGGTGAAACCCCATCTCTACTAAAAATACAAAAAATTAGCCGGGCGTGGTGGTGGGCGCCTGTAGTCCCAGCTACTCGGGAGGCTGAGGCAGGAGAATGGCGTGAACCCAGGAGGCGGAGCTTGCAGTGAGCCGAGATCATGCCATTGCACTCCAGCCTGGGCGACAGAGCAAGACTCCATCTCAAAAAAAAAAAAAAAAAGAATTAGCTGAGTGTGGTGGCACAAATTTGTATCTCAACTACTTGGGAGGTTAAGGTAGAAGGATCGCTTGAGCCCAGGAGGTCAAGGCTACAGTGAGCTATGATGGTGTTACTGCACTCCAGCCTGAGCCACATAGCAAGACACTGTCTCTAATAAATATATAGTCTTGTCCCTTGGAATCTCCTGAGTTATAAGGGTTTTTTTAATATGCTAATGAGATGACTCAAGATGGGGGGGCCCTAGATAGCTTCAGGATGGGGGCTGGTTGCCAGAATAACCAACCAAGAGATTTGAGGATTAGAACTGTCAGGCCAACTTCCCTAGCGGGTTGGGGGAGGAGTGAGTTAAAGACTGAGTTTGATTATCAAAGACAAAGACTTGATTAATCTTGCCTATGTAATGAAACCTCCACAAAAACCCCTAACCAATGGGTTTGGTGAGTTTCTGGGTTGGTAAACATATTGATGTGCTGGAAAGGTGGGGCGCCAAGAGAGGGCACAGAAGCTCTGCGCCACCCCACCCCCATATCTTGCCCTATACATCTTTTTCATTTGGCTTTTCCTGAGTTTTAGCCTTTATAAGAAACCAGTGAGCACATGTAAGGTATTTTTCTGAGTTCTGTGAGTCATCCTAGTGAATTAACAAATCTGAAAGGAGGTCATGGAAATCCTCACATTTGTAGTGGTCTGGGCGGAAGTGTGGGTAGCCTGGGCACCCTATTTGCAGCTGGTATCTGAAGACAGGGGCAGTCTTGTGAGACTAAGCCCTTTAACTTGTGGGGTCTGACGCTAACTCCAGATAGAACATGTCAAAATTGAATTTGGGACACCCAATTGGTGTCGTGGAATTGGTTGGTGTGATTGGGTGTCAGAGCTGGTGTCAGAAAAAAACACTGCACAGGAACCTGTCACATTTGCCCTCTCCTGACTTCATCTGGCGCTTGTACAACCACACATCTTTATAGAATGTGGTTAAGCTCAGAAGAAACTGCCAATTCCACTACAATTCTCTGACCTAGATTCAGTGTTAGCCTTTTGAAGAGACGCAGAAGCGAGGCTTACATTTCTCTGTTCAAGCCTGCCCAAGGCAGGCCTGGATTTGCCTGCGGGCCTCTGATCTTCTTCTGACTACAGTCCACACTGCACCCAGTGGGCTGTTCCAACGGACCACGGAGCATAGGACCTCAGCTCTAGAACAGGGCAGAACACACTTGCTGGCCATCTGATGGACTCACTGCCTGCCCTGACTGTGGAGGGACCCTGTCTTGTAACCCTGGCCACATGGGGTCTGCCAGAGCCATTCTATCTGGCTAGATTTTTGCTCTAGTTCCTCTCGGCTTTTTATCAGTAGTTCAGTTTTTCCTAGGGCCCCAAAGTTGCTGAAATAAACTCGCTCAGCCATTTCCACTTGAATGTGCCCCAGGAGTCCAGGTAAAGGATCTGCTGAAAAGACTTCCCTCTTGCCCCTGAGGTCGCAGCCATGCTGCTGTCCCAGTGTGTGTGGTTAAATGCCATCTCCTCCCCTCCTTGCCTTCCCTTCTCTCTTTCCTTCTGGAGAGGCCACACAGTTTCATCAATCAATGCCACCTGTCTTAGTCCATTTGTGCTGCTGTAACAAAACTACCTGAGACTAGGTAATTTATCAACAACAGAAATTGTTTCTCACAGTTCTGGACGCCGGGAAGTCCAAAATGAAGGTACCGGAGGACTTGGTGCCTGGTTAGGGTCAGGTCTCTCCTTCTAAGGTGGTGCCTTGAAGTCTGTGTCCTCACGTAGTGGGAGGGAAGGAAGGGCAAAAGCGCCTAAACTGGTTTTCTCCAGCCACTTATAAGCCACTAATCCATTCATGAGGGCGGAACCTTCATGACATCATCACTTCCCAAAAGGTCTCACTTCTTAATACTACCACAGTGGGGATTTAGTTTCAACATGAATTTTAGAGGGGATACATTCAAATCACAGCACCACCCGTCTTGGTGTACCTACTGGTATACTTGAAACCATTCAAAAGGGCTTCATTCTCAGTCTTTTTTTTTTTTCCCCCCAAAAAATGTGGCGTTTCTTGACAGGAACTTCCTCTGCTAGGACCCCATTCAGAACAAAGTTAATCTGGTCAATGAGTGTCTCCCTGACCTGCAAGGAAGAATTTGGTAAGCTATGGCACAAAATCAAGGGACATGACTGAGGCTCAAAGAGCTGTAGAACTCCAAGTGGAATTTGCTGGCCAAGCTTCTATGTTGAGCAGAGGCTGAAGTCATCCACAGAGAGGCTTTCTTGGGACTACCGGGAAACACTGCAGAGCTCCCATTAGTTAGTGGAAGATCCTACCAGCTGCAAAGCCATCAGAAGAGGACTAGGTCCCAGATTACCATAGTGAGTGCAGCTGCCATACTACCCCTGGATCACCTATTGAGTGAATCAATCAGCCAGGGCCCTGATCATTACTAAACATCCTTTTTGGATATGCCAAAAAAGCAGAAAGAAATGGCCTGACTGCTCTTTAGTCGGCCATTTCTCAGGGTTACGTTTGTATGAGTAGCCTTGAGGGATGAGGTAACATCTCCCAGAAAAAAAGCAGGCTTGCTTGCCACTCTATAAAAGTGGTAGATTTCAGCTGCAGTGTGAGTCCACTATGTGTACAGTGTTTACCTGGTTCTCTCTGTGTTGTCTTCATGGGTCTTGGGGGACATGGGGAACTAGCCCCAAAATCATGAGTATGCTACTTGTTGTGCAGTGAGTAATAAAATCCTTTGTCTCACCCTGCCTGGCCTGTTTTGCAATTTTTAATATTATATAAATGATATATATGTATCCTTTTGTCACTGCTTTTTTTGCCCCCTCCCCCCCCTTAACATTGTAGTTATGAAATTCATGTCTGAGGATCTGTGGAGTCCTAGCGCAATCATTTTCCTGTTTTCTCATCTTCCACTGCATGGATATACCACAATTTGCTTATCTGCTTTTCAACTGAAGAACCTTGTTTGTCTCAGATGAAGGCATCTTCTGCCAGCATCCATGCAATAGTAATTTATTACCTTGCAAGTAGGATAAAATTCCAGAACCTGACATACCTTCCTCTGACTCCATTCCGGAGATAGGATACTGTAGGATAGCGTGGGGATGCTAGAGATCATTAGGTAAAAAAAGCAGGACTGAAAATAAGGCCAAACTAATAGGAGACAAAACCAATAGGATGAGAAAAACAAGTCTTACTGACAGTTTTAGTCTAGAGTCATCCATGCCTGGAGGCTGTTTTTAGGAGAGAAATCATCTTGTCTCTCTCTTAAACCAAATCCAAAACTGCTATTTTGGATTTCTGTCACATGCAGCCAGTCCTAATCCTAACTAATCAAAGAGTAACTTCTCCAAGTTCTGATTTGGCAAAAAAATCATGATTATATCTTGTTGGATATTTATCATTCAAGCTGACCACATACAATCCATTCAAAAGCAAGATATTATAAGAGTGAGACGTGCACATTAGTTGGGACCTCTTGAACAGGTGGTGTCAGATAGGAATTATGAAGACCACACTGGCCAGGTGCGGTGGCTCATGCCTGTAATCCCAACACACTGGGAGGCCGAGGAAGGAGTATTACTTGAGTCCAGGAGTTCAAGACCAGCCTAGGTAACATGGCGAAACCCTGTCTCTACAAAAAATATAAATATCAGTCAGGTGTGGCGGCACGCGCGTGTACTCCCAGCTACTTGGTGGGTTTATGTGGATCGCTTGAGCTCAGGAAGTTGAGGCTGCAGTGAGCAATGACTGAGCCACTGCACTCCAGCCTAGGTGACAGAGCAAGACACTGTCTCAAAAATAAATAAATAAATAGGAAGAACATACTATGCATGGCTCCTATAGTTAGCAGATATCAAAGGCACTGTTACTGGATCAAGCTGTCAAATTTTTGAAAGCGACTTCTCCACATTTATTTAAGAATTTTTTTTTTTTTTTTTTTTTTTGAGATGGAATCTTGCTCAGTCACCCAGGCTGGAGTGCAGTGGCACAATCTCTGCTCACTGCAACTACCGTCTCCTGGGTTCAAGTCTCAGCATCCTGAGTAGCTGGGATTACAGGCACCCACCATCATGCCCAGCTAATTTTTGTATTTTAGTAGAGACAGGGTTTCACCATGTTGGCCAGGGTGGTCTTGAACTCCTGACCTCAGGTGATCCACCCGCCTCGGCCTCCGAAAGTGCTAGGATTACATTCATACGCCACTGTGCCTGGCCGAGTAAGATAATTTTTTAAAGCTGCTTGAATGTTATTTTCTTCCATTAATTAGATTAATCCATGCTTTTAAATGTAAGATTCCCTATTACAGGGAATGGAGCCCAGATGAAGTTGGAGAGCAAATCCCTAATCTGCCTTGTCCCCAGAGTTCTTTCTAGTATGTCGGCAGCTTGTTTTTTGAGAAATAGCAGGGTAATTGGAAATATTGAGAAAGGTTCCAGTAAGGTTTTATCACTACTACATAAATCAGGAGACCAGGGCAGACACAGATAAAACAAGAATCAGTGTGAGGCTGTGGCAACGCCTGCTACTGAACCTCGGACAAAATGTCAGAAGCTCTTCTGTGAGATACAGGTATTTTGATAAGTCAAAATATTATAAATGCTTGATTTCTCAACCATAATTCCCTGTGTAGTTATTTCTGATTTCCAACTTCTAACATGTTCACAATTCTCTAATGAGATTAGCACCATCACTCTATTTTGGATTCATGTTGTTTTTGCCAGCTCGGCATTCATTCTCACCTTGGGAACAGCATCCAGATTTTCCCTTGGGGAACCACTCATCCCTACTCCCAATCCATATTGTTGAATGAGGCTGATGCTACCTTACCAAGCACCAGGTAATTGGTTCACAAGGGCACATGATTCAAGCCTGCCCAGTGAGATTCAATACTGAGAGTTTTGTGAATATACTGGGAATGAGAAACTTGTTTTATACTTAGATTGCAACTGTAGGATAACCTGGTGATGGTGCTAATTTCACACGTCGACCTCCTGAGTAGCTGGGATTACAGGTGCCCACCACCACACCCAGCTAATTTTTTTTCTTTTTTTTTTTTTGAGACGGAGTTTCACTCTTGTTGCTCAGGCTAGAGTGCAATGGCGAGATCTCTGCTCGCCGCAACCTCTGCCTCCTGGGTGCAAGCGATTCTCCTGCCTCAGCCTCCTGAGTAGCTGGGATTACAGGCATGTGCCACCACACCCAGCTAATTTTTTTGTATTTTTAGTTGAGACAGGGTTTCACCATGTTGGCAAGGCTGGTTGCCAACCCCTGACCTCAAGTTATCCGCCTGCTTCAGTCTCCCAAAGTGCTGGGATTATGAGCGTGAGGCACCCCGCCTGGCCTGTGTTGCAATTTTTAACATTATATAAATGATATATATGCATCCTTTTGTCACTGCTATTTTTGTCCCCCCAACTTAACATTGTAGTTATGAAATTCAGGTCTGAGGATCTGTGGAGTCCTAGTGCAATCATTTTCCTATTTTCTCATCTTCCATTGCATGGATATGCCACAATTTGCTTATCTGCTTTTCACCTGAAGAACCTGAAGTTGTTTCCACATTTTTATTCTTATACATAATATGGCTATAAATATTCTTACATGCATACGCAAAATATCATCCAGAGTATATTACAAGGAATGAGGTGTTGCTGGTTTATGTGCAATTTGACTTAATTAGATATCAACAATTTGTCCTCCAGAGTGGTTTTACCAACTGAGACATCCACCAGCTGTGTATAAGAGATGCTTCACATTCTCTCCAGCATTCAGTCATTCACTCAACACATATTTATTAGTGATCTACTAGTTTGTTCTACTTACTGGTATGCAGTAGTGACAGTTCCCACTCTCCTGTAGCTTCCATTCTCTTGGCACTAGATATCCAATAACAAATAAATGAATGAATATATAATACATCCGGAAGTGATAAGTGCCTTCTTTTTTCACTGCAACCTCTGCCTCCCGGGTTCAAGTGATTCTCCCGAGTAGCTGGGATTACAGGCGCGCACCACTATGCATGACTAATTTTTTTTTTTTTGAGAGGCAGTCTCTGTCACCAGGCTAGAGTGCAGTGATCCCGACTCACTGCAATCTCCGACTCCCCGGTTCAAGTGATTCTCCTGCCTCAGCTACCTGAGTAGCTAGGATTATAGGCATGCGCCACCACGTCCATCTAATTTTTATATTTTTAGTACAGCTGGGGTTTCACCATGTTGGCCAGGATGATCTCGATCTCCTGACCTTGTGATCTGCCTGCCTCGGCCTACCAAAGTGCTGGGATTACAGGCATGAGCCACAGCGCCCGGCCCTAATTTTTGTATTTTCAGTAGAGACAGGGTTTCACCATGTTGGCCAGGCTGGTCTTGAACTCCTGACAAGTGATCCACCTTCTTCCGCCTCCCAAAGTACTGGGATTACAGGCATGAGCCACTGCATCTGGCTGAGTGTCTTGTTTTGAGGCTCTGTGGGTACAAAGGACTAGCCCTTCTTCCTGGAGACTTCTTTATTTACGGTAAGTGAATGCAATGCCCTCATGAGCCCAACATGACCTAATTCAAGAGAACAACTTTTAAAACTTGTAATTACCATAAAATTAGAAGATGAACATTTTACATTGCTATAATGTGTTAAAATATACAGTATTTTGGAATCCATGTTCTCAGATGACCTATATAACACCAGGCAGTATATGAGGAAGTGGTGAAGTGTTCCCATCTTTGCAGTCACGCTGCCCAGAATTAAATCTTGGTTTCCTGACTTACCAACCTGGTGACCTTGAACTCTGTGAACTTAACCTGTCTAAGTCTCAGTTTCTGTACCAGATAATAGTGCCTGACTCATAAGGGTGCTTATCACAGTGCACACTAAGTTTTTAGCATGGTGTCCAGTACATTTTACTACCAGTCAATTAATAATAATTGAATAGGCCAACCATGTGACATTATTCCTCTTTTACAGATGAGGAAACTGAGGTTTTCAGTGGCTGCACAAATTGTCCAGCCAGGAAATACTGGTGCCTGTTTAACCCAGGTCTTCTGATACCAGAGCCAATTTTCTACTACAACATTGCTTGTATATATAAATGTATCAGGATTCATCCAATAATTATTTATTGAACATCTACTATATGATAGTTACTTGGTGCTTGGTGCTAGGAAATTCTAAAATAATCCTAACAGGGCTAGTCATCTTTGAGCAACCCTGAAAGCACACATATCCTGAGGCAGGTCCCGGCATTCTGTTTCATCCAGCATTGGCTAGTCATGAAGTGTGAAGATTTTATTGACACTTTTTGTTGTTGTTGTTGTTTTTAGATGGAGTCTCGCTCTGTTGCCCAGGCTAGAGTGCAGTGGCGCGATCTCGGCTCACTGCAGGCTCCACCTCCCGTGTCCACGCCATTCTCCTGCCTCAGCCTCCCGTGTAGCTGGGGCTACAGGTGCCTGCCACCATGCCTGGCTAATTTTTTGTATTTTTAGTAGAGACAGGGTTTCACCATGTTAGCCAGGATGGTCTCGATCTCCTGACCTCGTAATCTGCCCGCCTTGGCTTCCCAAAATGTTGGGATTACAGGTGTGAGCCACCGTGCCTGGCCTTATTGACACTTTTATAGGGGATGGAGATGAGGATTGTATCACATTTGACTGAAAGCTCCTTGAGGGCAAAGACCAACTTTTACTTATCAGTGTATAACCACTACTTAGCACAGTGTCTAGCACATACTCATTGAGTATTTGATGAATGAGCAACATGCCATGCAGTCAAATTTAATCCATTTTCTTAAATAACTTCTCACATGCAACACACCATGCAGTCAAATTTAAAGCATCTTCCTAAATAACTTCTCACATGCCCCCCATAATGCCTTCCCCAGCGGCTGCTCCAAAATCTTTGATGAAATTGAGTTGAATTAAACTGTGAAGGCTTGGTGCAGTGGCTCACGGCTGTAATCCTAGCACTTTGGGAGGCCAAGGCAGGCAGATCACTTGAGATCAGGAATTTGAGACCAGCCTGGCCAACATGGCAAAACCCGTCTCTACTAAAGATACAAAAATTAGCCAGGCATGGTGGTGCACACCTGTAGTCCCAGCTACACGGGAGACTGAGGCAGGAGAATAGCTTGAACCCGGGAGGCAGAGGTTACAGTGAGCCCAGATTATGCCACTGCACTTCAGCCTGGGTGACAGAGAAAGACTCTGTCTCAAACAATAAAAAATAAAAATTAAAAATTAAAAAATTAAACTGTGAATAATTCTACCTTTTTTAAACTTGATAAGATTCTCTCAGAGATTCCTGGCTTCCAGTGCAGGTAGTTTTTTTATTTGTTTTTTGTTTTTGTTTTTTTTTGAGACAGGGTCTCACTCTGTTGCCCAGACTGGAGTCCAGTGGTGCAATCTTGGCTCACCACAACCTCCGCCTCCCAGGCTCAAGCGACTCTCCTGCCTCAGCCTCCTGAGTAGCTGGGATTACAGACATGTGCCACCATGCCCGGCTCATTTTTGAATTTTTAGTAGATACAGGGTTTCACCATGTTGGCCAGGCTGGTCTCGAACTCCTGACCTCAAATCATTCACCCGCCTCAGCCTCCCAAAGTGCTGGGATTATAGGCATGAGCCACCACGCCAGGCATGTACAGGTAGTTTTTATCTGAAATCAAGTAGAGTGAGTTTGGTTTGCAAAAATACATAAGTTGGGCTGGGTGTGGTGGCTTGTGCCTGTAATCTCAGCATTTTGGGAGGCTAAGGCAGGAGGAAGGCTTGAGGTCAGGAGTTTGTAACTAGCCTGGGCAACAGAGCAAGAACCTATCTCTAAAAAAAAGTTAAAAATTAGCCAGATGTGGTGGCACATACCCATGGTCCCAAGTACTTGGGAGACTGAGGCAGGAGGATTACTTAAGCCCAGGAGGTTGAGGATGCAGTGAGCCATGTTTGTGCCACTGCATGCCAGCCTGGGTTACAGAGCAAGACCCTGTCTCAAAAAATAAATTAATTAAAATAAATTAAAAAGGGGGCCAGGTGCAGGGGCTCATGTTTGTAATCCCAGCACTTTGGGAGGCCAAGGCAGGCAGATCACAAGGTCAGGAGTTCGAGACCAACCTGACCAACAGGGTGAAATCTGTCTCTACTAAAAATACAAAAAATCAGCCAGGCATGGTGGCTTGCGCCTGTAATCCCAGTTACTCAGGAGGCTGAGGCAGGAGAATTGCTTGAACCCAGGAGGTAGAGGTTGCGGTGAGTGGAGATCGCAGCATTGCACTCCAGTCTAGGCAACAGAGCAAGATTCCGTCTCCAAAAAAATAATTCATTAATTAAAAATATGTAAGTCTGGCCAGGCATGGTGGCTCACGCCTGTAATCCCAGCACTTTGGGAGGCCAAAGTGGGTGGATCACCTGAGGTCAGGAGCTCGAGACCAGCCTGGCCAACATGGTAAAACCCCATCTCTATTAAAAATATAAAAATCAGCTGGGCCTGGTGGCACGTGCTTGTAGTCGCAGCTACTTGAGTGGCTGAGGCAGGAGAATCACTTGAACCTGGCAGGTGGAGGTTGCAGTGAACCAAGATCACACCACTGCACTCCAGCCAGGGCAACAGAGTGAGACTCTGTCTCAAAAAAATATATATCTATATGTATGTAAGTCAAAATATTAAGTCAGAGAGCCAATAGTTGAGTAAGCAACAACAAAAATGTACTCATGGAAAGATAAGGAATCATCTAAGATAGTAGCTACTGAGTGCCCTTTAAGGGAGAACTGATGATAAACAATGTTGGAGTTCAGAGAAATGACAAAGAGAACAGGAGTGTGGTAATGGACCAATGTGACTGGAGAGAATCTTTTTTCCAGGTCTTTTTATAGACAAACTGTGACTCAGTTTGGTTATTATAACTCAGGGAATTTTCTCTGTGTAGCAGCTTGTCAATAGCTTAGAACTTCATATTGTTTTTATTTTTATTTTATTTTTTGAGACAGGGTCTTGCTCTGTCACCTCAGCTGGAGTGCAGTGGTGTGATCACAGTTCACCACAGCTTCAACCTCCAAGGCTCAAGCAGTTCTCCAGCCTCAGCCTTCCAAGTAGTTGGGACCAGAGGAACCTACTACCACACCCAGCTAATTTTTTTTTGAGACAGAGTTTCGCCCTTGGTGCCCAGGCTGGACTGCAGTGGCATGATCTTGGCTCACTGCAACCTCTGCCTTCTGGTTTCACGCTATTCTCCTGCCTCAGCCTCCCGAGTAGCTGGGATTACAGGTGCCTGCCACCATGCCTGGCTAATTTTTGTATTTTTAGTAGACACAGGGTTTTACCATGTTGGTCAGGCTGGTCTCGAACTCCTGACCTCATGATTCGCCCACATCGGCCTCCCAAAGTGCTGGACCTAACAGTCATGAGCCACCGTGCCCAGCCTAACTATTTTTTTTTAACTTTTAGCAGAGATGAGGTCTCGCTATGTTGCCCACTCCTGTGCTCAAGCGATTCTCCTGCCTTGGCCTCCCAAAGTACTGGGATTACAGATGTAAGGCCACTGTGCCCGGCCCAGAATGTTTTTACGAAAGCAGGGTCTGACCCACACCCTGCCATTTCTATGTTGAATGAGGAGGTGGTGGCAGCGTCCAAGGGTTCAGATTTCCTCATGCCTGGCTCCCCAGGCACTCAGTTTTGGGGACTGACCTCTATCTGATAAGAGACAGACCTTGGCTGGACACAATGGCTCAAGCCTGTAATCCCAACACTTTGGGAGGCTGAGGCAGGTGGATCACCTGAGATCAGGAGTTTGAGACCAGCCTGACCAATATAGTGAAACCCCATCTCTACTAAAAATACAAAAATTAGCAGGGCATGGTGGTGGGCACCTGTAGTCCCAGCTACTTGGGAGGCTGAGACAGGAGAATTGCTTGAACCCAGGAGGTGGAGGTTGCAGTGGGAGCTGAGATCATGCCACTGCACTCCAGCCTGGGCAACAGTGAGACTCCCTCTCAAAAAACAAACAAACAAACAAAACAACACAGAAAAAACCCAGAACTTATTCTTCACCAGGCCACCCTGACACCTCCCTTTCTAGTTAGAGGAAATACTATCTACTTTAAGTAAGTCTCCTTTTACATAAATGCCATAATCCCTTCTCCCTTTACCTTATAATCTCATCCTCAGGCCCTTACCCCCAAAATAAAAATAAATACCTCCTGAAATTTGACAGTGCTTCATTTTCCAGATTACTACCTTACCTCTGACTTCCGTGCAGATGGAGAATTTCCCCTAGATTTAGGCTTTTTTTTTTTTTTAAGTGCACAGATATTCCTTTAGAGTTTCACTGTGGGATGAAAATGGGATATTAGGGTGAGGAAAAATCAAGGTTTGTGCCTGACAGTTGATTCAAGCACAAGGTAATCCTATTTGCGACAATATATGTTAGTTAAACCCTTCAAAGGAAAATGAAATCGAGAAAGGTACTCCTTACAATTTTTTTTTTTTTGGAAATGGAGCCTCTCTCTATCACCCAGGCTGGCGTGCAGTGGCACAATGTCAGCTCACTGCAACCTCCGCCTCCCGGGTTCAGGCAACTCTCCTGTCTCAGCCTCTCGAGTAGCTGAGACTACAGGCACCTGCCACCACACCTGGCTAGTTTTTGTATTTTTAGTAGAGACAGGGTTTCACCATATTGGTCAAGCTGGTCTCAAACTCCTGACCTCAGGTGATCCACCCACCTCTGCCTCCCAAAGTGCTAGAATTACAGGTGTGAGCCACCGCGCCCAGGCCTCTTTACATTTTAGGGAGACATCATGGTACGTTCATTTTCTACCAAATGGAGTAACAAGACCTTTCCTAGAGACATTTAGCATTGGGCACGCAAATGCATTTCTTTCTTTCTGTAACAGCATGTGCTTGGCAGAACACTGAGAACTGGAGGTTGAGAAAAAAGAAAAAAGTGGTCTTCCTGCTCAGAGAAGAGATTCTAAGACATCCTTGCTAACACAGCATTGCCAAAGGGCTTATGTGTGAATCAACCACAAAGTTAAGTGGCTGATGAAACTCAGAGTTTATGAGAACTTCTGATGAAGCAGCACATAGGAGTGCCTGTTGGTTATTGTATGAGTGTGATGCAGTCTATAATTTGACTTGTTTGGGTCTTTTTATTATTATATGTTGAGCTCCACTGAAGCCTGTTGCAAGTCTTTTTTATTTTTCGATTGCTATCAAAATTCTTCCGCTTCATGATGGAGAATTGAGGCTCTATGGCAAGAATGCTAAATATTCCTTAAATTACAGACAGAAGAGGCTGAGAGATAGTTATTATGTTTCATTAGCATCTGATTCCAGGCACATAATCCCAATTCTCCTAATTTCCTAATCAAAGATGCATTTCATTTCTGCACTCACCACAGTCTAGTTGGATACCCTCTGAAGTACCCAGGAGCCAAGCCAAGAGCAGTATCAAGAAAAGATAGATGATTATGCAGATGGCTTGAGTAAAATTTGTCTTTAGGCTCCCAGTACCCTCCCACTTCCTAGGCTCAGTACTCCTCTAGAGTTGCCAGACTTAGCAAGGAAATACATAGGTGCCTGTATGTTATCTCATTAAGGCCCTTAATAGCTTTATTTTAATTCTTCTGCCATCAGAGCCTACTTTTTTGGGGAAAAAAAATTTCAGATTAGTCATCAAGCCTTAAAGCAATATTTCTCTAAATATGGTCCTAGATAATCTGCAGAAGAATAACTTGGGGAATATGAAAAACGCAGATTCCTGAGTTTCACCCTAGACTTTCAGAATTAGAAATTCCAGAGGTGGGCCTGGGAATATGCATTTTAAATGTCCTCAGCTAATTCTGAGACACGATCAAGCAAGACAATTATTTAATGACCTTAGTGTCTTTCCTCTCCAATTGTACATACCTGAAGACTCCATCCTACTTGCAGAAAAGGAGATAACAAAGGTTCAGTACCTGGCATTTACAAGGACCTCAATAAATACTTGTTCCCTGAATCCCTTCTTAAAGGAACTGTGGAATTCAGGAGCCAGAAAACACCCGAGGTCCCTTCCCAGTCCCCTGAAGTAAAGAGAGTCTGAGGCTGTCTCTAATCACCTCCGCACACGGAGGGGAAGGCCTAATTCATCTACCTGACCCTGTCTGGGCCAAGCTCCTCGAGGCTGGCACAGCTTTGACAGTCAGGAAAGCCTTCTGGGTAGTGGCTCCAACAGAACGAAGTCCAGGACTTCATCTGTGGGACAAAAAGAATGGATCTTCAGTAAGTCTGTGTGCAGAGAAGACCAAAATGATTTACCTCATTTCTAAACTATGAGTGTACTTTTTTTTTTTTTAAGACGGAGTCTCGCTCTGTTGCCCAGGCTGGAGTGCAGTGGCGCAATCTCGGCTCACTGCAAGCTCTGCCTCCCAGGTTCATGCCATTCTCCTGCCTCAGCCTCCTGAGTAGCTGGGACTACAGGCATGTGCCACCACACCCGGCTTTTTTTTTTTTTTTTTTTTGTATTTTTAGTAGAGACGGGATTTCACCGTGTTAGTCAGGATGGTCTCGATTCTCCTGACATCATGATCCCCCTGCCTTGGCCTCCCAAAGTGCTGGGATTACAGGCGTGAGCCACCGCGCCCGGCCAACTACTACTGTACTTCTTGCCCCTTGTATCAGAGTTAAAATAGAATTTTCTTCCAAGATCGGTCTCACTGGAAGTCTGCTATCTATATTTTCCCGCTTTTCGTCTGATAGCCACCGACATTAATGACCAGCTCATTACATGTTGAGGTGTGGGGAGATGGAGGTAGAACACTGTCAACCCAGGATTCGAGTTTAGAAAGACTACAGGCCCCAAAATGCAATTTCACCTCCCAAAAACTACAATTCCCAACATGCAATGCAACCAGGGCACGCCAAGGAAAAGAACTGCAAGCGTGGCTGCAAAGTTTGCCCCTCTTGTTACCCTCAGGCAAAGGAATGATTTAGAAAGGCCCCAGGGGCTATTTTTTGCAGGAACGGTCACTCCCTAAATCCAGGCAAGGAAAGGGAGGAGTCTGAGCCGAGTCACGCCCCTGCCCCTGTAAACTTGTGTCGCCTCTAGCTTAGCGAGCACTGGAGTTTGAAGAGCGGGCAGTAGTTGCACACGCCGAACTTTCCCTATGGCTTCGGTGACCAGAGCCGCGTTTGGAGAGCTGCCCTCGGGAGGAGGGACAGTGGAAAAGTTCCAGCTGCAGTCAGACCTCCTGAGAGTGGACATCATCTCCTGGGGCTGCACGATCACAGCCCTAGAGGTCAAAGACAGGCAGGGGAGAGCCTCAGACGTGGTGCTTGGCTTCGCGGAGTTGGAAGGTGGGTTGAACTCGGCAGAGGGCTGCGAGCAGGCCCCAGACCCACGCTACACACCTCCCGGATCTATCGGGCCACTTGCAATGAGAGGGACCAAGGGGGAAAGTCGCCTAGCTTGGGACCGTCTGACTTGCAAGTGCGTGCATCAGGCTAACAGAGGGCTGTGTGGCCATCCGGCGTTTGGGAAAAACTGTAATAAATAAGCTATGGGAGTTGGCCTCTGGTTATCCGTTCAGGCTTTGCCCCAATTAACGTAAAAGGTCAGCTGATGGTAAGATACACTTCAGCGATCCTGGAGCGATCTTTGAACTGCCTGATCTTTGAACTGCCTGATCCCTTGAGGGCTGGAGAGGAAAGAGCAGGCAAGAGGGGGTGTGGCTCCCAGTGCTTCCCTTCTGAAGAAGGAAATTCAAATACTTGCCTCTTCTACTTCCTTCTTCCTTGATCAGATTCTCTTTGAGGCCTGGTTGTCTCAGAAATGCTCCAGTAAGCTCAGTGGTTGCCTAGTACACCAGCTACCCAATAACCATTTAGGGAACAAAATAGACAAGACCAACTCAGTGTCTAGAGATCAGGTCTCCTACCAATTAGGATTGACTTTTATCCCAGAATCCATGGGCAATTAGGATCAGGCATTAATTCATACATTTGAAAACTCTATTAATCCATTGACCCTCATTCAACAGGACAGACAAGGTCCCCACTCTTGTGGTTTGGCTGGGGAGATAGACTTTGACTCAATAATTGCATAAAGAAAGAATGACAATTGCAGCTTTAACTCAGTAATTGCATAAAGAATGACAATTGCAGCTTGATTGCAGCAAAGGAAAATGTACATCATGCTCTCTTAGCACCGTGGTGTAACTAGACAGAAAATGAGGTGTGAAATAAAGCTGGCAAAGAGAAACTGAGAGTTAATACTCTCTGCTTAGTGGTTGGGGCATAGACAAATTCTGCTGGAGAGGAGGTTTGAGGTTTTCCTTTTGGTGTGTCATTCTGTCTGGTTCTTCAGATATGTAACATGGCTCATGGTTACATGTTGGCCAGACAAGCCTGGCCAACATGGTGAAACCCTGTCTCTACTAAAAATACAAAAAAATTAGCTGAGCATGGTGGCACGTGCCTGTAATCCCAGCTAGTCAGGAGGCTGAGGCAGGAGAATCACTTGAACCCGGTAGGCGGAGGTTGCAGTGAGCCAAGATTGTGCCACTGCACTCCAGCGTGGGTGACAGAGTGAAACTCTTATCTTAAAAAACAGAGAGCAAATTTCAGATTCCTAAGGTAAAAAAACAAAACCCAGCTTTCTGTTGAACACCACTATGCCCGGCTAATGTTTTTGTAATTTTAGTAGAGATGGGGTTTTGCCATGTTGGCCAGGCTGCTGGCAGGCACCTGTAATCCCAGCTACTTGGGAGGCTGAGGCAGGAGAATCGCTTCCGGGAGACGGAAGTTGCAGTGAACCGAGACTGCGCCACTGCACTCCAGCCTGGGCGACAGAGTGAGACTCCATCTCAAAAAGATAAAAATATACTCTAACCTTTCCCTCTGCCTTTCTGTGTAACAGCTGACCATAAAGAAAGTAAGACCCTCATTTCAGAGGAGTCCTGCCCCATACCTGGGAGGAAGGAATGCTGCATGGGGAGGCCAAGAAAAATCTGAACACAGGCCTTGCCAAGTTTCCGCACTCCCTCTATTAGCAACAGATCCTACCTTTTTTGTCCAATCA
This sequence comes from Papio anubis, assembly GCF_008728515.1. Taxonomy (NCBI): domain Eukaryota; kingdom Metazoa; phylum Chordata; class Mammalia; order Primates; family Cercopithecidae; genus Papio; species Papio anubis. The sequence continues at coordinate 38,818,934 of NC_044989.1, forward strand.
TATTTCTACATGGCTGTCCATGCTTCACTGGACCTAAGCATAAAAATGGATTGTTTTCCCTGTATCTGTGGGTCTTCATTCTGAAAGCTCCTTTGTCACATAAAACTATAATCAAATACATTTGTTTGGCTTTTTTATTTATTTTTTAGAGGGGGGAATCTCACTCTGTCACCCAGGCTGGAGTGCAGTAGTGCAATTATAGCTCACTTGCAGCCTTGAACTACTGGCCTCAAGCAATCCTCCCACTTCAGCCTCCCAAAGTGCTGGGATTACAGACATGAGCCACTGTGCCCAGCTGTTTTGCTTTTCTCTTGTTAACCAGTGTTTGTTGTAGAGGTGTGGGCTGTGACTCTTGCAGGGGAGATATACAGCACTCTGTTACTATTTTGATGGTGTGATACTATATTTCGAGTGCATTAAAACCTATGTTAACAATAAACTGGTAACAGTAGTTGTTAAGAAAGGATCCTGGGTACCCAGGGTGCAGGGGGTGGGAAGGAGACTTAATTTTCACTGTATATTCTTTTAAAATGTCAGAGTATATAAACATATATAAACAAACAGAGGTAAATAATTAAAAGTAATAAGACTTGACAGAGGCCGGCATGGTGGCTCATGCCTGTAATCCTGGGAGTCCAAAGTGGGAGGATCGCTTGAGGCCAGGAATTTGAGACCAGCCTGAGCAACACAGTGAGACCCTGTCTCTAAAATAAATAAAAATAAATAAATATAAATTTAAAAATTTTTTTTAAAGATTTGACAGAATAAGGGGCTATCTTGACATTACCATATCTCAAAAATGGTTTTGAGCCATGCGGAAGATCTGAGCGTGAATAATTCCATGAGACGTGGTCCTTTTGTAACTGCAGAGTTAGAGATGAACAATCTCCAGTTTCCCAGACAGGTTATATAAACTGTTTGGATGACAGCCATAACCAGAGGTCAGAATGGTTCAGTTTCTCCCTGGGAAAATGAGATTTTTTTTTCTTTCATGGAATTCTAAAGAAGAAAATTATATAAATTTTTAGTTATAGTAAGGGAGGAAACCACCCCTCATATTGTCTTATGCCCAGTTTCTACCTCCAAAGAAAGAAGTAGTGAAAACTAAAAGGCAGAAATGAAATCCACAAGCAGCCAGCCTGGCATTGCGCCCTGGACCTGGTAGTTAAAGATCGACCCCTGACCTAACCGGTTATGTTATCTATAGATTCCAGACATTGTATGGAAAAGTACGGTGAAAATCCCTGTCCTGTTGTGTTCCGTTCTGATTACCAGTGCATGGAGCCCCCAGTCAGGTACCCCCAGCTTGCTCAATTGATCACGACCCTCTCATGTAGACCCCCTTAGAGTTGTAAGCCCTTAAAAGGGACAGGAATTGCTCATTCGGGGAGCTCAGCTTTTGAGACGCAAGTCTGCTGAATAAAGCTCCTTCCTTCTTTAACTTGGTGTCTGAGGAATTTTGTCCTGCTACAACAGCCTAGAAAAATCAGTAATGCCTCCTATGAGTTTTTCTACCTTTTTTTGTGTTGAAAAATGTTTTTTGCCGGGCACAGTGCCTCACGCCTGTAATCCCAGCACTTTGGGTGGGCAGATCACAAGATCAAGAGATGGAGACCATCCTGGCCAACGTGGTGAAACCCGTCTGTACTAAAAATATAAAAATTAGCTGGGCATGGTAGCGAATGCCTGTAATCCCAACTATTCGGGAGGCTGAGGCAGGAGAATCGCTTAAACCTGGGAAGCGGAGTTTGCAGTGAGCCGAGATTGTGCCGCTGCACTTTAGCCTGGTGACAGAGCAAGACTTCGTCTCAAAAGAAAAAAAAAAAGAAAAGAAAAAAACTTTTTTTTAAGTGCAGTGGCGGGATCTCGGCTCACTGCAGCCTCCACCTCCTGGGTTCAAGCGATTGTCATGCATTAGCCTCCCAAGTAGCTGGAATTACAGGTGGGCACCACTACACCTGGCTAATTTTTGTATTTTTAGTAGAGACGGGGTTTCACCATAGTGGTCAGGGCTGGTCTCAAAATCCTGACCTCTAGTGATCCGTCCACCTTAGTCTCCTAAAGTGCTGGGATTACAGGCGTGAACCACTACGCCCAGCCTAAAAGTGTTTTTCATTGGCATGTCCCACCTACAGTCATTATGATTTCTTTCAAAGCCTGTGCTGAGAATATTTGCTTATAAGCCGCAGGTATAAACAACCTACGCATACAATCATCGAAACGCCTTCCTTTTCATGTTTCCCCCAGTTACCACCAAAGATCTGGCTATTAACTGCCATGAGAGGCATTAAGGAAAAAATAGAAAAAGTAAATTTAGTGCCTTTAGAAAACCTGGGTTCAGAAGAGGGGATCAGGGAAATAAAGGATCAAGTTAGAGGCTGTAGTTTAATGTCACACACGACCAGGAGTACCCTGGTGGGAGCATTGAGAATTCCTGGTTTAAAGTTATGCTTCCTTCCTTAAAGCCGTGTGACCCCGGGCAATTTATTTAAATGCTCCAGACCTATTTCCTCACGTGAAACAAATGGATTGTGATGATTTAATGAGCTATGGGCTGTGATATGTGTCTCACCATATCTGACCACATATTTGATATGTCTCTGACCAGAGTGAGCAATTAATAATTGTTATCCCCTTTCTTTCCTTTGCCCCCAAATACCATCTATCACTCTACTAGAACTTTTTATTTCACTTAATTAACACTGCAAAAAATGGCATGGAGATTCATCTAGGACAGCAAGAAGCCACTAAAAAGTATATAAATTATCTGAGATTACTAAAGTGCTTATTAATTAAAGTTAATTGTTTTCTTCATATAACCAAAGGATAAGTCATTCTGTGAATGGAGGTTTTGATTGAGAGTGGTGAGTAATTTTATTTCAGACTTTAGTGCATGCTGGCTAATTTTGGTCTGTCCGAGGTGGGTGTCATAGTTGTGGTCCTTGGGATGTTAGAGGAATGGAAAGGGCCATATCCCATGATTAAGCGTTTATTAATTTATTCTCACCAGTGCCTTGCCCAGGAAAAGGGGCGAGCATTTCCTCTACTCTAAGCTCAGCAATTGTCTTGGTTAAATCAACATTCATGGCTTGACCCAGGAACTTGGAACATTTTCATGGAAAACAGTATTTTCTGCATTTCAAAACAGATTTTTAGCCATGCCTTATTCGGGATTTGGGGATTGTCACTTTTTGTAATTCTGATTTGATGTGAAAGCTTAGTAACTGTATTAGTCAATTTTCACACTGCTCTAAAAGAACTGCCTGAGACTGGGTAATTTATAAAGAAAATAGGTTTAATTGACTCACAGTTCCTCATGGATAAGGAGACCTCAGGAAACTTACAATCATGGCAGAAGGCGAGGAGGAAGCTAGACAGATCTTCCGTGGCAGTGGGAGAGAGACGGAAAGCAGGGGAAATTGCCATTTTTAAACCATCAGATCTCGTGAGAACTCACTGACTATCACGAGAACAGCATGGGGGAACCGCCCCCATGATCCAATTACCTCCGCCAGGTGGGATTACAATTTGAGATGAGATTTGGGTGGGGGCACAAAGCCAAACCATATGAGTAACATTTGAAGGTAATATAAAATTTGTTCTAAAGGGTTTTTCAGAGACAGGATTTCTGCTGTGCTTAGAGTCTAATTCTTAAAAACTATTCCTCCAGGGGCAGAGTGGCTCTCACCTGTAATCCCAGCACTTTTAGAGGCCTCGGTGGGAGGATCACTTGAGCTCAGGAGTTCAAGACCAGCCTGGGCAACACGGGAACACTCTATCTCTAGAAAAAAATACAAAAAGTATATAGGTGTGGTGGTGCATGCCTGTAGTCCCAGCTATTTGGGAGGCTGAGGTGGGAGGATCACCTGAGCCCGGAGGTCAAGGCTGCAATGAGCCGTGATGGCACCACTGCACTCCAGCCTAGGTGACAGAGAAAGACCCTGTCTCAAAAAAACAAAAACAAAAAAACCCTGATAATTATGGGGGAAATAACAAACAACAAAAAAACCCCAACTATTCCTCCAAACCAAGGAACTGGCCTGGCGAGTGCTGCTTATTTCTTTCACACGCATCCCTGTGAAGAGACCACCAAACAGGCTTTGTGTGAGCAGTAAAGCTTTTTAATCACCTGGGTGCAGGCAGCCTGAGTCCGAAAAGGGAGTCAGCGAAGGGAGATGGGGTGAGACCGTTTTATAGGATTTGGGTAGGTAAAGGAAAATTACAGGCAAAGGGGGTTGTCCTCTAGTGGGCAGGGGTGGGGGTCACAAGGTGCTCAGTGGGGGAGCTTTTTGAGCCAGGAGAAGGAATTTCACAAGGTACTGTCATCAGTTAAGGCAAGGGACTGGGCCATTTTCACTTCTTTTGTGGTGGAATATCATCAGGTAAGTCAGGAACAGGCCATTTAAATTTCACTTCTTTTGTGATTCTTCAGTTACTTCAGGCCATCTAGATGTATATGTGCAGGTCACAGGGGATATGATGGCTTAAGTTGGGCTCAGAGGCCTGACAATCTCCAAGACGTGATTGTTTTCAGGTAGTGGTCACTTGTAAGGGGATTCTTGCAAGCCCGAGTGGTAGGATGGGAGCCCTGCGGTTGTCTTTGTGGTTGTCTCCAACACCCAGTATGCCTCCGGCAGAGAGCGGGAGCTCAGTGTTCACTTGTTGAATGAATCAAAGTAGGACTCAAAAATCTCTACAGTCAAACATCTTGTTTTTTAGAAAAAAATTCTGCTTTTCTATAATTTTTGAGTTTCTGAAAAGCAGATGAAACAAAACCAAGGAAAGATTGTTTGGCTCTTTGGGACTCCTTTTGGTTAACCAGTGTATGGGATTTTAAAGCTATTTTCAGAAAGAGAAGAAGGTGGGGAGAGGTGGGAACAGGAGAGAGAGATCAGCCTGGCCTATGCCTAAGGATGGAGGTAAGGTCAACAGAAAGCCTGTGCTTTCCACATAATTTGATACTGAAGAACACGAACTCATGAACTAGACTGTCTGGGTTCAAGTCTTTGTTCTGCCACTACTTAGCTGTGTGTTTTGGGGCAAGTTATTTAACTTTTCTGTCCTCAGTTTCCACATCTGTAAATTGGGATAGTAATAGTATCTACGTCATAGAAACGTTCTGAGTATGAAATGAGGTAAATATAGAGCACTTAGAAAGTGGCTGGGACACACTTCGGGAGGCCGAGGCAGATGGATCACCTGAAGTCAGGAGTTTGAGACCAGCCTGGCCAACATGGTGAAACCCCATCTCTACTAAAAATACAAAAAAAGGCTGGGCGCGGTGGCTCACGCCTGTAATCCTTGCACTTTGGGAGGCCAAGGCGGGCGGATCAGGAGGTCAGGAGATCGAGACCATCCTATCTAACACGGTGAAACCCTGTCTCTACTAAAAATACAAAAAATTAGCCAGGCATGGTGACGGGTGCCTGTAGTCCCAGCTACTCAGGAGGCTGAAGTGGGAGAATGGCATGAACCCGGGAGGCGGAGCTTGCAGTGAGCCAAGATCCCGCCACTGCACTCCAGCCTAGGCTATAAGAGCTAAACTGCGTCTCAAAAAAAAAAAAAAAAAAAGCACTCAGTAAGCGTTAGCTCTATTATGATAGTCCATGGCAACACTCTGATGCACCTGCAGATTAGCAAAGAAGCAAACCAAGAAAGGCCTGGAGGAGAAGGATTAATGTTTAATCTGTACCCAGCCAGTTGGGTAATGGAAACCTGTGACCTGTAACTGGCCGAATGAGCTCAGGATCTGTATCCTGAGAGCCTCTCCATCCCGTGGAAAAATAGTTCATAAGTTTGAATTGCATTCTCCGCTGATCTGAAGTAGACATGACAGATACAGAGTACCATGGGAAAAGACAATGGAATTCAGAGGACGTCTGAGTGAAAACTAGAGTGGAAAGTAATCTTGGTGATAATACAGAAAACAATCTCCAAACCTTAATCTTTTCTATTGTAAACTAAGCACAGGCCAGGCGTGGTGGCTCAAGCCTGTAATCCCAGCACTTTGGGAGGCCAAGGCGGGCGGATCACGAGGTCAGGAGATCGAGACCATCCTGGCTAACATGATGAAACCCTGTCTCTACTAAAGTATACAAAAAACTAGCCGGGCGTGGTGGCGGGCGCCTGTAGTCCCAGTTGCTCGGGAGGCTGAGGCAGGAGAATGGCGTGAACCCGGGAGGCGGAGCTTGTAGTGAGCTGAGATCGCGCCACTGCACTCCAGCCTGGGCGACAGAGCAAGACTCCGTCTCAAACAAAACAAAACAAAACAAAAACTAAGCACAGAGGAACTTAAAGAGAAGAAAAGTACCGTAATATGCCCACACACAAAGCTGTGTGAAGACGCTGCTTTGCTTTTTATAGCCCCTCCCCTAAAAAGGCCCCAAACAGTTTGTGCTCATTATGTAACCATCAAAAGGAATATGGGGCCAGGTGGGGTGGCTTATGCCAGTAATTTCAACACTTTGGGAGGCCAAGGCAGGAGGACCACTTGAGCCCAAGAGTTTGAGACCAGACTAGGCAACATAGGGAAACTCTGTCTCTATAAAATAAAAAGTAAAAAAATTAGCCAGGCATGGTGGTATATACCTGTGGTTCCAGCTACTCCAGAGGCTGAGGTGGGAGGATCATTTGAGCCCAGGAGGTCGAGGCTGCAGAGAGCTGTGATGGCTCCACAGCACTCCAGCCTGGGCAACAGTGAGATCCTATCTAAAAAAATAACAAGGAATATGGGCCGGGTTGGGTAGCTCACGCCTGTAATCCTAGCACTTTGAGAGGCCGAGGCGGGTGGATTGCCTGAGCTCAGGAGTTCGAGACCAGCTGGGCAACATAGTGAAACCCTGTCTTTACTAAAATACAAAAAAAAAAAAAAAAAAAAAATTATCTGGGCGTAGTGGCTGTGCCTATAATCCCAGCTACTTGGGAGGTTCAGGCAGGAGAATTGCTAGAACCCAGGAGGCGGAGGTTGCAATGAGCCAAGATTGCACCACTGCACTCCAGCCCGGGCGACAGAGCAAGACTCTGTCTCTAAAGAAAAATGAAAAGGAATATGGTAGATATGTCATGACATGGAGCAATCTGAAGATATTTGATAAATGAAAAGTTGCAGAACAATATATGATTATGATTATAGTGTGATATTCTACATAGTATGATTCTCTTTATATAGAATATGTGTGTTTGTGTATTTGTGTATTTACTTATATGTAGTTAATTCAAATTTTAAAATAAAGTGTGTGTGCCAGACTGTTAATAGTGGTTACCATTGGAAAGGAGGGGAGTGGAGAGGTGAAGGAAGGCTTTTGTGTTTTATTCTTTGTTTAGGTTGCTAGATTTCACAAATAAAAGTACAGGATGCCTGGTTAAATGTGAATTTCAGATAAATAGCTTATACTTTTTTTTTTTTTGAAACAGTGTCTCACTTTGTCACCAGGCTGGAGTGCAATGGCTCGATCTCAGCTCACTGCTGGAGTGCAATGGCTCGATCTTGGCTCACTGCAACCTCTGCCTCCTGGGTTGAAGTAATTCTCCTGCCTCAGCCTCCCAAGTAGCTGGGACTACAGGCGCACACCATGACACCCAGTTAATTTTTGTATTTTTGGTAGAGATGGGGTTTCACCATGTTGGCCAGGATGGTCTCGATCTCTTGACCTCATGATATGCCTGCCTCGGCCTCCCAAAGTGCTGGGATTACAGGCATGAGCCACCGCGCCCGGCCACAACTTTTAAAGTATAAGTATGTCCTGCGTATTTTAATAACATGAATATACTGATACTAAGCAATTATTTATTGTTTATTTGAAACTCACATTTAACCAGGCATTTTATATTTCCTCTGGCGAGCCTACTCTATATCCTTGTGTATTACCTAACTCTCTTTAAAGGATATTTTAAAGTACTAATTATGTGATTAAAAAAAATGAGAAAGAAGAATAAGATCGTTTCCCCTCGAGACCACAGGAAACTATAACTTTGGCCTAGAGAAAAGGAGATTACAAAGCAGTGTTATACAGTCCCCCATCAGCAATAGTTTTGTTTCCTGCAGTTTCAGTTACTCAGAGTCAACTTTGGACCGAAAATAGGTGCATACAGTACAATAAGATGTCTTGAAAGAGAGGCAAAATGCTGGGCACGGTGTCTCACGCCTGTAATCCCAGCACTTTGGGAGGCCGAGTTGGGTGGATCGCCTGCAGTCAGGAGTTCGAGACCAATCTGGCCAATATGGTGAAAGCCCGTCTCTACTAAAAATACAAAAATTATCTGGGTGTGGTGGTGCATGCCTCTGCTCCCAGCTACTCAGGAGGCTGAGGCAAGAAAATCACTTGAACCTGGGAGGCAGAGTTTGCAGTTAGCCAAGATGGGGCCACGGCACTCCAGCCTGGGCAACAGAGTGAGACTCTGTCTTAACAACAACCACAACAACAAATAGTTTTATAAAAAGAAAGAAAAAAGCACACAGATGCATGTACTAAAAGATGGAAGAGTGTGTGCACATAAGAATATTAGCAGTGATTCTCTCTAGTGATGAGATGAAGGATGATTCCAGTTTTTTCTGTGTGCTGTATAAAATTCTTTACAATTTTGTATAATGAATATTAATTACTTTTGGAAAAGGAAAGGATCATATGTAATGAAAGCCATTTTCTGTGATTTGGTGAGGACTTTGACATGCCCAAGATGTTACCATGTGCAGCATCCCTCTGAAGAAGGTGGGGGACAGTGGCATGCGCCACACCTTTGGATTGAGGGTTTTTTTGTTTTTTTTTTTTTGAGACGGAGTCTTGCTCTGTCGCCCAGGCTGGAGTGCAGTGGTGCGATCTCGGCTCACTGCAAGCTCCACCTCCTGGGTTCATGCCATTCTCCTGCCTCAGCCTCCTGAGTAGCTGGGACTACAGGTGCCCGCCACCACGCCCAGCTAATTTTTTTGTATTTTTAGTAGAGACGGGGTTTCACCGTGTTAGCCAGGATGGTCTTGATCTCCTGACCTGGTGATCTACCCACCTCGGCTTCCCAAAGCGCTGGGATTATAGGCGTGAGCCACAGCACCCAGCCTGAATTGAAGTTTTAAAAGTGCTGTCATCCCTTGTCCTTGCAGGATACCTCCAAAAGCAGCCATACTTTGGAGCAGTTATTGGGAGGGTGGCCAACCGAATCGCCAAAGGAACCTTCAAGGTGGATGGGAAGGAGTATCACCTGGCCATTAACAAGGAACCCAACAGTCTGCATGGAGGAGTCAGAGGGTTTGATAAGGTAAGTCTGGCACATGAGACGCAGTTCCCTTTAGGCTCACTTTATACGTACCTTCTGCTTGCCAGGCACGGTCTTAGGCCCTAGAGCACATGTGTGGTGAGGAAATACAGGAAAGAGGTCACTCCCATGGTTCAGGGCAGCAGGTGCAATGGGCATGTCCCAGGACCCATCCTTCTCTAGTTCATCTGTTGAAACAGACAGGAGAGCCCCAAGAGAAAGGATGTCAGTCTTTGACTTAGGAAAAACGAGAAACAACGTTCTCACAGTGTTGCAATCAGGGAGTTAGATTGAAGAGATGTGGACTGATAACAGTATCTTCCACTTATTGGACAAGACACTAACATATATTATCTCTTACCCTTACTAAAACTCTGTGTTATCACTAAATGGGAAAACTGAGGCACTAAAAGACCACATGACCGGGCACGGCAGCTCACGCCTGCAATCCCAGCACTCTGGGAGGCTGAGGTGGGCAGATCACCTGAGGTCAGGAGTTTAAGACCAGCCTGGCCAACGTGGTGAAACCCCATCTCTATGAAAAATACAAAACTTAGCTGGGTGTAGTGGCCACCTGTAATCTCAGCCACTCAGGAGGCTGAGGCAAGAGAATCGCTTGAATGTAGGAGGTGGAAGATGCAGTTAGCTGAGATCACACCACTGCACTCTAACCTGGGCAACAGAGCCAGACTCCATCTCAAAAAAATGAAAAATAAAAAATAAATAAAAGACCACATGACTCCTAAGTGGGATAACCAGGGCTGCCTGGCCCGAAACACTCATTCTTACACCATAGCTGCTGGTGTCCACCCAGGCTGCATGGGTGCCCCCGTCCAACATGCTTCCCTGTACCTGTCGTTAAGCCCCCCGCCCCATGCAGCATGGCCCTGCACCAAGGCCTGCCCTTCCACTGAAGTGCCTCCCCTTCCACTGAAGTGCCTCATGCCTCAAAATCATATCAGATTCTCCCCAGTTCCTCCCCTCCACATGAAAACGTCCATTCTTTAAGCAGATCCCTAGAAAACAAGGTCAGGAAAGCAAATTGATCGAACAGCTTCTACCTGGCTTGGGAGTGCTTTGCCCCCTGCTTCCTAGCCCCATGGGAGTCTATGGGTTAACCCCAGTGATTGCTCTCTTACTAGTCTGATTTCAGGCTGTGAAGGAGTAAATTTCAGTAGTTAACTTTCTTTTACATTATACCACCCAGGTTATTTGCTAGAGAAGAGCCAGAGAAGACAGAAACATGTATGCCCACTAATAGCCACAGTTTCTTCTCTTCTGCCTCTAACCATCACTTGTCCTGCAGAAGGAGGCTGTTGGCTCTGGTTTCCCTGCTTCCATGAGCTTCCTGCTGGTGGCCTGGAACCAGACTGACTGCCCCATGGGTTTCCCTTTCCTCAGGATGGGACTCTTCATGCCAGGGAGGCAGAGGGCAGCATGTGCTCTGCCCATATTAGTGCAGAGTCTCTAGAACATGCCAGGATCATGAGCAAACCCCAACCAGAGGAAGTAAGGCCCAGCCTGGCTTCAGACAGGGATCTTCAGAGGAGCCTTAGGACAGCACCTCGTTCTAGCTTGCCCCTGCTCCACCTGTTCACTGTGGCATTTTCCATGGTGTTACTTAACTTATATTCCCTTCAAGAACACAGCAAAATCGTGAGTGTACATAGCCTTCAGTGCAGTGTGCCCTTGAGCCCCTTCTGTGAAGCAGGGGGCACAGTAGGCCGGGGACTCCTGAGGCTCACAGTATAAAGAGGGAGGTGGACTCTTACATGATAACTGTTAAAGGCGAGAAGCCACAAATGCCGCAACAGATGACAACAAGGTGCAGTAGGAACTGGGTGTGAACAAATGAAATAGCAACCTAGGAGGTAGGATTGGAACTGGCCTTGAAGAGCCAAAGCATTTCATTCAATACATGGATATGGGAGAGAATGGCTGCACAGTGGCCCTGAGAGGGGTAGGGAAATACTTTGAACGTTTTTTGGTTTTTTTTTTTGAGGTAGAGTTTTGCTCTCGTTGCCCAGGCTGGAGCGCAATGGCGCCATCTCAGCTCACCACAACCTCCGTCTCCTGGGTTCAAGCAGTTCTCCTGCCTCAGTCTCTCGAGTAGCTGGGATTACAGGCATGCGCCACCACGCCTGGCTAATTTTGTATTTTTAGTAGAGACGGAGTTTCTCCATGTTGGTCAGGCTAGTCTCAAACTCCTGACCTCAGGTGATCCACCCACCTCGGCCTCCCATAGTGCTGGGATTAAAGGCTTGAGCCACTGCACCTGGCCAACTTTCAACATTTTTATAAAGCCACTGAAAGTTTTTGAACAGTTGGTTTTGACATAGTGCCATGCGCCCATCAGGTGAACGTTGTTTTACATTGTGTCACGTCTCAACAATGACTGAATAATTGTTGGTTTGGAGGTATGTGTTTTTCTATTTATACCAATGCTTTTTTTTTTTTTTTGAGATGGAGATTTTTTGCTCTTGTCCCGCAGGCTGGAGTGCAGTGGCGTGATGTCAGCTCACTGCAACCTCCGCCTCCTGGGTTCAAGCGATTCTCCTGCCTCAGCCTCTCAAGTAGCTGGGATTACAGGCATGTGCCACCACGACCGGCTAATTTTGTATTTTTAGTAGAGTACAGGGTTTCTCCATATTGGTCAGGCTGGTCTCAAACTCCAGGCATGAGCCATTGCACCCGGCCACCAACACATTTTTTTTAAGATGAAAGTTGAATGGGATTTGAAATGGTATAAGAAGGTCTAGAGCTGCAAAGTTTCTGGAAATTTAGAAACTATAGGCTCAGGGAAATCATTCTATAAATAGGAATTATACTTAACCAATCATATTGGTTTACCAAAAATCTTTCCATTGTGTCCTTTCTCTGCAAAAGAAAAACTAGGGAGCAAGTTAAGATTTCATTTCAATTATTTAATTCTTGAAATGTTCTATTTGGGATATTCTATTTCCTTTTTAATTACACGTGTAACAGGCTTCATATTTTGAGTGTCTTGACAGTTCAACCTTTCTGGGAGCTAACTAGGGTGTAAAATGAATTTTTCACTAAGCTCGGTGAAAGTATTTCACATACCAGCTGCTTTCACTGTAGGTGAAGGCAGAAACCTCCGTTCCTGCTGGGTTCTCCTTCCTGGCAAATGCCGCGTCTGTGAGAGCAAAGTGGACAGATCCTGGGCTCAGAGGCCACTCCTGGGTCCCACAGAGGCTATTATCTTTCAAGTCTATAGAGTTTGGCCTCAACTTTTTTGTTGAAAAGGAAGATTCAAACAAAAACTTCACTGAGACTAAAATGTGGAATAGTGGAGACAGCCAGTCCTGAGTTTGAACCCCAGCTCTGTCACATATAACATGTATAACTTTATCTATTTACTTATTTTTTGAGATGGAGTCTTGCTCTGTTGTCCAGACTGGAGTGCAGTGGTGTGATCTCGGCTCACTACAACCTCCACTTCCCAGGTTCAAGTGATTCTCCTGCCTTAACCTCCCAAGTAGCTGAGATTACAGGAGCCCACCACCACACCTGGCTAATTTTTGTATTTTCAGTAGAGATGAGGTTTCACCATGTTGGCCAGGCTGGTCTCGAACTCCTGACCTCAAGTGATCTGCCCACCTTGGCATCCCAAAGTGCTGTAATTACAGGTGTGAGCCACCGCACCTGGCCACATGTGTGATTTTAAACAAGATTTTTTTTCCTTCTAAACAATGGACAGGAAGTATGAAACTCCCTACCCTCCCCGACGCACACTAGGAATGTGGAAGGTAGATGTGGGTATAAGTTAACTCCACTGAACTCAATTTGCTCATCTCTAAAATGGAGGTAAATAATATTTGTTGAAGCCACATGAAATTGCCAGTGTTCAACGGTTTTGACCTACAGTGATGGTCATTTCATTTGGTTCAACCAAATCTTTACCTTGCAAGATGATTTATGTAAAGCACCAGGTCATTGACTATTCAGCATTCAACAAATCGGAGGTCTCATGCCTGCAACAGGCCCCTTCTTTAGTGATCCCAGAGCTCTCTAAAGGCACTGGGAATCTCTGGCCAACTCATCCCCTGATAATGTAGAATAACGGAACAGACTCAGGATCCAATCCAATGCCACACACTAGCTGTGTGGCCTGGGGCAAGCGGTTTATCCTCACTGAGCCTCCATTCTTTCATTATTCAATGAGGATGATGTTACCTACTTTAAGTCTGCTTTGAGACAGATGAGACAGTGTCTGTGAAGTTTCTAGCAAAGAGTCTTGACTCATAATGGGTACCAGATAAATGTTCGTTTTCCTTTCCCTGTAAGTGTAATCTTAGAGCCTCTAGGACAAAGTTGAGAACAACCACTATGTTAATCCAAGATTCCAATTCCTATTTCCAAAAGCAAAATGCTTTTTACTTATTTATTTACTTTTTGGAGACAATGTCTTACTCTGTCACCCAGATTGGAGTGCAATGGTGCAATGGTATGTGCGATCTCAGCTCACTGTAGCCTCAACCTCCTGGGCACAAGCGATCCTCCCTTCTCAGCCTCCTGAGTAGCTAGGACTACAGGTATGCACCACCATACCTGGTAATTTTTTTTTTTTGGAGACAGAGTCTCGCTCTGTCGCCCAGGCTGGAGTGCAGTGGCACGATCTCAGCTCGCTGCAAGCTTCGCCTCCCAGGTTCACACCATTCTCCTGCCTCAGCCTCCTGAGTAGCTGGGACCACAGGTGCCTCCCACCACGCCCGGCTAATTTTTTGTATTTTTAGCAGAGACGGGGTTTCACTGTGTTAGCCAGGATGGTCTCGATCTCCTGACCTCATGATCCGCCTGCCTTGGCCTCCCAAAGAGTTGGGATTACAGGCGTGAGCCACCGCGCCCAGCCCATACCTGGCTAATTTTTTAAACTTTTTTATAGAGATGAAGTCTCACTATGTTGCCCAGGCTGGTCTTGAATTTCTGAGCTCAAGTGTTGGGATTACAGCATGAGCTATTGCACCCGACCACAAAAAAAAAAACTTTAAAAATAAACTCCATACTTTTTTTGTCGGTCTTAGAATCATATTTTCTAGAACAAGAAGAAACTTGGAGATAATTTCTTCAACCCCTTTATTTTATGAAAGAGATTAATGCCTAGAGTCACACAATGGGCTAGGGACAAATGAGGCCCCCCAAATCAGGACTCTTGACTTGTGGGCTACAACTCTTCTTAATGGCACAAGTGCCTTATTTGTTTTGAACTCTGCCTAGGGAACACAGAGAGCCTTGCAGGAATTTTAATAAATATGTGTATATAGTACCCCCAAGAGACAGGGGCTGATTTATTAAAGTTTTTTTAGTACTCTCAGCAGATATTGCTATATGGCATTTAGCAGAGTGGGGCTACAAGATTTAAAAAAAAATCAAAGAAAAATCATCAAAGAAGAGGAGAGGAAAATATTGTAGACACACATATACGTACAAAGTTAGAGAAAAGAGAATGGGGAGTGTGAGAAGGTAGAGAAAAACAAAAATATGGAATAATTAAAATCCAGGGGCCGGGTGCGGTGGCTCATGCCTGTAATCCCAGCACCTTGGGAGGCTGAGACAGGTAGATCACTTGAGGTCAGGAGTTCGAGACCAGCCTGGTCATCATGGCGAAACCCTGTCTCTATGAAAAATGCAAAAATTAGCCGGGCATGGTGGCTCATGCCTGTAATCATACTCGGGAGGCTGAGGCTCGAGAATCTCTTGAACCTGGGAGGTGGAGGTTGCAGTGAGCCAAGAATGTATCACTGCACTCCAGCCTGGACAACATAGTGAGACCCTGTCTCAAAAAAAAAAAAAATCCAGGCTGTCATTCAAAAGTCTTAATTGATTGTATAACCATTTTCCTTGTGAAATCAGTTGTCTTTAAATATTGAAATGTGGCTTTAACTTGAGGTTGGAGCAACTACACAACTTTGAAAATACTTTTTTCCAGGTACTCTGGACCCCTCGGGTGCTGTCCAATGGCGTCCAGTTCTCGCGCGTCAGTCCAGATGGTGAGGAAGGCTACCCTGGAGAGTTAAAAGTCTGGGTGACATACACCCTGGATGGCGGGGAGCTCGTGGTCAACTATAGAGCACAGGCCAGTCAGGCCACACCAGTCAACCTGACCAACCATTCTTACTTCAACCTGGCAGGCCAGGTAAGTGAATTTGTTCTTTCCTGCTTCGTGCTTTGTGGAATGTCCTGGGCTGTGGCTAGAGAGATCAGAGCAGTGTGGAATTGCTGTGGCAGTGAGGTCACCCTCATGATGACAAAAAGGGCCCAGTAGAGGACTTATAGTAGGTGCTCAATAATTGAAAATTATAGAGAAAGACAGAATGAGTACATTGTACTGCCAAGAGAGTACCTATTTCTCATTTGCTTCAGACAGGTAACTAACTTTCAAGAACTCCCTCTCAGAATCTAATTGTAACATGCACTTATATTTGCTTCCCTTATTCCACTTCTATTCCCCCCTAATTTGTTCCAATTAAGATGCCTTCCACCCTTGGAGCTTTGGAAATGGCATGGCCCAGCTCCTTTAGATATGCTGCCAATATGTGTGTGTTTCCCTGTGAACCTGCCACCTCCTCCCAGGGGTTTGGGTGGGCCAGTCCTGCCCTGCACAGTACCGTGGAAAGAGCACTGGATTTGTATTTAGAAGACCTGTTTTTTTTTTAGCTTAATAGGCATGTTCTCGATTTCATAATCATAACACCACCTACTGTTTGTCAGCTGCTGTTAGAAGCCCTTTATGAAGTTGTTGGTTAAGACACTAAAATCAACCCAGCAGAGGAACAGACCCCAGTGGGGGACCACTTGAACTGCCCACCTAAGAGTGGTGTAGAGCTGCTGACAACCCCCCTTAAAGTGATCCCTTCTGAACTACCTCATTCTCTCCTAACGGTAACAGTTTAGCTCATTGAGGAGGCTATCATATCAGATAGAATAAAAAACTCAGCTAAACTCTGTAGATTATATTTTTTACTTCCTCTTTATCTGAAGAACTCATCATTGTCCACTATACTTGACTCACTTTGGCCTCATTTTCTACCGAAAGATGATATTCACAGTCAGCTAGTAATAGCTCACATTTTTATACTGTTTCAGGAGTTTGCTGATGATCTGCTGGGTTCTGTTTTCTAGAATTTTCCCAAATTGCAGAGTTAATTGGTTCTTGTAAAATTTCCAACGTTCTCCCTTTAAAAAAGTTGACCCTTTACTTGCGTGTTCCTTATCTTCAGGAACTTTCACCATCCTTCTTGAAATCTTAAAAACAAGGCCGGGTGCTGTGGCTCATGCCTGTAATCCCGGCACTTTGGGAGGCCGAGATGAGTGAATCACCTGAGGTTAGGAGTTTGAGACCAGCTTGACCAACATGGTGAAACCCCGTCTCTACTAAAAATACAAAATTAGCGGGGCGTGGTAGCATGGGCCTGTATTCCCAGCTATTCGGGAGGCTGAGACAGGAGAATCACTTGAACCTGGGAGACTGAGGTTGCAGTGAGCTGAGATTGTGCCATTGCACTCCAGCCTGGGCAACAAGAGCGAAACTCCATCTTTAAAATAAATAAATAAATAAATAAATAATGTTAAAACCAAAACAAAAGACAAAAATAAAACAAAAACACTCAGACCTAAGAGGCTCTACTTCTTAAAATAAGTTCAGAAAGAAACGACAGAAATAGAACAAAGTATTGTTTTATGTAGGTAATAAACTTTGGTGATAATTCTGTTTTTTACATTTCTGCGTACTTAGGACATCCTATTTAATAATGGGGAGGGGAGATCTAAAGGAATAGATTCAGAAATAGAAAGAGAAATTATGCATGCAGTATTCCATCTGCCAGTGTGTTCCAATGAAGGTAAAAAGCCTTTTTTTTTTTTACCACCCTTCCAGTCCTGCAGGGACTTGCAGTAACGGGTATTTCTGAATCTCTTTTTAGAGGCTGAATAGTTTCCTAGATCTTAGACGCCACCCAAAAGGGCAGTCAGTATAAACTTCCTTCCATATACCACAGATTGAATATCCCTTATCCAAAATGCTTGGGGCCAGAAATGTTTTGGATTTTGGAGATTTCCAGATTTTGGAATATTTGCATTACGTATACTTATTCGTTCAGCATTCCTAATCCGAAAACTCGAAATCTGGAATGCT
The DNA here is from genome assembly GCF_008728515.1 of Papio anubis. Taxonomy (NCBI): domain Eukaryota; kingdom Metazoa; phylum Chordata; class Mammalia; order Primates; family Cercopithecidae; genus Papio; species Papio anubis. Next base: position 38,836,335 of record NC_044989.1, read on the forward strand.
CCAGTCAGTGACTACTTTTCTGAGCATCATGTTGGCACTCAAAAAGCTCAGATTTTGGAGCATTTCAGATTTTAGATTGTCTTTTTTTTTTTTTTTTTTTTGAGATGGAGTTTTGCTCTTGTTGCCCAGGCTGGAGTGCAGTGGCACCATCTCGGCTCACTGCAACCTCCACCTTCCGGGTTCAAGCAATTCTCCTGCCTTAGCTTCCTTAGTAGCTGGGATTACAGGCGCCCACCACCACACCCAGCTAATTTTTGTATTTTTGGTTGAGATAGGGTTTCACCATGTTGGCCAGGCTGGTCTCGAGCTCCTGACCTCAGTTGATCTGCCTGCCTCAGCCTCCCAAAGTGCTGGGATTACAGGCATGAGCCACCGCACCTGGCCCCAGATTTTAGATTTTCAGATTAGGGATGTTCAACGTGTATCTTAGTAAGCGTAGCTTGAATCCACAGTCACCAGCTTCAGGTTTGAAGGTGGATGGGGGCACCAGCCTTCTGAGGCACTCCAGTAGGAGTGGATGATCACCAAGCCGGACCTGGAGTCAAGGGCTTCTGCATCTTCGGAATATCTCTTGCCATATCTTGAGAAGCATTATCATATATCTCAAACCCTCCCCAGGGACATAGCTCAAAACCTGATATTTAAATTAGTCAGCTCATCTTATATATTTTTGTGTGTTATTTAAATTTAATAAGTGGTATTTTTGTTTCCGTCTGCTTCCTCAGTATTTTGGCTTTTGTCTTCAGCCTTGTCCCCTCATGGCCACAGCTCCAGGAATCACCTCCTCATATAGTCACATCCAGAGACAAAAAGACTAATTCCTTTTTTCATATCTCTAATGTCCTCGTTTTAAGAAAAAGCAATACCTTTCCTAGAAGCCCTCCAGCCAACTTTCTCTGACTTCTCATTGGCCAGAAGTGTGGCCTATGCTCTGCCTAACCCAATCGCCAGCAAGGGAATTAGGCCACGATGATTGGTTTAGACCAGTCAAAATTCGCCCTCTGGGAACGGAGAAGGGGAGTCCCCTTCCCTGAATATCTGACTATCTGGTCTAGCATAGGATAAATCAACAAACCTGGTTTCTGCCTGGGGGCACAGAGTTGCTGGTAAAAGAGTTGCCATGGCTTGTAGGTAGTAACCTGCAGTGTCTGTACCCTCCTGCTAGGAGTGATGAGAGCTGAGTTAAGGCTGTGGTAGTGACATTGCACAATGTCTTTAAAGTCCCCTGCAAATCATAATGGGCTCTGTAAATGGTTAATGTTACAAATGGGTAGCAGCCAAGCAAAGTTAACCAAAACAAATACTGAACCCAGAGATGGGCCTCAAGGTCTGTTTGTGAATCAGCATTTCTTGCCAAGTTTTCATCAGTCTTGAAAGGAAATGATTCCAACAGTAATATTCCACCAGAGTAGATCATTGCATTTTTCCAGCCTAGAAGAGTCATAAAAAGAAGCATGCATCTTTTTATTTTTATTTTTATTATTTTTTTTGAGACGGAGTCTCACTGTCTCCCAGGATAGAGTGCAGTGGCGCAATCTTGGCTCCCTTCCACCTCCACCTCCCAGGTTCCAACGATTCTCCCGCCTCAGCCTCTGGAGTAGCTGGGATTACGGGCGTGTGCCCCACGCCTGGCTAATTTTTTATATTTTTAGTAGAGATGAGGTTTCAGCATGTTGGTCAGGCTGGTCTCGAACTCCTGACCTGAAGTGATCTGCGCATCTCAGCATCCCAAAGTTCTGGGATTACAGGCGTGAGCCACCGCGCCCAGCCACAAAGCATGCATCTCTTTAATGAAGGAATGTTGCTACCGCTTGGTGACCCTTAAGAAGGTGGGTGCCTGATGAATGTTCTTTTCCTTCTCCTCCTAGGCTTCTTCCTAAATCTTAGATTCATCAGTTTATTTGGTGTGTGATTTTCATGTTGATTCATTTCTCTAGTGCTAAAAAAAAAAAAACCCAAAAAAACAGAAAATGGAAATTTCTAAGCAGCTTTATTTATAATAGTAAAACACTGGAAACAACCCAAAAGTCTATCAACAGGAGAATGGATAAACAAACTGTGATACATTCATACAATGGAATACTACTCAACAGTACAAAGGAATATAACATGGATGGTCCCAGGAGCATTATGTTGTGTGGAAGTAACAAGGCACGAAAGAATATATACTGCATGGATCTGTTTCTAAAGAGGCAGGCACCTAGGAAACAGAGGGAAGACCTGAATTAATGCTAGGCCAGGAGTCTGGAGAATGGCTTTGCCTCCTGCAGGCGTCCTCATTGGATGACATTAGATAGATTGTGTTCCTCTAGGCTTGTTTGTGCACAGGAAGTATGGAGACGCTTCAGTCCATCTGGGTTCTCCTTTTCTAACACGCTTCATTTCTGTACGTGGGCTGCAGCTCCCAGTTTAGTGCCACCAAGGCCTTGAACCCAACCTTCGCACCCCTTGTCTCGGCTGACCCAAAGCCCTCCATGTTGAGCTGAGTAGTGAACAAATAGGGCCAGGAAAGTACAGTAGTCCCAAATTCTCTTCCCTCAGCTCCTCTCCAACAGTCCCAGGGGCATCTTCAGGTGCTGGCACCACCTGAGGCATGAGAAGATGGCAGGAGAGAGAGCCACACAGAAGAGATATCCCCTCTAGTCTAGACCTGCTCTAGGCAGGGGTGCAGACCCTCTCCCATCTTGGACCTGCCGCCCCAACTCAGAGCAGGGACCAAACAAGCTGTAGGAAGTGCAGAGGAGAGGCCTCTGCCCTGGCCTTGTCCCCCACCCACTCATACCCCTGTCCAGCATGCACCCACTGGGAGAATACAAGAGCATCATGGTTCTTCTGGCCAGGCGCGGTGGCTCAAGTCTGTAATCCCAGCATTTTGGGAAGCCACGGCAGGCAGATCACTTGAGGTCAGGAGTTTGAGACCAGCCTGGCTAACATGGTGAAACCCCATCTCTCCTAAAAATACAGAACTTAGCCTGGCATGGTGGCGGGCGCCTGTAATCCCAGCTACTTAGGAGGCTAAGGCAGGAGAATTGCTTGAACCCTGGAGGTGGAGGTTGCAGTGACCAAGATTGCACCACTGCACTCCAGCCTGGGCGACTGTAAGACTCTGCCTCAGAAAAAAAAAGAATCGTAGTTTTTCAGAAAAAGAGCCAGTTTCTGTCATGTGTAGACATGCATTCTCATGGTCTCTCAAATCTTGACCTTTCTTCTCAGAATGACTCAGTTTGATTGTGTGGGCCAGTCTTTCAGACCATAGAATCTGTTTCCAGCTAACCTGTCCTAACCCTGTCTCAAAAAAACGAGCTGGCCAGGCACAGTGCCTCACACCTGTAATCCCAGCACTCTGGGAGGCTGAGGTGGGTGGATCACCACCTGAGGTCAAGATTTCAAGACCAGCCTGGCCAATATGGTGAAACCCCATCTCTACTAAAAATACAAAAATTAGCTGAGTGTGGTGATGCGCGCTTGTAATCCCAGCTGCTCAGGAGGCTGAGGCAGGAGAATCGCTTGAACCTGGGAGGCAGAGACTGCAGTGAGCCAAGATTGCACTACTGCACTCAGGCCTGGGTGACAGACCGAGACTCTGTCTCAAAAAAAAAAAAAAAGTCTACTGGGCATGGTGGCTCACACCTATAATCCCAGCACTTTGGGAGGCCGAGGTGGGCAGATCACCTGAGGTCAGGAGTTCGAGACCAGCCTGGCCAACATGGATAAACCCCGTCTCTACTAAAAATACAAAATTAGCTGGGCGTGGTGGTGCATGCCTGTAATCCCAGCTGCTCGGGAGGCTGAGGCAGGAGAATCACTTGAATCCGAGAGGTGGAGGTTGCAGTGAGCCGAGATTGCGCCATTGCATTCCAGCCTTTGGCAACAAGAGCAAAATTCGGTCTCAAAAAAAAAAAGTCAAATGTCAAATTTCCCCTGAGGGGCAAAATTATCCCCAATTGAGAACCACTAGTTTAGCTTATCTTTGAGCATTCACTAAGCAAAAGCCCTCACTTGGTTTCCCTTCCGCATCTTCTGGTGTGAAGCTTTAAAATATGTTGCTATTGAATAATAGCAATATAATATAAAATAATTATTTTATATAATAAATAAATAATAATATAAAATAAGCATTTGTATTAGAAACATGCATGTATAAAACTATTTGCTGATTTACAAACAGCACAATGCACCTTGTGAACAATAACAGTTCACAAGGACCCTGGAAAAGGTAGAGGCATCAGTAGCCCAAATTTATTTTATTTTGTTTATTTATTTATTTATTTGTTTGTTTATTTATTTTTTGAGACGGAGTTTTGCTCTTGTTGCCCAGGCTGGAGTGCAATGGTGTGATCTTGGCTCACCGCAACCTCCACCTCCAGGGTTCAAGCAGTTCTCCTGCCTCAGCCTCCGGCATAGCTGAGATTACAGGCATGCGCCACCACGCCCGGCTAACTTTGTATTTTTAGTAGAGATGGGGTTTCTTCTTTTTGGTCAGGCTGGTCTCCATCTCCTGACCTCAGGTGATCCACCCACCTTGGCCTCCCAAAGTGCTGGGATTACAGGCATGAGCCACCGCGCCCGGCCCCATTAGCCCAGTTTTAAACCAAAGGAAATGAGAGTCTATGAGGTTAAATAAATTCCCCGGGACCGCTCAGGAAGAGCTGGAACTAGACCCCAGGCCTTCTGACACTGACCAGTACTTCTTGCACCAGCCTTTGACTCCCCCGACAAGGGCAGACTGCATCTTCATGGAGGAGGTGGGCAAATTCTCAAAAGCAGGGACCACAGTTCTGACACCTGGGCTTCTGTCATGGAGCAGAGAGTGGGGCCTCTGTGTGGAAACTGGGCTAGAGGGGAGTGCCAGGTGCACCCCCAGGAGTGAGCCTGGAGCAGTCCCCTGACCTCTCAGGCTGTGTTTCTGGTTACCAGCCCTTGCTCTTCTGGTTGCCTGGCGTGTGAGAAGAGTAGAAGAAACACCTACATGAATAAGCCAAAGTCCAAAAGGCTTTCAAACCACTGTGGTCTCTGATTTTTCACCTTCATATTCTATTTAGAAAAGAAAATGCGTGCACACTTGAAAGTTTCTTCCAAATTTATCTGTTGCTATTTTGAGGCTTTATCTACCTACACTTAAATGATTATATTCAATCATGACCATCAGCCAAACAAGATTTTAAAAGTTTTTGTCAATGCCTGAAAACATTTTTGCAAAAGAAGTTAAAAAGTGGGTATATGAAATAAGACTAAGCAGGAAACCTTTCCCCTATCTTTTCCTCCCAGGGTTCCCCGAATATATATGACCATGAAGTCACCATAGAAGCGGATACTTACTTGCCTGTGGATGAAACCCTGATTCCTATAGGTTGGTGAATTTAACCTATTTGTGTTATGTGGGATCGTGGATTGGCTCTTGAGGCCAAGAAAGGACATTAGTGGAGAAAGTGGTGAAATCTTTATAAAGTCTGTAGTTTAGTTAATAGAATTATTCCAGTGGTAATTTCTTAGTTTTGATATGTGTACTGTGTTTATGTAGTCTTAGCATGAGGGAAAGCTGGGACAGAGATGTAGTATTTTTACCACTTTTCTGTAAGTCTAAAATTATTTCAAAATTTTAAAAATTTTTTTAAAATGGTGAGTAAGATAATACTTTACTGGGGCTGGGCATGGTGGCTCACACCTGTAATCCCAGCACTTTGGGAGGCCAAGGCGGTTGGATAACTTGAGGCCAGGAGTTAGAGACCAGCCTGAGCAACATGGTGAGACCCTGTCTTATTTTTTTTTAAGATTAAAAAAATGTTTTTTTGGCCAGGTGCAGTGGCTCACGCCTGTAATCCCAGCACTTTGGGAGGCCGAGGTGGGCAGATCACGAGGTCAGGCGATCGAGACCATCCTGGCTAACGTGGTGAAACACTGTCTCTACCAAAAACACAAAAAGTAGGCGGGTGTTGTGGCAGGCGCCTGTAGTCCCAGCTACTCGGCAGGAAAATGGAGTGAACCCGGCAGGTGGAGGTTGTAGTGAGTCAAGATTGTACCACTGTACTCCAGCCTGGGCGACAGATAGAGACTCCGTCTCAAAAAACAACAACAACAACAAAAAATTTTTAATGCAAGAGAAATTTTTTAAAAATTTAAATAAGTTTACTGGATACTCGTCTTACACCAGGTAAGAGCTTTTGTTTTAGTTGGCTTTTTTGGGGGTTCGGGGGAGGGGACAGGGTCTCACTCTGTTGCCCAGGCTGGAGTACAATGGCGTGATCTCGGCTCATTGCTGCCTTGACCTCCGCAGGCTCAGGTGATTCTCCCATCTCCACCTCCTGAGTAGCTAGGACCACAGGCATACACCATCATGCCCGTTGTATTTTTTAGTAGAGACAGGGTTTGACCAGGCTGGTCTCAAACTCCTGGACTCAAGCAATCTGCCCGCCTCGGCCTCTCAGAGGGCCCGGATTACAGGTGTGAGCTGCTGCGCCCAGCCACTTTGTTGTCTTTAATGGGTTGAGTTTATGGCTGCTAGTTCAAACTTTTTATGAGGAAGAAAGGTAAGCATGTGAGCCTGCATACCAAACAACAACTTCAGTTAACAGCAGGCATTAGGAACTCCCATAAATAGAGTGACTACAAAACTAATTGGAATAATAAGGAAAAATTGAGATCAATGGGGTCAAATTTTTGGCATCACGGTTTTGAATATTTTCCTGGCTCCAGGGCTGAGTTTAAAGGCTTTTCTGTTTGTCTTGGTAGCACATGTCATCTTGTGATATTTACATGACTCAGTAGAAGGGCATGAGTAAGCTGGCCCATCTGGTCCTAGAGTCAGAATTATTGCAGTAGAACTATATGTTGTGAACTGCAAGGAAAAAATAGTGGTGGCTGCTGTTTTATGACTGATAAGGAAGAAAGTGAACCAATTAGCTTATAAGTGGAGGTTATGAAATAAGTGCACATTTATTTGTGTATATTTATGAAATCTTCTCATGCTATCTGGTTGAGTTGATCAGATGAAAATCACAACAGGGCATAATTTGTGCATTTAAAGGCCCTGTAAAGGCCAAGTTATTTTACTTGATTGTAAAAAGTCATTGTGGCAAAGCATAGTAGGGCTTAACATGCACTCTAATGGACTGTATAAAACTTGTGTTCGCTGGGTGTGGTGACTCACACCTGTAATCCCAGCACTTTGGGAGGCTGAGGCAGGGGAGGATCACTTGAGCCCAGGAGTTCGAGACCAGACTATGCAACACAGTGAGATCCCATCTCAACAAAAAATTGAAAAAAAATAGCCAGGTGTGGTAACACGCACCTGGGGTCCCAGCTACTCAAGAGGCTGAAGCAGGAGGCTCTCTCAAGCCCAGGAGTTGGAGGCTGCAGTGAGCCGTGATCTCTGCTACACTCCATCCTGGGCAACAGAGCAAGACCCCATCTCAAAAAAAAACCTAACTGGGAATATATATATTTCAGCTTTTTCTTTTTTTTTAAAAAAAAGACCAAACTATCATTTATAATCATCATCTTTTCATGAAAGAATATTTTAGTACCATAAAAGTGTAAACATATTTAATCTCAGAATAACAACTATTTATATTGAATTTATGTAGCTTTTTAAAAAATATATGGTATCACTTGGAGCCAATACTGTAAAAAAAAATAAATAGCAGATTATCCAAATGTATCTGTTTTCTGTGGACCAGTGAAAATGTTATCACTAACTCATAATTGAGAACTAGTAATTGATCTGTAAGGCCACTTCTATCTCTTGCATTCTTTAATTCTACGAGGCTCCTAGCACAACATTTTAATGCTATTTCCACAACTCTTCAAATGCTTTAGAACTCTATCATTGAAGTAAATAAGTTGCTGCAACTTCAGAGCTCATGAAAAATTTGTAATTCTCTCCTACCTATCCATACTTGAGCCAGACCTACATGTTATACCTGTTTGCCCAGTGACACTTAAACAGAAATTATAGTATTGTTTTCTCTTTTCTCAGAAGTCCTTAAGAAACAAGTTTATTGTCTGATTCCTTTGAAACTTCCTCTAAAAATGGGTGGTAACTGCTACCCTGCACTTTAGGAATGTAAGAATTCACATGTCTAGCCCCCTTTCAACTGAGAACAAATCTCTAGGAGCCCAGATTTTCTCTTTTTTTTTTTTTCTTTTTTGTAGAGACAGGGTCTCCCTATGTTGCCCAGGCTGGTCTTGAATCTCTAGGCTCAAGCAATCCTCCCACCTGGGCCTCCCAGAGTGCTGGGATTACAGGTGTGAGCCACCACGCTGGTCCTCATCTGACTCTTAACACTGATTAAAAGCCCATGAGCTTAATTTTGAAAGAAGTCCAAAAGGCTTGCCCATCATTTGATCATTCAGAAGTGTTGCTGGGCTTTCCAGGAGCTGGCAGTCTATGGGAAGGGTCAGCCAGAATTGTGTCCATTACTCTGGAAAATATCAGGATAGACATAACTAGGAGACTTGGCACAGAGGGCAGGCACTGCTGAGGGGGCTTCCAGATAGAGGAAATGAGAGTTAAATAAAACCTGGAAGGGAAAGTGGAAGTTTGCCAGGGAGTGAGGAGGAGAAAGGTGTTCCAGATAAAGATGAACAAGCGTGGGCGGTGCAAGAAACAGCAGGACTAGCCCAGGGAAGTGCTGTGCTTTTGAAGCAAAGCATTTGGGGGACAATTTTAGTGGCAGAGAGTAGATGGGCCTGGAGAGGTTGATTGGGGCCATGTCAGATCTGTACCAGGCTCTGTGGAACTGCGATCCCTAGGGTGGCCCTGGGTGGCCCCAGGCTGGCCTGGAGCTCAAGGCTGATCCACATAGCTGACTCACAGGTGTACTTGAGTCCAGTCTCAAACTTCAGCATGTTCTGCCAGAGCTGGACTGAACCACAAGGCCACTTTCCTGAGACGTGCTACAAGAACCTATTAGACCAGGCCGGGCACAGTGGCTAACGTCTATAATCCCAGCAATTTGGGAGGCCGAGGTGGGCAAATTACTTGAGATCAGGAGTTCAAGACCAGCCTGACCAACATGGCGAAACCCCGCCTCTACTAAAAGTTCAAAACTTAGCTGGGTGTGGTGGTGGGTGCCTGTAATCCCAGTTACTTGGGAAGCTGAGGCAGGAGAATTGCTTGAACCTGGGAGGCAGAGGGTGCAGTGAGCCAAGATCACGCCACTTTACTCCAGCCTGGGAAACAGCGAGACTCCGTTTCCAAAAAAAAAAAAAAAAAGAAAGAAAGGAAGAAAGAAAAGAACCTGTTAGACCGGTCGTACTCCATTAAGACTTCTCAAAATAAATATGCACTATCTACCAACTGTGGTTTTGTTGAATTGAGAAAAAGAAGATACTGATTATCTGTGAGATAAGGTAAAGATTTATGATAATAATAGCTAGTATTTCAGGGAGGACTTTATAAATAATTCATAACACAAACCTGTAAGGTTCTGTTCATTTTTCTTATTTAACAGATGTGAAAACTATAGAACAAGGAGTTAAAGTACCTTACAGAGGATGACCCAGTTAGCAAGTGGGGGAAAGCTGGGATTCACACCAAGGTAGTCTGGTATTAGAACTCAGGCTCTTAATAGACCTGCACTCTGCAGATCTTACAGTGTGGTTAGATGTCAAGAAGGTTCGGTGCCAGACACAGTGGCTCACACCTTTAATCCCAGCACTTTGAGAGACCAAAGATTGGTTGAACCCAGGAGTTCAAGAGCAGCCTGGGCAACATAGGGAGACCCCATTAATACAAAAAAAATGTTTTTAGTTAGCCAGGAGTGTCAGTGCATGCCTGTGGTCCCAGCTATTTGGGAGGCTGAGGTAAGACGATTGCTTGAGCCCAGGAGGTCAAGGCTGAAGTGAGCTGTGATTGTGCCACTGCACTTCAATGTGGGTGAAGAGCAAGACCCTGTCTCAAAAAAAAAAAAAAAAGAAGAAGAAGAACGTTTGAGAGGTAGGGGAGAGGCAGAAAGGAGTGAGGATAGAAAGAAAAGTAAATTAATTTCTTTTTTTTTTTTTTTCTTTTTTTTTTTGAGAATGGCGTGACCAGGAGGCAGAGCTTGCAGTGAGCCGAGATCGCGCCACTGCACTCCAGCCTGGGGGACAGAGTGAGACGCCGTCTCAAAAAAAAAAAACAAAGAAAACAAAAAAACTAATTTCTTAACTATATAAATACCCAAGTGCAACATATAGTCAAGAAATGGGAAGTAAGCCAAAACAAAGAACATACTTTTGCCAGTTGTCAGTCCTCAGCTCTTTTGTCACCTTTTGTACAGGGAGCCTCCCCAGTCCTCCTCCTTGTTCCTTCCTCCCTTCAATTTATTTCTACTTTTCTGCAAAGAAAACAGGAAACCAAGTTTGTTTAAATTAAATATAAGAAAAGGAGAGAGAGAGAGAAAGAGGAAGGAAGGAAAGGAAAAAGGGAAGGAGGGAGAGGTTTCTTGAAATTAAAGAGCATGAATTTAAGTGTCTGTCCTTGTTAGTCTGACAAGAAAGGGAAAGTCCAGGGAAAGTCACCTCAGGTGTCATTGTTCTGTTGCAACATGTGGTGTTCCTGACGGATCCCTTGTCTTTCCGGTTCTTGGTTTTCTCATATGCAGAATCTTGTTGTGACCAAGTTGTGTTGGCAGTTCACTTTCTTTAAGTATATATGTTGGTCATCTCTGTTGAAGATGATAGAAAAATCACCGTCAGTAGAAAATTTACAAACAGGCCAGGCGCGGTGGCTCATCCCCAGCAGCTCAGGAGGCAGAGGCGTTTGGATTTTTGAGCCCAGGAGTTCGAGACCAGCCTTGGCAACACGGTGAAACCCCGTCTCTACCAAAAATACAAAAATTAGCCAATCTCACAGCCCGGTCTCAAAATAAAAATTAATTAATTAATTAATTAAAATTTCAAAAAATGAAAGAAAATTTACAGACATAGTCAAAGAAAAGCCGTACCACTTACAGGATGGCGTTCAGCTATCTGGAGCAGCCCCGTATGGTGGGTACTTCATTTATCCGGGGGAGATGCCGGATAATGAGCTCATTTTAGACCCTTTGCCCTACCTGGCTTTCCCTGGGAAGGCTGCTTGGTTGTGTTGAAACCCTCAGAAATCAACAGTAGAAAACTTCTCTAAAACAGCTTTGGCCTTTTTGCATATGAATGACTTTTACTCTGTAAATCAGTTCTTTTGCTTACCATCCTAGTCCTCTGCTTTCCACCCCAAATCCTGGTTTATATGTTTGTGGTTTTCTTTGTTTGTTTATTTGTTTGCTTGTTTGTTTTTTGAGATGGAGTCTCACTCTGTTGCCCAAGCTGGAGTACAGTGGCTTGATCTCAGCTCTCTGCAGCAACCTCCACTTCCCAGGTTCAAGTGGTTCTCCTGCCTCTGCCTCCTGAGTAGCTGGGATACAGGCGTGCATGCCACCACGCCCGGCCAATTTTTGTATTTTTAGTAGGAATGGGGTTTCACCATGTTGGCTAGGCTGATCTTGAACTCCTGACCTCAGGCGATCCACCCGCCTTAGCATCCCAAAGTGCTGGGATTACAGGCGTGAGCCACCACACCCGGCCTATATGTTTGTTTTTAAAATCTCTCTTCCTAGAGTCATGAGAATTCTCATTAATTTCACTTAGAGCTCCTGGAGAGAAAAGCCTCTATTTTTGTCATTGTAACAATAAAAAAAGTGTAGAGGTTTTTTTCTTTTGAGACAGTGTTTCGCTCTTGTTGCCCAGGCTAGAGTGCAGTGGTGCAATCTTAGCTCACTGCAACCTCCACCTTCTGGATTCAAGCAATTCTCCTGCCTTGGCCTCCCAAGTAGCTGGAATTACAGGCATGTGCCACCACACCTGGCTAATTTTGTATTTTTAGTAGAGTCAGGATTTCATCATGTTGGTCAGGCTGGTCTCGAACTCCTGACCTCAGATGATCTACCTGCCTTGGCCTCCCAGAGTGCTGGGATCACAGGTGCAAGCCACTGTGTCCAGTTTGTTGTTGTTGTTGTTGTTGTTGTTTTTGAGACAGGGTCTCATTCTATTGCCCAGGCTGGAACACAGCAGCACAATCATAGCTCACTGTAGCATCAAACTTCTGGGCTCAAGCAATCTTCCTGGCTCAGCCTTCCAAATACCTAGGATTACAGGTGCACACCACCACGCCCAGGTAATTTTTTCTTTTCTTACACAAATGTGACTCAACATGGATTTTTTTTTTTCTTTTTTGGCAGAGATGATGTCTCACTATGTTGCCAGGCTGGTCTCAAAATCCCTGCCTCAAGCCATCCTTCCACTTTAGCCTCCCAAAGTGCTAGGATTACAGGTGTGAACCACCGCACCTACCCCCAAGAACTCTTTTTTTTTTTTTTGGAGACAAAGTCTTGCTCCGTCAACCAGGCTGGAGTGCAGTGGCATGATCTCAGATCACTACAACCTCTGCCTCCCAGGTTCAAGCAATCCTCCCACCTCAGCCTCCCGAGTAACTAGAATTACAGGTATACGCCACCATGCCCAGCTAATTTTTGTATTTTCAGTAGAGAGGGGGTTTCACCACATTGACCAGGATGGTCTCGAACTTCTGACCTCAACTGGTCCACCCGCCATGGCCTCCCAAAGTGCTGGGATTATGGGCATGAGCTACTGCACCCGGCCCCTAAGAACTCTTTAAATGCACCTAGTGTCACAAGAACAGATAGCTAAACTGTGTCTGAAAAAGGCTCACGCAGGGAAATTTGTGATGGATTTGGGGAAGCTTAGGGCGAATTTTAAACATGAGGCCTTTTGTCAGATCACCTACATTCCTCGGATTGTGCGTGGGTTTGTCGCAGATGCTTGATGTGACAAATTACACAGCTCCTATCGCTTCATTTGATCAGCCACCCGTTGACTTTCAGCCAAGTCCCGCAGGGTTGCTTCTCAGATTGTATCTTTCTGCAAGACAAATATGTTTTCATAGTCTCTCTTTAACTTCTCCCTTTTGTGGCTATTAATGTATACTTTTATGTTTTTCAACTCCTTATTTTTGTTTTCTCTTTATGAAAGCTTTTAACGTGTGCTGTTCTTGAGGGAAATACTGATGCATATCTAAACTTTAGGGGTGTTTTTCACGCTGGCTACAGACACTCGGTAAATAATTTTTCAGGTGATGGGAAAACCCATCATCATGAGAATGTAGCAACTTTTATTTTGTAGTAACTGTTAAAATTGTGGCCACGGTGCTCAGTAAAAGGGGACCTTCCCCTTGTAGATGTTTGGGGAGGAGTGAAGTCCTGTCCTCCATTTTGTTAGTAAATTGCTTATGGATGGGGCATTATCACCTAGAAAGAAAAGAGATACCATGGTATGCAGTAACAGGGAGCCGGAGCAAGAGCAAGACAAAGAAATTCCCTTATGCTTTCAATGCAGAGCCAGCATTTAGACCTCTACCCCAGGCAGGGCCCACAAATACCTGGCAGCTGTGAGCGCCTGTTTTGCTCCTGCCTTCTTCCTGTTGGCAATTTTGAGTTTTGGTGGTTTTTTAGACAGAGTCTCACTCCGTCACCAGGCTGGAGTGCAGTGGTACAATCTCGGCTCACTGCAGCCTCCGCCTCCTGGGTTCAAGTGATCCTCTTGCCTCAGCCTCCTGAGTAGCTGGGACTACAGGTGCGCACCACCACAGCCAGCTAATTTTTGTATTTTTAGTAGGGATGGGGTTTCACCATGTTGCCCAGGCTGGTCTCAAACCCCTGACCCCCTGACGTCAAGTGATCTGCCCACCTCAGCCTTTCAAAGTGCTAGGATTATATATATACATATATATTTTAAATATACGTTTTATATATAAATATAAATTATATATACGTATATATTTTAAATATACGTTATATTTTAAATATATACATATATATTTTAAATATATACGTTATATTTTAAATATATGTTATATTTTAAATATATACGTTATATTTTAAATGTATGTTATATTTTAAATATACATTATATATAAATATAAATTATATATACGTATATATTTTAAATATATACGTGTATATATATAAAAAAATGAGTAGAATTCATCACCTAACTTCTAAAGCTGCTTCTCTAGATGAAATTCCGGCACTTAGGAGTCAGCAGCAGTGTATTGAGTGCATGACCCTTACTCACAGGTGCTTCTTTCCTGTCCCATGGCAGGTGACACCAACAGAAAGCTTCTGCAAGGCTGAGAGCTCCTTTTACCCATGGACCAGGAGCAAAGTTTGCAGCTACACTGTCAGGCTGTGTTTGGATGTTAGCAGTTAGTTTCGCTTTGCGTCTTCAGAGCAATTATCCTTAGCTATTTAAAAATTTAAAAAAAGGGAAAAAAAAATGACGCCCATAAAGCATTTGCTGCTCCGTAGGATGGGAGCACACTCTATTGTTGGGCATTTGAGGCCCTCTGGCATGTGTTTTCTGTTTGTTGTTGTCAGGGTTGTCCCTGTAGTTTCCCAGAAGTAGAACTCCCCGAAGCTGTTTCCCAGAAAGGATAGGGGTGTAGATAATGGATGTCCAGAGACAGAGAACACTCCAGTGCCAGATCCGTGTGCTGCTTTGTCAGACATTTGTTTATTTATTATTTTGTTTGTTTGTTTTTTTTTTTTTTTTTTTTTTTTTTTTTTTTTGAGACGGAGTCTCGCTCTGTCACCCAGGCTGGAGTGCAGTGGCCGGATCTCTGCTCACTGCAAGCTCCGCCTCCCGGGTTTACGCCATTCTCCTGGCTCAGCCTCCCGAGTAGCTGGGACTACAGGCGCTCGCCACCTCGCCCGGCTAGTTTTTTGTACTTTTTAGTAGAGACGGGGTTTCACCGTGTTAGCCAGGATGGTCTCGATCTCCTGACCTTGTGATCCGCCCGTCTCGGCCTCCCAAAGTGCTAGGATTACAGGCTTGAGCCACCGCGCCCGGCTTGTTTGTTTGTTTTTGAGATGGGGTCTCACTGTGTTGCCCAGGCTGGTCTTGATCTCCTGAGCTCAAGTGATCCTTCCACCTCAGCCTCCTAAAGTGCTGGGATTACAGGCATAAGCCACTGTGTCCAGCTGTTATTATTATTATTATTATTATTATTATTATTATTATTATTTTGAGACAGTTTTGTTCTTGTTGCCTAGGCTGGAGTCCAATGGCACAACCTTGGCTCACTGCAACCTCCGCCTCCTGGGTTCAAGCAATTCTCCTACCTCAGCCTCCCGAGTAGCTGGGATTACAGACATCCGCCACCATGCCCAGCTAATTTTTGTATTTTTAGTAGAGGCGGGGTTTCACCATGTTGGCCAGGCTAGTTTCGAACTCCTAACTTTAGGTGATCCACTCACCTCGGCCTCTCAAAGTGCTGGGATTACAGGCATGAGCCACCGTACCTGGCCCCAGCTGTTATTCTTTTTAATTGATACTTAATACTTGATACCTAATACACATTTAATTGATACCTAATACATATTTACAGGGTATATTGTGATATTTTGATACATGTTTACAATGTGTAAGGATCAAATCAGGGTAATTAGCATATCCATCACCTCAAACATTTATCATTTTTTTGTGTTGGGACATTCAAAATCTGCTGTTCTAGCTATTTGAAAATATACAATAAATTGTTACTTATAGTCACCCTATAGTGCTTTAGAGCACTAGAACTTATTCCCCCTATCTAGCTGTACTTTTGTATCCATTAAGCAACCTTTAGGCTGTGCACAGTGGCTCACGCCTGTAATCCCAGCACTTTGGGAGATCGAGGTGGGTGGATCACCTGAGGTCAGTAGTTCAAGACCAGCCTGGGCAACATAGCAAGAACCGTCTTTAAAAAGAAAAGAAGGCTGGGCGCGGTGGCTCAAGCCTGTAATCCCAGCACTTTGGGAGGCCGAGATGGGCGGATCACGAGGTCAGGAGATCGAGACCATCCTGGCTAACACGGTGAAACCCCGTCTCTACTAAAAAAATACAAAAAACTAGCCGGGTGTGGTGGCGGACGCCTGTAGTCCCAGCTACTCGGGAGGCTGAGGCAGGAGAATGGCGTGAACCTGGGAGGCGGAGCTTGCAGTGAGCTGAGATCCGGCCACTGCACTTCAGCCTGGGCGACAGAGCGAGACTCCGTCTCAAAAAAAAAAAAAAAAAGAAAAGAAAAGAAAATTTAAAATTTTCTTCACTGGTCATTCAGGAGCATATTGTTTAATATCCGTGTATTTGTACAATTTCAAAAGTTCACCTTATTGTTGAGTTCTGGTTTTATTCCATTGTGGTCAGGAAAGATACTTGATACAATTTCAGTTACTAGACTTGTTTTGTGGCCAAACATATGGTCTGTTCTGGAGAATGTTTCTTGTGCTGATGAAATAATGTGTCTTCTGAATCTGTTGGATGAAATGCTCTGTAAATGTCTCTCTGTTAGTCTAAAATGCAGGGATTTTTTGTTTTTTTGAGTCTCACTCTGTTCCCAGGCTGGGAGTGCAGTAGCATGACCTTGACTCACTGCAACCTCCACCTCCCAGGTTCAAGCAATTCTTATGCCTCAGCCTCCTAAGTAGCTGGGATTACAGGTGCCCACCACCACACCCAGCTAATTTTTGTATTTTTAGTAGAGACAGGGTTTTACCATGTTGACCAGGCTGGTTTTAAACTTCTGGCCTCGAGTGATCCTCCCACCTTAGCCTCCCAACGTACTAGGATAACAAATGTGAACCACCGCGCCCAGCCTAAAGTGCAGTTTAAATCTAGTGTTTTGTTGTTGATTTTCTGTCTAGATGATCCGTTCGGTGCTGAGAATGGGTTGTTGAATTCCCCAGCTATTGTACTGGTGTCCATGTCTCCCTTTAGATCTAATAATAATTTGCTTTATATTATATATCTGGGCGCTTCAGTGTTGGGTGCATATATATTTAGAATTGTTATGTCCTCTTGCTGAATTGATCCCTTTACCATTATATAATAACCTTTTTCTTTTTTTTAATCGTTTTTGACTTGAAGTCTGTTTCATCTGATGCAAGTACAGCTACCCTGCTTGCTTTTGGTTTCTGTTTGCATGGAATATCTTTTTCCACCCTTTCAGTCTATGTGTGTCTTTACAGATGAAGTGAATTTCCTGTAGGCAACCATAGTTGGGTCATGTTTTTTAATCCATTCAGCCAGTCTATATATTTTAAGGGGGGAAATTTAATCAGTTTACATTCAAGTTTATTATTGATAGGTGAGGACTTCTGTCAT
Organism: Papio anubis; assembly: GCF_008728515.1. Lineage (NCBI taxonomy): Eukaryota > Metazoa > Chordata > Mammalia > Primates > Cercopithecidae > Papio > Papio anubis. Next base: position 38,853,507 of record NC_044989.1, read on the forward strand.
TTTGTTAATTATTTTCTGTGTTTTTTTTTTTAATATCCTTTGTTCTTTTCTTCCCCTCTTATTGTTCATCCTTGTGATTTGGTGGTTTTCTATAGTGGTAAAGTTTGATTCTTTTCTTTCTTCTTTGTATATGTGCTCTACCAGTGAGTTTTATATTTTTTGTGTTTTCTTGATAGTAATTATCATTTCGTGGAACACCCTTGAGCATTTCTTGTAAGACTGGTCTAGTGGTGATGAATTCTGTCAGTTTTTGTTTGTCTGAGATATGTCAGACATTTAGTTTCAGGACCTGATTCTAGTTCCCTGCCCTATGGCAACAAGTAGAAACAGATCCCTGGTGCACTGCTTAAGTATTAGGCCAGCTAGATGTGAGCAGATGAGAAAATCAAATCCTTCTATTTTGCCAGGGATTAATTCATTCTCAGGATTGTAAATATTTACATTTCACCTTCACCTCACAGAACTGTAGAATTAGGGGGTGAGCTGGGCAGCTTGCCCAGCAAGACATTATGATGTATACAACACAGTGCACTACTAAGGAGGTGTGTTAAAAGGCATTTACAGCACATAGCTTTTTTTTTTTTTCCCTTATAAGTTTGGTGCTCTTTATTTGTAGTAGTAGATAAGGAATTAAGAAAGCAAAAATGAGTGCTTTGACTAGGTCTTTTGCCTTTGAAGGTAACATTAGTAAAATCCCCTCTTCTTTTTTATTCTTATAAAATTTACCCAATTCACTCTGCCCCCCAGCCCATCTGTGTTCACTTGCTGTTCTTGATGCTCTCAGTTTTAAAAGCTTATTCTAAAATTACATGAAAGCAACCCCATTTTGACAAAATTAGAATTCTGGTAGGAAACGCTTGCCACAAGGCTATGGAGAGAGGCCCAGCAAGACTTTTGTATTTTTTTCCAACCTCTTTTGGTTAAACCTACAATTCGGTAGATGATACAATTACCTCCCTGGGGTAAGTCTCTATCTCTGCCTTGGAGAAATAACAAAGTCCAAAGTAGTCTCCTCATTCAAAGATGTTGCAAACGAAGGCTGTTTTGATCTTTATGTATTAGCATTTGGGTTTTAATCTTTCTGGAGCTCCTGACAGAAAATTCCTTTACATTTATTATATAATTCTAAAATATTGGACATATTTGTTTCAAGCATCTGTCAATACCCTTACTCTTTCCATTCCACTCCCCACTGCCTTCATTAGTCATCAGGTTCTACTGATTTTTAACTCCTAAGTATTTCTCAAATCTGTCTCCTCAGTGTGTATCGTGGATTATATAACTCCATCTCCATTGTCACTGTGCTGCTTTAGACTATCTTTTCTTGTCTAGATTAGTGCCTGGCTTATATTATGGGCTTCATAAAGTGGGATCAATGAATGAATGATTCATATTCTGGACAACAACACTCTAACACCTAACTGAAAAAAAAAAAACTTAACCTCTATCTTCCATGTAAAAGCATCTATCTAAAAGGCAAATCTTACTTTGATAATCTCCAGGTTAATAAACCTCTTAGACAGTTCCCAGGCCTCCCCAAAACCATCTCTCATTTCACTGGTCAAAAAAATAAAAATTTAAAAATTGTAAAACTAAAAAAAAAATCAAACATTTCACTGGTCAAAAAACAAAAACAAAAATGATCTCTGAGCATGCCTCACTCACACCCCACCCTGCTGTGCATCCCTCTCCCACCCCCAGCCTACAGGGACCACCCAGTAACCTCTTCTTTGCTACATAACCCTTACCCTCCTTCTTCACAACTCATATTTTCTCCTTAGAAACTTTCCCCCCCACTTTCTGGAAACCGTAGATTCTTTCTTGCTTATGGTTTTTGTAATGACATCAGCTGTTTAGAATTCATGATGTGCCCAGGCCCTGCTATTTGCTTCTCCACAGAGCTTGCTCAGATAATCCATCAGGATTTAGTCACAGATTGAAAGTAGGGAGCTTCAGGCTTGGTCTCTTTGGGTTGAAGCTAGAAAACTAATCTATACTGAACACAAAAATGAAGCTGAGTAATAGCCAACCTATACATCCTAGGAATTAACTATTGCTTTTTTTGCCCCCAGCCAGTCTCTCTACACTCCTCTCTTCTTTACATTTGTTTTAAACACAGTATATATATATACACACACACACACACACAAAAACACACACACATATATACAATTTATTATTTTTTTTAATTTAGCTGGGCATGGTGGGGCATGCCTGTGATCCTAGCTGCTCAGGAGGCTGGGAGGCTGAGGTGGGATGATATGTGGGATTTTTTTTTTTTTTTTTTTTTTTTAGACAGAGTTTTGCTCTTGTTGCCCAGGCTGGAGTGCAATGGCATGATCTCGGCTCACCGCAACCTCCACCTCCCAGGTTCAAGTGATTCTCCTGCCTCAGCCTCCCGAGTAGGGGGGATTACAGGCATGTACCACCATGCCCTGCTAATTTTGTATTTTAAGTAGAGACGGGGTTTCTCCATGTTGGTCAGGCTGGTCTCTAATTCCCAACCTCAGGTGATCCACCCACCTTGGCCTCTCAAAGTGCTGGGATTATAGGCATGAGCCACTGTACCCAACCTTAAACACAGTATATTAGCCCAACACTGTGTGAGAACTGGGATTCAGAAAACCAGAACATAGGTCTCCGTTCTGCCATCCACTAGCTGTGCTATGAGTCAGCCATGAAAATTCTCTGGGCCTGATTGACTGAATCTGTAAAATCTGACTTGATGAGGATTATATTCATTGAACTCTGAGGTCCTGTCCATTTCTTACATCCTGATTCAAAGACCACACAGAATCTCTAACCCAGATGTTCTTAACTAGGGTTCTTGTATGTCTGGGAAGATGATGAAAGAACTTCAAGGGGATCATGAGCTCTTTAAATTCTATGTAAAATCCAAGGCTGGGCATGGTGGCTCACACCTATAATCCCAGTACTTTGGGAGGCTGAGGCGGGCAGATTGCCTGAGCTCAGGAGTTCGAGACCAGCCTGGGCAACATGGTGAAACCCCATCTCTATTACAATACAAAAACAATCAGCCAGGTGTGGTGGCATGTGCCTATAGTCCCAGCTACTCAGGAGGCTGAGGCATGAGAATTGCTTGAACCCTGGAGGTGGAGGTTGCAGTGAGCCAAGATCATGCCACTGTACTCCAACCTGGGAGACAAGGAGAAATTCTGTCTCAAAAAATAAATAAATGAATAAATAAAATAAAATAAAATAAAAAATTCTATGTAAAATCTTTTGTGAACTGGCTGCATCACCTTGGCCCACAAAGGGGATTTTCTTATCTTTTTTCCTCTTTCAAAGTAATGGTAGTCTATGGTTGCCCTACCATGTATTCTCTTTTTATTATTTTATTTATTATTATTTTTTTTAGAGACAGGGTCTCACTCTGTTATCCAGGCTGGAGTGCAGTGGTGCAATTACAGCTCACTGCAGCCTTGGCCCCCTGGGCTCAAGCGGTCATCCCACCTCAGCCTCCTGAGTAGCTAGGATCACAGGTATGCCCCCACCATGCTCAGCTAATTAAAAAAAATTTTTTGAGGCTGGGAACAGTGGTTCACGCCTTTAATCCCAGAATTTTGAGAGGCCAAGGTGGGAGGACTGATTGAGTCCAGGAGTTCAAGAACCTGAGAAATATAGACCCCATTTCTACTACAAAAAAAAAAAAAATCAAAAAGTTAGCTGGGCCCAGTGGCATTCACCTGTAATGCCAGCTACTTATGAGGCTGAGGCAGAGGATTGCTTAAACCCAGGAGTTCAAGGCAAATTGAGCTATGATGTGTACCACACTCAGCCTCGGTGACACGGCAAGACCTTGTCTCCAAAAAAAAAAAATATATATATATATAGCTACAGGTAAGAAAGTACTTGGATAACAGTAAAAAAGTTAAAACAGTAAAAAAGTTAAAGTCATGACATTGGAGCCTATGAAATGTGTTTTTTTTGTTTTTTTTTTTGTTTTTTTTGTTTTGAGACGGAGTCTCGCTCTGTCGCCCAGGCTGGAGTGCAGTGGCCGGATCTCAGCTCACTGCAAGCTCTGCCTCCCGGGTTTACACCATTCTCCTGCCTCAGCCTCCCTAGTAGCTGGGACTACAGGTGCCCGCCACCTCACCCGGCTAGTTTTTTGTATTTTTAAGTAGAGACGGGGTTTCATCGGTTTAGCAGGATGGTCTCGATCTCTCCTGACACCGTGATCAGCCCATCACCGGCCTCCCAAAGTGCTGGGATTACAGGCTAGAGCCACCGCGCCCAGCCCTATGAAATGTGTTTACCCGAGAGCTGTTTATTGTATGTTGAGTCCCTCCTAGATGGTGTTCAAGGTTGAATGCAAAAACTCCAAGGACCTCTCCAAGGACTAATGGTATTCTTTAAGAGGGTACATTACTGAATCCTTCCTATAAAATGGTCACAAGATCCTTTTATGAGCCTCCAGAATAACTCCTGAAGCTACTCATGTTCCCTACTGGAAAACACATTACCACTACAAGATTGGCAAACATGAACCAGCATGGTAGAAATTTGGCAGGAAGAAAGCTCAAAATTTAGCACTTGGCCAGGCAATGTATAATTCCTGTGAAAATTGCAGGCTAACCTTCAGTGAATTTGCCACAAGGGGAATTATTTGCTAGAGCAACCACCCTTGGAGAGTTGATGGTTCACATCTACCCTTCCTCCAGCACAGGTCTGGACAAGGGCTGGCTCTAGTTCATTCCTGGTGCATAGCCATCCTTAGTGGTCACTACATTCTGAAGGGGCTTAGTGGGACCGTGGGCCTTGGGCAATGGACCTGATGTTAACTCAGGTGAGTTCCCAGAGCAGAATTGTGTTCAGTTCAGCTAACATTTATAGAGCACCTACTGATTGTTAGATGCTGCCTGAGAGAGAGAGGACGGAACACTGTCTCTGCCCTTGAGAAGCTCAGAGGGATGGAGAGAACCTAATGTGGTCAGAGCAGTTGTAGACATAATGCCTGTGGGACTGATGGAGTATAGAAGCCAGGGTAGAAGGAGGCTTCTCAAGATTGTCCTGAGCTGTGAGAAGCCTCTCAGTGTCTGTGAGGATCTAGCCACAAGGAGAGTGAGAGTACCAAAGCACAGAATTCAGGAGTGGGGATGACTGTTAAGCCAAGAAGCCAAAGAGGCAGTTGGACAGGGCAAGGACTAGGGTGCAGAATGTAAGGAGCACTCACTCTCAGGGTGATGCATGTGCAGGGTCAGCACCTGAGAGTGTGTGTCTCCTTAAATTTTGCACCCTAGGCACCGCATTTACCCAGCCCTACAGTTGAGTATAGTGTGATTGTCTTTCTGGGCCATGCTGATGAGCTGGGATTTTTTTATTTTTAATTTTTGACGGAGTCTTGCACTGTCACCCAGGCAACTTCCCCGTCCGGTTCAGCAGTGCAACCTCCCACTCTGGGTTCAATGGTGCAGCCTCCCTCTCCAGGTTCAAGCTGTTCTCCCACCTCAGCCTCCCGAATAGCTGGGGTTCAGGCATGCACCACTATGCCCGGCTAATTTTTGTATTTTAGTGTTTTTATTTTTTTTGAGACGAAGTCTCACTCTGTTGCCCAAGCTGGAGTGCAGTGGTACGATCTCGGCTCACTGCAACTTCTGCCTCCCAGGTTCAAGCGATTCTCCTCCCTCACCTCCCAAGTAGCTGGGATTACAGGTGCCCGCCACCATACTCAGCTAATTTTTGTATTTTTAGGAGAGACAAGGTTTCACTATGTTGGCCAGGCTGGTCTCGAACTTCTGACCTCAGATGATCCACCCGCCTTGGCCTCCCAAAATGTTGGGTTTACAGGTGTGAGCCACCGCGCCTGACTGGAATTTTAACTTTAGATCATAGAGGGCTTTCAGAAGTCAGATTTTACAGATTCAGTCAATAGGCCCAGAGAATTTTCATGGCCGATTCATAGCATAGCTAGTGGATGGTAGAACGGAGACCTATATCCTGGTTTTCTGAATCCCAGTTCTCACATGGTGGCACTACAGGTGAATGCCACTGGGCCTGGCTAATTTTTTTATTTTATTTTTTTGTAGTAGAAATGGGGTCTCTCCATATTTCTCAGGTTCTTGAACTCCTGGACTCAATCAATCCTTCTGCCTTGGCCTCTCAAACTTCTGGGATTAAAGGCACAAACCACTGTTCCCAGCCTCAAAAAAATTTTTTTTTTTTTTTTTTTTTTTGAGACGGAGTCTCGCTCTGCCGCCCAGGCTGGAGTACAGTGGCGCGATCTCGGCTCACTGCAAGCTCCGCCTCCCGTGTTCACGCCATTCTCCTGCCTCAGCCTCCCAAGTAGCTGGGACTACAGGCGCCCGCCACCTCGCCCGGCTAGTTTTTTTGTATTTTTTAGTAGAGACGGGGTTTCACCGTGTTAGCCAGGATGGTCTCGATCTCCTGACCTCGTGATCCACCCGTCTCGGCCTCCCAAAGTGCTGGGATTACAGGCTTGAGCCACCGCGCCCGGCCAAAAAAATTTTTTTTTTAATTAGCTGAGCATGGTGGGGGCATGCCTGTGATCCTAGCTACTCAGGAGGCTGAGGTGGGATGACTGCTTGAGCCCAGGAGGCCAAGGCTGCAGTGAGCTATAATTGTGCCACTGCACTCCAGCCTGGATAACAAGCGCATTCTAAGCTGGGGACTGACCTGGCAAGATTGGCATTTTAGAAATATCACCCCGGGTTGGGCGTGGTGGCTCACACCTGTAATCCCAGCACTTTGGGAGGTTGAGGCAGGCAGATTGCTTGAGCCCAGGAGTTTGAGACCAGCCTGGGCAACATATTGAGACCCTATCTCTAAAAAAAAAAAGAAGTAGCCAGGTGTGGTAGCCCACACCTCCAGTCTCAGCTACTCAGGAGGCTGAGGTGGGAGGATCCCTTGAGCCAAGGAGGTGGAGGTTGCAGTGAACTGTGATCCAGCATGGGCAACTGAGGGAGATCCTGTTTCAAAAACAAAGAAATATCACCTCAGCAACCGTTCTGGTGGGACTTGACTGGAGACAGAGACCAGTTTAGATGCTGTTGTTGGAGCCGGGCACAATGGTGTGTTCCTCTAGTCCCAGCTACTCAGGAGGCAGAGGTGGGAGGATCACTTGAATCTAGGAGTTCAAGTCCAGTCTGGGCAACATAATGAGACTCCATCTCTTTAAAAAAAGGTGGGTTGGGGGGTCGCTATTTTAATAGTCCAAGCAAGAGATGAGACCCAAACTAAGGGTCAGGTGGAAGAAGGCAGTTTAATCATATTTAGGGGGTAAAAATCAAGAGCCCTGAATTGAATGCGTAGATGAGGAAGCAGGAAGGCTATGTGATGACCTCGGGACTCTAGGGCAGCTGCTGGGCAGTAGGGATGGGAATGTTCAGTGAGTCGTGAGTAGGGGAGGAGGGGGAGCTGGCATGGGACTGGGGGCTGGGGGAACTGTGGATTTGATCTTGAAATATTTGAGGTTAGGGTGCCTGTGGCGTGTCCATCTCCTCTGTACACCTGACCTTACACCTCCAGCAGTTGGACCTATGAGTGACGTTAGAGAAATGAGAGCTGGAGACATACATCAGCGTGTACCTTGTAGATTAAGCCACTTGGATTTCCCAGAGAGGAATTGTAGATTGAGGAGAGCAGTGGTCTGAGGACCAAACCCTGGGAAACTCTAGGAACCAACCACCAATATTTAAGGTCCAAAAAGGGTCTACCTTAAAGTGCCAAGGGAGATGGCCAGGGGTAGAAGGCAAGGAAAGAGAAGAGGTGTCTAGAAGTCTTGGAGTGACCAACAGTGTCAATACTCCAGGGAGGTCAAGTGGCAGGAGACCTGGGAACCTGCATGGCTGTGGTGGTTGTTGTCCTGAGCCCGTTTAAGTATTTAACAGAGTGGTCAGGGCAGAAGCCAGACTGTAACCGTTTGAGAAGTGACAAAAAGTAAGGAGAGATTCAGGAATATAGGCCAATAACTGGTTCCCAACTAGGCAGCTTTCTTGAATACGGAACTCTGCCAGGCACAGTGCCTCACACCTATAATCCCAGTCCTTTGGGAAGCTGAGTCGGAAGGATCACTTGAGGCCAGGACTTCAGGACACAGCAAGACCCCATCTCTACAAAAAATATATAAAATAAAAAATTAGCGGCCGGGTGTGGTGGCTCATGCCTATAATCCCAGCACCTTTGGGAGGCCAAGGCGGGTAGATCACTTGAGGTCAGGTGTTCAAGACCAGCCTGGCCAAAATGGTGAAACCCTGTCTCTACTAAAAATAAAAAATTAGCCAGGCATGGTAGCACACACCTGTAATCACAGCTGCTCGGGAGGCTAAGGCAGGAGAATTACTTGTACCTGGGAGGCGGAGGTTGCAATGAGCCGAGGTTGTGCCACTGCACTCCAGGATGGGCAACAGAGTGAGGCTCTGTATCAAAAATTAATTAAATTAAATTAAATTAAAAAGCCTGGCATGGTGGCTTGCACCTGTAGTACCAGCTGTTTGAGAGGCTGAGGCAGGAGTATCTCTTGAGCTCAGAGAGCTAGGGGCTACAGTGAGCTATGATCACACCACTGCACTCCAACCTGGGTGACAGAGCAAGACCCTGTCTCTAAAAAACAATAATAAAAATAAATAAAAAAGAACCCTGGGGCCCACCTCAGAGATTCTGATTCATTGGCTTTAGCACAGGGCCATGGAATCTGTCCCAGCATCCTAGATGCTGCCTCAGTGAGTTAACAGAAAGGACTGGTATTGAAAGTGCTGTCGGCCGGGCGTGGTGGCTTACATCTGTAATGCCAGCACTTTGGGAGGGCAAGGCGGGCAGATCATGAGGTCAGGGGATCGAGACCGTCCTGGCTAACACGGTGAAACCCCGTTTGTACTAAAAATACAAAAAAATGAGCTGGGTGTGGTGGCAGGCGCCTGTAGTCCCAGCTACTTGGGAGGCTGAGGCAGGAGAATGGCGTGAACCCGGGAGGTGGGGCTAGCAGTGAGCCGAGATCGCACCATTGCACTCCAGCCTGGGCAACAGAGCGAGACTACGTCTCAAAAAAAAAGAAAAGAAAGAATGTGCTGTCAACAAGTAGTGACAAAGAGAAGGCTCCTCTGTGAGGCAGGGAAGTGGGATCAAATAACAGTTTTGTGTTTTTGTGTTTTTTTGGAGGAGAGGAGCTGATTTAGGACAAGTAAAATGGTTGTCAGAGAGCACAGGAATCCAGGGAAGGCTTGAGACCGTGAATCTGTGGTGGCCTCAGCGGGTGCTTCTGTGGGCTTTCTCCTCTCTCGGCAGGGTGGAGTCAGGAGCAGAGAAGGCAAATGGTGAGATGACCCGAAGCTGGGGTTTTATCAGAGAGGAGGAACTGGAGGACAGGGTGTAAGACGGATCAAGGAGTGTTACTAAGGGGCTCAGGTCCTAGACAGTGGGCCTAGACAGGTAGGCAGTGAGGGTCGTGGGGGACAGGGAAGATGCATGGCAAGGGGCCCTGAGAACTCGGGGAATATTGCCACATCGGGGCCTGGCAGTCCCAGGAGAGGAGCAGGTCTAGCAGGAATGCCCTTGCGCCTTTGTAGGAGAGCAGCAAGACTAGGAGACTGCAGACAGATAGTGGGTAACTGAAAGGTGAACTTTCTACCAGATAGCAAATCCCTGGATGTCATCCTGATGGATCTAAGATGAAAAATACCCCACCATGAAAATGCCTTACATGGTCCCAACCATGAAGCGTAAAATTGCCTTTTCACCTGAAAACGACCTGCAGCTTGGTTTAGCATTTTATGCTTTGGATGTCATGTAACATCCAGAAGCAATACCCTCCCCACGTTGCAAGTCAAAGTAAAATCAGAAAATGCTCAGTGGAAAGGAAAAAAAAAAAAACATAAGACAAAAAACCAGCAATAGAATAAAGCCGCAAACCCAAAGCACCAACAGAGGAAAAGGAAAAAAAGCTGCAGCATAGACAAGCTTTGATGTTGTGTGATCTGTGAAAATGTATAGAAATGTTACCTTACCAAAAAATTCCCAAGGTGCTTTACTTGCCAACCACTGGAAGGAAGTAAAAATTCCCACCCAGGGTGTTACTTTTAATTATCATCCTCTTTATGTTGTTTCCTAAAATAACAACAGGCATTCTAGAGATGATTTACCAAGATGGCTTAATGAGGTGTCAGATGAGTACCTGTGCCCACGAGCCCCTTTACCGCAGGCCTCCTCATGCAAATTTGACTGACTCTTCTGAGCCCGACTAGATAAAGAAACAGACATAATTGGAGCAGCTGGGCTGGAAGCACAGCTGGGCCATCCGCATGGAGACTAGACTCTAGCACCATGTGCTCTTCCTGTTGCCCCAGCGTCCCTCCCAACTCTTGCTTTTCAGAGCGGCACCCCACCTGAACCTGGGTCTTGCTCAGATGATCTCCACATCAGTGCTTGTCAGCTTTCATGTGTACACAGATCACCTGTGCAACTTGCGAAAATGCATATTCAGACTCAGTGGCTGGGGTGTAGCCTCTGGATCTATGTGTCTAACAAGCCCCTGGGTGATGCATGTGGTTGTCAGATGGTCCTAGGCCCACACTTGGAGGAGCTATTTAGAGCCTACAAAATAGTTACTCCCCTATCCAGTGTTTGAGTCCCAGACTTCTGGATTCCGCCAGCACTGAGATGCTTCTGGGACAGGATGCTTACTATCCATCTTGGGTCAACATGTCAGAAAGGCCTTCCTGTATTGAGCTGAGATCTGTCTACGTAGGGCTCACCCTCACCTGCCCTACTTCTGGGCCTTGGTTCCTATGTGGCCGGCTTAAGACCTTAGAAAGTGGCTGGCATAGGCCGGGCGCGGTGGCTCAAGCCTGTAATCCCAGCACTTTGGGAGGCCGAGATGGGCGGATCACGAGGTCAGGAGTTCGAGACCATCCCATGGCTAACGGTGAAACCCGTCTCTACTAAAAAATACAAAAACTAGCGAGGCGAGGTGGTGGAAGCCTGTAGTCCCAGCTACTTGGGAGACTGAGGCGGAGATAGGCGTAAAACCGGGCCCGGAGAAAGCACAATGAGCTGAGATCCGGCCTGCACTCCAGCCTGAGGCGACACAGCGAGACTCCGTCTCAAAAAAAAAAAAAAGAAAGTGGCTGGCATATCCCCCAAGTATTTTATTCAGGCAAAACATGCCAGGTCCTCTGGCTATAATTTAAAATTTTTTTTCTAGAGACAGGGTCTCACTATGTTGCCCAGACTGGTCTCAAACTTCTGGGCTTAAGTGATCCTCCTGCCTCAGGCTCCCAAAGTGCTGAGATTACGGGCATGAGCCACCATGCCTGGTCTTGGCTATTCTTCTTATGCTATGGTTTGGTCATACTGGTCATTTTCTTTTTTTTTTTTGAGACGGAGTTTCACTCTTGTTGCCCAGGCTGGAGTGCAATGGCGCGATCTTGGCTCACCGCAACCTTCGCCTCCTGGGTTCAAGCGGCTCTCCTGCCTCAGCCTCCCAAGTAGCTGGGATTACAGGTGCCTGCCACCACACCCAGCTAATTTTTGTATTTTTAGTAGGGACGGGGATTCACCATCTTGACCAGGCTGGTCTTGAACTTCTGACTTTAGGCTATCCGCCCACCTCAGCCTCCCAAAGTGCTGGGATTACAGGCGTGAGCCACTGTACCCACCCCTGGTCATTTCCTTCTGATCCTGCTCTGTGTGTCTTTAGGCCTCTCCTCTGTGATACTCATGCTGCAAAAAGTAGCTTGGGAGTGTCACCACCTCATTACAGATAGCCTTTTTTTTTTTTTTTTGAGACGGAGTCTCGCTGTGTCGCCCAGGCTGGCATGCAGTGGCGCAGTCTACGCTTACTGCAACCTCCGCCTCCCAGGTTCAAGTGATTCTCCTGCCTCATCCTCCTGAGTAGCTAGGATTACAGGCACGTGCCACCACGCCTTGCTAATTTTTGTATTTTTTAGTAGGGATGGGGTTTCACCACGTTGGTCATGCTGGTCTCGAACTCCCGACCTCGGGTGATCCACCCACCTCGGCCTCCCAAATTGCTGGGATTACAGGCGTGAGCCACCACACCTCGCCTTACAGATAGCCTTTATGTGACTCGTGTTGAACTTGCTGTCAGCCATCATCCTTAAAGTCATTTTCACACATGCTATGGATCAGCCACATTTCTTCCTAGTCAGTAATAATGATAATAATTACACTTAACACTTATGAGAGTTAGTATAGCAAGGTGATTAAGAACATAGTCTCTGGAATGAGACTGCCTAGTGGGAAGCACTATGATTAGCACCATGTGTTATCTATCACCATCACCATCATCATCATCCATCACCATCACTATCACCACCATCATTGTTACCATTATCATCACTATCCATCTATCCATCCACCATCCACCATCCATCATCCACCATCCACTATCCACCATTATCCACCATCCACCATCCACTATCCACCATCCACCATCATCCACTATCCACCATCCATCCATCCACCATCCACTATGTCCATCCATCCACTATCCACCATCATTACCATCCACCATCCACTATCCACCATCCATCTTCCATCCATCCACCATCCACTATCCACCATCCACCATCCACTATCCACCACCATCATCCATTTACCATCCACTATCACCACCATTTATCCACCATGCCATCACTATCACCACCATTGTCACGTCCGCTGTCACTGCCATCGCCATCCGCCTATCACCGCCATCATCAGTGCCATCACATCACTGTCACCATTTATCCGCCATCCGCCATCCGCCGTTATCCGCCATCCGCCATCACTATCGCCATCATCAATTATCATCCATCCACCATCTTCACCATCCATCCATTCATCCATCCACTGTCACCACCATTGTTATCACCATCACCATCCACTATCCACCACCATTATCACCATCACCATCACTATCACCACCATTATCACCATCACTATCATCACCATCATCATCATCACCATTACTGTCATCCATCACCATCACCACCATCATTAGCACCATCACCATCACTGTCACCACCATTATTAGCATCACCATCACTGTCACCACCATCACCGTCATCATACCACCACCATCATCACCATCCCCACCATCATCACTACAACCACTGTCATCACCAGCACCATTATCATCATAAATCACCATCATCCGCCGTCGCCATCATCCGCCATCCACTTTATCATCCCCTTATGACCATCGTCGCCATCACCACCGTCATCCTGACCGCATCATCACCATCGCCATCTTTATCATCATCACCATCCTGCCATCATCACGCAATCATCCGCCATCCGCTGTTATCACCATCATCCTTGCACCATCGTCACTGCAGCCACCGTCATCCGCCATGCCATCCGTCATCATCCTTGGCGCCATCGTCACAAACCCACCATCATCATCACCATCACTGTCATCATCATGGTCACCAGCACCATCATCACCATCACCATCATATCACCATCACTATCACATCACATCACCATCATCACCTCATCATCACCATCACTATCACCACCATCATCATCATCACCATCTTCATCATCATCATCAATATGTTAAGTAAGTGCTCTGCCTACATTTACTGATTTAATCCTCATAACAACTTCATGAGGTAGGGGCTATTGTTATCCCAGTTTTATAAGTGAGGAAGTGGGACCTCACAAGATTATGTTTTGTGCCCAGGGTAACAGTGACAAGAATCTAAATCTGAGCAGTGTCCATTGGTTGGTTTTGTTTGTTTCATTGTTGACAAAAGTGCAAGACCATATCTGTTCCTGCTATTCATAAATTTCTTCTTTCAGTCAGCATTTTACCCTTACTTTACACTATCTTTTGGATTCCTGGTTCTGTCCTCCCAAGTGTATCTGCCCCTAGCTTCATGCTGTCTGTCATATTGTGAGAAAAATATGTGTCTTCACCTAGATCATACCCAAGGTCAGAGGCCATGTGGCAATTCCCTACAGATTCTGCTCACTGAAGCCCGATGGTGCACATCTCCTGAAGCTCCCTGAGCCTGTAGTCTTGTAACCCACTCAGAGAAGCCTAGAGAGTGGTCAGGCATGATTTGTATTTGAACATATTTGTATTTGGTTCCTGGGAAACATGTTTCCTCCCCGCTTTCAGGTCTGCATTCCAGAATCCTTTCCAAGATGGACCGCACCCTCCAAATTTATAGTTGTTGAAATTAGTCCTCTGGGCAGCTAGATGCAAGGAACAGATAGAAAGCAGGGTCTGCAGAACACACATCCCAGAGGGGATAATGACCAGTTAATCCCCGCAGATAGTTAGATCTAGGAGACTGTCCCTGGGCTTCAGGGCTCCCTGCCTCTGACTCCAGCAGTGCAAATGCAAGCCTCTGTGTTCCCACTAAACCATAGGTGGCTGAGCAGTCATGGTGTTGCCTGCATTTCTATAAAGGAGGAGCTCAGGGCAGCAATCTCATCAGAGGGGAGGCTGGGGCTGAATTTAGGTTGTATGTTTATTTGGGGTGATTTGCAGGCAGGGGCTGCCCTGATAGAGATTACGGGGGCTAAATCCCCCACATAAAGCCATTTTGTGCCACTGCTCCTGTGCCAAATGACCAGAAAGACTGGACTGATTTTTCCCCTGTCTCCTTTCCTGGTTCTGTTCTCTGACCCTGGGTAATTGATGTAACCTAGCTAAGTTCAATTACCCACCCTTTTCACGATGTCGGGATGTCTGCCACCTGTCCCTGGTGCCCTTCTTGGCTTCCTGTGAGTCGTGACTGTGGGAGCCTTGCGACTTTTGGAGGAGAGCAGGAGGCCCTGGGTCTGCCATCAGCATGGGCTCCCTAATCACGCCGTTGTCACCGGAGCCTGCCCGAGCTGCTGGGAAGTAGCAAAACAAGCATGCAGGGAACATTCTTCCACCCCAGTATGTTCCCCTCATGAAATCATCAAGCAAACCCTGAATGCCTTCCCTTGGTGTGGTCAGGCAGAAGGGTTGTCTCTCTCATACTAGAGCAGTCAGTGGCCATTGGCTGACTGAGCCAGTGGATTTGGGGAAGGCTGTCTTGTTCTCTTAGAACAGCATGTGGCCCTAGCAGTCCTCCTGTTCTTGGATAATGGTGGCCCCTCATGCCATGAAAACTGATGGGGCAGGCAGGGGAGCCCCAGCCAGAAATGGGAAGTGTCTCAAACCCTAGTGAAATGATCTTGAATCGCTGATTTACAGGGCTGATTTTGACACATTATTCTCAGGAAAACAGTGGTTTAGGGCAAGGTCTCGAGCTCTGTCTAGGTTGAAATCTTGTCGGGTGTGCTGGCTCACAGCTGTAATCCCAGCCCTTTGGGAGGCCAAGGCAGGAGGATTGCTTGAGCTCAGGAGTTTGAGACCAGTCTGAGCAACATAGAGATACCCTATCCCTACAAAAAAAATTTAAAAATTAGCTGGGCATGGTGGCACACACCTGTAGTCCCAGCTACTGAGGAGGCTGAGGCAGGAGGATCATTTGATTCTAGGAGGTTGAGGTTGTGATAAGCTTTGGTCGTGCCACAGCACTCTAGCCTGGGCAACAGAGCAAGACCCTGCCTCAGAAAAAAAAAATCTTTACTGGCTCTGTGATCTAGCACAATTTATTTGAGTTCTGTAGGCCTCATCCAAAGATAATAATTGGACTTACCTTACTGGTTGTGACAACTAAATAAAAAATAATACATGTAAAATGCTTAGAACAGTTCCTGGCATTTAGTAAGAGCTTTGTAAGTATTAACTATTATTAGTACCATCATCATCTTTATTGCCAGTATTTACTGAGTGTCTAATATGTACCAGACGTGTCTAAACGCATATAGCACATGCACTATGAGCTCATTGAACTACTTTGGGGTTTTTTTGGTGGTGGGGAGGGTTGTTGTTTTTTGAGATGGAGTCTTGATGTGTCGTCCAGGCGGGAGTGCAGTGGCACGATCTCGGCTCACTGCAACCTCTGCCTCCTAGGCTCAAGCAATTCTCCTGCTTCAGCCTCTCGAGTAGCTGGGACCACAGGCGTGCACCACCACACCTGGCTAATTTTTGTATTTTTAGTAGAGATAGGGTTTCACCATGTTGGTCAGGCTGGTCTTGAACTCCTGACCTCAAATGATCCTCCCACCTCGGCCTGCAAAAGTGCTGGGATTACAGGTGAGCCACTGTGCCTGGCTGAACTACACTTGGAAGTAGGGTTTAACCCTGTGCCTCAGTTGAGGAAGCTAAAAATGGGAGAGTTCAGTAACCTGCACAGAGTTAAACTTGTAAGTAATTGGTGAAGTCAAAATCTAGAATCAAGGGGTTTTTGTTGTTTATTTTTTGTTTTGGAGACAGGGCCTTGCTGTGTCGCCCAGGCTGGAGTGCAGTGGTGCAATCACAGCTCACTTTAGCTTCAACCTCCTGAGCTCAAGTGATCCTCCCACCTCAGTCTCCTGAGTAGCTGGGACTACAGGCATGCACCACCACACCTGGCTAATTTTTGTACTTTTTGTAGAGACAGGGTTTTGTTGTCCTGGCTGGTCTTGAACTCCTGGGTTCAAGCGATCCACCCGCCTTGGCCTCCCAAAGTGCTGGGATTATAGGTGTGAGCCACCGTGTCCGGCCTGGAATCGAGTTTTCCTAACTCCAGAGTTACACTGTTATTGTCCTCTGCTACTGCCCATAGTAACAGCCATATTACTGAGTACTTCCCACTTGCTGAGGAGGGTGCTGAGCACTTTACCTGCCTCATTTCATTTAATGATCACAATAATCCTAAGAGGTAGATTCTCATTATCCCCATTTTACAGATGACGTAATCAAGGTTCAGAGAAGCTAAGCAGCCTCCAAAAATTTATACAGCAAAGAAAGCCAGCATTTAAATCCAGGCCTGCCTGACTCTAAAGGCTGTTCTCTTGAGTTTGACTGCCGAACAGGTGAGCAGGATGCTCCTAGGAGGTTGGTAACAGCAATTGGTGATCCATGACTTCTAGGATCCACTGAAACCCAGGGATACACAGTTTGCCTAATCAGCCCTATTTTCTGAGCTATTGTTAGGGACAATTTTCACTTTCTCTGATGCTTCATTTCCCTGCAGTTCTGAAAGCTGTTGATTTGCTCAGATTAAGACCAGCTTCTGTGCCTTTTGCTCGTCAGATTGTTGTGTACGTGTTCAAGAGTATAGAGGAAGGCCGGGCGCGGTGGCTCAAGCCTGTAATCCCAGCACTTTGGGAGGCCGAGGCGGGTGGATCACGAGGTCAGGAGATCGAGACCATCCTGGCTAACATGGTGAAACCCCGTCTCTACTAAAAATACAAAAAACTAGCCGGGCGTGGTGGCGGGCGCCTGTAGTCCCAGCTACTCGGGAGGCTGAGGCAGGAGAATGGCGTGAACCTGGGAGGCGGAGCTTGCAGTGAGCCGAGATCGCGCCACTGCACTCCAGCCTGGGTGACACAGCGCGAGACTCCGTCTCAAAAAAAAAAAAAAAAAAAAAGAGTATAGAGGAATCGTAAACAATCCAGAAGGAGGCCTGGTGTACTACACAAAGTTTTTGCCACGTTGCTATGGGAGGAATCTGTGTTTCTTGAACAAACACTTGAGGTTATGTGACTGTGAGATTCCAAATGTGCATTTCAACATCAGGTCGTGACGGGGCAACTTGTTTTGTGATGAACAGCACCGTAAGTAGAACATATTCTATAGACCAGGGATTCTTAGCCAGGGATGCACGGCAGGGCTTCAGAGGCTCTGGGAACATTTTGTATGTGTGTGTGCATTTTACTGGAGAGAGAGCTCATAACTTTTATAATATTCTCAAAGGATTTCATAACTCAAAAAAATCATTGAAAAATCATTGTTCTCAATTTTAAAATCACTAGAAGAGGAAGCTTCAGAAAACAGAATAAGCCAGGCACAGTGGTGTGTGCTTGTAGTCCCAGCTACTCAAGAGGCTGAGGTGGGAGGATGGCTTGAGCCCATGAGTTCGTGGCTGCAGTGCACTATGATTACACCTGTGAATAGCCACTGCACTGCAGCCTAGGCAGCATAAGAGACCCTGACTCTAAAAACAAGCAAACAAATAAACAAACAAAACAGAAACCTTAAGTACTCTTATGAAAATGACAGTGTGCCCTGGAGGCAGAACTGCACCTTCCTTTTTACGTGATTTATGCTATGGGGCCCAGGCTGCAGTGGCTCATGTCTGTAATCCCAGCACTTTGGGAGGCCGAGGCGGGGAGATCACCTAAGGTCAGGAGTTCAAGACCAGCCTGACCAACGTGGTGAAACCTCATCTCTACTAAAAACAAAAAATTAGCCAGGCATGGTGGCACATGCCTCTAATCCCAGCTACTCGGTAGACTGAGGCAGGAGAATTGCTTGAACCCAGGGGCAGAGGTTGCAGTGAGCCAAGATTGTGCCATTGCACTCCAGCCAAAAAAAAAAAAAAAAGAAAAGAAAAGAAAAAAAAGGTTTCTGCTGTGATTAATACCTGGTCTCTGTATTAAGGAAGTGTGTGTGTGTGTGTGTGTGTGTGTGTGTAAAAGAGAGAGAGAGAGAACACACACTATGTGCCAGGTAAATACTAGTATTAGTTCCATTTTTCTTTTTGAGAGAGTCTCACTCTATCGCCCAGGCTGGAGTGCAGTGGCACCATCTTGGCTCACTGCAACCTCTGCCTCCTGGCTTCAAGCAGTTCTCACACTTGAGCCTCCCAAGTAGCTGGGTTACAGGTGCACACCACCATGCCTGGCTAATTTTTTGTATTTTTAGCAGAAACAGGGTTTCACCCTGTTGGCCAAGCTGGTGTCGAACTCCTGGCCTCAAGTGATCCCCCCACCTCAGGCTCCCAAAGTGCTGGAATTATAGGTGGAAGCCACCATCCCAGGCCTTAGCTCCATTTTATAAATGGGGAAATTGAATCTTACAGGGCATAGAAATACCCGAGATCAGTTAGTAAGTCCACGCAAGCCCTAAGACAGCTTGCATAGATTTGTAAAGCAAAATAAGGAACAAATTATATAAAACCATTTTCTTTGTTTTCTTTTTTTGAGACAGAGTCTCGCTCTGTAGCCCAGACTAGAGTGCAGTGGCACAGTCACAGCTCACTGCAGCCTTAACCTCCCGGGCTTAAACGATCCTCCCACCTCAGCCTCCCAAGTAGTTAGGACTACAGGCACGCACCACCACGCCTGGCTAATATTTTCTGTTTTTTGTAGAGATGGGGATCCTGCTATGTTGCCCAGGCTGGTCTCGAACTCCTGGGCTCAAGAGATCCTCCTATATCGGCCTCCCAGAGTGCTGAGATTACAGTGTGAGCTACTGCCCCCAGCCAGAAAACAGTTTCCAAATAACATGCTTAATATGTGTACAAGTATTTCTTTTTTTTTCTTTTTTGAGATGGAATCTCCCTCTCTCGCCCAGGCTGGAGGGCATAATCTCAGCTCACTGCAACCTCTCCCTCCCAGGTTCAAGTGATTCTCCTGCCTCAGCCTCCCAAGTAGCTGGGATTACAAGCGCCGCCACCTTGCCCAGCTAATTTTTGTATTTTCAGTAGAGACAGGGTTTCACTATGTTAGCCAGGCTGGTCTTGAACTCCTGACCTCAGGTGATCTGCCTGCCTCAGCCTCCCAAAGTGCTGGGATTACAAGCGTGAGCCACTGCACCTGGCCCAAGTATTTCTTTTTTTAGGGGAAAAAACATTATTGGAGAAAATTTCTTTCCTACTCATTTCCCAAATTTTTCTAGGAAGTCTATGTCAGATTTCCTTTCTTTTCTCTTTTCTCCCTTAAAATAATTTTTAATTGTTATTATAAACAGGATGTATCTGTGCTGAGGAGCACAGGTACTGTGCTTTTATACAGTCCTCGTCTGGCAGGACTGTGGTTTTATTCCTGGATTGTCTACTGGGTTGTGTGAAGATGGGCTAGAAAGAGGATCTGTTGGGAAGGAAGAGTCTAAAAATGAATGAACTCAAGAGTCAATAACTCTTACAGCGTCATTACCATCTGTTCCTCTTCTCAGAGAGTCAGGCATGAGGGCCACCAGGCAGGGAAAAAAAGCGACTTGAGATCATGAGAAATTAAAAGCTTTGAATTAAAATTCACCCCAGGTGAGAGAGTGTTCATGGCCAAATATTACAAAAAAGGCTATTTTCCTGTAATCGGTGCTTGGTCAGAAGTTCATAGACCCAGTTCACTTTCTACCTCATTTCTTCAGTCTTCCCCGTCAAAATTAAGTTAGCGCTAGGAGCCTGTAGAATGTGTGTGGCATAAATGTGTCTTGCCTGTACCACAGCTGCACCTTCACTGGTGGCTGGAGCCAGTCCTGTGCGTGTTCTCTCCTGCGCCTCATCAGTTAGCCAATCCCAATTTACCCTTCAAGATTAGGATCCTGTCTGGGCGCAGTAGTTCATGCCTGTAATCCCAACACTTTGGGAGCCCGAAGCAGGTGGATCATGAGGTCAGGAGTTCAAGACCATCCTGGCCATGATGGTGAAACCCTGTCTCTACTAAAAATACAAAAATTAGCCAGGCATGGTGGCAGGTGCCTGCAATCCCAGCTACTTGGGAGGCTGAGGCAAAGAATTGCTTGAACCTGGGAGGCGGAGGTTGCAGTGGGCTGAGATCACGCCATTGCACTCCAGCCTGTGCAACAAAGCGAGACTCCATCTCAAAAAAAAAAAAAAAAAAAAAAAAGGATCCTGACCGGGTGCAGTGACTCACACCTGTAATCCCAGCACTTTGGGAGGCTGAAGTGGGTGGATCACTTGAGGTCAGGAGTTCGAGACCAGCCTGGCCAACATGGTGAAATCCTGTCTCTACTGAAAATACAAAAATTAGCCAGGTGTGGTGGTGGGCATCTATAATCTCAGCTACTTGGGAGCTGTGGCAGGAGAATCGCTTGAACCCAGAAGGCAGAGGTTGCAGTGAGCCGAGATCACGCCATTGCGCTCTAGCCTGGGGGACAGGAGTGAAATTCTGTCTCAAAAAAAAAAAGATTAGGATCCTGTCACACCTCGGAGAACCTTTTGTGACCCCCGCGGCTGAGTTCGATGCCGCTTCTCCCTGCTCCCCCAGAGCCTTAGGAATTCCACTGTCCTTGCATGTCTCACACTCTCCTGTAAGTGTTATTGTTTTGGCCAGGTGCGTTGGCTCACACCAACACTTTGAGAGGCTGACCGGGTGGGTTGCTTGAGCCCCGGAGTTTGAGACCAGCCTGGGCAAGATGGTGAAACCCCATCTCTACTAAAATAATAATAATAATAATAATAATAATAATAATTAGCCAGGCACGATGGCACACATTTGTAGTCCCAGCTACTCGGGAGGCTATAGTGGGAGGATCAACTGAGCCCAGGGAGGTCAAGGCTTCATTGAGCTATGATCACGCCGCTGCACTCCACCAGGGTGACGGAGTGAGACCTTGTCTCTAAATAAATAAATAAATAAATAAATTGTTATGGTTTTAATCTGTCTCTTCCGCTAGATTCTAGGTTTCCTGAGGTCAGTTTAATGCCTGGCACGTAGAAAATGCTCAAAAATTGGTAAACTAACAAATTTGTGTTTGTTTTTTCCCCATCCAAAAGTAAGTGCAAGGATTAGTGTTCTTAAGGTATAATCATGTAAAGGCACTTCTGACTATGTTAAAAAAAAAAAAAAAAAGGAGCGCGGGGCAAGGAGGAGCTGGGGAGGAAAATTAGTCTCCTGTCAGAATTTGTGAAGTCAGTGCTAGGAGGTGAAAACATCACCTCTTAGATACTAGCAGTATACTAGCAATCTATTGCTATACAACAAATTACTCCAGCACTTCGTTCATTGTTTCTATTGGCCAGGAATTTAGACAGGGCACATCTTGTTTCTGCACATGATGTCTAGGGCCTCAGCTTAAAAGATTAGAACAGGGCTGGAATCATCAGAAGGCTTGTTCACTCACATGTCTGGCAGTTGATGTTGGCTGTTGGTTGGAGGCCTTGCTGGGGCTGTCAGCCAGAACAGCCCACACACAGCCTCTCCACGTGACTTGAGCTTCCTTACAGCATGGTGGCTGGGCTCCAAGGGCGAATGCCTTGAGAGAGAGAGAGGGTGAGGCTGGAGCCTTTTATGTAACCTGGTCACAGAAATCACACAGCGTCATTTGGCCACATTCTTTTGGTTAAGGTGGTTAAAAAGGTCCATCCAAGTTCCAAAGAGGAGACACAGACTCCACCGCTCAGTGAAGAAGTGTCAACATCACATTGTAAGGAGAGCTTGTGGATGGGATCTAGACTAGTGTGGCCATCTTTGAAAACTGCAATCTGTCACAAGCAGTCATGGGGAAAAGGCCAAATTCCTCATAATAGACTGTGGGTGTGAATCTCTTATGTAAGACAAGAGATATGAATCAAGGCAGATGGATTTTGTGAAGGCAGTGAGTTTTTCCTTCACTTTCAGAGTGCAGGTAATTTTAACTCTGTCAATAATGCAAATAGAAAGAGGAAGGTTTAATCTTTTGTGACAGAGATCTGGAATGTTAGAAAGTCCTATTTCCAGTGATCAGATCTACTTCATCTTCTTGCAAAAATGAGGCAGTCGTAGTGGCTAGAGTAACACCCTCACGAACTCTCTTTGTTAAGTCATCCCCCCTCCTCCAGTCACTTCCACCTCTTCCTGGCTTACTGTCACTCTAACATCACTCTTGTCATAATCCTTGATTATTTTCTTATCCGTGTTGGTGATACTCTGACCACTCTGCTTCTTTTTTGAGATGGCCTCTCACTCTGTCACCCAGGCTGGAGTGCAGTGGCATGATCATGGCTCTCTGCAGCATTGACCTCCCAGGCTCTAGTTATCTTCCCACCTCAGCCTCCCTAGTAGCTGGAGTCACAGGTGTGTGCCATACCACACCTGGCTAATTTTTTAATTTTTTGTAGAGACGAGATCTCACCGGGTTGCCCAGGTTGGTCTCGAACTCCTGGGCTCAAGGGATCTGCCCTCCTCAGCCTCCCAAAGTGCTGGAATTACAGGCGTGAGCCACCACACCTGGTCCACTCAGCTTGAGATCCACTCTTCCAATGATCTTGTCCTTCACCCTTCTCAGCTGCTCACTTCTTTGACTTTGTCATGACCTCTCTTTGCAACCTTCCATGATCGCTATTCCAGATATCTTTCAGCTCCAATAATTCTTCAGCACCACAAGAACATACAGTTCTTTGGCATAACTATCACCTTTTCACTGTCCCTCCCCAACTATACCTTCCCTTCCCCACCCCCTGCCCCCACCTAGAACAAAGGTGCATCATGCAGGCAGGGTGAGGCGGCTCACGCCTGTAATCCCAGCACTTTGGGAGACGGAGGCTGGTGGATCACTTGAGGTCAGGAGTTCGAGACAGCCTGGCCAACATGGTGAAACCCTGTCTCTACTAAGAAGTCTATCATGAGAATCATCCCTTTGCACACACTCAACTCTCTTGCCCCCTCCCTCCTTCTTGTATGTTCCTAACAAACCCAACCCTGATTAACCCCACCCCGCACACCCTCCACAGCTGTCACCATGCAGCTTCTGGTCTCTATATTTATGAAAACAACCTCTAGTGGGCCCTTGATGCTGCCTGCAGTCAGACATTCTTTGAAATAGGGCATGAGCTGCTCCTCTGGCCCAGAGCTGTAACCCTACAACATTGGGTCATAGCCCCTCATCTGCCAGGCACTGCTGCCCAGACCTGAATACACACCCATCTGGCCTCCAGGAGAATAAAAAATCCTCTTCAGAAACTGCTTCTCCCTGCCGACACCCCTGGCTTTCTGGTGGCTTCAGAACTAAAGTCAGAGGATGTGACATTCTCTCTGAGGGTACCCTTTCCATTTCCGCTTCATTTTTCTGAACACTCAGCGTTGCTGAGAGAGCTATTTTGACATCTTCTTCTATTCTTAGCACCAAAGCACAAAGTCATATATGCAGATAAACCAGGGTTAGAAAAACTGCACGTTCATTTTTTAAATTCTTAGTGAGAAAAATCAAGAGCACCTGTTGGGGTTGGGGGCGTAAGGGGCTGTAACCAAGTCGGACACTCCAGAGGAAGGTGGAAAGTGCCTGAATGGAGGTTCTGACACTATGCAGATGTGTCACCTCGGGCAAGTCCCTTCAGTTGCCGGGGGCTCAAGCTCACCATCTGCAAAGTGAGGGGACGGGATGAGGGAATTCCTAAGCCCCTTTCTAGATCTTTCATTCTTCATCACCAGATGCTACAATATACACAGTTGCCTCTGGGTTTTTCTCTGCCTCTCCTGCCTTCATTCATCAGTTTTTCAATCAACTAAAGGCTCTGCTTCATGCCCAGAGGGTACAGAGATAAATAGGGCACAATTCTTGCCCTTTAGGAACTCACATTCCTTATAGACAAATCACTTGATATATGTGAAAGTTGGTTATACAAACTGGGTCATTCTTGTCATACCCAACTAACTCAGAATTGAGAGGCTGGGGGAAAAGGGCATTTAGGGTACATAGCACCTGCTCCAAGAATTGATTTTTCTGCAAAGCTGAAACAGCCTGCTGTAACCCTAAGACCAGTTTCACCCTAGTAATTGCTAAAATGACCTGCTGTGACTCTAACACTAGTTTTACCTACTGCTGTCACTCACCAGTCAGAGCCTGCCAGCTCCCAGAAGTTTCTTTAGTGCCAATGAGTGTTCTGTCAGAATAGTATGTAACATTTCTCTTTCTAATAAAACTCCCGGCCAGGTGCAGTAACTCACGCCTGTAATCCTAGCACTTTGGGAAGCTGAGGTAGGAGGATCACTTGAAGCCAGGAGTTCAAGACCACCCTGGGCAACATAGTGAAACCTCATCTCTACAAAAATATTTAAAAATTATAGCTAGTATGGTGGTGTACTCCAATAGTCATAGCTACTCAGGAGGCTGAGGCAGGAGAATCCCTTGAGCCCAGGAGTTTGAGGCTGCAGTGAGCTCTGATCAAACCACTGTACTCCAGCCTGGGTGACAGAGCAAGACACTGACTCAAAAAACAGAAAAACAAAAGCAAAAAAAAAATATATATATATATATATATATATAAAATTCCCAACCTTCTCTCTGTTTTCCGGACATACTGAGGACCACCCAGGCTGTGTGTGCGCTCTGAATTGCAATTCTGTGATTCTCTCTCTTTTTTTTTTTTTTGAGACTGAGTCTCGCTATGTTGCCCAGGCTGGAGTGCAGTGGCACGATCTCAGCTCACTGCAAGCTCCACCTCCCGGTTCAAGCATTTCTCCTGCCTCAGCCTCCAGAGTAGCTGGGACTACAGGCATGCACTACCATGCCCAGCTAATTTTTGTATTTTTAGTAAAGACAGGGTTTCACCATGTTGGCCAGGCTGGTCTCGAACTCCTGACCTCAAGTGATCTGTCCATCTCAGCCTCCCAAAGTGTTGGGATTACAGGCATGAGCCACCACGCCTGGCCAATTCTGTGATTCTCAAATAAAACATTGAGAGATTCATCTCTATATTTTATTTTGACTTTGATAAATCATGTAATTATGTCATAATGTGATCAATGTTTTGAGAAAAGTCTGTTCTAAGTATAATGGGAGCAAAGAAAAAAAGATTGGTTCTGGCTATAGAGATTAGAATATTTCACAAGAGGAAATTATGTTAGAGAATATTCTTGAACAATCAATTGGACTTTGCCAGAGTGTGGTGGGCATAGGGAACCCAGAAGGAACATTCATTCCAGTTATGAGAAAGGGCCCAAAGACATGGCAAATCTGGGGGACAAATTCCACATTTTCCATATAGCTGACCATTAAACACATGACCAAGTGTGTCAGTGCATGACGTTGGACAAGATAGATTGGAGCCTTCTCTCTTTTTCTTCTTCTCATTTAGCAAAAATTTCATCATTGTAGAATTGTCCCAATTTTCTAATTTTAAGTCAGGGCTTCTTTGTCATGCTTAAAGTCTTACCCTCTGTGCCCTCTGCTCTGTATTCTATGTGGTAGCCTGAAATCTGGCCCTGTTATATATATTTTTTTATGCCAGCCTCCTGAAGGTGTTCAAGCATACCATTTATCAAATATTTCCATGTAATGTGGCAGCAAATAACAGCTTCATTTTACAGAGGGAAGAGCTGAAGCAAACACTGATTTGTAGATGCTTGGTAACAGGGAAAGAGACCTGATATACGCCCTCTGTCTTTCCTTCACAAAAATTTTGTAGCTTTCTTTGTTTCTTCAAGCCTTCTACCTGTAGTTATATCTTAAGGGAGATAATTATAAGCAATTTTGACTGACCTGAGTCAATCACACTAGGACCGTCATAAGGGTTAGATTTTGAGTTGACTGTGGCTTTAAGGAAGAATTAAATATTGTGAACACCATTTAAAGTTATAGAAGAAAGCATAAGTTACCACTCGGAATATAGGTTGGTAAAGCTAAAATCTTCCTGAGCCCATGAGAATACCTGCTTTTTTTCCCCAAGTCTAATTGTTTCATGAAGAATTGCTGAGCATGGTGGCTCATGCTTGCAAACCCAGTACTTTGGGAGGCTGAGGCAAGAGGATTGCTTGAACCCAGGAGTTTGAAACCAGCCTGTGCAACAAAGTGAGACTCCCATCTCTACAAATAATTTAAAAATTAGCCAGGGGCCGGGCGCGGTGGCTCAAGCCTGTAATCCCAGCACTTTGGGAGGCCGAGACGGGCGGATCACGAGGTCAGGAGATCGAGACCATCCTGGCTAACACGGTGAAACCCCGTCTCTATTAAGAAATACAAAAAAACTAGCCGGGCGAGGTGGCGGGCGCCTGTAGTCCCAGCTACTCGGGAGGCTGAGGCAGGAGAATGGCGTGAACCTGGGAGGCGGAGCTTGCAGTGAGCTGAGATCCGGCCACTGCACTCCAGCCTGGGCGACAGAGCGAGACTCCGTCTCAAAAAAAAAAAAAAAAAAAAAATTAGCCAGGGGTGCTGGTACATGCCTGGGGGTCCTAGCTACTCAGGAGGCTGAGACAGGAGGATTACCTGAGCCTGGCAGGTTGAGGCTGCAGTGAGCCGTGATCATGCCACTGCACTACAGCCTGGATAACAGAACGAGACCCGCTCTCTTAAACACACACACACACACACACACACACACACACACACACACGTATGTGTATATATATATATAAATTGGACATACACCTGTAGTCCTAGCTACTCAGGAGGCTGAGGCAGGAGGATCACTTGAGCATAGCAGGACCCTGTCTCTAAAAAAGAAAAATTATTGCTGCCTTTTTCTTTGCTTTGCTTTTTGTTTTTGTTTGTTTGTTTGGTTTGGTTTGGTTTGCTTTTTTTTTGAGGCAGGGTCTCACTCTGTCACCCAGCCTGGAGTGCAGTGGTGAAATCTTGGCTCACTGCAACCTCCATTTCCGGGTTCAAGCGATTCTTGTGCCTCAGTCTACTGAGTAGCTGATATTACAGGCATGCACCACCACACCTGGCTAATTTTTGTATTTTTAGTAGAGATAGGGTTTCGCTGTGTTGCCCAGGCTGGTCTCAAACTCCTGATCTCAAGTGATCTGCCCGCCTCGGCCTCCCAAAGTGCTGGGAATACAGGCATGAGCCACCATGCAAGTCTGGGAGGTGGTTTATCATGTAAGTGTTGCAGGACAAAAGCATACCCAAGTGAGTCACACTGCTATCTCGGATTTGGCCTTTGGCTTTCGAGATCCAAAAAGTTCAACTATGAATCCTGCCAGAACTGATCGGGGTTTAGAGACTGTAAAGCAACCTCTTTCTATTGTGTCTCTAGCACCATCTACTGGGAGACAAAAGTGCCTTTATTAGTATACCTTCAGATGAAAGTGTCAGCAACCTAACAGGTAGCAGAGGAAGGAGAAAAGGGGAGGAAAGAGAAGCTCAGAGCAGATTCTATGTAAGAAAAAGAGGATTAAATGCTTATATATTAGATGGAACCACTAAAACAAAAATACAGACCTTCTAAATTTAAATTACCAGAAATGCACACAAGCAAACACAGTCCATATGGTAAAAGATGTTTTTTCTTTTTTTTTTTTTTGAGACAGGGTCTTACTCTGTCACCCAGGCTGGAGTGCAGTAGCACAATTTTGGCTCACTGCAGCCTCGACCTCCTGGGCTCAAGCGATCCTCCCACCTCGGCCTTTCTAGTAGCTGGGACTACAGTGTGCACTACCATGCCCTGCTAATTTTTGCTTTTTTTTTTGAGACAGAGTCTCGCTCAGTCGCCCAGGCTGGAGTGCAGTGGCGCGATCTCAGCTTATTGCAAGCTCCGCCTCCCGGGTTCACGCCATTCTCCTGCCTCAGCCTCCGACTACAGGCACCCGCCGCCACGCTCAGCTAATTTTTTGCATTTTTAGTAGAGATGGGGTTTCACCGTGTTAGCCAGGATGGTCTCGATCTCCTGACCTCGTGATCTGCCCGCCTCGGCCTCCCAAAGTGCTGGGATTACAGGCGTGAGCCACCGCGCCCAGCTGCATTTTTTTTTTTTTTAAATAGAAATGGGGTTTCATCATGTTGCCCAGGTTGGTCTTGAACTTCTGAGCTCAAATGACCCCCCTGCCTTGGCATCCCAAAGATTTAAAAAGAAAAACAAAAAAACAGAAGTCATAAAAACAGAAAGTATACTATAAAGTACAATGACAGAACTAACAACAGAACACACACACACATATATTTATATATATATAAAAAATATATATATGCTGTATTAATGCAGTTAAATGTGCCTATTAAACAGAGTCTCAGTTTTTTGTTTTTTTGTTTTGTTTTGTTTTTTTGAGATGGAGTCTCCCTCTGTCACCTAGGCTGGTGTGGTTGCAGTGGCATGATCATAGCTCACTACAACCTCGAACTCCTGGGCTCAAGCAATCCTCCTACCTGAACCTCTCGAGTAGCTGGGAATACAGGCGTGCGCTACCACATCCAGCTACTTTTTGTATTTTAGTAGAGACAAGTTTTCACCGTGTAGGCCAGGCTGGTCTCAAACCTGTAATCCCAGTTACTCGGGAGGCTGAGGCAGGAGAATCGCTTGAACCCGGGAGGCAGAGGTTGCAGTGAGATCATGCCATTGCACTCCAGCCTGGGCAACAAGAGTGAAACTACGTCTCAAAAAAAAAAAAAAGAACAAAACATTAGATGAGAATGGTGGCGCGTGCCTGTAATCTCAGCTACTCGGGAGGCAGAGGCACAGGCAGGAGAATCACTTGAGCCGGGGAGGTGGAGGTTGCAGTGAGCTGAGGTCGCGCCACTGCACTCCAGCCTGGGCAACAGAGTGAGACTCTGCCTCAAAATAAATAAATAAAATGTTTGAGGTGATGGATATGCTAAATACTTGATTATTACAAAATGTGTACATGTATCAAAACATCAACACTATGCCCCATAAATATGTACAATTAGTATGTGTCAATTAAAAATAAAACTACAAAGCCACACCTGTAATCCCAGCACTTTGGGAGGCCGAGGCAGCAGATCACTTGAGGTCAGGACTTCAAGGCCAGTAGGGCCAACATGGTGAAACCCCATCTCTACTAAAAATACAAAATTAGCCTGGCTTGGTGGTGTGCACTTGTAATTCCAGCTACTTGGGAGGCTGAGGTATGAGAATTGCTTCAAAAAATAAAAAAAAGCTAAAAAAAAAATGGTTGTGGCCAGGCACAGTGGCTCACGCCTGTAATCCCAGCACTTTGGGAAGCTGAGGTGGGTGGATCACCTCAAGTCAGGAGTTTGAGACCAGCCTGACCAACATGGAGAAACCCCGTCTCTACTAAAAATACAAAAAATTAGCTGGGCATAGTGGCACGTACCTGTAATCCCAGCTACTAGGGAGGCTGAGGCAGGAGAATCGCTTGAACACGGGAGGCCGAGGATGGGGTGAGCCGAGATTGTGCCACTGCACTCCAGCCTGGGCAACAAGAGCAAAACTGTCTTAAAAAAAAAAAAAAAAAAAAAAAAAAGGTTGCATGTGCAAATATTCCCTGTTTAAAATTTAAAAATTTAAACAGGGAATAAATTAAAAATTTGGCCAGATCACACCTGTAATCCCAGCACTTTAGGAGGCCAAGGTGAGCGGGTCACTTGAGACCAGCCTGGTCTACATGGTGAAACCGTGTCTCGCCAGGAGCGGTGGCTCACGCCTGTAATCCCAGCACTTTGGGAGGCCAAGGCGGGCGGATCACAAGGTCAGGAGATTGAGACCTGGTTAACACGGTGAAACCCCGTGTCTATAAAAATACAAAAAATTAGCCGGGCGAAATGGCGGGCGCCTGTAGTCCCAGCTACTTGGGAGGCTGAGGCAGGAGAATGGCGTGAACCCGTGAGGCGGAGCTTGCAATGAGCCGAGATCGCGCCACTGCACTCCAGCCTGGGCGACTGAGCGGGACTCCGTCTCAAAAAAACAAACAAACAAACAAAAAACCGTCTCTACTAAAAATACAAACATTGTCTGGGCTTGATGGTATGTCCCTGAAATCCCATCTGTTTGGGAGGCTGAGGCGGAAGAATCACTTGAACCCGGCAGGCAGATTGCACTGAGCCCAGATCGCGCCACTGCACTCCAGCTTGGGCGACACAGTGAGACTGTGTCTCAAAAAAAAAAAAAAAAAAAAAAAAGAGCAAGGAATCCTTTGTGCACTTCCCAGATTCTCTCGGTTGAACGGTGGACACCCAGACACGCGGGATGGTATCACCTGGACCTCAGTGTCTCACTTGAGTGCTTCGTACCCAGGCACCCTGAGGCTGTGTGTGAACTCAGAACTCTAGTCTTCAGATACCAGGAAGACTACATTTTTGAAGAGCAGTTCTGAGTTTAAGAAAAGAAATGGGGCCGGGTGCAGTTGTTCACACCTATAATCCCAGCCCTTTGGGAGGCCGAGGCTGGTGGTTCTCGAGGTCAGGAGTTCAAGACCAGCCTGGCCAATATGGTGAAACCCTGTGTCTACACAAAAATTAACTGGGTGTGATGGTGTGCGCCTGTAATCCCAGCTCCTCGGGAGGCTGAGGCAGCAGAATCGCTTGAACCCAGGAGGCAGAGGTTGCATTGAGCCAAGACTGCGCCATTGCACTCCAGCCTGGGCAACAGGCAGGGGGAAACTATGTCAAAAAAAAAAAAAGAGAGAGAGAGAGAGAGAAAGGAAATGTCCTCTTTTACTCAGATAGATTTGTGTGTTCTCTCAGCATTTAGGAACCCACAAAAGCAGAACCAAATGTTTTAAATGACTGGCAATTGGTTCTTCTTTTACTTTTTAAATTATTTTAATGGTAAGGTACAAGTTCCTGCTTTTTCTTAGCCTCTTGAGATTTCAGCCCTACTTTGCATGCTAATTCTCTTCCCTAATAACAGTAGAAGCCAAGTTCCTAAAATTGCCATTTGACCACATGAAAGGGAAAAATAATTATCACCCTAAAAGAGTATATTAACCTCCTATCACTTGCATTTACCTTTAAAATATATGAGACAGCTCTGGGACTATAAGAAAACTTTTTAGGCCAGGCATGGTGGCTCACACCTGTAATCCCAGCACTTCGGGAGGCCACGGCTGGTGGATCACCTGAGGTCAGGAATTGGAGACTAGCCTGGCCAACGTGGTGAAACCCCGCCTCTACTAAAAATACAAAAATTAGCTGGGCGTAGTGGTGTGTGCCTGTAATCCCAGCTACTTGGGAGGCTGAGGCAGGAGCCTCCAGCCTGGGCGACAAGAGCAAAACTCTGTCTAAAAAAAAAGCTTTTAAGAAGACTCAACTGTATCATTGTTTCAGGCTCTGAAACAGAGTCCTTTTCTCTTTCCTCTTCAAAAAGAAAGGGCTGGAGCGATTTGGCCTGTTACAGAGGAACCTGGGATTCTCTATTCTTGGTGCAAGGTTCTAGCACCTGGCTGTTACTCCTGGGTGGGCCATAATTTTAAGAGGAAGTGGATCATCTTATCCTGGAGTTTTCCACCTGAGCTGCTCAGAACCTGTACTTGATTCAGCCAGAACAACTCTGGCTTTTATATATATGTTACTATATACTTATGAGTATATATTTTCCATTGTCCCTTGGAATCCACAGAAGACTGGTTCCAGGACCCCCTACTGATACTTAAATCATTGGACACTCTAGTTCGTTCTATAAAATGGTGCAGTATTTGCATATAATCTGAGCCCATACTCCCATATACTCTATTTACTTATTTATTTATTTGAGGGTTGTTTTGTTTTCTCTTCCCCACCCTCTCCATATTTGTTTGTTTTTGAAGACAGTCTCATTCTGTCACCTATGCTGGAGTGCAGTGGTGCAATTATGGCTCACTATAGCCTTGACCTCCTGGGCTCAAGCAGTCCTCCTGCCTCAGCCTCCTAAATAGCTGAGACCACAGGCACACATCACTATGCCTGGCTAATTTTTTACTTGTATTTATTTATTTATTTTGGTAGAGATGGGGTCTCTGCATGTTTCCCAGGATCTGGGCTCCCATCTCTTTAACAAATTAAAATGAAGGTGGAGAGGGTAGAACCAGTGAGTGTTTGGGGAGGCTCTATATAAAGATGAAACTTGGGCATTTATCATCTTTGTTTTCTGTCTCCTCCCATCAGGAGAAGGTGCCCCGGTGCAAGGAACTGCATTCGACCTGAGAAAGCCAGTGGAGCTGGGAAAACACCTGCAGGACTTCCATCTCAATGGTTTTGACCACAATTTCTGTCTGAAGGGATCTAAAGAAAAGCATTTTTGTGCAAGGTGAGGTACTTTTCACTTCCTGAGTCTGTAAGGAAGAAAGAAATGACACCACCTCCTATCTTCCTCTGGGGCTTTTCCTCTGGCCACATCCGTGGCATTTACCGTGCTACAGGTGACCCAATACCACATCCCATATTTTCTCAAAGCTCCCATGGCACAGGTGAGCTCTTTAGAATGTATCCTCCTCCCGCTGCCTGCCATTACCCTTAGGCCCCCTGCTCAGCACCCCTTCTCTCACTCTCTGCCTGTTCTTTAAGGCTCATTTTCTGTTAGAAGCCTTAACTCTTCCTAGCGTAAGTCACCTTGGCCATCATCGAACTTCCAGAGGCTTTGTGTTTTCTCCATCTGTGACTTATGCCTGCCTACTCCATGGCCAGTTGGAGGCTAGGCATCTCCCGCAGCACTCACCGCCTCCAGCCTTGACCGATAGACACTTGTGTGCACACTCTCGCCTTCTCACCAAATCCCAGCTCCTCATGTCATTTCATCTTTGTGAAGCCCTACCTCTACCCTAACACCTAGTATCATCCTTGGCACTAGCAAATAATGAATAAATATTTGCGGAATTAACAGTTGGTTTTTTTTTTGTGAGACAGAGTCTTGCTCTGTCGCCCAGGCTGGAGTGCAGTGGCGGGATCTAGGTTTACTGCAACCTCCGCCTCCCGGGTTCAAGCGATTCTCCTGCCTCAGCCTCCTGAGTAGCTGGGATTACAGGCATGCGCCACCATGCCCAGCTGATTTTTGTATTTTTAGTAGAGATGGGGGTTTCGCAATGTTGGTCAGGCTGGTCTTGAACTCTTGACCTTGTAATCCACCCGCCTCAGCCTCCCAAAGTGCTGGGATTACAGGGGTAAGCCACTGCACCCGGCTCAACAGTTTTTAAATAAAGCAGAGAAAATGACTCAAACCTAATAGTGACAGAAAAAAGGTCAAAGACCTTCTCCAGGCTGGGGGTGGTGGCTCACGCCTGTAATCCCAGTACTTTGGGCGGCTGAGGTGGGCGGATCACTTGAGATCAGGAGTTCGAGACCAGCCTGGCCAACATGGTGAAGCTCTCTATCCCTACTAAAAATACAAAAATTAGCCGGGTGTGGTGGCGCGGGCCTATAGTCCCAGCTACTCGGGAGGCTGAAGCAGGAGAATTGCTTGAACCAGGGAGATGGAGGTTGCAGTGAGTGGAGATTGCACCACTGCACTCCAGCCTAGGTGACAGAGCAAGACTCTGTCTCAAAAAAAAAAAAAAAAAAAAAAATCCCTTCCCTGACTCTGAGCCCCAGTACAAGGTCCCAGCAGTGTTCCTGCAGCTCCACCCCACTTTCCTCCTCTGTGCTCTTACCCACATTCCTCTCCCCAACCCGGGAGACCCTCCTGCTCTCTCCCCATTTACCCAAATCCTAGCCCTCCTTCTCCAAGCATCTTTCTCAGAACCTCTTGGTTAACTGCCTGTGGTGGGGATGTTTTAACTATTTCATGCATGTGTTTTGCCTCTCAGTGAAACTATAAGACCCAGGCCTGTTTTAATCTATATCCCTTCAACACCAAGTGTAGGACCAGGCAGGAAACTCCCCACTGTAGAGGCCTGGATTTTTATGTTTTATTTTGCTTTGTTTGGTTTTTGAGACAGGGTCTTGCTTCATCACCTAGGCTGGAGTGCAGTGGCGAGACCGCAACTCACCTGCAACCTCAATCTCCCAGGCTCAAGCAATCCTCCCCCCTCAGCCTCCCAAGGACCATGCGCCTAGCTAGGTTTTTTAATCATTTATTTTTGTAGAGATAAAAGTCTCACTATGTTTCCAGGGGTGGTCCCAAATTCCTGAGTTCAAGCAATCCTCCTGTCTTAGCCTCCCAGAGTGCTGGGATTACAGGCTCCACCATGTTTGGCCAAGGCCTGATTTAAAAAAAAAAAAAAAGAACACAGTGAATCTAGTGAAAACCCACAGCAGGACTGTTATGAGGGGAGACCTAACTAAAAAACAGCCTGCTTAAGTCCCAGGGAAGGGAACAGTTTAATTTAGAAAAGCTTCTCTTCACTTTCATGAGACAAGGCTGGTGGTTTTGCCAGGTCAAGCAGAGAGCCCCAATTCTTTATGAAAAAGAATCTCAGTAGGGCATGGTGGCTCACACCTGTAATTCCAGAACTTTGGGAGGCTCAGGCGGGTAGATCACCTGAAGTCAGGGGTTCAAGACCAGCATGGCCAACATGGTGAAACCCCGTCTCTACTAAAAATATAAAAATTAGCCAGGCGTGATGGTGGGCACCTATAATCCCAGCTACTCAGGAGGCTGAGGCAGTAGAATCACTTGAACCCGGGGGGCAAAAGTTGCAGTGAGCCAAGATTGCACCACTGCACTCCAGGCTAGGCAATAGAGCAAAACTCCATCTCAAAAAGAAAATAATCTCAGGCTGGGTGCAGTGGCTCTCATGCCTGTAATCCCAGCACTTTGGGAGGCTGAGGTGGTCAGATCACCTGAGGTCAGTAGTTCAAGACCAGCTGGGCCAACATGGTGAAACTCCGTCAATACTAAAAGTACAAAAAAAATCAGCTGGACGTGATGGCGGGCACCTGTAATCCCAGCGACTCTAGAGGCTGAGGCAGGAGAATCACTTGAACTATGGGGGCAGGGGTTGCAGTGAGTCAAGATCACACCACTGCACTCTACCCTGGGCGACAGAGCCAGACTCCGTCTCAAAACAAACAAACAAACAAAGACACAAAAAGTAGCTGGACGTGGTGGTGTGACCTGCAGTCCCAGCTACTGGGGAGCTGAAGTGGGAGAATTGATTGAGCCCGGGAGGCTGAGGTTGCAGCCTGGGCAATAGAGCAAGACTCTATTTCAAAAAAAAAAAGAATCTCAGCCTCTCCAGGACCTTCTTCTCTCCAACCTGGCTGCTGCCTTCCTCCTTACTCCCCAGCTGGCAGGAGTGAGTCTGTTTTGTGATGCCCCAAAGAAGCCAAGATCAGAGTGAGACGTTGCTACTGAGGATCCTGAAAGCCACCTGCTCATGCCTTGCTTTTGAGACTGGAAGAATTTTCCATCATGCTCTTCTTACCTTCATCTCCTCCTTATATCTGGTCCCTGCTCTGTGGCTGGGTCTGATTCCTGTCTCAAAGCTGCTTCCCAGCTTCTACTCCTCCCCGCCTGCTTTTCTGCCCTGGACTCATGTGGTTTGTGTTTCTTACCAGGGTGCATCATGCTGCAAGCGGGCGGGTACTAGAAGTATACACCACCCAGCCCGGGGTCCAGTTTTACACGGGCAACTTCCTGGATGGCACATTAAAGGGCAAGAATGGAGCTGTCTATCCTAAGCACTCTGGTTTCTGCCTGGAGACTCAGAACTGGCCTGACGCAGTCAATCAGGTAATGCCACAGACTGGCTTGTTGGAGTGGAGTTGTGTCCAAGGTCTCACTATACGACAGAGTTCACTACACTCGGATCAGGTTGTATGATTCAAAAGTTCAGGCTTTGTTTGTTAGGTTGTTTTTTGAGACAGAGTCTCATTCTTGTCGCCCAGGCTGCAGTGCAGTGGCGTGATCTCAGCTCACTGCAACCTCCGTCTCCTGGGTCCAAGCGATTCTCCTGCCCCAGCCTTCCAAGTAGCTGGGATTACAGGCACCTACCACCATGCCTGGTTAATTTTTGTATTTTTAGTAGAGATGGGGTTTCACCATGTTGGTCAGGCTGGTCTCAAACTCCTGACTTCAAGCGATCCACCTGCCTTGGCCTCCCAAAGTGCTAGGATTACAGGCATGAGCCACTGTGCCCGGCTCAAAAGTTCATGCTTATTCTCTTCTCCAAGTCACAGAAAACCCACAGCCAAGCTACTGACTTGGGATTTACATGGTTTTAAGAAAGCTCAAAGCCTTTATCCAGTTTGTTTCTCCTTACCAATACCTTCTCGTTTTCTGCAGCCACACTTAAGGAGCGCTTCCATATCGTCTCCTCCTGTGTGCTCCCTCATAACTTTCTTTTCTGGTTGTTACCTAAAGCAGTACTCCTGAAAGTGCCAGCACACAATAAGAAACTTGCACCTTGGGCTGGGCAAGGTGGCTCATGCCTGTAATCCCAGGACTTTGGGAGGCTGAGGCAGGAGGATTGGTTGAACCTGAGATTGAGGTTAACCTGGGGAACACAGGGGGACCTCATCCTTACGGATTATTAGAAAAATTAGCCGGGTGTGGTGGTGCACACCTGTGGCCCCAGCTACTTGGGAGGCTGAGGTGGGAGGATCACCTGAGCCTGGGAGGTCAAGGCTGCAGTGAGCCATGATCACACCACTGCACTCTGGCCTGTGCAACAGAATGAGACCCTGTCTTAAAAAAAAAAAAAAAAAAAAAAGAAAGGGCCAGGTGCGGTGGCTCACACCTGTAATCCCAGCACTTTGAGAGGCTGAGGCAGGCGTATCACTTGAGGTCAGGAGTTCACGACCAGTCTGGTCAACATGACAAAACCCTGTCTCTAGTAAAAATACAAAAAGTAGCTGGGCATGGTGGCAGGTGCCTGTGATCCTAGCTACTTGGGAGGCTGAGGTAGCAGGAGAATCGCTTGAACCCAGGAAGCAGGGTTTGCAGTTAACTGAGATTGTTCCACTGCACTCCAGCCTGGGCAACAGAAGTGAGACTTCATCTCAAAAAAAAAAAAAGCCTACACCTTGCACCGGATTATAGATCAACACACTGCTTCCCTTCATCAGGAAAGCCTTCCTTTAACAAAGTGTGCTTTTTTCCACTCTGATTAAACTTCTTTATCTCGCCATGAACCAATCATAAACAGTTCCCGCACTGGCGGCCCTCCACGGTGCACTGGTCTAGAGGACTGTCCAGAAGCACACCCGAATGGTTAATGTTGCAGCCTGTGGTGTCAAATGTCACCTGTGTTGCTTCCCCCTTCACAGCCCCACTTCCCTCCTGTGCTGCTGAGGCCTGGTGAGGAGTATGACCACACCACCTGGTTCAAGTTTTCTGTGGCTTAAGAAGGTGTGAAGATATGATCCAGTCCAGGGCTAGGCTCAGCCGCCTGTCTCCTGTCCAGAAAAAAGGTGAAGATTAAGAAGCTTTCAGAATGATTCTATGGATTAAAATCATACAAATGGTGGCTGTCGTGAGAATCAGTCTGGGTATTGATTTCCTTTTCCAGTGACTGGCTCCAGGCCATGTCTAATGACCAGCTCGATTCCCTGTGCAGTTCAGAGGGCAAGTGAACCCAACCAACGATGTCGTCATCTAAGCCCTGATCCTAGCCAGGGACTCCCATGCTGCTGTTGGCTCCATCTCTCCACGCTGCCTCTTTCAACTTTTCGCCCTTCCTTTCTTTAAAGCTATTCTCGCATTGCTTTTGTTTCCTCCTCCTTCACCTCCAACTGCTGTCAGCAACACTCTGGAGTTTTCAAATGTCACGTTAGCTCACCCTGCATGCTGGGAGATGGACCTGTCTCTATACAGCAGTAGATGATTGATAAGTGAGGAAACTGAGACTTAGAGAGGTTGAAGACCAACAAGCTAATAAATAAAAAGTTGAGGCTGGGCACGGTGGCTCACGCCTGTAATCCCAGCACTTTGGAAGGCCAAGGCAGGCAGATCAGGAGGTCAGGAGATCGAGACCCTCCTGGCTAACACGGTGAAACCCCATCTCTACAAAAAATATTAGCCGGGTGTGGTAGCACGCGCCTGTAGTCCCAGCTACTTGGGAGGCTGAAGCAGGAGAATCGCTTGAACCTGGGAGGTGGAGGTTGCAGTGAGCCAAGATTGTGACATTGCACTGGGCAACAGAGCAAAACTCCATCTCACAAAAAAGAGAGAGAGAGAGAAAACAGCTCTCTCTGTCTCTAGGGAGAGGGAGGGGACTTCCGAGAGGAAAAGGCCTGCAAGGGCCTTTGGGTTGACTGAGAAAGCACAGCCAGGCCAATGCTTGGGAAGGCAGGCAAGCACTAGAGACAGGAGATACTAGGGTGAAGAGAGAGCCTTGCCTTTCACAGCACAGTGAGCATGACATTGCACCAGGGACAGAGGTTGTGTTATATGACAAGGCTGGGGGCTCCTTCTTTCCTAGACAATCAAAGCATCGGTGATGGGTTTTGGTTGGTGATTTTGAAAAAAAAAAAGTATGTTATACTAATATATACTGTACTGAATTGAAATAAAA